>NC_090937.1:1010951568-1011579629 GCF_040938575.1 Ambystoma mexicanum
TGTTAAAGTCCTTCTTGTATTTTACTTTGCACGGCAAACCAGGTTTGCCTCTTTGTTCACCATCTTTTGGCGGGCTTCTGCTCAGAAGCCCTCCTCCAGGCGCCTGGGTGTCTAGGTGGGCTGAATGTGAGGGAGGGGTGTAGTCACCCCCTGCACAGGAAGCCCAAGTTGCACTTTGCCATGATTGGCTGAGGTGGTTGTCCGGGCCGGACAACCCCCCTGCTACGTGATTGACAGCCAGGCTGTGTGAGTGGGGGATTTTCGCATAAAAGGCAAGTCTCTTGGGCTAGAAGTCAGAGTCACCACTGGAACTACAAGGAACCGAAGAGAAGTGGAGAAGAAGACGGCTGCTGCAACTACCCCAGTGAAGCCCTGCTGCAGTCCTGAGCTATCTACCCTTCGACGACCAGAGAAGATCCAGTCCGGAGTCTTCTTCCCTTGAGCTTGGTGGGGATAACCAGCTCATCTTCCACAGCCAGAGGATCCTCTTCTTGGTCGAAATCGCTGCACACTGCTGTAGTGGTCTGGATAGCCATCTGAAGAGCCTCTCCTGTTTTTAAGGAGCGCACCTTTTTTTCATCGTCGATGCTGCCGGCTTCATCCCTGTGTCGTGCAGACCCCTCCAGACGTCCCCCTTCGCAACGAAGCTCCAGGAACCATGGGTCTGCAGGAAACCAACAGGAACAACTGCCAGGGCACCAGCTTCTCCCTTGAATAAGGTACTGTGTTCTGCTTGAGGAATTAGGGTGAATCCCTTTTCTTCATCTCCAAGGCATGCCCTTGTCTTCCCTCCTTCTTATAACTTTTGCTTCCTCTGTTGACAATATCTAAGTACTCCTGGCAACGTTGAATCTCGAACTGTCCCACTGTGTGATCCGCGACAACAGGAACCCGGAATTCATTTTGACAAGGACAGTTTTACTCACACTGGGCATTCAGGCTAGGCTACCAGATTGAGACACAATAAGCTCCAGGGTTGATTGCGGAATCAACCCTAGCACCTCTGCACCCATCCTGGTGGACCCAGTCCGATCACCTGAGGGAGGACTAAGGGCTTAGGATTTCACAAGACAAAATTATTAAAGAAGTTGGTACTAGCACAAGGAATGAAAGGCAGGGTTTCAAGAATGATTTTCGACAATATGACAATTATCAAGATAAGTATATGGTGACTTAGAGATTGGAAATAAGGACAAGGCAAGGCACGGTAGACTATGATTTTCTATGGTTCCTATTGATACTCACAGTCCACTTTTAGTTTGGATTTTGGACAGTCAGCACTCTGGATCAACATACGGATCAGGTCAACACAGGACAGCTGGACAAACTCAGCGGGACAGAGTCAGTTGAGCAGGGACGGGATACCAAAGGAGAGTTATTCTGGACTGCCAGTTTTGGTTACTGGATCCTACAGGGCATCAGGATAGCAGGATTGCAGTGAGTGGAAGCAAGCCAGTTAAATTCAGGATGCTTCCCCAAAACACCACAGCGCTTCCCTTGGTTATGGGGATTATTTTAGAATTGAGGCCTAGCTGAAGCAGGATCAGCAATTGCTTGGCCTTGTGGTTGTGATCTGAAGTTTAGATGGATAAATGCAAGATGATGACAGGCACAGACAGGAACAGGATGCCGACATAGGAATCAGGAATCAGGAATCAGTGTGTGTCCAGAGTGCGAGTAAGGGGCCCTTGTTTATGATGCCAAATGACATCATTACAGTACATGACAGGGGCAGAATTCTCTACCCATACGCCTAACAATAGGATTGGGCAGGAACATAGTCTCTGCCTTGCTCACAATTGGTTGGATATCAGAAAGTGATGTCATGTTTATGAGGTGATTTTTTACTGTATCTAGAAACTCTCACATTTCCTTTACTGAAAATCTGATTAGCCAAAAACAGATATTTATGCAGTTGCCACCTCTTATTAAATCAGATACACAGGTTGCATATTTTGTGCAGCACAGATTAGTCCAAACCTCCAGTCTGTGCAACCTTGTTTCGCCTTTCTGACACATTGTGGTAATTTTACACATTAAAGATTTTGTCCACAATTCCCCATTTTTATACAAAGATGCGAGTTGTCCCCAGGGATGTATGTACAAAATTTGACATTTGCAACATGTATGCTTTTCTGATAATACAGCATATATCACAATTTCTGTCCAGAGTGTGTCACGACATTCTAGTTTTCAAACACAGCCCACAATTCCACTTTTATGCTGTGAAAATTACACATTTTTACCAATTTTGACAGCTGAGATATAAGTCTTTTTAAAGTTCTTCATAAGATAGTCTTAAGACAAATGGGAGTCATTGTCTGTCATTTTTCTCTTCCCAGCTAACACCTACTGGCAGTTCCTTTCAAGCAGGATAGGGGTTTGCTTCAGCCTAAGTGAAGTTGTACGGTCTTTGACACCTCCAGCTTCCTTTCCTGGGAAGCGTCATTGTCCTGAATTCCAACAGAGATGAAAGTCTGCTCCACCCTATAATTATCATGGGGTTGGCAGGGTCTGCTGAGAGAGATAGCCCTCCCCCTTGGCAGAACCTGTTTGTCAACTTTGTAACTCAAGCCACCCTGGGTTTATCATCTTTCACTTTTGATCCCAAACCCAGAATTAAATAAGCCTGTTACATCAAATAACACATGTAATATATTCTCACCAGTAACAAATCCCTTTACTTATGTAAAGACAAGTAAAACTTTTATTTACCAGTGTACTGTTTTAAAACACAGGCATTCATTTTTCCTTATTTTGTAAGGAGCCTATTTTCACACGTTGTGCAAACTGACATTTCTTTCTTTAATTCGGTTTTGGGCAGCTCACTCAGATTTCCACAATGTCCTTGCAGCTAAAGTCATTTTTATTTGACTGCATGAGTTTTATCTTAACACTGGTATATGAAACTGACCAGGCTCAGATAGTTAAAGTTCTTTTGAAGACAGCTGGTGTTTGATACATTGTGGAGAAATACACATGCTTTTTCAAAGTTACTTTTGACAGGGGCTGTCATTCAGGAATTAGCCCCGGTTTTGCTGAGACACAAAGGATGATCCTGGGCATGGCATGGACTTTTTAATCACAGTGGTTTCAAAATGAATGAATGGAATTAGCACCAAAGGAGCTTTTACAAAGAGTGAAAAAGTTACATTTTAAAAGGGAATTTTGGGGTTTTTCAGCAAGGCAATGCTGCCTATTTACTTAATTTTATGTTAAATGTTGCAGAGCAGTGTGTACTCTGTTCCCCCCCACCTGAAATGTGTGTGGCAGGGTGGTGCAGCCATTTTTCTGGTGGTTGTTAAAATGCAATTTTGAGAACCTGGCGCGCAAAGGAGTCAGTGCAGCCATTTTGCAGTTTCTTGCGCCAATGCAGCAAAGTGATGTGGTGAAGCACAGCTGAGTGGGTCAATATATCCCACAATGTCTTTGACTTGTGTCCTCATCGGGTCCGTCACCTATGGCACTTTGGGCCACTGCAATGTCACGTGGGCACAATGATACATCACATTGCATTCCTTTGCTTTACTATGTCACATGTACATGGTGCTTTCACTGTGTAGCTGGTGCTAAATTCTGCTGTTCTGTTGCTCTGTCTGTGGTACTGATGTCCCAGGAAGTCCTGTGATGAGATACAGACATGGATTCTGCATCAGTGCCCCACGTTGTTATGTCTATGTGTCGGTATTTGGCCAGTGTGCTTCATGCTGAGGGCAGGCCAGTGGAATTGAGGTAAGGTTTTGGTCAACATTGGACTGGAAGAGGAGTTATGTGGCAGGGCCAGACTTGGGTTTTGTCTGAGGTGAAGGGGCTGGTGGGTGGTGTGAGGCCCTGTGAGGCTGCCTTGTGGTGGTGTCAGAGGTGAATGGGGCTGGTTGGTGGTGTGAGGATCATTGTTGCTGCCTGGGGTGGTGAAGTGTTCAAAAATAATATGTCAGGATGTGGTGGTAGCTTGGGTCTTCCCTTCCCATATTCTGAGCACGGGGCAGGTGGGAACTTGGAGCACAGCACACATTCAAGCTTTCCCAGCACGAGTTGATAGTTCTGTTTCAGATTATCAGGAGCCTCGATGGCCAAATTTCCTTAACTAAAAGGTTTCTTGCCTTCGAGGGTCGAAAAATAATAAACAAAAATAAGTTCAGTTAAAAAAATGTCTTTGGGTGATTCTCTCACCCCTGTGTCCCCCTCTTCTGGGTTTGATTCCTCAAAACAATTCTTATCAGTATCAGGGCCTTTGGTGGTTGTGACTCCTGGTTCCGATGGCCTTATAGATTTTCAAATAACAAAACAAAAAGTTCCTTCAACAACATGAAAGTTTGTTTCCTGGTGTCTTAGGGTGAGGATTTCTCACCCCTGGGTCTCCCTCTTCCGGGTGCTGACCATTGTTCCTCGTGGCATTGGGCGATAGCTTTTCACCTCCTGGACCCCTGTGTTCCAGGCTTGGACTCTAAGACAGTTCCTAGCATAGAGAAGGAGCCAAGTACCCCCACCCCAATTGACCCCCCCTTTTAACTGTATGCTGGAAACCAGAGTATGTGACATATACATTACAGCTGAATCAACAAAGAGCAGAATATTGGCTCAGTCCAGTGCCAGTGAAAGGGCTAGTACCTAAGCGAATCTGGGAGCCAAGGTACCCATTGAGAAAACTTTATTTGCATACAAAGAAATATGATGGCCATCTGAACTAGATCCCTGAAGAAGCCGAACCAACAAACGACAAGGATGAATGGTAATATTACTAGCCATTGTCAAGTATATGTTATATGGAGCTGAAGATTAAGTACATAAAAAGATGCAATGATCAGAGAATGCAGATATTATATAAGGCATCAAGAAAGCCATAAGGATAAGTGACATCTTGGGCTCAAGGTGAAGAAACGTATGCCACAGAAAGAGATGAAGATATTAAATCATTTTACACGTGTACAGATGCAGAAGAACGCAAGCAGCAATGTAATCGTGAAGCTTGCTCTAAGCTTATAGTAAAATAGATTGCGGCAAGCAGCAACTTATACATACATAGGAATGAGAGAATTATGGATGTTTCCACTAAACGTCCGTATTAAAGCAGGTTGGACACTAATAAAAAGGTCTCAGTTCAGTGTGTCACAGTTAAAAAAGCAGTCATTGAATTACAGAAGCAGAGTTCAGAAAGGCAAGGTTGGATGAGCCCCAAGAAGCCAATGTCTCTTCGAACTGGAATAAACTGACTTTGGATATAAAATCGTGTGAAAGAACAAACCTCCTGTACAGAAGGAGTGAACATAACAAGGAAGACGTTAGAGGTCTATTGGAATAAAATATTAAATACATGAAAAGGCTTGATTTTATGGTCTCTAGTTACATGGAAGCATGACGTTGGATGAACAAGATGGTCACACCTACGCATGAAGGCAGACTGTGCTGCTCACTCCCTAATTTTCTCAGAGCTAAGAACACTCTCAAGGACGAAGTTCAAATCTCTAATTGACAGTAGACCACTGAGGTGATGATGGATTGATATGTTAATTGGTGGGAAGCTAAAGTTAAGGCAACCTCACCAGCACCTGGACGGCCAGCCTGCAGGCTGCTAGCATAGGTGAAAAAGTACTGTAGATGGATAGAGTTCCAACCAATTATAGAGGACCTACGTATTGAGGGGCCTTATAGTGTGTAAACCAATGGGACGTTGTGTATTTAGTGACATTCATAGTGGTCATTTTTAGAGGAGGGCTTAGTTGCCCACCTGATATTAAGAAACCAATCACATAGTTACCCTTTTCTAGACTAGTATGGATCATATACTTAGGTGTTCACTCAGAGGCAATCACTCCCTCCGATAGGTTTTTGTAGTTTGCCACGTTGGTAGTGCCGAAGGTCAACGTCATTGATGACACATTTTGCTTATAAAAGTACAGTTTTTTCTTAAATGCTTTGAGTTTGAAGATCGAGCGTTTGCGTTGATATTCATTATGCTCCCTGTTTTAGATAATTGGCATTAAAACAGTCTTCCTTTTGTCAACTTCCTGAGTCTGCTCTATTATTTGATGTATGAGTAAGATCTGCATTCCCATCCATCTCAAGGGTAATTGCTGCTCATCAAAGGGACTGGACTATGCAGTTCACTATCGATATCAAGGTCTTTGGGGTTGTAGTTTTCTGGTCCTGAGGGCCTGATAGGTTTACCAAGAAAGTACCAACAAACAAACACAAAGCTCTGTTTTACATTTTTCTCGGGTGATGGATTCACCCCTCAGTCCCCCTGTTCTGGGTGCAGACCCCTCCCTCCTTTCAGCCTCCCTGCACTATGGTTTTTCCAGCATTCACTACTTGTAATGTCTTTTTAAACAGTTCAAGTAGACACCCCTTAACTGGGTTCACCTTTGTCAACACACTGTTTCTTGGGACATTAGACTTGCTTTCTTCTCGTCAGCATCCATCTTCCGGGTTCACTCTTGCCAACTTCCCATTCATATTTACTTTCTATATTCACGGGATTCACTTCCCTTGCTTTCTCATGTGGCGGGATTCACTCCCCTTGCTTTCTTTATAGTTCTTAGGTCAAATGCTTTCCAATGTACAGGGATTTTGCTTGACCTACTGTATGACCACTTTGAACTATCTTGGTGGCTCTCCTACGCCTTCTGGTATCTGTAGTTTCACTCAGGCAGGGATTGACCACAGAGTTTCTCAGAGCAGCACCCATGCGGTGTCCGTCCCCTTCTGCAGCTGGTCTCCCATTTACAGTTGTATAGTTCTTTGAACTTCTTTCACTTTGGCACTTTGCGATTTTCATTTACCAGAGCTCGGCTCTTATCGGCTCTCCCCTCGACTCACTGGTGGTGATGAACCGTTTGGCTTTCCTCTTTACTGGAGTCAAGACCGGTATCACAGTAGCAGGAGTCTCCATTGCTCCGCTTATCAGCGTCAATACGCTCTGTGTACCATTGACATCTGCTGCAGCACACTTGGGCTATTGTCCTGGATCTTACGATTCCTTCAGCGGAAAGGTCATAGGGTTTTGTCGACATGAATTCTGACACAGGGGCATCGTGTGGCCAAATCGTTAGGAACACTCCGTCTGCTGTGCAATGTATAACGGAACCTAATTTTTTCAACAAATTTAATCCCAACAATTTCTCCCCACAATTTTCTGTTAAAAGGAAAGGACAATGTTCAGTAAATGGTCCTATTGTAACTGGGACTGGTTTGGACACTGGATTTATGACGGGTGTACCTGCAAACCCTACGGAAACATTCTTTTGCCCTGACAGTGGTATATCCGGAACCAAGTGGTGGTCTATTGAACACTTCTGCGCTCCTGTATCTACAAGAAAGCGGTGCTCCTCATTCCCGACTCTCATTTCTACGTAGGGTCCTCTCCAATTCACGGAAATAGACACTGGTTCCGAGCCCTGTCCTGGGCTGTCCTATTGGGGAAATAACACATCCTCCGATGTGTAATCATTACTGTTACTGTAATACGTGTTTGGATGTGTATCGAAAATGTTCCCACTCTTTCCTCTTTTTCCCCCACTGTGGTTTCCATACTTTCGGTTTTGCTGTCCTTTGCTCTGGTTCGGGGCATTTTGGTTTTGACATTGGTTTTGATTACCTCCGTTATTGTGATGCTGCTGCATACTATTCCTATTGGGTCCATTTGCTCCTGGGTGTCCTCCATGCTGTCTCCTCTGACCAGACCCATTTCTATTCTGCAGATGCGGACATTGCGCTCGCCAATGTCCTTCCTCCTTACAGTACGGACACTGATTTGGTCCCACTGTTCCCCCATGCATATTCAAATTACTCCTTCCTTGTGCGTTCCCTCGCCCTCTATTATGTCCTACTACTTGCTGCAGTAGTACCTGTGTTCTCAATAGACAGTCTGCCCCCATCTATTTTAACAACGATAATGCGTTCACCATCTCCTTCTGCCCCGATGATGGTAACTGCTGCCGTTTATTATGTGACCCCTTTTTTCCCTTCCGTTGTCTCCCGATATCCTTACTCCTGTACCCAGGTGTAGTAAACATTTTGACATCATCATTATCTAATTCATCATTAAGTTCAAAAAGTCCATATACATGTTCTCTCACTTCTTCATCCCTCTCCCTACAGCGTGCTAATGCATTCAAATCTAACAATCACTGTGGTGGTAATTTCCCAATTAACTGTTTCCATTTCTCCACCAAATATTCACCCATGCATTCCAACACTACCTGTCTTTCGTTGCTTCTTCGGAAGTCATACATCGAAGCCAATGTTGCCGTCCCATCATTCCCGTCTATATACACCTCTGCCTGTTGCTGCAATTCCAGCTTCCTTTCTTTGCTGATCGCACTGTGAGTTACCCTCGTGCATCCCCGTTGGTCAGTCACACCTCTTGCCCCGTGGTTTCAACTTCAACCCCGGGAGGAACGGACGGTGCCGAGTCTGTGTCTGAGGCGGGAGGTGCGGATGGGACAATGGGAACAGGGAGTGTCTGTTGTGGGCCTGGTTGGCTACTAGGAAGTGCTACGTGTGTGGTCTGTGGCTGTGGGAGGGCTTGAGCTAGGAGGGGGAGCTTGGGCTATCGGCGGGGTCTGGGCAGTAACTACTGACATGTCTGGCCTCACTTCTGATCTTGGGCCTTGTTTTGTATGGGTCAATATATTTTCTATCAATTCATCTGCTATGTGTAATTCCCGTTGTGGATATATCTTTTCTATATTCAACTGGTCTCGCCTACCTGCACCTTCTTAGACTCTCAGTCCACTCCTCCGCTTCTTTCTCTTCCGCTACTTCACCTTTCGATTTATGCCTGCGCGCATGCTTCACTCTGCTTTTAAATCAGAGCATTGCTTCCTTTCTCCAGTCTTTAATAGTCGCAAATGCTGCAGGACGTGCTTTCTTTCTTATCAACACCCTTTCCAGGTTATCTATCCTCGCTATCTCAAAACTACCATTAATCGGCCACTGATGGTCTTGTTACTTTCTGGTTTGCCTATGCCAAGTCTCACAGAATATTATCGCACCCACTCCATACATCACATACATCTCATACACCAGCGTTCCCCCAGGTGATACAATTTGGCCATCTTCCAAAGATTGTCTACCACAGCGGAAAAACCCTGCTAAGGTGGACAATACCCCAGGCATGTTTCAACCTTCCCCCTGGTTAATCAACCTTACCTAGGGCGTTTGAATTTGAAAAGTCAACTCTCAACCAATATCAGGATTACTTTGAATCGGAGAATGACTCACCTGATAGATTAAGTCGTTTGTATACTGACGCACCAAATGACGTTGTGTCTGCGTTTCTTGGCTTCCGCCTCGTTTCGGGACCCTCGCCTCCTTGTTCTCTAGCCAGGCACGTCGATCAGGGATCAGATGTGTGCAGATCTGCAAAGGAGTCTCTCATCACTTTTACAGGGTGCCCCGAACACCTCTTGATCCCGGCTCGATCGTCCCGTCCTCGCCGTTCTCCGCTTTACTCAATTACAACGTTATGCGATGGAACAAGTGGGCGAGGGTCCCTATTCGGGTGCCATCTTGAAAGGGGCCCCTAGGGGTCCCTAACGTCTATTGAAACAAGGCGAGTCACCACACACGATAGATACGCCAGCACAAGGTTATATTCCCAAAGCTAGGGTTTATTGCAAAGCAAAAGTCTCAGTTGGCCAACTCGGTCTCACGCCCCGCGACGTGTATCTCATGACCTCGAGGGACGCAAGAGAGTGAATTACGTACATCAGATACATATATATAAAATGCATTTCAAACAATCAGCTATGACATGTTTAACACCCCCCTTTAATTGGGTTTCTTTGAACTTGGTGTGATGATGGACATCTCCGGCAACTATGACACCTTCAAACATCTATTCTAGTAACAATTTGCAATTTGTGAGTGCGGAGGCATCTTTCAGTTGAATAGAACACAGCGCTTCTGTTCTTGGAAGCGAGCTACATACGGGGGGAAGAGTTGCATTCCAAACCTTGCTATCTATTAGGTGCTATTCGTGCCCTGGGAGCCGACACGCTCTAGCGGGCTCAGCAAAGGGGGGCCGTAAGAAAAGCGTAATTCAAGCCTTTAGCTATATTATTCTAACATATTCTACCATATAACGAGACAGGCTGGCAGCTGTGAAATGATTAAATGCCCTGTAGCTCTGCTTCAAGGCTACATTCGGGAGGGAGCCGGGCATTCTTCCTGGCGCTGCCTACTTTTGTGTTTCAACTGACTCTTGTTATCCTCACGGCCCTGCAGCCTTGTCCTTTTTACGTGCAGACAACAATGTTTTACAGTCGAGCAGTGTAAGCGGAAAATATGCTGCGAAGCAATAGGAACAGAAAGCAATGAGCAATGGTTAGAAAACAAAATGGGGATTCTTGTTACATCAAAATGGCCGTTCAGTGGCAAACTTGAAAACCTATATTCTGTCATATCGTGCATGAGACGGTTGGCCCACGGCCACCAAAATACGTTTGCCGCCACACAGTAGAGCTATCCATTTTTTTAGACTGACATTATCCCTGTGGGGAAAAGGAAGGGCTGTCATGTGTGTGTGATTTAAGTCAATTGCCTGACTTTGCCTGACCCGTGTATCGGGACATGTCAGGTAAAAAGTTTAATTGCCTGACTTTGCCTGACCTGTGTATCGGGACATGTCAGGTAAACAGTTTAATTACAAGCCTGTTGTCTTTTATGAGGTACAACAGTGTTCCTGTTGGAAAGGGGAGGGGTTGGATTGTCACAGTATTCTCCGGGACAGGATGGGGAAGAGGTGCTATAGGGATTTATAGTCTTTGTTCTAGGAGGGTAGGTGATTTCGGAAGGGTGGGTTTTGGAGGGTTTTTGAAATGAGTAGGAGGGTTTATGGGAACTGTAATTGTGGGTCACTTTCGACTGGGAGTTCGGAAAGTAACAATCAGAAGGAAGGGGAGAAGAATGTCTGGAAAAGTTTGAGTCAGAAAAGGGGTAGGGAAAGATGATGGGAAAAGGTGTTAATGGAAGGGGGATGTCACAGCTCACCATTCAGTGTCTCACTCCCCAAGGACCCCCCATCCAGGTGATCCTCCCTCACTGTCCACCCCCAGGAACTGGATCCAATAGCGATGTCTGTGTCTGGCCACCTAGATGACAGATCCGCAGGGTTTAGCCAGGGAGACACCTTCAGGTTGCTTACAATGGGTAGCCTTTTCATTACTAATGTTTCATATTCCCCTGCTTCTAAGCGCACCATTGCAGCCCCAGTTTGTATTTGGTCTGTGTCCTGGTCCATTGTCACTGACCCATCAACAAAGAGTACCTCACCCTCCTCTAGCAGACTGTCTTTTGCTTTGGGGATGCTGTCCTCTTCGCCCTCATATGTGACACAGTCATGTTGCTGCAAGTCTTCATCTGTGCACGCTTCCCTTAGGAACGTGGCAAGATTGACTGTTTTGCAGTGCACTACATGGATGTTTGGGCTTGAGATGATAATATCGTATGCCGATGCTCTCTGGGTGGTCAGGGTGGACTTCGATCTTGCTAAGATCGAAAACACTGAGTGCTCCATGTACAGTGTCACTGAGCATCCCATCATAATTGTGGAACTTTTCTCTATGGCAAAGGCTGCTGCAGCAAGAGCTTGTTTGCATGTGAACTGCCATTGCATCACTGAATCTAACGTACCTCTGTAGTAGGTGAGCAGCTTATGGCCCATTGTATTCTTCTGTGTCAGCACCGCAGTCATAGGTGTGCCATTTGTATGTGTGAAGATGCAAAATTCCTGTGTTTAGACTGGTGTAGCAAGAACTGGGGCTCTGGAATCACTTCTTTTAAGTCATTGAAATTGTGTTCCATGTCTGCTGTCCATTCTAGTTCATGGTTGCCCTTTTGTGCATCCTTGAGGTCCTGTAAGAGCAGTTAAGTGTAAGCTGCATAATCCAGAATACATGCCCAGCAGAAGTTGCATAACCCCAGAAATGTCTGTGAGTCTTTTACTGTAACTGGCTTGGGCGTGGTGTGCAAAGTCGCTGCCCTGTCTGGTATGATTCTTTTGCCAACTGCTGAAATGAGCTATCCTAAGTCGAGTACCTCAAGCGGGCAGTAGTGGAGCTTGGCCTAGCCAAACTTGTACTCCTTGCGGGCTAACAGTTGCAGTAGGGTAATGGAATCATTGCAGCAGTTTTGCTCACTGTCTCTGCAAACTAACATGCTGTCCACCTACTGGATGACTGTGCTGGGCACATAGATGATACCTAAGTCTTTGTGCAGTATACTGTTGAATATTCTAGGACTTTCGCAATACCCCTGGGACAAAACAAGTATGTTCATAGTGCTTTCTGCCATGTGTGAATGCTGTAAGGCACTGTGGGTCTGGATGCAATGGTATAGAAAAGAAGGTGTTCATTAAATTGACCACTGTCAAGTGTGTCACTTCTTTGGGGAACTTGCACAAAATGGAGATAGGGTTTGGAACTAAAGGAAATTCTTTTTGTTCTACGTCATTAAGTGGGCAGAGATCCTGGATCATTCTCCAATTACCCCCCCCCCATTGCCTTTTTGACAGGGTATATGGCCGTGTTGGAAGGTGAGGTAGAGGACACTATTATCCCTTGGTGGAGTAAGGCTTGTATTGTGTCTTTCATCCCTTCTCCTGCCTCCTTTGACATTGGGTATTGTTTCACTCGGGGCAACACTGCTCCATTCTTTAGTGTGATGCGTACTGGCATCACTTTGTTGAGTAGTCCTATGTCATGTGGGTTGTCCACAATTGTGTTGGTACATTCTCTAAGTTGGCCTGGATGTAGGGAGGTGGCATGACAATGACCATTAGGGGGCTCTGCACTCTTCTGTACTGCACCATAATGTTGCGGGGGATGTACATTTCAAGTATTATCTCCCTGTCATTGTCCTCAAACAGTACTGCATCTGTCAATTCCTTGAGGGACACGGTGGGTGCAGATACCAACAGTCCTTTTGGATCCATTTCTCTGCGCCCACTGTAAGGGCCAGAAGTGCCTTTATAAGGTTGTTTTTGTCCATCTGTGCCCACAGCACATAGTGCAGCCTCCTCGTGCCCTTCTGTATTAGGGACATTTGCATTTTCAGTTTGCCCCTTCTGCCCTTCGTCACACTTCCCTTTTTCCTTGCCACTGCCATCCGGCTAAACCTCTCTCTTAACCTGCAATCCCATAAACTCTCTGCTCTAGGGGTGCATTGAGGAGCTTGCTCTGCCTACCCATCCTCATCATCCTCAACTTCATTGAACGTGCTCCACTCATCTTTGTCTCCCCTCCAGGAACCAACATTCTCATAACCCAGGCTGCATGCATCACTGTCACACTCGATGTGTATGGTCCTTATTGGCGCATTGTCTATCCTAAATAAAAAAGCTCCTGACTTCCACTCATCTATCCCCGCACCACTGGTGTGTTTGCCTTGGTTACGTCACATACCACCTGCTGTCTGGCTAGTTTGTGTCGACGCCAGTGCCATCTCTAGGTCTCTTGGATTAATAGCTGCGTGCACTGCGACATCTAGAGATGAAACATATGAGGGCAGTGGGGCTGTCACTGGTGTTAATGCATCGAAACTTGTTGACACATACATTGGGTTTGTGTATCCACAACGGGACCAGCTGCTGAAGGATATTTTCCCTTATGTCCCGTCGATGCCTTCCCATCTTCGCTGAGGCCTGCGCCTTTACTATTGTTGGGTGCACATCCCTCCCCCTCGCACTTCTCTGTATCCTCAAACATCTTGCAGAGGTTCAATAACTTCCTTCTGTTTCGTAATTGTTTCCTTTTGTACTTTGATGTCAGAAAGATGGGCTTGTATTCAAGCATACTTCTATCATAGGAGCCCTGCTCTGGCCAGCAGCGGGGCATCACCCCCTCCCTTAGTTTCAGTCACCAACTGGTTGTGATATTTCATTATCCTGTCACAGTACAACGGCAGGGCCTTGCACATGTACTCTATGGGCATTTCTCCCCCCTGGTCGCATCTGTCATGTGCTTTCTGGTGGTACTACGCCTGTGCTAATATGTCACACAGTGTCATGTATTATCAAAAACACATTCACTTTTCACCCCCTCCCTCCTTTCTTCCTTTTCAGTCTCTTACTCACATGAACCACACTCCTCACACCCACTACATGCCACACAACCTCCTTCACTATACAATAAAATACAAATAAAGCAAACTAAAATAAGCTAAAATAACAATCACTACTATGCCTGAGCCCTCTAATTATATGGGGATCCTATGTACTCCTCTTTTCTTCTTTATTTAACAAGATTTGTGGTGCCGCCTTCCCCTCTCACTCGGGGATGCTCCCCATCGTCCCGTTTTCGTTTCCTTATTGTTCTCCTTAAATAATGAATTAACACAAAGAACAAAACAAGCCACATGCTAGCCACACTCCCAATTTCAATCTCTGCGTGTTTACACTGTTCACACTTCCCCTTACATCTGTCCTCCACTTGTTATCACTTGCAAGGTTATACTCACATCTGCGCATTCACCCGAACTCCTCCATTCACGGGGTTCCAGCATCATCGCCTGCACTTCTCCTTGGGGGCGCAACCTGCTCCAAAGAGCAGACAGGTTTCTGCAAAGGCAGCTCCTATACAGCTTCTGGGAAGTACGTATTTTTGGGACTGGTCGTGTAGGTGGGTGTGGCACTTCCGGAGAGGCTGCCTGTACACCTCCACAGGTATGGGGGCGCTGTGATCACTTCAGGGGCACCAATTGAAAGTACACCCCTGTACGCGCACGCCAGAAAAAAATACAACCTGCTAAGGAAAAAAGGCCCAGAGATTTCATGCAAGGAAAAAAAGGTTTAATCGCACACAAATAATAGTGCAAGCAAAGAACTCTACTGCTCAAGAATGTTCTGCCTATAATTAGTATAAGCAGAAGCTTATATGGTGACACATCATCATAAGACATACGTCTATACATCTACAATTCATGCAATATTGTGTTCAAGCAGGGTTTCTTAGCACGGCTCTCTCCCCCTGGTACATCGCAGTTCTATCTAGGGGACTAGCCTCATGCTGAAATGCCTAGGAGGTGGGGAAGGTTTTCTGTGATCTGTGTGCACTTTTCATGCACTTTTCATGAATCAGGCCCTATATTTATTAATTTATTGGTTATTGATGAGATGTTGAGCAAATGAGGGTGGTCAAGAGTATCATCCTCCTTTGGGCTTGACTCTGAAACAATTGAGTGTGGAGATACCCGTTAGCATCTCGGATTTGCATTTGGCACCTTTTGCATTCGTTTTAAAGCCTAAAACTGGAGTCTTTAGGAGATGTCTTTAAGCAATCCTTGGTAAATGGCACGTCTGTTTATGTACAGTTTTAGGCTTTGAGATTTATTTACAAATCAGTCACTCATGTTTATGATGTTTAAGGTCATCGTCTTATTTGCACGAGTGCAAAAGCTCCAGAATGAGTGCTGTGGTGTTTTTACGTTCATGTGGTTTGCATCCTTGTTTTGCTTAATACAAATATTTCACCAACTAGCTATTCTAAGATCACTTTCAATACCGATATGTTTATCGTTAATGTTTCAGATATAACTCGGTTTGGGATTCTGAATCGAATGACGTAAATCCATCATCCATTTAATTATTAAGCCTACTTGAAACACTGCGAAATTCATAAAAGAAAAGTATGACGCATACATTGATTGCATAATTTATATCTACGACACATGTAACAAACGAAAATAAATGCTTAGTTTTAGATATAATCGCAAAGTTGGGAATCTGGTTTGCTCTTGCAGTAATCTTTGTGGTTTAACAACAAGTTGATTGCAAAAACGCTATGACACTTTCTGACGTTGTCTGCACATTATTGAACTTTGAAAGAGAAATTGGCATTTTTCCATAAAGCCCCAATTTGCTGTCTACGAGGTGTCATGGTAATCATTTTCATGTCTAGCGCAGCTGTGAAATGAGTAATGCTCTATAGATGTAAGGAACCCCAGCAGGCCCAGTTGAACAGCATATATTTGAATTTGGTATGAAAAATGGATGAAGCTAAAGTTACAGTAAAGTCACTGGAGTCTGACTACTCGAGGAAACACATTATGGAAAAACAAATTAGTAACGTAAATGAAAATGACATTCCCAAAAAATCTAGATTTAGAAAAAGCTATAGGGAATCTACAAAGCAAGTGATTGTCAGGGCAGGAGCACGTATCAGATTATACCCTGAGGTGCTTAATCTGAAGCAGTTTAGGTTGCCCATGTTGTATCTAATGCCTGATGTAATTTACTGTGTGTGAAGTCGTATTATTTAATTGTGCCCACAAATCAAAATGGCACCAGCTTTTTTCTAATCTGAAACGCACAGAATTGTTTATGAATATGGTGATGAAATATGTTCAGGTGTTCTTGGATTTCACAATGACACATAATCTGGTGCCAGGAGGAAGGCAAAAATGACGGAGTCAGGACATGGTGCTCATAATATTAAAATTAATGCAGGTCTTGTTTCACCATCTTTAACTACGAATCGGTATGCAGACATGCAGCATTTGCAAATCAGGCTTCAAGCATAGCTGCTGACTTGTTGTCAGACAATCCTGAGATCACTCGATGGATCCTTTGTTGTTATTGTTAAGGGTACTCCTGTATCTAGTAGAACACATTGGAGCAGTGAGACAGCATATTTAAAGATTGCCTCATTGACGTTTCTTACTGAAAAACATTTGCTTTGCATACGTAGTATGTATCAAAATACCCGAACTATCGAAACATACATCTACGAACCATTCTATTTGATGTACAATGTTTTAACTTGTCCATGCTATAATCCCACTTCTACATAACAGTCATTACTCAATTACACATATCCATATAATGGCATGTGTTTCATTTTGAATATCGGTCATAAGACTCTCAACAGGATGTTTATTTCTTTCAAATAATTGTACTGGATAACGGACTCCTCAACTTCCAAGCTCTAAAAACAGTTATCAAGAAACAAATGTGCACTCTACTCTATTTGTGAAGGCCAGTTATATGCATGGATCAATTAAAAGTTAATAAGCTATAAAAACATCTAAAAAAGGCATGTGCTACCTTACTTTATACACAATACCACAAGAAGGTTTTAAAATCCATTAGAACCCTGGGCTGCACCTTCACTTCCCTGCAACCCACTCACCAATTTCCACCCGTGTAGTTTTGTACATGGTTGCTAATAGTGATTTTTTACTGGTAAAAAAGAAAAATAATAAACTTGCCTTTCTTGCGCGGCCTGATGCCATGCAGTGCTGCTTTCAGGAAGTCTGTTTTCATGTCCATGACGTCAGTCACAGCTACAGTCATGAACATGAAAGACAGACTTCCAGATAGCAGAACTGCCGGCGACTGGCTGCGCAAGCAAGGTACATTTATTTTTTTGCCTTTTGAAAAAAATACAAAGTTACCATTAGCACCTGTGTAGGAAACTACATGGGTGCTAATGGCTAATGACAATAAGCCCCTTGGTGGTGGGCCAACCCTGTAGGTAATGGCACTGCCACCCTCGTTAAGGGAGCCTCACTTCGCTCAGGCCCTTAACTTGGGCGGCGGGCCGTTACATACAGGGTTAGCCCACCACCTTGTGGCATATTGCCTCATCACTACAAAAATGTGTTAAAAAACGTTTTATGACTCAAGCAATTGTTGTAACATTCTTAAAAATCTGAATTGGGCAAGTAGTAAGAAGATGCTTTCACCCTGCATGAATCTGGACCATAGTCTTTCACCCGCATGAATACATTTAAAATCTGAAAACTTCTTAAAACAAGCTAATTGAATATTTAAGGTTCCTGGGCAGTCAATAACGAGATGTTTCAAGGTTTCATCTACTTCCCCATCCCTACATAGTTCTTATCTCTTTTGCTATGCCCATCCTACTAGCCTAACATATTAATGATCAGTTGTGTTGCGATAGAGTAACTGTTGACAATCCTGCCCTCTGCCTTTCATTTCTAATTCCTATTTTCCCAAAATTAAGGTAGGAGACCACCCCAAGTGGGTTGTGGACATTTGGGTTCTCCCAACTATTTGTCTTGAGTACTCTAACATATGCACCTGATTAAATTTGAATTGCTTATAGATTCTCCGCCCATGTTACATGGAAGATGTTTTAGATATTTTGGTATATCGTTCCATTCCTTAAAGAATTTAGCATACTCTGAATACATAGCATATGTGATTAGAAGCTCCATGGTGCGCCGCAAATCATATTAATACAATTTCCTCTTGGTCCAGTTCGGATTACACAACAATTTCCAGGCAACAGAACTTATTTCTTATTACAGCTATACTTGATCTTTTGTGAAATTCACTAAAGATGACACTGGTTTAGCATTCATTGCCTGGTTTAGATCACTTAAAAGAGTTTTTCAGAGGGCTAATTTCTTCCATTGCACTAGTGTTTGGAGGGATGTCAAAACTAATGTGGGTCTTTTAGCACAATTTGAGACTGATAACGCAGAACATGTGTGATGAATCAACTTCTGGGGTACCAGTGGTAGGTGAATATTGTTTTTTAAACCATTAATCAGCCCCACACCTCTAATACACCAGAAGGGATCCCAACAGATCGGAATATCAAGCAAATTATAAACCTCCTTGTCCAATTTTGATACCGTGAACGGAACGGCAGGCTTCTCTCTGAAAGGTTGTGGATAATTGGTTAGTTGCAACACAGCGATAATACAATCATCACCTAATGATAAAATGAATGTCCAGTGAAGGTTGTATTGAACATATATACCTTATTAACATTTTGAAATACAACCCACCTTGCAAAGGAATGCAGAGGACAGACAGTTTCAAAGAAGGAAAAGGGGTGCACTCTGGATACTGAACCGCAACAGTTTGTAAAGGTTTTTTGATTTAGCACACAGATGGAAAAAGGGTCTCAAAATATCTCTGGGGGCCTTCTGGAAAGGACCAGGGGATAGAACCAGAATATACCTTGTTCTGCAGATGTGCATGGTGCTTGTCAGGGTTGAGTCAGCTTCAGGGTGCTTTGCAGGCTTCTGTGACAAAGTTTGAGATGGGAGTCGGCTTTGAGTATCAGGCGGCAAGATGGTTCAGCAAGAAAAGCTGGAAGAATGGCTGCTGGCTGGCCTACACAGTGGCTCAGGGTCAGAAATCATTGTCTCAGTCAGGGGTGGACTGGGAATCAAAAGATGACCTGGAAAATAATGTTCAAAGTGGGACAATAGTACACATTTTCAGGAAACGCAACCCTTTTCCTACAAGAAAATATGGAAATAAAATAGGTTACCACACAAATGTGTCACAGGTTTTCAAGGCCTACCGGGAAATCTCCAGAGTTCCATACAGGTCAGTCTACCCCTGGTCTCAGTGCTGATTAGCAGTTCTGAAGCACTGGTCGAGAGGTCCCGATGTCTGTATGCAACTGCAGTTTGATAATGTTCAGTGTTGCAATCAGTTGTGGATCAAGGAACTTGACTGGCTCGGAAATGTCCTTTAAGTGAGACATCACTAAATGCTCATCGAGGCACTTCTCCCAGCTCATTCAATGGGCTTGGGTTGCCCTTTAAGGCATTGTAGTTTCAGATACCTTCTGGCACTTCTGAACCCACGAGTGGGCCATTTTAAAATCAGTAACACATCATACGAAGATGGTGATGCAGATTAACTCTTACACCAAATAATAACACCTACCTAGAAAGTTACGAATACGAAGTGCCGACAAGGGTGGTGCGATTGTCTTGATGAATCGGGAACATTATGTGACAGAATGCCTTCGACAATTGTCAGACACGACATTCTACAAACCTGTAGAACAAGACCCGACAGCACGTCTAAAGAGCCTAATTGCCCACAAAGTTGAGAAAGCAAAAGACAGACATTGGATAACTCGAAAGGAGGTAGAGTATCTAGTGAAAAAGGATCCGAGTGTTCCCCTGTTTTATATTCTTCCCAAAATCCACAAGACACTATCAAACCCTCCAGGGAGACCGATAGTGTCGGGCACGAACTCAGTGTTGGAACCACTAGCCAAATTCGCCGACTCCTTTTAAAAGGGATTTGTAAGTCAAATGAATTCATACATTCAAGACTCGATGGCAATAATAAATTTGATTGAGAATCTGCATTTTAACCTGGTGAAGACATTCTGGTCACTATAGACATTGTTTCATTATATACAAAAATTCCACAGACCACCACACTGGATGTCATTGAGGAGTTGCTTTTGACTAAACGAAGTTCCGGCATGACACCCAATTCCTTTATCTTGTGGTGCACTGAGTTGGCTCTTATCGAGAATTACTTCCAATTTGATGGCCACTTCTACCAACAGGTCCATGGTACCGCTATGGGGTCGTCCGTGGCACCCTCTTTGGCCAATCTTTGTGTGGATTATGTAGAACACATGAGTGTTTACAGTGACAACAATGCTTTCAGAGGACATATCTCGCTGTGGCGAAGGTACATTGATGATGTGCTGTTGATTTGGCATGGTGATGAAACTACCTTATCAGCCTTTTTTCACTGGCTAAATGGGATTAATCCCTTCTTGAAGTTCACTATGAATTTCCACAGGGAACAGATAGACTTTTTGGATTTGACTATCTTTTCCAATCCATCTACCAATTTGTTGGGATTAAAACCATTCCATAAAATAACTGACAGGAACTCCCTTCTTAGATATGATAGCTTCCATCCTAAGGCCCTGAGGGACAATGTACCGTTCAGCCAGTTTTTACGGCTCAAACGGAATAGCAGTGAGAAAGATATGTTTGAGTCTGAAGCCTCCGCCCTGAGTTATAATTTGACCCAACGAGGCTATCCCAATAAGATTGTTAAAAGATCTTTTAAGAGAGCCTCAAATAACCATTGTGAGGCCCTGTTGGAATACAGACCTAAACCTAGTCCATCCAAATCCGACTCATTAGTTTTTGTCAGTACATTTAACCACCTTTCCAACCATGTGGTCAAGATTGTTAAGAAACATTGGGCCTCATTACGAGTCTGGTGGTAACCGCGGCGGTAAAACTGCCTGGCTACCGCCGGACTCGTATTACCATTCCGCCTCCGTGATTCCGGAATTACCGGGGCATTACAACCCCCGTTTTCCGGGAATCACGGAGGCGGAATGGTGTTAATCCCCGTTCCCATTGAGTCCTATGGGACTCAATGGGAATGGGGATCATGAAAACACTGGCAGCATCTCGTAATGCTGCCGGTATTTCCTCGTCCGCCTGCAGGTGGGCGGTGTTAAACCCGCCAGGTCAGACCTGGCGGGAACATCACCTCCTGCCTGCAGGAGTTGTGATCGCCCGGCATGGAAACAACGGTGGCGGCGGGTTTACCGCCACCGTTGTTTCCATACCGGGCAATTTGTAATGAGGCCCATTGCCATCTTTTAGCACAAGCAAAGATACCTGTTGAGAGCCCACGGTGTGCTTTCAAACTTGGGCGTAATATCAAGGAATTGGTTAGCAGGAACGACATTAGTAATAAGACCGACATGCAGGCCACCATAACACAACAGTGGGGGTTACCTAAACTGAGAGGAAACGCCCCGTGTGGGGCTTGTGTATGTTGTCCACTAACTAGACAAACTACTGAGGTGGACATTGGTCTATTGAGACCATGGGAACAAAGAGTGTTCTCGAATTGTAACTCCAGTTTTGTTGTATATGTGGTTTGGTGCCCTTGCCATATAATTTACATCAGGAAAACTGAACGTAAAATTAAGATCCGTATCAGCGAACATAGAAGTTGCATCAGACTGAGGAACCTTACTGCCCCGATGGTAGGGCACTTTTTAATGCGTGATCATGGTTGCGACGATCTAAGATGCACAGTACGGAAAAAGATTGTGGTCACTAACAACATCGCTCTGGACAAACAGACTCTGTCCAGGGAAGAAACCAAACTTATCTTTCTGAGTAGGAGTCACCTGGTTGGTTTAAATGAAGCAATAGATTGGAACTTGTAAACAGTCTAGATTTCGTTACAAGCCATGTAACATATTTTTCTTGAATTATCTTTTCAGAAATATGCTTCTTCATAGTTCTGTCAATTGAATCCAGGCATAAGATTTTTTGTCGAGTGCAGTATACATCTTTTTTAGTATGCTAATCTAGCTGAGCAAGTGTAGAGTACACCCCACCAGTTCTCAATGGCTGACGGGATTCCCTACATTGATGGTCACTGTGACGTACCTTTGTATAACCGTGGGTAATCTGATCACAGTATTTAGTATGACGGCGCCGGTTTGTGATGGCGCGATCTACGCACATGACGATGGTCATTAATTTGAATGAATCCTCGGAGTATCTGAGTCAAGGATACCGACTTGACTTTGAACACCCAATGAGGATGCACCTTTAAGATTAGAGCACATTGTTTTTTACGTTATATATATGTCACGTGACTATACAAACGCGTACTTTACCGGGATGCGTGGAGCAGGGATGGTTATCGCATCGGCTCACACGAACATCATGGCGAAGATCGAAGAACGATCCTCGTAATATAGGTAAGATGCGCCTCCCGTCTCCCGTCTGCATTTATGGGTCGTTTCAGTCAGAATTCTTGATGTTTTCTGTATATTTAATGGCAGGGTGAGTGGCTTACTCTCCTTTAAGCTTGCCGATTACAACTACCTCAATGGTAGCAACATCAGTAGTTGCCCATATTATATAGAACTCATGCTACAGAGTGTTAATTTGGCTCCTTGGTCTGTCTGTTTTTGTATCGTTACAGAATCATGAACTGTTTGGACTTGAACGGGACGACACTGATTCGGATTACGTGTGTTTCTCATTTTGTGAAGAGACTCAATTTAAGACAGTCCTCCCAAACGCATTCATGCAGATGGGTTAGACCATTGTGATGAAGATAAGCCGGGTCTGTGTGTGATTTGTTACTCTTGCCAGATTGACTCAGCGCTTTGATACCCTGAGTACATTATGTACACAGTGGCTATTTCAGACACACCAGCGCTAATGTTGATGACATGGTGGGTGGATTTTGTAGGTTTGCCCTGACTGTCATGTCCCATTCTTCAATTTTTTGTGTGTTTCAGGTGATCGAGGATCCGCCCTCTTGAACACATGTGCTCTATACAGTTGTGCCTGCCCCCATGAGTGTTGGGCACTTCCCCTTATTTTATCGGTAATTGTGTACCTTTGTGAATGGCGAAAATGAGTACAACCAGTGTTGTACCAGAAATATACTGTGAATGTCCGCTGGATTTTGATCTTGTTCACAACCCTCCCCTTTTTTATGAAATACCACCGGGTTGTGGTTGGTCATATTACAATTCTGAGGGATGGTGTTAATAGTCCTGGAGGTCCTGATGTTTCACGTGGTGTTGGTGATGGTGGTTTTCTGTGATATACACCAATTTATATGGTGTTCCAGTCATGGTTCCGTGTTTCGGTTCACAAGATCCCTGTAGTGGTGAAGGAAGTTTCGGGATATTAATAACCCTTTCTACTCCCCGTTCACATTGTTGGTGCGGTGGTAGTAATGATCAATCTAAAGATTAAAGCATTGAGCTCGATTGATGGTGTTTTTATGTTTATATTCAGGTGATCTTTTGGTGTAGTCTACGCGTTCCTTTTTCCATCGACTTTCCATTTGACAACGCCGGACCTTTGTGCCCTTGAAGAATTTCTGTTGAACAAGATTTGTACAGAAAGAAACATGTCGGGTCGGGAGTGTATTGTTAGTTGTAAATACCTTTGTAAAAGAAGAGATAGGCCCTTGTTTCTATAATAGACCGTAGAATTAACGGTGGCTCAGCTGTGACAAACTTATTGTTCATATTGGTAATGGACACAAAGTTGTATTGTCGTATTTTAGCATGATTGTTTTAGACTGATGAATTAAATGTTACAAGTGAATGAATTGATGCATTGTTTGAGTATGAATGAAGTATGGTTGGTGTGTGGTTTGTTGTGGTTTTAGATGGGAGTGATCTATCTGACCAGTCGAATTATTAACTCATTGGATTGGCTGATGATTGTATTGTACTGATATTTGTCATTGTTTTTTATAATAATGAGAACAGTCTTGTATAATGTTTTTTTCTACCTGTTAATAAAAATGTTGAAATAATGAGAAGGTGTCTATTGAGTTGAATTGAATGCTTTTCA
Organism: Ambystoma mexicanum; assembly: GCF_040938575.1. Lineage (NCBI taxonomy): Eukaryota > Metazoa > Chordata > Amphibia > Caudata > Ambystomatidae > Ambystoma > Ambystoma mexicanum. The sequence goes on from NC_090937.1 coordinate 1,010,975,674, forward strand.
CCTCATCACATGGCTAGTGAAAGACACTATTGTTTACAAGTGTTGCGTCACGATGATATGGTGACTTTTTAGATAGGTAGACTATTCCAGAACTCACCACATAAAAACACCAGTACTATGACCTTTGATGTTGATATAAATATGTGTGTTCTATCCAGGCCAGATCATAGTACTTAGATATTCCTGGTACCCCTTGTTGCTCCTGTTTTTTTGGGCTACTCAGGAAGTTGGCAAAATGTCTCCTCTGACTGTTTTATTTTCAATTGTCTAAAATAGGGAGTTAAAATGGATATCAACATATGTTTCATCGTGCTCTCAATCATTTTACATAAAAACAAACTTAAGTAGAAAAAATGTGTCATAATTGACGTCATACTACGTGGCAAACAAAGAAAAACCTACGGGGAGTTGTGATTGGCTTTAGGGGAACATCTAAGTATACTTTCTTTAAAGGATCGGGTTGTGATTGGGTCTCTACAGTCAGGTGGACAACTTACGCCCACCAATAGTGCAAGTCATCTTCATCAGTTACTAGATACACGGTACACCATTTGCTATCAAACTATAAGGCCATTCGTTATATAGCCTTCTTCAATTGGTTGGCACCCTTGTATCCTTCTGGAACATTTGGCTCACTAGCAGCACGTAAGCTGGTAGACCATGTCTCCCTATCCAATTAGCCCTACAGCCCTACATCTTTCATCACTCATGCTGTCTGCCATTCGGATTGTCTTTGAACTTGTCCTTGCAAAGTATCACTGCTCCTGAGAATAAAAAGGAGTATAGGCATAACAGGAGACTGTATTTCAGCCTGTTTTGCAGCATTTTATTGTCTTGAATTAATAACTTTACAATCATGGTGTTCTTTCTTGCACCTTAACAAGGGCTGATTCAGCTTCTCACGTCTGCTTGATATTCAAGGATAGATAACCAATTCTTGGCTGCTCCATACTTTGACACCAGGCCAGAAAGCTATTCCAGGCCTTTCCTCAATCTTCAGCAGTTTTCGTGCTGCTACACAGCCCTCCGATCCTTCTCTCTTCATGGATCTGAGCTTACTAAATGTGTGACACCAATGTTGCTAATTCTATATAATGGCGGCACCACCTACAATCTATTCACTATGTATAGCTAGCCTTTATGATCACTTAGTCTACTTTCGTTGCTGCATCTGTACAGTTATAAACGGCTTGCATTTTTTGCAGTGCTATTCACGTGTGCAATCTTCATTCCGCGTAGGAAAGTTTACTCAATTCTTTACTTCATCATCAGATTCTATAAGGTCTATGCATCTTCTTCTTTGACCATTCTTCTCAGTGCGTCATGCTCATTTCCTGTGATGTCACCGGCCTCCTTTCCTCTCATCTTCATATTCCTTTGGGGATCTCCTACAAGAGATTGTCATCTCTGCGTGGGTAGATCACATAGGGTCTTCTGAATGGATACCTTTTTTCGAAGACTCTCCATGGAATTGGCACAAACCCGCGCCATGCATTTTGCAATTTGCAGCTTCCAACATATAGGTCAAATGGGGGCGGGACTTCCTGCAGAGACATTCAGCTGCTTCTTTGCACTCCGCCTCTGGTTGATTCATTGACCACTCTTTCACCAGTCTCCACATCTTTTTATCCTCTAATGAACAAGTGCTTCTTTGGAGTCCAAAATTTCACTACTCCCTTTAGAGATCCTGCTGATTTTACATTTTCATCAACACTTCAGGTCATGTTGCTGCACTGGTATTCGGGCTACAGTAAATCCATCATCCCACATACTTCCTATGGTTCTTTGGATACAATAACTTCATTCCCTCAGGTGCTAAGATGCTGGCCTCTACATATGTTTTGATTTCTTAATCTGTCAATTCCTTGGGTCCAAACCCTGACTCAACATTGATCATAATTTTCATTCATGCTGCCTTCTTTGCTGTCTTCTTGCACTGTGTAATTATTATCCTAATCACACAGAATCCAAACATTATCATCACCAATACTGCTCCCAGGAACTTGAAGATATTCGCCATCCATTGTGGAACCCATGAAAAGATAGGCGTGAACCAGCTGTCATCTGCAATATCTTCTGTCTCAACTTGCATCTTTGTTACGTAGATTTGTCAGCAGCGTTAAGGCCTCTGTCAAGGTCCCATTCTCGTCATCATGAGAAGGTAAGATCGTGCAACATGATTGTCCAATTTTGGCCCAAACTCGTCCATCCATTGCTGTGATCATATCAAGGACATATCTGTTCTGGAGACTCATCAGTCTTATGGCTTTTCCTTGATGGTATTGAATCCCTTTATTGTTGTGTTGATCATCTGCAGGAGCTCCCAGCGAGTGATATGTAACAACTTTGCATTTGCCATTTCCCATTGTCTGGATCCCTGGCATAAAGATAGTCGTGAAGATTGTAGCAGTTTTGCTGAATAGCCTATGCGCATAAGGAATAGCATCACAGGCTTCTATTGATTTAGCAGAGAAATAATTCTCCCTCCTTGTTCGATTGAGGAATTTGAGATATCTTCTCCTCCTCAAATGGGCATCCGCTTTCGTAGACTCTGCAATGTTCAAGTCACTTTGAGGAATAACTAATGCTGGAACATGTATTAGCACTATAGAACACATCCCTCCCCAGTTGTTGGGCAGCTTCATTTAATTTTGAGAGGAATTGTAAATTGCTGCACCTCTCCTGGGATGGTAACCTCTTCTCTCATTTGAACTTCAACTGCATAAGGAAGTAATTGAGCTGACCAGAATGCTTTCTCAGTGTTGTCAAAGCCCTTTGGGTTACCCCAAGTCAGCACCAGGCTTTGTTATTAATAAGGTCCAAATTAACTGCAAATCAATTGAGAATGTCACTGCCTAAGTAAAAGGAGGAGGGGACATTTCTCACAGCCCAACAATTATGTTCTATGCTTTTGTAACCAATCGATATTATTTGCATAGACCTGCTAGGCAGGAAATGTTTCGAATCGGGAGTGTCCAGGTCCATTTCCCACTTATCAATACATTTAAATATGGGAATGGTCTGATCTTTCTGGAGTTTCCTGAATAATGTTTTGCTGATGAAGCATCTTCTCTTATTCAGGTGTACTCTGGTGAGAACAGCCTCCTCCCCCTCATTTATCCGAATGGGGAAAAACAGCTATTCACCCTTTATCTGGATCTCGGTCAAACTTTGAGCTGGTTTTTCATCATTGTTTCTCATGGGATTTGGGTTTTCATCTAATTTTGAAATAGTATAACATTTCAGAGTATTCCCTTCCAGTGTGGAATGCCACTTAAAACTGGGAGGAAGGTTGATTTTCAAGAATGGAGAAGGGTTCCCATCACTAGTTTATTCTCCTACATGGATGAGGGTGATGTCTGGGACTTGATTGTCCCTACAATGCAATTGTATCGGACTGTTGTTCAATCATGTGGCATGTGCCATTCAAACTCACATAATTTGTTCTTTTTTTTAATTTAATTGTCCGGGTTAGTCTGAGTTCAGAGGACCTTTTTCATGCAGTCAATTAGGGGTGACAACCTCTAAAGGAGGTAATTCCTCAATAGACAAGATGTGCCCTCTGGAGTCACGCGGGTGTTTCACCCTATGTCGCCCAATTTTTATCTCCAGATTCACAGTCCCTTCAACTGAAATGTCATTCCCATTGAAGTTTTGGAGTTGTCCAAGAAGAGGTGTGAGGGGAATTTGGTGACGCTCCACCTTCCCGGATTTAGTTGGTCAATGGCTTTTTTGGACAGCAGGGTGTCTTGTGATTCAGTATCCACCAGTGCTGATAATGCACACTGACCCTGTACCTTAATTGGAGCATACAATATTCCTTCTCTCTCCTCAAGGGGGCAAATACAATGTGCATTCTGTGCCACTTTGGCAGTTAACTTTTTATCTTGAACTCTGACACTCTGTGATCTTGGACAGCTTTCTGTGTCGGAGTCCGGGAATCTGTAAAAAAAGATTTTGCCCCCAGAAATAGGTGGGATTGGGAAGTACCCTTTTCCCCCCGATTCCTTGATGCCCTCTTTACCTGGAGACAGTTACCCAAATCTGTTTGGGGGACGATACTCTGTGATTTCTGGGTCCTCTGGGTGACATTGTTTGGCTTTCTCTTGGTCGGTTTCCATACCTACCCTGTCAAAATCAGGGTATTTTGGGACCCATTATCCTTGGGAGGTGGGGATTCTTCTCCTTCGAAAGGGATAATGCAGACTTACTCCACAAAGTGGGTTATCTTTGACTTTCAATTTTTCCTACTTAAGCTCTGTTCTTTAGTTTGCAGCTTTTTCCGGGTAGAAGATTTAGGTTCAGGCGCAGACGTTTTTTTCTGGTGGGAAAGGAAGCTTCCTATAGGGCTTTGCATCTCCCTTCCACCCGTGCCCCCTCCTCTGGAACCTCTTGGTTGTCAAGAGTTTTCATCCTGTCATTGCTCACCCAGAGCACCAGACCAGGGTATTGAGTTATTCTGGGCAGCAATTTCCAGTTGAGGGTTCTGCTGAGCCGTCAACAGGAGACCCAGGTCATGGGTTAATTGTCGCACCAGTTGTTAAATTTTTTTCTGGTTGGTAGGTAGGTCTAGATTCATACCTTTAATAATCCCGGAAAGGGTAGCTGTCCTTTCTCCCAATCTAGATTGGGTATTGGGAGTTTCCCTTCCATCCTAGTTCTCCCTTCTCCCGGATTCGGAAATATATTGTCCTGAAAGCAGGGAGAGAGAGGAGTATTATTCTGGAAATTAGGGTTTTAAGGATATCTGGGAAAGAAGCTTAGTTTGGGGGGTGGAGCATTTCTTCCCTCCTTAGAGAAGTTTGCAGGGATGTTTTGAGGGAAGTTTTGGTAGGGTGGTACCTATCTGGTTGGATCCCCCTTTCTGCAGCTGGGGAGTGTAGACAAACCCCAGGATGGGCCGTTACCCTTGTATTTTGGACTGATGTAGGTGGCAGGGTCAGATGGAGTGTTGGTCTGGTATCCTGCCTTGCTACCACCCGATTGGGTTGGGAGGGGTATTCCCCCGCCCCATCTCCCAGTCCAAAGGGGGAATTTGTTTCACCTCTGCTACCTTTGCAGCAGCAGGTGTGTTTGATGGTTTTTTTGATTAGTGTTACTTTCAGAGGGCTTTTGGACCTCACATATCCCGGTGGCCTGTTTTATCATCCACTCCAGGGTCCTATGCTCATGGAAATCCCTTACTAATTGGGTCATTATGTATTTTGGGATTGCAAGGAAATATGTGTTGATGACCCCTGGCTATTGGTGTTGACCCACCTAGAAGTCAGTACAAACACTTGTGTCAGCTCCTGCACAAACTCTCTAGGTGCTTGATCTTCCCCACGCTGCAGGTTTTATGACACCCTGCGGGCCTCCTGCAGGTTCATATGAATTGAAAAGTGTTTAAGAATGGACGCCTTACTGATGGAGGATTTTTTGTGATCTTGCCCTCCAGCCCTGCAAAGAAACTAGGCTATTCTGGGGAAAATGTCCACTTATCAAATTCCATGCAATTTCTATCATTTTCAATAGCAAATTATGTCATCATTTGGTCATAAAGCTCTAGATGCTCCCATACCAAGTATTATACATGCTTATAGTAGGGAGTCATGAAGCTTTTTGTGGCTGTTATCTGCCAAATTGAGTCTTTTACCACACCTTTCTTCTGTTGGGCAGACTGCCTTTTCCATTGCACCTGAGTCCACTCCTCCTCTGACTCAGAGCTGCTACTGTTGGTTGTCCATTCCCTGTCCTCTAGGCGCTCCCCACCTATACCTCTGTGGATAGGGAATACCTACCAGAATCACATGGTCTGGACTCTTCGCTCCTGTGGAGCTGTGGGTTCCCAGGGCCATTTCCTTGTACTCCCCTTTTCGCACTGGAGAGTACTCACCCTCCTCATCCCTCCTCCCAGGCATGGGGGGAATCCCCCCACCTCACTCAATGTGTGGAAGTTTTTAAGATGCTCTTTTGAGGCCTAAACTCTTGTTCTTCTCTTTCTTTAAAGCAGACCATGTGGTCCCATTGTAACTTCATTTTCTGCCAGTCCAACTCCCTGGTCCTTTCATCATAGCAGCCCTCCTGGTCAGAAATACATTCCAGGGTATTTTTAAATTCCCAGAGCCCATTGGTCTGGCCACCTTCCCTTCTACTTGGTAACCCTGAAGACTCATCAATGTCAGATAAGGAAGGGACATCTGGATCGGTTGGACTGGGCCTGGATGAGTCCAGCTGCCTCATGGTTCCCTGTTCTTGAGAAGTGGTATGCATGAACTCATCTGCACTCTGTACATATGAGGTGGTGGGTTGATTTGCGGTAAGGAGGTCATCACGCCATAATCAGAGGGCAATTTTCCATACCCTAATTGGTTAGTGTGCCACAAAGCCTGTTTGCATTTGGCTATTTCACTTTCCAACCTCTCACATTTGTTTTTCTCAGTCCCTATCTCTTGGTGGTATGCAGAGGCCTGAGTTTTCAATTCTGACACCAGTGCTTCAGTGGCTTCTAGCACTTTACTTTGTGCCATTAATCAGTCTCTTAGTCCCTTGTTCTCTTCACAATGGGACTAATTTTCCTTCTGCAAGGCTTGCATCGTCTGCGCATATTCGGAGCATTTCTTTTTCAGGAGACTAATCTCCTCATGTTGTGCAATTCTGGCCTGTTCTGCCTGCTCTAGGTAAATCTCTGCTTGCCTCACACATTCCGTTATTTGTGCATTTTGTAGCCTACTGTCAGTCAGTTCCTGAAAACATAACTCACTTTTCTCCATGTCCATTCTTAACTGATACACTTCCTGAAACGTGGCACTAGTCTCTCGACTAGTCTATTTATTTTCTTCCCTCAACTGCTCTCGCTGCTGTTTCAAGATGTTCAGATCTTGGTTGATCCGATTGAACTCACCCTGAGAATCAACCAATGTTATAATTAACTGGCTGTTTTCAGCTTTCAGTTGTTTTACCTGTGATTGAAATGTGAAAATGTCCTCTATGCAAGCCCCATTATGAACACCATGCTCATTTAATTTGTGTTGACTTGCGCTCAGATTTTCAACACATTCTTTATCCTCCCCTTGCAGTGCAGGAAATTGAGTCTCTCACTCTCCATTTTCTTGCTACTGTGCTTTCAACTCATCTCTTAGCTGCTCAACAACATTTCATAATTCTAACTATAAATGTTGACTCTGTTGCGCTTTCGCTTCTCATTGTTTCTGCTCTTTCTGGGCTTGATTCAAAAGCTCAGCCTGGTTTTGCAAAGCGATTGTATGGGTGTATAACCATTGCTTGGTGCGCTCTGGCCGTCTACTATCGCTGGGCGGTTAGCTGCATCGACAACACTGGGAGGTATTCCCCTTAGCCACTCCTTCCAAAGTTTACAATTGTTAAGCTTATGCTGGCTAATTGCTCTTAACCACACAAACATCAGTTTGTCTCTGTTATTCAAAAATGTTAAAAGTTAGTATGCTTATGCTATTGATTTATTTTCTGAAGACAGCCGATACGTGTTTTGACACTTTTCTCATCTTCAAGGCTGTTAATTACGTATTAATCTTAAAGTTACATTGTTCTCAACATATGATTTCACAATTACAGAGGGATTAAACCGAAATAATGGAGTAGATGGACACATGAGTTACTTAGGACCATAGAGAATTGATGTAGCACACAGCGTGGGTAAGTGACCTATGTTTATACCACATTTAGCAAGCATGTGAAGCACAACCTACAAGAAGATGTCAAGTGCTTTCTTTAATTGGTTCAAATCTTACACACCAATAGGTAACTGTACCCAGAAATAGTTGGTAAGAATTCTTGTTTCCATTAGGCAATAAATCATGCTGTAATGCAGCAAATGGGTGACACTACAAACTGCATGTCACCAGGACTAATGGTAGTTAACCGTACAACTTCTTTCTATTCAGTACACTAACAGACTCACCAACATGGATGCCAACCAAGAACCATTTCACATGTAAATACGACCTGGCATGACCTATTTGGGGTACCATGCAATTACTCCAATGGTATTTGAATATTTATTTGTACCCACACAACTTAGGATCATTAATCATGAGCTAATGAGCGCTGCTTGAAGTCATTTTTGAGAATGAGGTAATGCACAGTATGAATTACACTGACATTCTAATGATACTATACCTTTTCTATCTCCTCTATCTTCCAACCACCTGCCCCTATCATCTTTAGGAATACATGTTTTTTTCAATCTGAACTGTAATGTTGAAATAATATGTTGTGAACAATATAACTTTACTTTTAATACGTAATTAACAGCCTTGAAGATGACCAAATGTCGAAACACGTGTTGGCTGTCATTAAAATAATAATCAATAGCACAAGCATAATGACTTTGAACATTATTGAATAAAAGAGAACTGATTTTTCTGTGGTTAAGCGCAATTCGTCAGCGCAAGCTTAACAATGGTTTTGCACAGAGGCCACACTATTCGGGTGTCTTTTAATTTGTTCATCTTTGCTGGTTTGTGTCATATATAAGTTTGTCAGGGCCTGATGTAACAGGCCATTATCCGGCCACATATCAACATTTTCAGAGGTAACCTCCTGCATCATTCTGGCTTGCCATATTTGATGTTTTTGTTCTACCCATTCACCTTTAATAAAATATTTGGATAGAATGTGCTTCATGGCCATATTGATTTCTACGATGCTCATTCTGAAATGTGTTCTGCGCCGTATATACTCTCTATGCAGGGTAAAGAATCTCAACCCTGTTCCTGCTTAGTTTCCACTCACAATGACATCTATATACAGCCCTGGAACCCAGGGTACAGGTCTGAAAGGCACCTTTACAACGCAACACATTTTTCCATCCACTGCTCTGCAATGCAATTACACCCAACTATATAGTCTGCTTCTACTGCACTGTCACAAATGAAGACTCTCTCTAAATCCCGTCCACGAGACCCCAGCTTTGTCACAATTTATTAGGCAGTCACTTTCAACTCAGGGAGGACTTTTACCGCCCAAGCAAGGTGGCGCACAAAGAAAAGTGCTTATGCAGATACAACTTTAGTGAGGCCTCCAACCTATCTCACACCACCAAACAAATACCCTCTGTACGACCAATGAGCTAGGAACCAGGCCAGTGTACAGTAAGAATATAGATGTATTTAATGTTTCACAAAGAATAATAAAACAACCAAAACATCAGCCACCAACGCTTTGGCACAACACTATCACAATCTGAAATTATTTGCACCAATTGACTGACTTATATTTCTAATGGACTTACAGATACTACAACACACAGGTGAAATTTAGAGATCGACAGTCATCACATTACATCAGACTTCTTGCAATTTCATCCATAAACAATGTGAATCATACAGTGATTGCTTTGTCTTTTATCAAGCTCTGTTCTCCAGCAACCCCAAGCCCCATGCATCAATTAGAAAAGACCACTCTGGTTTGGAGAAAAGTTACAGGCAGTGCAAATATAATGGAAACATTGTTCTGGCTTTTTATTAAAAGGCAGGGTTTTGAGAAATAGGGCCTCATCACGAGTTGGGCGGTAACGCCGGCGCTAATAGCGCTACCGATATCTGCCCTACCGCCGAACCCCCAGCGCTATTAGCGCCGGATCACGGGTTTGGCGGTAATGGAAGTCCCCATTCCCCACTGAGCCCATTCGGGAATGCCCCATTCCCCATTGGGTTCAATGGGGAATTTTCGCGCTCATACCGCCGGCTGATTTCCCGCCGGCGGTTTGAGCGTCAATTTTCGGCGGATTTCCCCCCAGCTCAGAGCTCGGGAGAAATCCGCGAAGCCCTGATTTGGCAGTCCCTTAAATGCGGCGGTAATAGCACTACCGCCGAATTTAAGGGTTACCGCCAAACTCGTGATGAGGCCCATAGACAGAAAGAAAGTAAATCAGTTTTGGCTTTTTATTTGAAAGGCAACCTTTAGAAAAGAAACTCAATGGGAACATTGTTTTGGGCTATTAGTTTGCATAAAACGGAGGGCCTTGGGTTTCTGATTTGGGAGGAAAGTAAATAAATGGGAAATTTAGTTTTGCACACTCTACATTCCTTTGAATGGCATGGTTTTTAGGGTTATATATTTTGGGATAATGGACCCGCCGCTTCTTTATAGAAGACAAGGGTTTCAGACAGGTAGAGTCACCCAAGTACTTTATTGCCTATACCGGCTCTAACATACAGGGCATGAACTTTGTTAGTTTTGAACTCTAACAACACTCATCCCATGATTTTCTATGGGAATTCATTGATTTAACTTCAATTCAATGCACTAAGGATCTACACAGTTTCATCCCCTCCACACAATTCAATGGAAAGGATTAAGGTAGGCAGTTAGATGGACAGGAAGATTTTAAAAAGTGGAATTCTTTTCAGTTAGATTTAATAAAATATGCCAAGGGTCTCCCCAGTCCCACCCCCCTACCCGCTATGCGAGATGGAGATTTAGACTAGCAGATGCCCCCCTCACACTTTGTTTGGCATTTGGATTATTCTACTTACATGGGAGACCTTGGTTATGGGGCATCCAGGGAAACAGCAGGACTTCTCTGAGGAGAGTTTTTGTAACACAAAGGAGGGGCAGAACACTGCCCTTGTCTGAAGCCTTTGACCAGATCTGTTCTGTACTCAGAGGAGTAGTCACAGACTAGAGGACACTGTATGAACAGTGTGCAGGGCACTGCCCTGACTATAAGATATTGTAACAAAAAGGAGTGGCAGAACACAACTGTGTATAATTTTGTTGTGATATGAAATAATTATGTACCCACAAATAGAAAGCTGAAGTGATGCCATAGGTGTTGCTTTTTTTAACAATACCTTCTTACACCTATACCACTGAAACCGGTAGACAATGGCTGTTACTGAGTGGAGGCCCTACTAACCCTACCACTACTCAGAACAACCTTTTAACCTTTCCATCCTCTGCCCTAACTCTAAACAAAAGGACAGTTAGTGTGGATGTGTGTTTTGTGTCTTCGCCTTTTCCCAAACAAGGTTCGCCATTCCATTGTGTAGCGTTTCCTGGCTGGGTAACTAGACACATGTGTGTGCTTTTAACCAAAGTCTCCTTAGGTTAACTCAGCTAGTACATTGGGATATTAAATAATTATGTACCCACAAATAGAATGCTGAAGTGATGCCATAGGTGTTGCTTTTTTTAACAATACCTTCTTTCATGTATACATATATATGAATATGAGCGTCAAATGACAAATAGGGTTGAAACAATCCATAAGATTGTAAAAGTGTATTAAAAAATAATTTCTCTTTACCGTCTTATTCTGTCCCTTTTAGATAAGCTGCCCACCAGCGCTCCCCAGGTTTAGATGGGTACCAGGCAGACTAGTTAGAAAATCGTGCTATCCTTCTGTCTTCTATTAACAACCCTATTCTCCATTTTCCACTCATGGACTGTGAAATAGTTTTTATGCTGCAAGCAAGGAAATTATACACAGTTGTGTTCTGCCTCTTCTTTTTGTTACAATATCTTATAGTCAGGGCAGTGCCCTGCACACTGTTCATACAGTGTCCTCTAGTCTGTGACTACTCCTATGAGTACAGAACAGATCTGGTCAAAGACTTCGGTCAAGGGCAGTCCTCAAATGGCAGGCCAAGCTTCTAGATGCCCCAGTCTATGTCTCCCATGCAATGTTTAAGGCATTGGTTTCTCTCCCTGCCTCTCTGCTAGTAGTTCCTGGCAATACTCCAGAAGTAGAGAACCTCCAGCAATAGAGTGGGAAATTAAAAGGAAAAATCAAAAGTCCAAAGAAAGTTCCCAAGAGTCAAAAGTCAAATAAAAATCCCTCTCAGATTGAAAACTGATCTCTTATAGGGCTGGTGACACTCCATTATTGGTATAATTCCCACTCTATGGATTGGCCAGCTCTCTCCTTCCCTCTCCTCCAATACACCCACTGCATGCTGATAGGACAAGGAGTTTGGAGGTGTGAATGATGGATTCTGAGGGAGGAGAAAGAATCATCATCCCAAAATGACAAGTGGGTTTAACTTTTTCATTGTCCTTAAAAATCTAACAATATGGCAGATACCCAAATTTTTCAGATAACTGCAGGCACATATCACTAGCGTAACAGGGGCCCCCGCAGCCCCAGCAGTGCGGGGGACCCCGTGACCACATGTCCTGGGAGGGGGCCCCACTTGGATGGTGTAAAAAAAAAGAAAAAAATAATGTTTTCAAATATTTTTTGTTTTTACAATTCTTTTTTAATTCACTCCTCTGCAATTATAAAGAAATTATATCTGTATAAAAAATATTTCATTTATAAAGGCAGAGTGAATACAAAAATAAACTTTCCTTTTGAAGTCCCAGGGCTTCACCCACCCCATGAGATTAAGACCCTAGGCTAGAGGCCTCCTTTTCATGGGGTGGAGGCAGCCCTATGACTTCAAAAATAAATAGTTTATTTTTGAAGTCACTCTGCCTTCATAAAGAAATTATTTCCATTATGGTTCGGTCCTTAACTGAAATAATTTATTTATGAAGTCAGAGTGACTTCAAAAATAAACTATTTATTTTTGAAGTCATAGGGCTGCCTCCACACCATGACATGGAGGCCTCTAGTTTAGGGTGTTAATCTAAGTATTATGGTTCCCCTCAACCCATGATGTGTGCGTGTGTGAGTGTATGGTGAAAGAGTGCACACAAATGTATGGGTGGCTAGGCATGCGTGTGTATGGTGAAAGGATACACACTTAAATGTATGGGTGGCTGTCTTGGTGTGCCTGTTTGGTGAAAGGGTGCACACTTAAATGTATAGGTGACTGTGTGAGTGTATGGTGAAAGGGTGCACACCTCAATGTATAGGTGGCTGCCTGTGTGAGTGTATGGTGAAAGGGTGCACACTTAAATGTATGTATGGGTGGCTGCCTGGGTGTGCCTGTATGCTGAAACGGTGCACACTTAAATCTATGGATGGCTGGGTGTGCATGTTTATATATGGCAACTGGTGTGTTTCAGGGGGGCTAACACTTCAAATGTTGGGAGAGCCGCTAACTTCACGTGTGGTGGGGGAGGAGCAAACTTATTTGTGTGGGGGCATCCACCTTTACGCATTTTAATGAGAATATTCTAGTCCAGCCTCAATGTTACAAGCAGTTAACTCTCTCCTTTATGTCTGAAAGCACCCACTTATGGACTGCTGTGAGAATGACTGGTCTCTTGTTCCCGCTCTACCCTTCCAGTCACTCACCTGGCATGCAAGTACTAAACCCACATCACAATTTCAGTTGCCTAAAAATTTGGCATTTGAATGCAGGTACTAACAGTGAAATGCTGTACATTAGTGTCGAAATAGAAAGTATATTGTGCCTCCTATTGTAATAAATATATTAATATTGGCCTACGCGAAGCTGCTCGAAAGTCGCTTGTGAAAGAAATCTGTGTTGCAAGGTCCTGACCTTAAATCCATGTAAGCCGCCATTTTAGGTCAAACCGCCATTTTAGGATTCGTTGTGTAAAAGTCATCCTGTGAGCTAAAATGGTGGACAATGTCATTGCAGAATACAACATGGCCGTCTTGACCTCTGTACATAGCTAATGTGTAATTTGCCTGCAGGCCACTTGTTGAGGTCATGAACTGAGACCTTGTCCTTCGTTGACCTATGTGTAGAAGGATTACTCGTGCAATGAAACTAATCCACGAGCATATGTTGAGACAATGTATTCAAATACTGAACGAAGAACATCTGTTTAACTACATTGTATTAATGTCTAAGAAGACCTGCATGGAAAACTTTAGAATACACAGTTATTGTATAGGCTTGTTGATACATGTATTAAAGGCAAACCAGTTATATGCGGTTATTTGAGACTTGGCACGAACCCTAGATTGGTGATGTATTAAAAGGAATATTAACCCAAAGTGGGGCTGGACATCGCGCCCACCAAATATATAAAAAGCGAATCTAAACACTCTAGCGCTTTCAAGAGACACTGTGGAGAAAGTAAATGAGCATGTCGAGAGGTTATTTGGGTATAGAAAGGAGTTAGAAAAGTTACAGAATGAGAATGATGAAGAGGAAAATATGTGTATGTACAGAAACGGTTCCTTCCGTGCCGTAAACCGATATCGGAGAAAATGCGAATTTGTAAGAAAGACGCGATAAGATGGATTTCCGACATATCGATAACTCCAGTTGAGGTATATGACACATATAGTCAGCATACGTTAGAAATGCAGAGGAAAGAGATACAGGTAATGGTAGAATACCTGCAGGATGAATGTGTAAAAAGGAGGATTAGTTGTCCCACAGAGTTATTGAGCATTTATAAGAGAGCTTTTTCACTTGACACTTCTTCGACTGCTTTAGCGCTCGACTTGGCTCTGTTGCTTAGTAAGCGTTCGGAGTCACCTATTTCTCAGTTGCCTATGAGAGAGGTTCCTCCAACATTTGTCCCGAAGGTTGAGGTTGCGGCCGATGCTGTAAATAATATAGTCGCTGTGAACATTCCTGCTCATTATGTATCACAGTTCGTTCACGTTCCGTTCTCAAGACAGGAAGTGAATACTATTAGGCAATCTATTCCTGATATTAGGAAAAATCTGACAGGGTTCTATAAAGAGATAGAACCCGTTTTGCAGTCCTCAGTGCTCACCTTAGATGACATTGATTTGTTGTTTCCTGTACTCCTGGCCGTAGATTTATGGAAACAAGTTAGAACTATTGACGATGTACCCGGGTTGGGAGATACATGGGCGAATATAACTAGACTCGATGGGGAAAGGCCAGCTGGCGAAAGACCGCAACAAGTGATATTAACGCTGCCTGATAGAATCGCTGCTAAATTAAAAACCATAATTCCCGAAAAGAGAATTATTTGGGACAAGCTTATGGCCTGTGTCCATGGAAAGTCTGAAGGTGCTACCGAGTTCTTTAATCGGTTCGAACAGGTATTCTCGGATTTCAGTGGACAAGACTTAGGCACAGAGTCTGGGAAAGGATTATTTGTGGACAAGTTTGTACGTGGATTTCTGCCTGACATCCAGTCACAAATGATGTCTTCTGAGAGCGCTTGGCAGGCGAAATCACAATCAGAAGTACTGCACATGGCTCAGTACTATGAGAACCGTGTCAATAATGAAAAAGATAGGATTGAAAAACGGAAAGGCGATTTAAAAACTAAAGCGCTATTGCAGCAAATTGTTAGGGGCCCCAGAGGGGGTAGTTCTCAGGTTAGAGGTCAGTATGTCCCGCAGGGGAATGTGCCCTTGGGTCCTGTGAACATTAACCAGTGCGCCTATTGTCGTCGAGAGGGTCATTGGCGAGCGCAATGCCCCGTCCTTCAACAAAGGTCAAATAATACATTTGGTAATATGGGTAGGCGATCCAGAGGTCACCCGGGCGTAGGGGGCCCTGGTAGAGGTCAGTTTACACAGGACCCTCAGCAACCTTTTTCGCAGGACAATCAGACTCCTAGTGTGGACACAAGGAACATAATTGATCATCCTTCCGCTGCATATTTATCTGAAGAGCTTCCTTTTGATGAGATTCTGTTTCGTTAGGATTACCCGAAGCAGGGTTTGGAACCTACACCTATTCCCGTCAATCAGAAAGGTCCCTACATTGAAATGGTGGTGGGAAATAGGAAACATCAGTTTTTGATAGACACTGGAGCACAGAAGTGTTCCATTGATCATTCGCGGGTTCCAAACATTCCACTGTCAGGGCAAACCAATGTTTCTGTAGGGTTCTCTGGTACACCAGTTGTTTGTCCGGTTTCTATGCCGGTACCTATTTCTTTGGGTCCCTTTATGAACCAGTGTCCATTTCTGTTGACTTCGGATTGCGGAGAGAACTTGCTGGGGTTGAATTTGTTAAAGAATTAAATGCAGTGATTTATTGTTCTTCTGATGGAGTGCGCTTGACGATTTCATCACAGCAATTTTCTGCCTCGCAATTTTTGACTAGACCTTTGCCCCCAGAATTCATTGATGTGCCAGAGAGCGTGTGGGCTGTCGACGACAATGATGTCGGTGTTTTACAGATTCAGCCTGTCGAAATAGTTTTGAAACATGGAATTGAGCTGCCACGCATTCCCCAGTATAAGATTTCGGTTGAGGGTGAGCGAGCTTTGAAATGTATTGTTTCCGATTTTGTGCATCGCGGGGTGATTGAAGAAATTTCAGGAAGTTTGTCTAATAGTCTGATTTTACCCGTGTACAAGAAAGGCGATAATGTAATTCCATTCCGTTTTATAATTGATTTAGGTGCCATTAATAAAGTTGTGGCACCACAATTTCCAATTGCGCCTGATGTAACGACAATCCTAACCATGATTCCAGCTACAGCTACTTACTTTAGTGTTGTGGACTTAAAGAATGCGTTCTTTAGTATTCCTATACACAAGGATAGTGAATATTTGTTCGCGTTCACCTTAGGGGGACGCTCGTTTACATTTACTCGTGCACCTCAAGGGTACACAGAAAGTCCTAGTATTTATAGTAGGGCTTTGAAAGAACAACTTGATACCCTTGAATTGCCCTCTACCTGTACTTTGCTTCAGTACGTTGACAATTTGCTTCTAGCTGCTGACTCTGAGAGTGCCTGTAATGAGGGCACTGTGTTATTACTTATTCATCTAGCTAAGCATGGTCACACAACTTCGCTTAAAAAATGTCAATATTGTTGTCAGGAGGTTGCCTATTTAGGCTATCTCCTGTCAAAGGAGGGAAGAAGATTGACACTTGAGAGAATAAAACACATTTCTGGCATGTCTGTCCCAAATACACAGAAGGAAGTTAGGGCCTTGATAGGTATGGCTTCTTACTGGAGCTTGTGGATCCTGAATTTTTCACTAGTGATCAAACCGATGTTGGCTTTGACAAAGAAGGGCATTTCTTCGCCATTGCCATGGAACGCGGTACACCAGCAGTCGTTTGACTTGCTTAAGACTGCATTATGCTCTGCACCAGTTTTGGGCACACCAAACTATGAAAAGGCCTTTGTGTTGTTTGTGCATGAATGTGATGGATGTTCTTTGGCTGTATTAACGCAGGAGCATGGAGGGAAGAATAGGCCATGCGGTTACTATTCTTCCGCCCTTGATCCTGTAGCATGTTCTTTGCCAAGATGCTGCTGCCGCGTCTGTAAAAAAAACAGAGTGAGGGAATGGTCCTAGGCCATGATCTAACCCTGATGTGCCTCACTCTGTAGATGTTCTACTGAACCGAACTCAAACACCTCACTTCTGCACGGTTGACAAGATATGAATTGATCTTGTTTGCTCCTCACATTCAAATTAAGAGGTGTTGTGTCCTTAATCCGGCTGAACTCCTACCTTTTCCGCAAGGTACTACTTGCGGCGATGAAGAGTCACATGACTGTCTGTATACTACCGAACAAGAAACAAAGGGTAGAATTGATTTGAAAGATACTCCTTTGGATAATCCGTAAGGAGAGCTGTTTTGTGACGGTACCTGCTTTTAAACTTCCGGATGGTACATCCACAGCCGCTTATGCAATCACTACATTGAGCACGGTTGTGGAAACTAAGAGAATCACGCATAATTCTGCGCAGGCCGCAGAGATAATAGCATTGACCTGAGCTTGTGAACTTTCCGATGGGCTAGCAGTAAATATATATACTGATAGTCAGTATGCCTTTGGGGTGGTTCACAACTTCGGGAGACTTTGGAAAGAGAGAGGGTTCCTAACTTCGCATGGCACCAAAATTCAACATGGCTCCCTAATAGTACAAATACTCTCAGAACTTGCGCTCCCTACTCAGTTAGCAGTTAAGAAATGTGCAGCACATCGAAAGATTGTAGATGATATCGGAAAAGGGAATGCTTTCGCTGATCAGATAGTTAGACAAACTGCCACAGATCTCTTCACGGAGATGTATGTTTCAAGGGAGACTGTAGATGCCTATGTAATGGATGAGGGTGTTGGGTCTGTATGGGATATCCAAGCTGATGCCACAATGGAAGAGTCTAAGAGGTGGGCTGAAGGCTTGGGGAAACTTGATGATGATGGGTGTTGGGTGGACATGGTCGAAGGGAAATGGCTGTTACCTGACGCCTATGTCATGATGATGGTTGTCATGGCACATGGCCCTAGAAATGTTTGTGCCCAGCAGGTTACGAAAATGTTAGAAAAAGTTTGGGCAAATGACAAGATTTCGAAAATTGCCCAGCGCTATGTCCAGAACTGCATGATTTGCCTACAACACAGTGGGAAAGGGGACATCAACTCCAAGGGGAAGTTTTGGGCCACCTTCTGTCCCCTTCGAAGTTATTCACTTTGATTTCATTGAAAGGGAACGATGCAACAATCTAAAGTATGTCCTCGTGGTCATTTGTGCCTTCAGTAAATGGGTTGAGGCTTTCCCTGTTAAAGGTGCTACAGCCATGACCACTGCGAAAACCATGTTAAAAGAATACTTCCCCCGGTTCGGTTTGCCGAGAGTTATCTGGTCGGACAATGGCCCACATTTTGTCGCCGCTGTAATTCTACAGATATGTACAGCATTATGAATTGACAAACGGTTCCATTCGGCCAGACATCCTCAGAGCGCCGGACTAGTAGAAAGACACAACGGAATCATCAAGAACAAGCTTGCTAAGACGTGTGCCGGCACCAAACTAAAATGGCCGGACGCCTTACCGATCGTGTTACTAGCCATGCGTACAACCCCTCAAACTAAGACTGGGCTCTCTCTATTTGAGGTGTTAATGGGGAGACCTGCCAATATCTGGAACCTTCCAAAACGTTGAACTTTAAAGAATGTTGAAAATGTACTACTTTCAGATTATTGTAGCCAATTGACTAAAAACCTGTATTTGATTCATCACCAGGTACGAGAAGCTTTACCTGTGCGATACGAGGGCCCGGGCCACGACATACGGCCTGGGAGTTGGGTGCTCGTCAAATCATTTGAGCGAACCTCCAGCCTCGCACCTCGCTGGAGTGGGCCATTCCAAGTCCTGTTGGTCACCCAGACAGTGGTGCGGGTCGCTGGATGAAAGAACTGGATCCACGATTCGCACATCAAGAAACTTCCTCACCCTGTGCCACACGCTACAGAAGAAACAGAACCCCTCGCTGATACTGCAACCAATGATCCCAAAGAATTAAGCAGCACTGAGAGTGTGTCGGAGAATATCTCTGAGCCCGGGAGGCTTGGGGAAGCTGCCATTTTGTCTCCACACTCTCCACAAATTTTGCACCCAGAAACGGCTGTTTCAAATTCAGCCCCTTCACTTGCCTCCGACACGTTGCTTCCAGCAGGAAGTGACGAAATAATGTTTCTAGATCAATCAGTACCAGGAAAAGTACGATATAACCTACGACCACGAAGATAGACTTACGGCACAGTTTTGCTGTGCATCTGATAGACTTATGGCATGGTTTTGCTGTGCATCTGATCGACTTACGGCACGGTTCGGCTGTGCATTTGGAGAAGGAAAAGAGTCATTGAGGGCTTGCTTTTTGCCCAAATTTGAGAAAGGGGATTCTGTTGGCTGGGTTGGTGGAAGGACTAAGAAGTCGCTCGACCGGGAGGTCGCCAGCAACAAACTTTGGAGTGTTTGTTTGAAGACTACGATGCCCGCCACAGCTACCGCTCGTATGGGACATGTAAATAAGAGGGTGACCAACCGGTACAATGGACAAAATGCCTGGGCCCCGAAAACGTATTGCTGTATTCTTATAATGATATTTGGGTTTTTAATAGTCGCTGCCTTAGGATTGTGGTACCTAGAGGAAACTCACTCTTTAGAACTTTTGTTGCCTACTGAAAGTGCACCTATTGTTCCTACTCCCTTTGTACATTTGCATACGTTATCCCCTCGGGATTCCCAGCACAGACAAAGGTACCACAATAACACTACTACTTATCATGAATGCTACACATGCCATTTTTAATAAATCAACTGCTGGGTCTGCTCACATTTACCGCAACATGGGGATAAGGGCTAGGTTGGTATATTAATCCTTTACCTTTGACAACTGCTTGCTATGCTTCTCTTAGAGCACTGTACTTTGGCCGATGGAATGATAGCATCTCAGGGAACTTTGATGGCACCAATTTGAATAGTTTTGAGAAACGTGTTTTGACTCCCCTGGGATGCTCGCTTTTTGCAAATAGGAGTAAACCGAATGTTGCTTATATTAGGCCTTGGATAAACTGTCTCATCCTTTCCAATCTTTGATTTCCTTTAAAATGGCTCCGATAGGCAATAAGGATGCCATGCCTCCTTCTTACACTGTTAACCATAGCCCCGATTCAGTTTCTTTTTGCATACAGAGGAATGGAACTCAGTCAATGGGAAATTTGCTAGGTTGTGCCAACGTTGCAAATTTGACTGGGGAGAACAGACCTTTGTATGTAGGTGAACCTGTCTACATTGTCTGCGGTAATGTAGCATTCCCATGGTTGCCCAGGGATTGGCAGGGAACCTGTTATTTAGGGATCCTGTTACCCGGGGTGTTTATAGCTAGTACAAAAGGCTCGTCCATGGCGGGATGGGAATGGCGACACCCCAGCACAAGTCTTGGGAGATATAGCTTAATCAGTTGTGCCATTTTGGGGGCAGATAGCGAATTCAGAAGATATCAGAAAACTAGCGAGAGTACTGGAGAGAACCATCAACCGGACCACAGACATACTCTATAATATGACGTTACAACAAAAGGCGATAAGATTAGTAGCAGTTCAAAATCGAATGTCATTCTAGCTGAGCGTGGTGGAGTATGCAAATTAGTGGGGTCCGCTTGCTGTGTTTTCATACCAGATTCCTCCTCAACTATCTTCAAGACAATACAGAATCTGCACGTCCTTAGTTCCGAAGTGCATGTTCCCGAGGGAAACTGGGATCTGAGCGCTTGGTTCTGGGACTTCTTGCGATCTTGGGGTTGGAAGGTACTTTCGGTCTTATTAATTATTTTGGGAATCCTGTTGTTTCTTTGTTGCCGTATTCATTGTCTGCCTGGTATGTGTTTGATGCTAGGGGGATGTTGCGCACAAGCGATAGGTTCGATACGACATAAAGTGTATGCCCCAGATAAGACTTCCAAAGAATATGTATTGAAGGATATTTTATCAAAAGACCTAATGGCAATAGATATTTCCGATAGTGATTCAGGGTGCATGGATAATGATGCATGGAGTTATTTGCAAGGAGATCCACAGTAGTTTTTAGCACTTGGCAAAGGCCAAAAGGAGGGTTTGTCGAAATAGAAAGTATATCGTGCCTCCTATTGTAATAAATATATTAATATTGGCCTACGCCAAGCTGCTCGAAATCGCTTGCGAAAGAAATCTGTGTTGCAAGGTCCTGACCTTAAATCCATGTAAGCTGCCATTTTAGGTCAAACCGCCATTTCAGGATTTGTTGTGCAAATGTCACCCTGTGAGCTAAAATGGTGGACAATGTCATTGCAGAATACAACATGGCCGTCTTGACCTGTGTAAATAGCTAATGTGTAATTTGCCTGCAGGCCACTTGTTGAGGTCGTGAACTGAGACCTTGTCCTTCGTTGACCTATGTGTAGAAGGATCACTCGTGCAATGAAACTAATCCACGAGAATATGATGAGACAATGTTTTCAAATACTAAGCCAAGAACATCTGTTTAACTACATTGTATTAATGTCTAAGAAGGCCTGCATGGAAATCTTTAGAATACACAGTTATTGTATATGCTTGTTGATACATGTATTAAAGGCAAACCAGTTATATGCGATTATTTGAGACTTGGCACAAACCCTAGATCGGTGATGTATTAAAAGGAATATTAACCCAAAGTGGGGCTGGACATCGCGCCCACCAAATATATAAAAAGCGAATGCATTCTAATGTACGGCGTCTCTCACTGAACACACTGAACCATGTTGGAGTTCGTTGTGTTGTACTGAGGACCGATAGCTATCTGATTTTGCTCTGTTTTTGTAACTGGATTCAGTATAGTATGTTCCTTTGTAACCCGTGTTCGGTGTATTTCCTTTTGCGGTACTCAGCCTCGATATTTTATTTCTGTTTTCAGAGTAATTGCTGGGCCGGGCCCTTGTTAACAGCGAAACCCAGGTGCAGTTTAACATCTGTGTCCTTTTCTGTTCGGCAACTGCTCTGTAGGTCAACCAGGTCAAGTCAACATAGCCCACAATTTCAGGGTTGGTGGGGGAGTGCTGAAGCCCAGTCAGCTCTATGGTGTTGCACCACTACTTGTGTTTAATGCCTTGATTACGTATTGGTAATCTGCATTATTTCTAGCCCTGTTCTTCCTCATCCCAGCACTTGTGTATGAGGCAGTACTTGTGTATGAGTCACTATGTCTCATACACAAGTACTGGGATGAGGTAGAGGTACATGAAGGTAATGCCTGACTTAGCTACCTGTAATCTTCATTGCTCCTAGTCCCACTCTTCCTCATCCCAATGCTTACCTATGGGGCAAGGAGCCTCATACGTAAGCACTGGTACAGGGAAGAGGGACGTGGAGGTAACTCTGGGCCAATGAGCCGATTTTGGAGGTTGAGGTAGGGGATGGGAGGGAGAGGGGATGTGTGGGGTGTGAAATTGGGCAATACATCATAATGGTCAAGCATGGACATGCTAAGCAGGCATAATTTGTGGTATTAGTGGCTAGAGAGGCATTTTGGTGCAGCCAGTCTAGTCATTCCTCAATTTGGTATGACTTTTTTTAACTGGGCATTTCTGATAAAGCAGTCCTGCTTTATTTACAAGTAAAGCCAGGTAATTTCCTGGCTAGACTCACATTTGGGTTCTGCCAGTCTAGCCGTTTCTTACTGCGGCATTGTATATTTTTCTGGGCATCTGTGATAAAATTATGATATGATAAGTCATATATAACGCGCCTGTACACAAGTGTTTTTCAGCATGACAAGACAAGGTGTGGCTCTGGGTAGTGCAAGGAGAACAAGGGACTGTAGGGTTACAGTTGCAGCCCCTAAGTGCGTGGTAGGCGAAGAGGCAGTGCAAGGGTGACTGATCAAGCAAGAGCCTGGACTCAGTGAGACTGAGGGTAGCCTAGCAAACAGTTGATTCAGCGGGCAGGTAGGTCAGCAGGGGAGGGAGAGAGAAAGCAGAGGAAAATAGGAATGTTTTGAGCTGCTTCTGGAACTTCAGGTGGGCCGGCACAAGTTTGGGAGGGGCAGGGAGGCCATTCTAGAGGGATGCACCTACAGAGGAGATAGATCTACCCCCCATTCTCTGCCTGGAGAAGCATCTAACCCTTAGGGCTTGAGAAATAAGGTATCTTGGAAGAGAGCATTGGATGTAATGTGGATTCCAGCCCTAGAAAGCCTTGTGGACAATGCAAAGGGTCTTGAACTTGATCCTTGCAGCCACCGGGAGCCAGTGGAGACATTTCATGGCTGGAGAGATACAGTCCTTGGGCTTGAGGCCAAGGATAAGTCTTGCAGTAATGTTCTGGATTAGTTGCAGAGAGTGGACAGTAGAGGAATTCAGATTGAGAAAGTGGATGTTGCAGTAGTCCAGCCTAGAGAGAACCAGGGCTCTGGAGACAGTGAGCTTCTGAGGGAAAGTGAGAAAGGGAAGAGTCCCTTTGAGAAAGTGCAGCTGATAGTGGGACTTCTTGGTGACGTCTGAGATGTGAGGAGAGAAAGTGAGAGTAGAGTTGAAGATGACACCAGGAATGAGCGAGAGAGGAGAGGAGGCTGAGGGGAGCCTGAAGGAAAGCTAAGTGTCATCCGCATAACACTTAAAGTTAGAGGAGAAGGTAGAGATCAGGTGGGCCAAAGAGGCCAAGTAGAGGTTGAAAAACCAGGGTGAGAGGATAGAGCCCTGGGGAACACCACAGGTAGAGAGAGGTGGCGGAGAGAAAGGGACCAAATTGGACCTGGGAGGGGCGGTCCAAGAGGAAGGAGGTCAGCCACTCCAGGGTCCGATCCATGATGCCCAGGTTCTCAAAGAGTCAATTGATCAGATGGCATGGTTAACCATGTCGAAAGCAGAGGAAAGTTCAAGGAGGATTATGACAGAAGGAATGCTGGAATCGAGGTTAGAGATCAGATCTTCACAGGTATTCAGGAGAGCAGTTTCCATGTCTCTGGCAGCTCTTAAGACAGACTGATGTTCATGGAGACAACTAACAGATTCAGTTTGGAGAGTAAGCTGTGAGTTGGACAGCTTTTCCAAGAGTTTGGGAGATGGGAAAGTTCCAGTGGGAAAAGAATGATTACAGAAATCGGCCAAGGCTGGAGCAAGGGTGTCAATATGGTCCTTGATGGTTCTGGAGGAGCAGGCGTGGGCCTGTTTCGACAACACTTCCACAGATGGGACTTGTCTAGAAAGCTTGTCAGGCGTTAGAGAGAAAGAGTAGAATGGAGGAGGAGAGGGATAGATGGCCAAAGGGGAGCAGAGAGAGGAAGAGGTAGAGGAAGATGAGATAGTGGACAGGATGTCCTGAGTTTTAGCAGAGAAGCGAGAGGCTAAAGCCATACAGAGGGCCTGTTGAGGGAATAGGAGAGGTAGAGACCGCAACAGGATTGGCCAGTTCCTTGCAGATTTTAAAGAGTTTGGTCGTGTTTTTAGAGGCCGCAGAGATGCAGGCTTGAATGTGTGCTATCTTCTTGATGAGTGTTATTGATTCGACTTGCATTTTGGTGCAACCAGCCTAGGAATGTCTAAATGTGCCCTGGCATGCTTTACTGTAATGTTATTACGTGTCTACAGTGGTCTACATTGTGCAGCCAGTTGGACATTTTTTCATTGTGGCATGCATTTTTAATAGCAAAGCATTAATGTTCCTGGTCACTGTTGGTGATTTGCGTGTATTGGATTGGTGTTACCCTACAAACAATAGCAAACACTGTGGCTTTTCAGACAATTATTCTCAGAAAGTGTGCTCTATATTGCTTTAATACACATATTTATATCTTTCTCCTAGTGCAGTGTGCGGCATACCTCTTCAGCAGCATGTGCATGCGTTTGCACAAGCTTGGTAATCTAGGCTGCCGAGAGTGTGGCGCGATCCATGATTTGTTACCGAGTTGGGGTAGCCCCTCAGCATGGCTCGCATGGTGGCCCCGAGATCTTGTGTTACGCCACTGGCACATATGTATATTTGAGTTCTATATTTTATGGCGAGTTGGAAGAAACTTATCATATCTCGGCATGCCCTTCCTGGGAGGAGCTACCATTTTTATCGATTTACTCCTGAGCCGAAATAGTCACAGCCCTGACCCTTCAAGATTCATACCTTACTTCCATAACCTATAACCACACCAGCTTTCCATTCCCTTGGAATTATGAGAAGGCTGGAATCATAATTGTATAAATAACTCAACTTGTATACATCAAACAGGATTCATATTTTGATGACACTGACAGGGTTCTTATCCCCTTTAATATCTTTCTGGGGTGAGCTCACTGGGGCACATAATTCTCTTTTTATTAAAGGTATTTGGCTGAATGTTAATCACATGGCAAGGCATCAAATTACCAAGCCACTTTTCGATGATTTGGATCATCTCGGTATCACCTACACTAACTATGCAGATGATACCCAGATCCTCCTTCTGCTTTCTGGAGATTATGGAAAAGATTTGGCCTTGCTAAATAGGGTGTACATCATCATCCAGGCATGGATGGCATACATGGACTATGCCTGAATGATGATAAAACGGAACTTATCATCCTAGGCACCACGTCCAGTTTAAAGGATCTTGGCCCTGCCTACAACTCTTTCATGATCGATGGTAACAACATCAAGGTTGGACAAGAGGTCAAAACTTTGGGTTTTTACCTGGACTCTAATTTCTCCTTCAAAAAACAGGTGAGCTCCCTGGCTTCCTCCACGGCCTATACGTGTAAATTAATTCGTACAGCTAAACCTTTTCTGTCTGACACTAGCTGCCTTACCCTCGCTAGAGCCCTTATACTGTCCCGCCTGGACTATTGTAACGCTCTCTATCTGGGATCCTCCAGGGCTATCACTAGCAAACTACAAACTCTTCAGAATAACGCTCTCAGAGCGGCTCTGGGCATCCCAAGAAGAGAGCACATCTCAGGACTTAGTCAACAGAACAACTGGCTCTCCATCAACGACAAAATTCTCTTAAAAACTGCATCACTCACTCACAAATCCCTTAACAACGCTGCCCCTACTTACCTGATCAATAGATTCCATAGACAGTCCTCCTTGAGACCCACCAGAACTGCTTACAAAGACTGCCTCTCTGTCCCTAACTTTAAATGTGCCACCATAGGGGGCAACAGCTTCCCAGTGAAAGCAGCCAAACTATGGAACTCCTTACCGCCCAATCTTAGAGTGGACTTGCCCTACCTGAACTTCCGATCCAAGGTAGTTTCATGGCTGAAAACGTAGGCCGTCAAAGATACTCCAGTGCTATTAAGTCCCCTTTCATGCTACCCGCACACAATGTAACCACGTGTGCTCACTTGTTTATATGTATATAATATCCATGTACCTCATTGTTGATATGCATATAATATCGGTGTACCTTACTGTCTCTTTGTATACCCTATGACTTGTAACCAAGCTTCGCAATTTCTTGCAAAGGCTTGCGCCCTGATACCCTTGGGTATGCTCACACATTATAAATAATAAAACAAACAAACAAACATGTGTTGCTCATTTTTACACTAGCCCCAACCTTTTTTGTAAGGTTACATTCTGTTCTTGTGACCTGCCACAAACTTCTGCTTATCAGCAAGGTATGTTTCATGCACAATGTTTGATCATCCATTAGTGACTCTGAAGCCACTTCTTGAGGTTGAGTCAGCCCTGAACAGGTCATTTCTTTTGGCCACTAATGCACAACTACTGGGGAGTCCTGACCTTAGAGGTCATCTCTGCTAGCCGTGTTATCTACAGCTCCCACAATTTTGATCTAATTCTCTATTATTTATTTGTATTTCTATCTGAACCAGGCCTGCTTTTCCTGCGGAGGCCTAGCCTACAGGTCTTGAGTTCAAATGTTCAAAGGCACAGACCTTTTGGTTCAGTGGGGAAAACATCAGCTACATCCACAGCTTCTTGAAAGTACAGCTTCTTGAAAGAATGTGCTTACATGTAGCATTTAGTATTATAGGTGGGCATGTTGTTTATAATACAATCTTACTTTGCATACGGTTTGGAAAGATATAAATTCACTTTAGGTATTATTCACACATAGTCCACAGTTACATAGAAAATGATTGTTCACTTCTTCAGCAAGTAAAACCTTTCCATTTAAATGTCAGTTTATTTGTGAAAAGTAAGTTTCTTTCCCCGAAATATGTCACTTGGTTTCAATTTTTAAATGTAACACACAATTCCTGCTTTTTATTTTTCAAAGGCACAGCATTTCAATGGGCCTCATTACAGGTCTGGAGGTAACCCTGCCGGAACTACCAGCAGGTTGCCGGCAGGCGCGTAATATTTTACTGGTGCCTGACTTCCTGGTGCCACCAGCTGATTATGAGTCTGGCAGCCTCAGAAGTCAGGGCCCGGTAAATTGTAAATCATCATTCCCATAGAGTCCGGTAGCACTGCTACGCTGAAGACTGCCAACTGTTTATTTCTTTTTCTTCTTTTTCTAACAGTCTACATTGCTCTATTTTAGAATGTCTACTTGCTATCAAAACATGCGTGAACTCATACGTTTCACATATTAACTACTCTATGACTAAAATTCTCTTTTTTCCAGACTCTACTGTCCCTCTCTGGCCATTTCTCAACTTTCTGGCTGTTTTTCTTCCCTTAAAAGTCCAAGTAGACCAGGTAAAACAACCTGACCACGTAGCCGCTCTCCGTATATTGTCCCAACTAAAGGGTAATATAATTCACAAGGATGGTACTGTTATCAGTATTAAAAATTCCTTTTGTAGAAGTATATTTTGGTAACGTAGAATGAATTACTGGTCTGAATCAAGGTTTCATTTATTTTTAAAGTAAAAAAGAATTGAAAATGATGACTAATATAATCTTAGTCGGTATGCGGCTACCATCTCATATAGTTGTAATCAAATAATAGTGCCAATGCATTTCGAAGCATAACGCTCCTTCATCAGGGCAAGTCTCTGATTGCATCATGTAACATAATAAAACAAGGTATTAATAAAATCACATAATTAACAAAACGGGGAAACATTGAATTTAGTGACATATATCACATTTGTGCATGAATAAATTCAAAATTAAGGACATAATCATCAAAATGTAATCGTAATATATAATGTGTCACATACCCAAACAGGTTTGATTGCAGGTTGCAATAGTGAAATGGTGGAATAAAAGATGGAGAAAAAGGCAAAATAAGTGAAATGAATGGTGGGTTAACCAAATGATAAATCTATGAACTGTAAGGAAGAGAGTTTGAAGTTACCTATAGAGATCGGGGTAGCCAGTGGTAAAAAAAGGGGAACTAATGTCCGGTTCACGAAGGATCGGCAGTCACTGGACTCAATTCGATCAGACGAGAATCTGAAAATGTAACAGTGTATCAGGAGGATAACCAAAGCGTTACATAGGAATGTCAAATGGACGGGTAGTGATGTGCTTACCTGCGCTCGCGGGGTTGCAAGTGCATAGAGGATAGAAATGCGAGGGCCGTATGGCGCCGGTTCGCATCGTCAGTTTACAGCGTTACCTAGGGAACTGTAACTTAAATAGACACGTGACATCGCCAGTTTACAGCGTTACCTAGGGAACTGTAACTTAGACACGTGACAGTAGATCGTGACGTATCAGTCAAGTAAAAAGCGCGGTATTGATTGTGTGTTGTATTGTGAGATTAAGAGGCCATTAAAAAACAAACAAACTAATTTTAAGTATTAAAGAGTGTGAATCAGCTATTGTGGAACATAGAGAAATGAACATTATAAGTAATCAATGAACATAGAAAACATACTATGTGCACAGAAAAAAAAAAAAAAAGTAATGTAGAAACAAATGGAGCAATGTAAAATAACACAATAATGTATGCACAAGAAGCTTATAAATGTCAGAAGCACTTACAGTGTTGCACAGATGTATAAATGCTATAATATTTCTATGGACACCCGTCCCAGAAGGTAGCAACAATGCTACCTTGGGTCCCAAACCGGAGTTCGGGAGAGGGGAAGAGTATCCAGGAAATAATCAAATAAAATTAAATAGATAAGTATGTTTAGCAAATAATATGGAACGACATAAATACCCTCAAATATAATGAAGCAACCCATACCCAACATGGTCAAGGTTGCAATGCACAAAAAGTCAAAAATACTTAATATGAAGAGACAACAAGTGTTTCGCAACAAAATAATAGATCATATAACCCTGACAACTTAGATGTAACAATGATAATTAATCTCTTCATTGAGGCCATGTGGATAGAGGCTACCAAGTCTGTCTATCCAAAAGGTTTCCCTTTGATCGAGTTGCAGGCCCAAATCCTCATGTGGATTGGTTTTCTTTATGACTTCCAGGATCAGGAACCTGATTTGGTTCACATTGTGGTTTTTATCCCGCCAATGCCGTGCCACGGATGAATTAAGGTTACTGTTGCGTATACAAGACCGATGTTCATTCCACCGTGTTTTGACAGTTCTCGTGGATTGACCCACATAATATTTCCCACAAGGGCATTTGATACCATATATGACATTCATACTATCACAAGTTCCAAATGTTTTAAGGAGAATCTTATTGCCTGTTCTGGGATGATATATTGTGTTGCCCTTAATTACTAGATTACAATTGGTACAGTGTAAACACGGATATGTTCCTGTGCGTAAAGTAATCGGTTCCTTCACGGAGGGCCGTGTGTGGACCAGTTTGTCTCGTAAGTTTTTACTTCTCTGGTAGGCGAATACTGGTAGCTGTTCAAAAAGATTCTGTAACCTGACGTCATTTTTAAAAATGCTCCAGTGTTTTTGATGGAGTTCTTTATTTTGTTACTCTGGATGGAGAACTTCGAGACATATATTGGAGTTTTGAGTTCCTTCTTGGGTTTAGACGTACTCATCAGTAGGGTATCACGGTCTAGGGAATCTACTCTACGTGTCGCCAAGTCGAGTTGTTCCATTTTGTATCCACGTGTAATGAACTTCTCTCTCATTCTGGATTGTTGTGCTAGGTAATCGTCAGGGTCACTCACAATTTTCTTGACTCTCAATAGTTGACTGTAAGGTAAATTCTTGAGCAAACTGGGCTGATGAAAGCTCATGCGATGCAATAAATTATTGCGATCCGTGGGTTTGCGGAACAAAGAGGTGCTGTAATTACTCTCTCTTTTCTCTATTTGGACGTCAAGAAATGTAATCTTATCTTTGGAGATCTCTCTAGTGAACTGAATGCGATGGTCAATATTGTTAAGATATATAAAAAACTCATTGAAAGTGTCTTCAGTACCTATCCATAGTCCAAAGATATCATCGATGTAACGTAACCACAGATGTATGTTTTTGTTCCATTCAAGATTGTTAAGTACATGATCCATTTCAAATTTGTGCATAAAACAGTTTGCATATGATGGTGCCATGGTGGCCCCCATAGATGTCCCAGAGGTTTGGAGAAAGAAACTGTTCTGAAATTGAAAATATGAATTTTCCGAAATAAACTGCAGAAGAGCCAATATAAATTCTTTCTGTGCCCTAATTTCCGGTGCTCTTAGTAATAGCCATTCGACAGATTCAATTCCAAGGTCATGAGGTATGGATGTATATAAACTCTTCACATCGATGGTGAACATCAGATGGTTTTGTTCAAAGGTTGCTGAATTTAAACGTTGTAAAAAATGCGTGGTATCTTTAATATATGTAGGAGTTTTTTGTATTAGTGGTTGGAGGAAGAAATCGATGTACACTCCCAACGGTTGATTTATGCTGCTCATGCCCGCTACTATTAGTCTTCAGGGCGGTTTAACAGGGTCTTTGTGAACTTTAGGTAATGTGTAAAAATTGGGAATCCTTGGATGTGGATTGTTCAAAAATTTGTGAGTATGTTCATTTATCCAGTCTAACTCCATAGCTCTATCAAGTAATGTTTCAAGTTCAATTTGATAGCCATGGTGGGGTCATGATCTAAGGGTGCATAGCCTGTATGATCTTGCAGTTGTCCGATACATTCTTTATCATAATCTATAGTATTCGTGATGACTAAGGCGCCTCCTTTATCAGCTGGACGTATGGTAATATCCTTATCACAATAAAGATTACGAATAGTTTTGATCTCATGGGGTTTCATGTTTTTATACGCCGGTGGTTTATAGCTGATCCGCTCGATGTCACGAGTGACGAGTTTTTGGAAAATGTCAATCGATGGTACTGAGATTGGTGGTATGAATCCACTCTTAGTTCTGAATTCCTGTAAATCAGGGTTGACACTTGTATTCTCATGTGGTTCAAGTTCTTCAAAAAATACCTTCAATTTGAGTTTTCTTATAAATTTATACAGCTCGATTTTCGTATCGAATAATGTTGTGCTGTAGGTGGGCACAAAACTCAGCCCTTTCTGTAAGGTGTTTTCTTCTGTTTTAATCAGGATTTTAGAGGATATATTGATAACTAGGTTTTCCTCAATTGGAGTCTTGTTTGTGGCTTGTTTTTGAGATTTCCTCCTCCCCCTGCGGGTTCTTTTGGGCACGCTCCTAAAAAAGACATAGATGCAGGTGTTCTTGTGGGAGAACTAACGATTGAGTTGGGATCACTTGATGGTTGTTCAATCCGAACCTCCGATTCTCTCTGTATTTCTGAATCAGAACTTGATGTGTTGTCTGATCTCGATGCGTTGTCTGATGGATATTTGTAAAGTTTCTTTGCTGCTACTGAACCATATTTATCCATCCATGTGTAGACTTCCTCGTTGATGTAATCGTATGTGTCCCTTTTAAATTTTTTCACTTTCTTCAGTTCTAGCTCAGACTTATAATCTTCCAATTTCTTGTTGATGTCAGTTAAGATAATCTCATACTCTTCTTTACCCAATGATCCAACTAGTTCCTTTTCAATGTCTTGAATTTCGGTATTAAGAGTAATTAGATTTTTAGAAAGTTCTTGGATGGTTAGTAATATGAGATCCAATGAGCATTTATTCAAAATGGCTTCCCATTTTTTTTACAAATTCCTTACTTTCTTTGCAGAGCGTAGGACGAAGTTGGATACGAAGTCCTCTGGGTATACGTTGGTTCTTAAAATAGCGACCTAATGTGATCGCATGTAGTTTTCGATTTATCTCTTTACGTATTAAGTATTCTAGTTGCTTGATGCGTTTTGCTGGGTCTTTAGTTGTAGTAGCATGTGTTTCAATTGTTGTTTCACTGATAAGTTCAAGGATGGCCGCCGCCTCCTCATTTGAAAACCCTAGGGTTTCCGCACATTTATTTGTGAGTCCTTCGATGTCTTCGAAGGACATTGTGTTACTGAAAAATGGTATTAAATACTGGATGCTGTTGAGTCAATGTGTGCCTCCACTTGCATGTGTCTCAAAAAAAGGAAGGGCAAGATCGTGAGGAAAAATAAGTGGGCACCACTTTGTGTAAATAAGTATTTCATAGTATCTTTCTTCATACACGTTTGAATATTGGAGGGAGATTTAGAAAAAGATTCACAGGAGCTGGCTACAATGAGTCTGGAGACACCCTGACTCGTGTAGCAAAAAAGTCCAAGTAGACCAGGTAAAACAACCTGACCACGTAGCCGCTCTCCGTATATTGTCCCAACTAAAGGGTAATATAATTCACAAGGATGGTACTGTTATCAGTATTAAAAATTCCTTTTGTAGAAGTATATTTTGGTAACGTAGAATGAATTATTGGTCTGAATCAAGGTTTCATTTATTTTTAAAGTAAAAAAGAATTGCAATGATGACTAATATAATCTTAGTCGGTATGCGGCTACCATCTCATATAGTTGTAATCAAATAATAGTGCCAATGCATTTCGGAGCATAACGCTCCTTCATCAGGGCAAGTCTCTGATTGCATCATGTAACATAATAAAACGAGGTATTAATAAAATCACATAATTAACAAAACGGGGAAACATTGAATTTAGTGACATATATCACATTTGTGCATGAATAAATTCAAAATTAAGGACATAATCATCAAAATGTAATCGTAATATATAATGTGTCACATACCCAAACAGGTTTGATTGCAGGTTGCAATAGTGAAATGGTGGAAAAAGAGATGGAGAAAAAGGCAAAATAAGTGAAATGAATGGTGGGTTAACCAAATGATAAATCTATGAACTGTAAGGAAGAGAGTTTGAAGTTACCTATAGAGATCGGGGTAGCCAGTGGTAAAAAAAGGGGAACAAATGTCCGGTTCACGAAGGATTGGCAGTCACTGGACTCAATTCGATCAGACGAGAATCTGAAAATGAAACAGTGTATCAGGAGGATAACCAAAGCGTTACATAGGAATGTCAAATGGACGGGTAGTGATGTGCTTACCTGCGCTCGCGGGGTTGCAAGTGCATAGAGGATAGAAATGCGAGTGGCAGTATGGCGCCGGTTCGCATCGTCAGTTTACAGCGTTACCTAGGGAACTGTAACTTAGACACGTGACAGTAGATCGTGACGTATCAGTCAAGTAAAAAGCGCGGTATTGATTGTGTGTTGTATTGTGAGATTAAGAGGCCATTAAAAAACAAACAAACTAATTTTAAGTATTAAAGAGTGTGAATCAGCTATTGTGGAACATAGAGAAATGAACATTATAAGTAATCAATGAACATAGAAAACATACTATGTGCACAGAAAAAAAAAAAAAGTAATGTAGAAACAAATGGAGCAATGTAAAATAACACAATAATGTATGCACAAGAAGCTTATAAATGTCAGAAGCACTTACAGTGTTGCACAGATGTATAAATGCTATAATATGTCTATGGACACCCGTCCCAGAAGGTAGCAACAATGCTACCTTGGGTCCCAAACCGAAGTTCGGGAGAGGGGAAGAGTATCCAGGAAATAATAAAATAAAATTAAATAGATAAGTATGTTTAGCAAATAATATGGAACGACATAAATACCCTCAAATATAATGAAGCAACCCATACCCAACATGGTCAAGGTTGCAATGCACAAAAAGTCAAAAATACTTAATATGAAGAGACAACAAGTGTTTCGCCACAAAATAATAGATCATATAACCCTGACAACTTAGATGTAACAATGATAATTAATCTCTTCATTGAGGCCATGTGGATAGAGGCTACCAAGTCTGTCTATCCAAAAGGTTTCCCTTTGATCGAGTTGCAGGCCCAAATCCTCATGTGGATTGGTTTTCTTTATGACTTCCAGGATCAGGAACCTGATTTGGTTCAAATTGTGGTTTTTATCCCGCCAATGGCGTGCCACGGATGAATTAAGGTTACTGTTGCGTATACAAGACCGATGTTCATTCCACCGTGTTTTGACAGTTCTCGTGGATTGACCCACATAATATTTCCCACAAGGGCATTTGATACCATATATGACATTCATACTATCACAAGTTCCAAATGCTTTAAGGAGAATCTTATTGCCTGTTCTGGGGTGATATATTGTGTTTTGTGGCGAAACACTTGTTGTCTCTTAATATTAAGTATTTTTGACTTTTTGTGCATTGCAACCTTGACCATGTTGGGTATGGGTTGCTTCATTATATTTGAGGGTATTTATGTCGTTCCATATTATTTGCTAAACATACTTATCTATTTAATTGTATTTGATTATTTCCTGGATACTCTTCCCCTCTCCCGAACTTCGGTTTGGGACCCAAGGTAGCATTGTTGCTACCTTCTGGGACGGGTGTCCATAGAAATATTATAGCATTTATACATCTGTGCAACACTGTAAGTGCTTCTGACATTTATAAGCTTCTTGTGCATACATTATTGTGTTATTTTACATTGCTCCATTTGTTTCTACATTACTTTTTTTTTTTTTCTGTGCACATAGTATGTTTTCTATGTTCATTGATTACTTATAATGTTCATTTCTCTATGTTCCACAATAGCTGATTCACACTCTTTAATACTTAAAATTAGTTTGTTTGTTTTTTAATGGCCTCTTAATCTCACAATACAACACA
This sequence comes from Ambystoma mexicanum, assembly GCF_040938575.1. NCBI lineage: Eukaryota > Metazoa > Chordata > Amphibia > Caudata > Ambystomatidae > Ambystoma > Ambystoma mexicanum. Next base: position 1,011,010,681 of record NC_090937.1, read on the forward strand.
CAATCAATACCGCGCTTTTTACTTGACTGATACGTCACGATCTACTGTCACGTGTCTAAGTTACAGTTCCCTAGGTAACGCTGTAAACTGGCGATGGCACGTGTCTATTTAAGTTACAGTTCCCTAGGTAACGCTGTAAACTGACGATGCGAACCGGCGCCATACTGCCACTCGCATTTCTATCCTCTATGCACTTGCAACCCCGCGAGCGCAGGTAAGCACATCACTACCCGTCCATTTGACATTCCTATGTAACGCTTTGGTTATCCTCCTGATACACTGTTACATTTTCAGATTCTCGTCTGATCGAATTGAGTCCAGTGACTGCCGATCCTTCGTGAACCGGACATTTGTTCCCCTTTTTTTACCACTGGCTACCCTGATCTCTATAGGTAACTTCAAACTCTCTTCCTTACAGTTCATAGATTTATCATTTGGTTAACCCACCATTCATTTCACTTATTTTGCCTTTTTCTCCATCTCTTATTCCACCATTTCACTATTGCAACCTGCAATCAAACCTGTTTGGGTATGTGACACATTATATATTACGATTACATTTTGATGATTATGTCCTTAATTTTGAATTTATTCATGCACAAATGTGATATATGTCACTAAATTCAATGTTTTCCCGTTTTGTTAATTATGTGATTTTATTAATACCTCGTTTTATTATGTTACATGATGCAATCAGAGACTTGCCCTGATGAAGGAGCGTTATGCTCCGAAATGCATAGGCACTATTATTTGATTACAACTATATGAGATGGTAGCCGCATAACGACTAAGATTATATTAGTCATCATTTTCAATTCTTTTTTACTTTAAAAATAAATGAAACCTTGATTCAGACCAGTAATTCATTCTACGTTACCAAAATATACTTCTACAAAAGGAATTTTTAATACTGATAACAGTACCATCCTTGTGAATTATATTACCCTTTAGTTGGGACAATATACGGAGAGCGGCTACATGGTCAGGTTGTTTTACCTGGTCTACTTGGACTTTTTTGCTACACGAGTCAGGGTGTCTCCAGACTCATCGTAGCCAGCTCCTGTGAATCTTTTTCTAAATCTCCCTCCAGTATTCAAACGTGTATGAAGAAAGATTCTATGAAATACTTATTTACACAAAGTGGTGCCGACTTATTTTTCCTCATGTTTTTCTTCCCTTGTCATCTTCTGCCGATAACGCAGGTGTTGTTTTTGATTCCTCTCTCTTTTTTACCTCACATATTTAAAATACTGCACAGTCCTTTCTCTCTCAATTCTTTAACATTCGAAAAGTTTGTCCTTCCTCACCTTCCATGTATTCAAACTACTGATCACTACCCTTGTGTTTTCCCATCTTGACTATTGTTCTTGTCTTCTTGTTGGTCTTCCTGCTTCCTGCCTCCTTGCACTCTGTATTTAACTTTGCTGTTTGCACCCTCTGTTGTCTTTCCCCACGTTCCTCCATTACCCCTTCCATTCTCTCTCTTCATTGGTTACCCTTTGAAGCTCATCTCCAGTCTCGTTTTCTCTGTATTACTTTTATATTTGTGCATGGGCTTGCACCTGATTACATTTAGTAAATAGTTTCTCGCTACACTTCACTCGACATCTGTGATCCCAGTCCCGCTTCATGCTATCCATTCTTGGAGCCCTTGCACTGAATCTCGATTGTGTTCCTTCAGTCTTCTCGCCCCCAGGTTCTGTAATGCTTTAGCACTACACATTCACTCTTTCCCCTCATAGTCCTTTCCAATGTGAATTAACTACTTTTATTTTGCGTGTAATCCATGATGCATCTATCTTTTTTACCAATTTAATATTGTAATGCAGTGCTGTGGCGAAATGGCGGAAAGGCCTTATAAATGAAATAAATGCAAAATAAATACCAATGTGCTCTTCCAAAATGGAGGAGGAATGTAAACTGGAGATGCAAACTACATGTTGGCACAGAATGCATATGGGGCAAATATGTTAGTGGAGGTGTAAAAACAAATGTTCCTTCCTATTACACTTTCATTTAACAGCAAATATAAACCCCATTGTGTCCTTCTGGTTTACAGGATAAACAAATGTTGGCTCGTTTTGGTTTGTTTTGTAAATGTTGAATCCCGTTTGGTTGTGGCAATACCTGGATGTGCATAATTAAAAAAAAAAAAAAAAACACGCAAATGCCTATATTGTCTTAAGCGGCCACTGAGCTCTCAGCTTTCACACTGGATGTTAATAATATGCGTTAATAACATGTAACCTTCTATATGCAATTTTGAGGTGTCGAAAACTCACTACTGGACTAGGGAAATTAGATGTTTCAGATGGAAAACGGGCAATACATGTCTCCTTTTGCAAAACGATGCAATAACCACAATAGTCATTTTTAAAATACAAACGATCTTATTTGGGGAACCATTTCAAAGACAATTGTATGCATAAAATACAAACAGACACAGACAAATGTGTACTACAGACACAAGCATGATGCTACAAATTAGGTTTCAAGACTCGTTCTTACCTTTACACACTCTCGCAAAATGTGTCAATTGCATTCTCACACACACCCTTTCTTCATCGGAATGTGATTCTCTTCCTCACACCACATCTCACACTGCTTCACTCCTTTTTACAACACCCCTCTCTACTAGCCCATAGCTCTTGCACCTGCCGAAGCACCGTTGCTCTTGGGCATGACCCACCGCTCATCGTCTCTGTCTCGCTCCATTTCTCCCTCTGTCGCACACTCTTGAACTCCATCTCTCTCCCGCTCCCTCTGCTTCTCGCTATTTCTCTCTCTATTGTACCCTGCTCCGCCTCTTGCAACCATGACTAAATAAACATGATCTACCAAAATGCCGTAAAATATAGAATACTTTTCAGCAAAAAGTACTTTTTTATGGTTACATGTCATTATAACGAATTGAGAAATAAAGAATGCAATTTTACCGAAAAAAGAAACAAAAGATTTTTTTTATTTTTTTTATTGGGTGGTCCCCCAAAAACCATTTACACATGCTTCTAAACCCACCCGAAACACCCCCACACCTTTTAATCCCTTACCCCCTGCCCTATATATTTACCATTCAGTATTTTTTCAGTAAAATTGCATTTGACATTTCCTATATGATGTAATCAAGGCATGTCCTTTTTTGTGCCACAAACCTTCCAATTCCTTGCCACAATGTCTTGGGGCGTCTGATTAAGAATGTTTTAGAATCTTCCCTTTTTTGCAGCTGTGTTACATAGGCAAGACCTGTAATGCGCCCCTCTTGCACCTGGAATTTTAGCCAGGGTCGGTGATCTTGAAGTCTCCACTAAAATGTTTGTGCTAGAGACCCCAGTTGTGACCCTTTGATGGGATTTTAAGGCTTAGCCAACGACGACTGCATTTTCAATGGAACTCCCAACCTAACCTGCCCCATAACCTTCTTATTTTGAGTGTTATGTATCTGTCTCTCCTTATCTCCTGTTCACATTGTGGATTTTGCCAATGCAGTACCAGACTTGCTAACACTTGTTCACTTTCTTCAGTCATTATGTCACTGCTCATTTGGAACTCCTTCCTTAAGCCCCCAAAGCACGGATTTCTGCATCCTTTTCCAGTGCTGTGGCGAGAGGAATTTGAGCAATGATGGACAGATGCAAAGGTCATCTTCCCTGTTATGCTCATAGATCCCAATGTATCTTTTCCCGTGTGTACTCCTGCAGTTTTGAATCTGTGAAAAGGTGCCTTTTCACAGTTTACATGAAGTCAGCATCTGCTGCACCCAGTGTCTTTTCCCATTCATTGGATATCTTTACCAATATTACTGTTCTGAGTCACACTCAGTTGAGTGCCTTTCCATTTTGATAAGGTTGAATGGGGCCTATTCTCGCTCATTCACTAGGTCTCATGTTGGAAATGACTGTTTTGTACTGGCTTTTATATTTCAATGGCTTCACTCTCACAATAGGGGTCTAGCATTGTCTCTGCATCTCTGTCACTCTGGAGCTGTATTTTCACCCCACAACTGTGTTTGTTTATGTAGATGTGGGATATGTTAATTGGTAGCTGTGTGCATAGGTATTGTGAGTGTTTGTATGGATGGAATAATAAAAGGATGGTTTCAAGGATGTTGAGTTTGGATGAATAGTTTAATAGCTGGCTGTTGAGTTTGTGACTTTGTAAAGTGTGTGTGTGTGTGTGTGTGTGTGTGTGTGTGTGTGTGTGTGTGTGTGTTGTGTGTGTGTGTGTGTGTGTGTGTGTGTGTGTGTGTGTGTGTGTGTGTGTGTGTGTGTGTGTGTGTATATATATATATACACACCTGGGTTAATAAGTGTGTGGGGGATGGCAAATTTGATGTGGACAGCAAGATTTAATGATTGAATTTTATACAGAGATGTTTTTATTCATGGACAAGCGGGGTGACCAGGCTGATACATATTAAAATAAAGGATTGCTATGGTAACATGCTCTTTCTGCTATCTGAAGACATCTCAGAGCAGCTGCCTGGGGATTTAAGGGCATTTGATTATTGTGTCCTCTTTGCATAGACAGACATTTAGATGATGTCTTTTGGTACATAAACAACACATTTTAAGCTATATGCTTTTGCCAAAGAATGACTGCAATCCGGTTGCAATATAATGGGCGCTTTGGGCCCTTACATTTTTCAAAGACGTGGGAACATGTGCAAATCTGTCAAATCTTCGTTTTTTAGTGATGCTCCTGGTGTTCACACCAATTTGCATCCTAGCGCTTGTGGCTCTACAATTACAAATGAGATTTCCTGTTTGGTAGTTACCATGCGTGCATAGTAGCGTTGCTTGACAGAAAACAAAACATGTCGTATTGCCATTCCAGTCGAAGCAGTTTTTCACATGGGGCAAAGTGTAGCATCCATTTCCTAAACGAGGCTGGCATTTCCTTGCCCTGACTTTGTGTCCCATGACATCAGGGGTCAAGTCCTAAAAATGTAAGTGGGGGACTCATCAACAAACACAATGGGATGTGACGTCACCAGAAATTAGCATATCAAGGTGAAATATGCACATTCCATTAAATTGGCTTTTCATAACGACCCAAATTGAACCGGACGAATGGCATTTGCCTTTCATAAAATCAACACACGCACAAAACCAAGACAGGTTATTGTCTTCTAATAGTGTTTTTGAAAACGTTGAAAGGTGTGCATGTTTTCAACTCCAAGAACCACTACAAATGTTTTCCCTGGGACTTGCAGTACCAAAATGAGATATTTCACCTTTAGTTGTTTGTCCGGCTCCAAACCTAACAACTGCTGCGGTCAAGGTCTTTTTTAATTAATGAATTCAAAGAGTACATCCAATGTTTCTCTTTTAGCTGGGTGGGGGACTGAGTCCCCCCTCTGAATAAAGTGGGGGGACTCTGTCCCCCCACACCTACCCTTGACTTTAGCCCTGCCTGGCATCACTAGCTGCAGTGTTACTACGCATTCGGAATGCTAATTAAACTTAATTGTGTTTCATGACTTGTGCTCTGCTTCTTTCACAATGAAGCTTGTGATGCCAAATGGTGGCTCCCTCCACCCTGCTCCTCTGCTCACACCCATGACGTAACCCGAGGTCGAGGTGGGCGGGATCAGTCGGAGCGGTGCTCCTGGGTACTTGTTACAGACAAAAAAGTTTGGGCATGAAATTATACCTTTCTTTTTTCAGGCTATTGGGTATCTATCAGAAAGAAAACATCATATTTCCAGGGGATCAGGCCAGATTCTTAAAAACACATTCATATTAATTTTGAGAACATTGTGTGTGCTATGCAGGAGGGAAGGCACTGCACAGCATTTGTAATGTTGTGTATTTATTTATTTATTTTTTAGTATGGATCGAGTTGTTCCCCGTTCCCCATTTCAAATTGATAAACATGCTATCTTTTCGAGGGGTGCGGCTGGTACCTAAAGAAAAGGAAATACAGCTACGAAATTGAACATAGCACTTATTTTTGTTTAATGTCAGGTCTAGCTGAGTTCTTAGAATATGTTTATTAAACCTTTAAATATTAAATACTTGAAACATATTATTTAAGGTATTGAGGAATACGACATGTGAATTATGTTCTGTGATGTATGTGACTGATTACATTTGTAAGGTGCCAGTGTTCATGCAATACATTGCATTGCCAACAGGAATTGCATGTTCTTCCTTCTGAGCACTACTTGGTTGCTAACACGTGTAACACGTGATCTGTGAAGAGCCATTGCAATTCAATTTTGTTTGAATGTCATAAAAATTGGTTTGAATAGTACTGATTCCATAAATAGCATGTTAACATTGTGGAAATAAAAAAAAACAAAAGATCCAAGTGGCACCCTATTGGAGGCATACTAATAATGTCAACATATATTTTGCAAACAAGGGGAAAATAGACTGTCATGCTGTATATTCATCATTCTACCATTGATAAATTCAGACACTTGGTGCATCATGGATGAATGCACACATTAACAGTCTGTTAGGACCAGAGGTTCTTCACGTCAGTAGTGTAGTAGGGCATTAATAACCATCCTACCACTCCAGCAGGGGCCACATGCTTTTACCTTCTTTATGGGGTAGCTGTACATACCCACTGGCTAGAGAGATGACATGGTCATTTTTTAACCAACATGTCTGTAGCGGGTAAATGAGGGGGTGGGGGGTGTAGCTAGAGGATGTTCCTACATCAGTCAAATCAGCTGCTCTGTTAAACGGCGGTGCCAGAAGCGTGTATGATACATACTGGCATCAGCAGCAGGGCCATCTAGCACACATCATTATAATGTGCCAGAGGATGCAGTGCATGCACATCTTTTGCAACTTGGGGGGGTGGCGGGGAGTCACATGCCTAGCATCCAAAGAGGGAACATTGAGAGCTCTGAGGTCAAGGGGGCGCCATCCACTTCCTGATGCAACACCTGAAGACAGTAAATTGAGTATCCCATATTTCTTTTCCAGTCTTCCCTTGCGATTTTGGGGTGCAGCAAGTGTTCAGTCCATAGAAGCCACCTCATACACCCCAGGCAAAACCTACCTCCTAAGCCCTCTGGGGTCTGCTCTGGGGTCATGTTAATGGGGACCCACTACAGTCATAAGGATATAACCGCATGATAATCATGATTCTGTGAGAGGTGAGCAGGGTAGGGGATAAGCAATCAATCGCTCAAAGATCTAGTCCCTGTTAGTGGTGCTGTGACCAGAGAGTCTCTGAGAACTAATGCACCCCAAAACATGAACAGGAGTGAAACATCGGATCTTTTGGCAATTAATACCATCTCATGATTTGAATATTCGTGGTAGACACACAAGCATTAATAGACACAAATTCCCATTTTTGTGAATGCCAGAATCTGAGCTCCAGCTGCAGTGGCTGCTGTGACAATTCCACCTGATGGTAACATGGTGGGCAATGTGTTTATAACCTAGGACTGCAGGGCCAGGAGCCGTCTGAAGTTACATGCAAAACATGTTATTAGGTGACTTCATGGCACACACAGCTGCGGTGAAGGTGGAACTTTTAGGCAAGGACTAAATATGACAAATTAGCATAGCGGGGAAGATGACCTGTGTATCTGGTCCATCATTTCTCAAATTCCTCTCGCCACAGCACTGTAAAAGGATGCAGAAATCTCCTTGCTTTGTGGGGGTAAGGAAGGAGTTCTTAATGAGTAGTGAGATAAGGAATGAAGAAGGTGAACAAGTGTTAGCAAGTTTGGAACTGCATTTGCAAAATTCACAATGTGAACACGAGATAAGGAGAGACAGAAACATAACACTCAGAATAAGAAGGGGCAGGTTAAGTTCGGAGGTCTGCTGAGAATGCAGACTCTAACTTTGTCACAGGCTAATCCTTAGGCAGCGCCACGGGGTGACTGTGCCCCACTTTGGAGAATCATAAAGATGGTTCTCTCCCCTCCCCCAAATTTGGGAAGGACTTGTGCTTTGGAGGGGTGTCGGTTGCTGGTCACCTGAACAGAAAAAAACGTTTTCACTACAGCTACCAGAATCCTTTGAGTCTAATTAGACACACCTGCTCAACAGCCTCCCTGAAGATTATTTGAGATAAGAAAGCGCTAGGAGGAGAACAACTACAGACCACAGAACTACAGCTGAGGGATCTAACCCTATCACTACTGAGTACCTGATTTGCAGCAAGGGATCTAACCCTGTTATTACTGAGTACCTGATTTGCAGCAGAAGGGATCTAACCCTGTGAATATTTGTCCATTTTGGGATTTGACCCAGCTACTTATTATATTTTTTGCAACAGGTTCAATTGACCAGGACCGGGAGTGCGCGCCTCACCCACCTTCTTTTTTGTACATTCCTTCATTGCATTGCATTCGGAGCACCCTTGGTACCATCATTTACAGCGCCATTGAATGCAGATGTGTATACTAGTCAGAATAGAATGTTGATAGTACTTCATAAACAATGAACAGCAACCATCTTTGGTATTTTCACAATATGTTTGCAAATGGTTTATTTGGAGGGCAGCAGCCAACCTGGGTACCATACTATGTGAAGACATACACTGTTATACAATGCACATACATTGAATGATGTGAAACAAATGGGGGCGTATAGCAAACCCTACCATCAACCAAGCAGCATAACTATACCCTTGAAAAATATTGCAGCTGTTTATGTGCTTCGTTGTAGGATATCGGGCTTTTTCCTGTGACCCTACATTAGTGATTTTATATTGTGTCGGAGTAGTGGAAGTGTTTAATGTGGCTTTAAATTTGAGAAGTCTTATGATTCACTGCACCTGATCAATGCTCACGTTGTTATGATGTTGGCCAATGTTCTTTTGCTTATTTGTATAGATTTCTGGATTCTGCCAGCTTACTGGGAAAGTTAATCACCACTGGTAACTTTCCCATGAACCTTTCTTCTCTTGCAAAGTGGTTTTAGAATTGGTCACTGAGATAATGGCTACAGTATGCCAGATATTAAAAGAGAGCTTTGGTGTTTCAAGCCAAATCCACCATGGTGTCTGAGTAAATGTGAAATAATGTGAAGCAGGTGAATGCACAGTAGCTAAGGCCTCATAGTTTGCATTTCAGCTTTACTGTAGTAACCCATCAAAGGTCTTTGCCTGTTTTTGTATAAGCATGACCTTGGAAATTCCATGGTTTGTGCATTTCTTCCAGCTGATGTGTGTATGCATTTTTTTGAATTCTTAAGCTGTGAAAGAAATGGTCTCTTTGGTCTTTAAGATTACTTCATTTGTCATTCTGATTTATCATTACAAAATGTATTCTGCCAACCAGAGATGCATCACAACCTGACTAACTTAGTTGTCATTCATTGAAACTCTAGTTTGCTTATCTTATGTATGGTATATGAGCTGCTCAATACCATCACACATTACTCAAAAACTAAAAGCAGAGCTCTAAATGGGAATTTTCTTTTGTAAAAGTCAGTTTGATACTGCTGTTGTGCGCTAGTGTCCACTCCAAAACCTTAAAAGAATGCCAACATTGGAAACCCACTCACTGGTTCTGGATTATGAAACAAATGAATTATGTTTTGGCATATAGTCTTGCACTCTGGATAAAATACTGTAACTGGCGATTTTAAATAGAAACAGTAACTGTGAAGCACATTAGGTGGAAGTATAAGATGTGCAGGAAAACATAAGTTCAGGCTGAGAAAGCTAAATGTATTACATATGAAGTACAGCTGACACGTGTTTCGACCACCTGGTCATTCTCAAGGCTGTCAAAATTCATGATACAAAAACCCAATAAAATCAGACAGAATAAACAAAATTATTAGACAAGATTGAAAATTGAATGTGGTTACAAAACATAAAATGGACCCAACATACTACATTCGACGATAGAAGAGGAGAATCACAGCAGAAATGATTGGCGTTTTGGAAAAAAACACGTTTCAAAGTAAATATCTAAATACATTGAAACATATATCTATAAATCAACATGCTAATCAACAAATAATTGTGTATGTTTCAATGTATTTATATATTTACTTTGAAACTTGTTTTTTCCAAAACGCTGATTATTTCCGCTGTGATTCTCCTCTTCCATCCTCGAATGTAGTTAGAGGGAGTGGATGTATATACCAGCCCAATCTCTTTTCCCCATGTTGTGGCAAATGTGAACATATCCAACAATTGGACTTATTCAGAATGGCATGTGTGGCATTCATGAACATCAAGAGGGTGTTGTTGTGATAACCCCCTCTATGTTGGAGGGATCGAGGACGAAGAGTGTGTGAATGCACATATGGTGGAGACACTTGCAGTTGGCAATAAAATATCAAGCAGATGTGCACTCTCCAGATACCAAAATATGACTGTCAATGTAATTACAGTACAAGCTGTTATTGTGATCAGTATCCATTTGGTTCTAGGGGACCATGGCCCTCGATGGTCGGACTCATTATCAGCAAAACGATCAGTATCCTTATTAGTACGAGTTGCCGCAAACACAGGCATACTTTCTCAGAAAGAAAGCCTCACTGTTAGGCTCTTTTAGTTCAACCGTGGGTGGCACTTGACCACGTGGCCTATCTTGATTGAAGGTAACTTTGCCAGTCCCTGCCTCTTATCATATGCAGCAGAGGAATGACGAGGGACTGGCTCAACCTTGGTTTCTTGTGGGTACAGAATCTTAGCTGCACTTTCCTATTCTATTTACATTAATGTAATGTCAGCAAACTCTAAATCTAAATCCTGTTTTGTGGTCACAGATTGTACCCAGGTATGGGATGGTCAGTGAACAAAGCATCATTGTTTCCTGAAGAAGATGAAGAAGCAGAAACAAGATCGATCAACAGTGAAGAAAAAATTGAAGAAGAAGCAACAATCTCCCCAGATCCCACGGGCTCAGGGAAGACTTTTGAAGAAGAAGCAGCAATTTCCCCAGGCCCCACAGGATCAGGAAGTATTTTCGTCACACCCTGAGTGTTGATTAAAAACCAGCTCTTTGTGAGCATCAGAATCATCAATTCGCTTCTCCTCCACTTTGTCATGGGGCAGAGGAAAAGGAATCCTCTTCACATGTGTCACGTGGATCCAGTGTTTCTTTCCGGTCACTTGTACTGCAGTTTGCATAGCCAAAAGGATCTGACAGGGTGCAAGGCAGGTGCCCCTCTCGAAATGTTTCACCAAGACCCACTGACCAGGTCGGAGTCAATGACCTGGACCCAGGGTTGCTCGTACCTGTTTGAGAATCAAACGCAAGTTTTGAGTGAACTGGTCACAAAAATCAGACAAAAGTGGATATTCAATATCTTTCAACTGTTTGACCCTCAGTGCATTCCATACATTGGCTGGTCTCCCTTATGACAATGTCATAGAAGGAGTTCCCTGTCTTTTACTGTGGGGCCGTCCGCATTGATAGTAAGGCTATTGGCAAAGCGTCCGGCCATTTCAGATTGCTGTGTGTACAGACTTTAGCATTTTTATTCTTTTAGATACCGTTATGGCGTTCCACAAGACTGGCACTCTGAGCATGTCTGGCCAAGTGGAACCGTTTATCGATTTGTAATCCCGCACATACTTGCAGGATGACAGCAGCGATAAAATGTGGGCTATTATCGTACCAAATTACTGTCAGCAAGCCAAACCTAGGGAAAAATTCCCTAAGCATGGTCTTTGCCGTTGACATTGCTGTGGTGTTGTTTAGTGGGAAACCCTCAACCCATTTGCTAAAGGCACAGATCACAACTAAGACATATTTATCGTTTTAGCAATGTTCCATCTCAATGAAATCAAAATGGATCACCTCAAAAGGCACGGAGGGAGGACCAAAACTGCCCTTCGGTGTTGGTGTTCCCTTCCCATTGTTATGTTGTAAACATGTCATGCAACTCTGGACATAAATGTTCAGCAGTTTTCTGGATATTAGTGTTGTACCAGACAGGTGTCACGGTGAGCAGACCAGATTGCCCCAGCCCAGCAGCAGTGGGAACATTGGGGCACATTAGGGGCCCTTACTGGATCAAGCTCAAAGGAGGGCCAGCTGGACGCAGTCCTGGCACCTCCGGCACCAGGCTCATGGACCTAACCTCCAGGAAAACACATGTATAGTCGGTCTGCCACTGAATGATTGACTTCTGTGCTACTTGCAGTTAAGGGCGTCGCTCTAAGCCATTAGCTTGTGCATTAGTCTGCAATCATGGGTGTGGCAGAGAGCTTCTGGAATTAATTGCACAATGGGAGTAGCAGGGTGTGGTTGGCTATATAAGCCCCATCCAAGCCCTAAGGCATGCTTCGCGTTATCCTGCAGTTAGCAGTTTAAAGCTCTCCGAGGAACTTCTGCCAGCAATCTTCTACAAACCTGCAAAGAAAAGCCGGAGACCATCGGCCCTATCATACTCACCAGCTATGACTTACCTGTGCCTTCAGCAATGACCCGGTTGTTCGTCTAGGAACCCAGCTTTCATCGAGGACTCCAGCATTCATCGGTCGACGGCACCTGCAGAAGCAAGAGAAGGAAAACAAGGTTAACCGTTGAGCTCATTCATCACGCCCTGTCACCGCTACGCATTAATCACTGCTTCCGTCGCCATCGACAGGATTCATTCATCACACCGGCTCACAGGTACCAGGAAAAGAGAAATAAAGAACAGGTTAGATCACGCAAACCACACATGAGCTGATGCTGGCCCCCTAGACACAAGTCAGGCCACCCTGACCCACTGGCTCAGCCATTCACACGCGTTGCACCAAACAAATGCACACCAAGGAGGGCTTAGTGCCACAACAGCGACACGAGTCACAACAGTGAAATGAGCACAGACTGCGGCATGCAGCAAAGGACAACACAGATAACTGGACACAGACAACATACAATATAACGGATTACATAGACAATAATAAGCAGAGCAACGCAAGCAACATGAGTTGCAACCACAGAAGTACTGGCTTGCCACTCGACTTCAAGGGTCAGTGAAGTAACCGGATCCTACAGGACATTGCACCCCTGCTGAGACGAAGCACGAAGGAGAGCCCACCAACCAAATACACAAGGTGAGAGTGCCCCAGAGTGGGGAACATGTGATAAAGGAGCAGGGTGGGGGTCACAGATTGCAGGCACAGACAGTCTCACTCACCACCCTTTCCCCTGTCCCAAGAGCAGTCCAGGGAACAAAAGACACGCATCACCTCTAACCAGGGAAGCAGACACTCCACGCATCAGTGCCCGACGTCCCTGCAGAGACAAGGTGAGTGTAACAGAACAACAGAACGTGCACCCTCTCCCAAACCTCTGCCTGGCCTTCATGGAAGCCTCAGACTTGTAAAGACATATATGGGATGTTATTGCCAGCATACAGTATGCAGCATAGAAAAACAGCCAGGCCCAGTTTTGCAAACTGCAGGCATTATTTCAGTAACAGCCAGTAACAGCCATCAGGCAAGTTTTCAGAATAAAAAAAGAAAAAAAGAAAAAAGAAAAAAAGAAAAAAAAATGTTTAGCATAGTGTGCTGCCAGGTTAAAATAAAGAGGTGCACAATTTTATATTGAATGTTTCAAATGTGAAAACTGCATTAGAATGCATAACTGATTAACTCTGTACTAATTGCCTTACTAAAGTACTAATTTCAAACGTTCTAACATTATAATGCCGTTTTCTGCGCAGAATAAAATGCAGTCTATGTTCTATGGCCACAGTTTGAAATTCATTTTTCCATGAAGAGGTGCACACTAGTGTTTTATTTTTTCTTCATCTTGTGGAGAACAGAACTATGTAAAATGCAGGAAGGAAAATGAAACAGTTGCTTTACAAATGAAGTCTTCATTGACTTGAAAAATGAAGGCTGGCACAGGGCACATTCTTGTTGTTCTGATTAGCAGAGATTGTAGGTGGATAAGCAACATCAACAGAGGGCTGATAAAGAGTTTTCTTAAGGAATGAAGAGAAGGGAGGTGGCAGTTCGTGGAAACGGACAGTGCCATATCTGCTGAACTCCATGTGGGTTGAGTGCTGGCTACGGATCTAATCAGTTGGCTGCTCCCCACACATATGGAGAAGTTTGGCAGTGGATCTGGGTCTGCGAAGACAGCGATGTAGTGTGGGGACTTCAGATTTCAACGACCTTGGTGAACTAGTACCAAGTGAGGAAAAATACATTTCTGAATGTATGTTGATACAATTTTCTCGTAGTGCAGGGAGTTAGAAAAACAACTGTATGTTTATTGTTCTCTCTATGTTCAAGGTGTTTGAAGATAAATACGTTTTTGCAATATGTCTGCTCGTTTCTGTTTCTTTTATATCTTGCAGGTGATGCTGTAAATATCACGTGGTAAGATGTTTTGCAGTTTGTAATTGTCATTCAATACAGAGTGCAGATAAAAAAAACTGAGACTTTGGTGTCATTCATGCATCTGTGAATCATTTATATAGGGGATGTATGGAGGTGATGTTTATATCAGAACAATAGTGCATTTACCAATTTACCACTGTACTTAAAATAGCAAACAAGAGAAAGTGAGTAAATATCTGCAAGGTAGGAAGGTGTGTGTAAGTGTAATGAGTGATTCCTTTCTTGCATGCTGAAAGGAAGGAGTGTACACATAGATTACTGGATGTACATAAGCCAGTAATGCCAGCCACAAACCATAGGTGGTGGTCTGAATAAACTCATTGGGTTCTCTGAAATGTCATAAGTCTGGGGGTTCTCTACAGGTGACTAAAATACATTCTAATAGAAAGGAAAGGTTTGTTTTATGATGGGGTTGTAGTAAAAAAAAACATGCTCACCACTATACCACAGGAATAAGATAATTCTGAAAATACCACAAAGTAAGATACCACTAAAATTACCACCAATACAAGCTAAAAATATATAATCACCAAAATAGAGTGATACCAAACCCACTCTAAATGTAAGGCCAGTTTACCGCCAATTTACCACCAAAACTTTTACGGTAAGAAAAATACTGCCAAATTCCAAATTTACCCCAATAAGACAAAATCTCTTACAGACTCTACCGACCAATTAGCCCAGTTACTGTCGAGGTGCACGCCGGCCAACAGGAAACCAATGCCCTGAGAAGAGAACTCGTTGTAAACCATGATCGCATGGAAGAACTAGCCCGGCAGTTACTACAAACGCAGGCAGGGCAAGCCCCACTGCCTGGATTCGGTCCATCTACCGCACCTCCACAGCCCGAACGCTTTACAGTTGATACCAACAAATATGCAATATTAATGAATCAGTGCCATTTGCACTTCCTGTGCAGACTAGGGGCCTTCCCAAATGACCAGTCAAGAGTTGCGTTTGTGCTCTCTTATCTGGGAGGCAGTGCTGCAGATTGGTCGATTCCCTTGGTTAACCATGATGATCAATTGCTTCGTGATTTCACGGGTTTCCAACACAAGCTTGAGAAGCTATTCTCCCTGCATGCCAGAGGTCAAGCCTTGGATAACGAGCTGCTGTCCCTCCGACAATGTAACCAGGATCTATTAATGTACATCCACACCTTTAACAGGCTAGTGGCTGAAACTAATAGGCCAGAAGAAAAAAGAACCACACTCTTCTACTGGGGCTTGCGAGGAGAGTTAAAGGACGTGTTGGGTCAGGTGGTGAACCCCCACGAAGGATGTGCAGAATACATTGACTTGGCAGTAGAACTAGACCACAGGCTACAGGACGGGAAGAAAGATCTAGCCCGGTCAGAAGGACGAAAAGTGTATGTGCGGCCCAAAGAAGCTCAAGCTCGGCAACCAGAGACACATCCCGAACCAATGCAAATCGGAGACTTGCAGGGCCCTCTTACCAAAGCTGAACAAGAAAAGAGAAGCAATAGCAGCTATGCCTATACTGCCGCAAGCCAGACCATTTTCTTTGTGAGTGCCCCGTGAAACCACCCAGAAAGACAGTGGGGGCCAAAAACAAAGACATAGAAACAGATTCGGGAAACTCCAATGCCCGGCAAGCGTAGGGGTCCACTTGTCAAGCAAGGAGAATGAATTACCTCTGACCTCGCACCTAGTCGTACCAGTCATCCTGATAAGTCATGACCAGCTGTCCAAAATGCACGCCTTGGAAGTGTAAGTAGACAGCGGCTAAATTGCCAATTACCTGGATCAAGACTTGGCAGAAAGAATGGGTCTACCCCTCCAGAAGAAATTGGCAAAAGAAAACGTCATGGCAGTCAACGTCACCCAATTATCCTCGGGTCCTGTACCAGGCTGCATGGAAGAAGTGACCCTCTTTGCCAGGATGGTCACCTGGAGAACATCCTTTTTGATCTCATCAACGCTCCGCAATTCCAGATGATACTGGGAATACACTGGCTGGAGGCCCACAATCCTTGAATCGACTGGCGCTTATGAGTGTTAACCTTCTCTGGTGACTGCGCAGAAACTTGCAATGAAGAAAAAGCCTCTTCTGGTGGACAGGTGAAGTCCCTCAAGAAGGGAAGAGCAACGATTGGTATGATAGGGACACTGCCACCAGAAGATCTAGACTATCAAGATGTCTTCCAGAAGGAACAAGCAAACAAGCTTCCTCCACACCGTCCCTACAACTGCCAAATCGACCTTATACCTGGGGCCCAAATTCCTTTTAGCCAGATTTATGCGGAACAAGAAAATAACCACCTAAAGACCTACCTGGACCATTACCTGGCAAATGGCTTCATCCGCCCGTCCAAGTCGCCCGCAACCTCGCCCCTTTTTTTGTGCCCAAAAGGAAGGAGACCTGAGGACCTGCATAGATTACAGGTCCCTGAACCAGATCACGGTAAGGAACCGATACCCCTTGCCACTCATCTCAGAACTCTTAGACCAAGTCACGAACACCCAGATCTACCCCAAGCTAGAACTTAGAGGGCCCTATCACCTGGTATGGGTTAAAAAGGGAGACGAATGGAAGACTGCTTTCCGTACAAAATATGGTCTGTACGAGTACGAGGTCATGCCATTTGGGCTATGCAACACCCCAGCAGCATTTCAGTTATTTATGAATGATGTGCTCCAGGAGTTGCTCGATGTCTGCGCTTTAGTATACATCGACGATATCCTGATCTACTCAACTTCAAGGCAAGATCACGTCGCCCACGTCCGAGCAGTCCTCCAAAAACTCTGGCAGCACCATCTGTATGCCAAGCTAGAAAAATGCTCCTTTCACGTTTCCGAAGTAGAGTTTTTGGGTTTCATCCTCACCCCGTGTGGCATTCAAATGGACACCTCCAAAGTGGACGCCATTCTAAACTGGCCGTCACCAACCTCTGTGAAAGGAGTTCAGAGCATCCTCAGTTTCATGAACTTCTACCACCGGTTTATTCCAGGATTCTCCCAGATCATCCACCCAATTACCTCGCTGCTTCGGAATAACAAATGCTTTAGTTGGTCTACAGAAGCAGAAGAGGCCTTCTACGAGCTGAAACGGAGGTTTACCACAGCCCCGGTCCTGCAACACCCTCGGACCGATCTCCCGTATGTGGTAGAAATGCATGCCTCCAGCGTCACCACGGGAGCAATCCTCTCCCAGAGAAACCCAGATACCGGCCAGTTACACCCAGTAGCATTCTGGTCACACAAGTTCTCAGCACCAGAACTAAACTATGCAATCACCGACAAGGAACTCATGGCCATCAAAGTGGTGTTCAAGGCATGGAAACACTACCTCCTAGGGGCCATGCACATGGTCACAGTGATTACAGACCATCGCAATCTGCAATCTTGAAATCAGCCAAAGAACAGCCAAAGCACAGTCTTCTTGTCAGCTCCGCTGGGCCCTCTTTTTAGCAGAATACGACTACGTGATCACCTACTGGCCAAGGGTGCACAATGGAAAAGCAGAGGCGCTGTCCCGCATGGGTAAGGGTGAAGATGCATACGCAATACCAGCACCGTAGCTATTATCCCAGAAGAAAGGATTCTGGGTGCTCTTGTCACTGCTTCACCTCTGGATGACCTGCAAGCCGAAGTTCAACGTCTTATGAACCACAAAGCCCAACAAGCCTGGGGAATGAAAGGACAAAATAATACGATCACGGAAGGGCTACCTTATTACCAGGTATGTCTCTACATCCCAAGCAAAAGGCTGCAACACCAAGTCATCAGCAACTACCATGACTCGCTCATAGAGGGACATCCGGGAATTGCCAAGAAGATGGCCAAAATCAAGAGGAACTACTGGTGGCCAACCTGGCGGAGTGATGTGGCCCAATACGCGTTAACTTGCGGGATCCGTGCACAAAACAAATCGCAAAATCAAAGACTTGGGGGTCTACTTCACCCACAAGCTATACCTCCAACACCCTGGCACACGCTGTCGCTCAACTTCATCATGGACTTACCTCCCCACAAGGGCTACAACACCATTCTAGTAGTGGTAGACCTGTTCTCAAAGATGGCCCACTTCATCCCATGGAAAGGCCTGCCGACTGCGTCCACCATGGCAAGGGTGTTTCTGGAGCAACTTCTTTGCTTACACGGATTCCCATCGATTCTGATATCAGACCGAGGCAGCTAGTTTGTTTCCAAGTTCTGGAGAAAGAGCGGCAAACTCGCACAAATCGACGTTCAATTATCTACAAGCCATCACCCCCAGACCAATGGCCAAACCGAATGGACAAACCATACACTGGAGCAATACCTGAGGTGCATGCTGCACCAAACGGAAGACACCTGGAAAGACGTGTTGTGGATATCAGAATACGCATACAACAATTCCATCCATACCAGCACCGAACAGACCCCCTTCTACACTGTATACGGGCAACAACCACAGACATCAATTCGATCCACCTGATACACTGGAAATGCCAGCAGTAACAAACTTGCACTCCACGATCACTTGTGTTTTCAAGGAAGCAACTGAACACCTTGCCAAGGCCAAGGAAAGAGAAAAGAAGTTTTCTGACCAACACCAAAAGGAAGCTCCATCTTACCAGGTCGTGGATGCGGTATGGTTAGCATCTAAGCACGTACCCCTGAAGGGACCATAAAAATGTAATCCACGGTACATAGGTCCATTTACCATTAAGACCATCATCCTATTGCTATGAGACTATCCCTACCCTCCAACATGCACATCCACCCGGTGTCCCACGTTTCACTTCTGAAGCCAGTGCCACCGGGACAAGGATTACACCATCACCAGCTCTGGTGGTTGTAGATGGCTAACCTGAATTTGAGGTCAAGGACATCCTGGATTCCAAGGTGACAAAATCCATATTGTACTACCTCGTGGACTGGAAAGGATACGGACCCCTGGATAGAACATGGGAACCCAGCGATCAAGTCAATGCTCCACGGTTGGTGAAGTGCTTTCATCATAATCACCTAACCAGACCAGGACGAGGGAGAAAACCACCCTTGAGAGGGGTCTTGAGGGGGAGTACTGTCACAGTGAACAGAACAGATCGCCCCAGCCCAGCAGCAGTGGGAACATTGGGGCACATTAATGGCCCTGACTGGATCAAGCGCAAAGGATGGCCACCTGGACCCAGTCCTGGCGCCTCAGGCACCAGGCTCATGGAGCTAACGTTCAGGAAAACACAGGTATAGTCGGTCTCCCACTGAATGATTGACTTCTGTGCTAATTACAGTTAACGGCATCGCTCTAAGCCATTAGCTTGTGCATTAGTCTGCAATCATGGGTGTGGCAGAGAACTTATGGAATTAATTGCAGAAAGGGAATGGCAGGGCATGGTTGGCTATATAAGCCCCACCCAAGCCCTAAGGCATGCTTCGCGTTATTCTGCAGTTAACAGCATAATGCTCTCTGAGGAACTCCTGCCAGCTATCTTCTACAAACCTGCAAAGAAAAGCCAGAGACCATCGGGCCTAACATACTCACCAGCTCTGACTTACCTGTGCCTTCAGCAACAACCCAGTTGTTCATCTAGGACCCCAGATTTCATCGAAGACTCCAGATTTCATCAGTCGCTGGCACCTGCAGAAGCAAGAGAAGGAAAACAAGATTAACCGCTAAACTCATTCATCGCGCCCTGTCACCGCTGTGCATTACTCACCGCTTCTGTCGCCATCGATCAATCACCACACCGGCTCACAGGTACCTGGAAAAGAGAAAGAAAGAACAGGTTAGATCACGCAAACCGCACATGAGCTCGTGCTGGCCCCCTGGATACAAGGCAGGCCCTCCGACCCACTGGCTGAGCCGCTCACACGCGTTGCAACAAACCAATGCACACCGAGGAGGGTTTAGTGCCACAACAGCGACACGAGTCACAACAGTGAAACAAGCCTGACTGCGGCACGCAGCAAAGGACAACACAGATAACTGGACACGGACAACATACAATACAATGGATTACACAGACAATAACAAGCAGAGCAACACAGCAACATGAGTTGCGACCACAGCAGTACTGGGTTGCCACTCGACTTCAAGGGTCAGTGAAGTAACTGGATCCTACAGGACTTTGCGCCCCTGCTGAGACTAAACAGGAAGGATAGCCCACCAACCAAATAGACAAGGTGAGAGCGCCCCGGACTGGGGAACACGTGTTGAAGGAGCAGGGTGAGGGTCACAGGTGGCAGGCAAAGACAGTCTCACTCACCACACTTTGCCCTGTCATAGGAGCTGACCCAAGGCCAGTCCAGGGAACAAAAGACACGCACCGCCTCTAACCAGGGAAGCAGACACTCCACACATCAGCACCCAATGTCCCCGCATAGAGAAAAGGTGAGCATAACTGTCAACAAATCTTTTTAGCGAATATGTGTGTTGGGCCATGGGCCATGGTGACCATAGCAGGGACATAACATTGGGTAGCATCCATCTTTGCTTTTCATTATCCACCCAACAACCTGCATCATCTAGAACCGCTGGACCCTCAGCCGATTGTTTGTTTTCTTCAGGGGTAGCTTCAGTCTGAATTTCTCTTATATAGCTAATTCCTTCGTCCATCATACAAGTATCAGTAACCCATCTTGCTGAATTGAACATGTAAATGTTTTAATGCAAATCAATAGCAGTCTGTTTCGCTATTCTGTCAGCAAAAGCGTTTACTTTTCCTACATCGTCCGTCACTTTCTGATGTGCGGCGCACTTCATTATTGCTAGTTGTGTAGGAAGAGCAAGTGCTGATAGCAACCGGACTATCAGAGTGACATGTTGAATTTTTGTTCCATGTGAGCTCAAGAATCCTCTCTCAACCCATAGTCGGCCAAATTATGAACCAACCCAAATGCATATTGGCTATTTGGATATGCATTTACACTAAGCCCTTCAGAAATGTCACAAGATCTGGTTAATGCAATAATCTCTGCGGCCTGCTTAGAATTATGTAGAATTCTTTGCTCTCCACAACAGTGCTTAATGTGGTGATCGCCTAAGCAGCGGTGGAGCCATCACAGAATAGCTCCCTTTGCAGATTCTTTAAAGGTGTATCAATTAAATCAGTTCTGCACTTTGTTTCGTGTTCTGTAATAAAGAGGCAATCATGTGACATTTCGTCACTGCAATCCTTCTCTTGTGGAGAAGGCAATAGTTCAGCTGGATTCAATGAACCACATCTTTTAATTTGGATATGCGGAGCAAATAGAATCATCTTGTACCTTGTTAGTCGAGCTGATGTGAGATGTTGCATCTGTGTTATGTTTAATAGAACATCTACGGAGTGGGGTACCATCAAGAATGACCTAAAACCATACCCTCACTTTGTTTCATGGATGCAGCACCAGCAGCTACAGCTCTGAAACATCTCAGAAAAGCCCATGCAACAGGGTCTAACGTGGAGGAAAAATAGCCGCACAGCCTATTCTTGTCCCCATGTTCCTGTGTCAAAATAGCCAAAGCACATCCATCACATTCATGCACATACAAAACATTGTGGGACGGAAGTTAGTTGGGGCGAAATCGTTAAGTACACTCCATCTGGAGAACAGTAAATCACAGCAGTCAATTTCTTTAATAAATTAAATCCCAACACATTTTTGCCACAATTTGTTGTCAATAGAAATGGACAAGAATCAGTAAATGGTATCAGTGAAATTGGTACCTACCAGAGAACCCTACATAAATGTTGTTCTTCCCTGACAGTGGAATAGCTGGAACCTGTGAATGATTAATAGAACACGTATGTGCTCCTGTATCTATCAAAAGAAGATGCTCCCTATTCCCCACCTTCATTTCAACATGGGGCCCTTTCTGATCGACGGGAATAGATATTGGTTCCAGACCCTGCTTCGGGCTGTCCTAACGGAACAGTATATCGTCAGATGCAAAATCATCAAAAAAATAGACATTCAAGGGATTATCAAAAATATTCACACTACTAACACTCTGTTGCTGATTATCTTGTGATGGTGTCTGTTGGTTCTGTGCAAACTGATTTCTACAGGGCCCCCTATCCCAGGACAGCCTCTGGATCGTCTACCCATGGCACCATATGTACTATTTGGTCTCTGCTGTAGGATCGGGCATTGTGCTTGCCAATGACCCTCCTGCTTACAATATGCAAAACTGGTGTGTGTGTACGGGACCCAGTTTTTCACCACCCTGTGGTGTAAATTGGCCTCTGAACTGTGCATTCCCACCTCTGGCTCCTCTAGCTATTTGCTGTAATAACACGCTAGTCTGCAGGTCTCCTTTCTTCTTTTCCATCTTCTGCTTCTCTGTATTGACTCTATTTTCATAATACTGATTCATGTGTAACACTTCAGATTGTGATTTTGCTTGCGACGCACTCTCAGAAGTCATGATCTGTGATTGGATTTTAGGCAACAATCCATGCACAAACTTATCAACAAATAGCTTCTTTCCTGGCTCTGTACCTAAATCTTGACCACTAAAATCCAGAAATACTTGCTCAAATCTGTTAAAAAACTCTGTCGTACCTTCTGACTTCCCTTGCATGCAAGCCGTAAGCTTATCCCATATAATACTTTTTTCAGGAACCAGAGTTTTCAATTTAGTCACTATTCTATCTGGTAACATCAGTATCACTTGTGGCGGTTTCTCACCGGCATTCCTTTTCCCATCTGCTCGTACTAAGGCATCCCATTTATCGCCCATCCCAATTCAATTTCTTCATAAAATTCTGTTGGATTCTTCCTAATATCTGGAATTGTTTGTCTAATGGTATTACTTCCTGTCTAGAAAATGGGACATGGACAAACTGTGAAACATAATGTGCTTCAATAGTGGAGGCAGGTGGTTCTGCCACAGCATTAGCTGGAATTTCTACTTTCGGAACAAATGTTGGAGGAACCTCCCTCATCAGCAATTGTAAAGTAAGCAAATCCAAATGTCTATTAAGCAACACGACCAAATCAAGCAACAAAGTAGTCAAAACAGTATTGGGAGAAAATGCTATTTTATAAATAACCATGAAATCTGCAAGACAACATTCTTTTTTCTTCATAAATTCATCTTGTAGATACTCTACCATCACCTGTAACACTTCCCTTTGCATTGCCGGAGCATACTGACTAAAGGTGTCATTCACTTCAATGAGAGAAATTGAAACATCCGAAATCCATCTAAGGGTGTCTCTGGTGCAAATGCGCAGTTCTTCACTCATTGATTTCAATAGAGGAAGAAATCGCTTCTGCACAAATGAAGCCTGCTGTCCATGTACATCCATCTCATCTTAATGTAATCGATCTAGCTCCCTATTAAACTCAAATACCTTCTCTACATACTCATATACTTTTGCAGCAGTGTCCCTTGAGCGGGCAAGGACATTCAAATCCCTCAACCCCTGTGGGACATTCTTGTCCATCAAATCACTCCATATATCAACTAAATACGTTTCCATCCGTTCTATCAACATTTCTGTTCAGGAATACCCCCTTGGTCAGAAATCACAACTAAAACAGATGATTCATCACCCTCTTTTATGTACTGCTCAGCCGATCTATACAATTCCCTCTTTCTGTCTTTAGGTACCGTGCCACAAGTCACTACTCTTGTATCAGCTTCCAGCCCTTCAACCATTACAGGTGGAGCAGAACCACCTGACAAAGAGAGTTCATACAATTCTTCTTCAATAGGTAGCAGAGGTAATACCACTGGCGGTGCACATGGCATTATTGGGGACAGCAAATGTTGGCATGGGTGGAGGTGCAGGAGGAGGAATAACAATGGGAAGAAGAGGAACAACTATGGGAGGAGGCACATAAGGAGGTGGTGCAGTTGAAACAGTCCTACGTTCATTCAATAATGTATTAATGAATTTCTCTGATATGTGAAAATCCTGAGAGGGATGTATCTTTTGCACATTTAGTTGAAAACCCCTGTCCATACTTTGAAAGGATTCCGACTGATTCTGTTGATCATGCAACAATGCTTTCTCTGCATTCGTCATGTATCTGCATGCATGAGTTTTTGTTTACTTCCAAGTTTCTGCATAGCTTCCTTCCTCCAATCTCTAACTGCATCAAATACTGCAGGCCTTGCCTTTTTTCTCAACAATACAGATTCTAAATGCTCTAGGTGGGCAATTTCAAAACTACCATAAACCAGCCACTGAAGTTCAGAAACAGGTCTGGTCTCTCTGTGCCAAATTTCATTAAATAAGATAGCTCCCAGGGCATACTTACAATACATTAAATAAGCTGGCGATCTTTCAGGTGGCGCCGTTTGGCCATGTTTCAAAGATTGTCTTTTCCGCAGAATAAAACCCTGCAACAGGATGACAATTTCCCAGGCACAGTTAAATTGTGATCTTACCTGACTACGTTTGTTTCTGCAGAGACAAAACTTGCAACAAATATCAGAAATTTTAAGAATCGGGTACGACTCACCAGATTTCAAAGCAAAGGGTCCGATCGGACATCAAATCATCATGGCTGGTATTTTTGCAAAACAGGCCTCGATACGGGGACCCTCGTTGTGATGCCCTACTAAACGCTGCTCACCGTCCAGGGATCGGGCGTGCAGTACTGCGGAGGAATCATGTCTCACTTTGCAGGGCACCCTGTCACTCTCTCATCCTGGTCCGGTACCGTCGTCTTTGTCTAGCGATGTGGCATCAATCTTGAGGGTCCCTATTCAGGTGCCATCTGAAAGATTAAATAATATCGAGGCTTAATACCCACAATCGAAATACACCAGTCACGAGTCCAAAGGTACCATGTACATTTATTAACAGGCAGCTGTCTGGCTCTCAACTCTCCACAATGTGTGCAAGCAGACACCATGAGATGAGAGAGTGGTGGACATTTCAAAAACACAAGAATTTATTCAAGTTGTCCACAATCCCGTGCACATCGTCCAGCCCCTCTTTGTGTTGTACATTCACCTAGGGTTCATGGGCGATCCACATAACTAAGTCATGCTTAAACATCTTTGAATAGTTTGTTGTTTTCCCTTAAACATTTCACATGTTTTCCCAAATATCAGACACAGAGGTAACATTCCTTATTTTGCTCGCTTATATTTGTTTATCATTTGTTCTTGAGTTTAAATTCAGCTTAGTTTCAAGGAGAGAAAATTAAGATTTCTGTAAGAGCACATGTTCAGCTATTCATCATTCTACTTTGCTGTGTGAACGGAGAAGGCACTGTTGGAACAAATGGTATTTAAATTACTGATTAGTACGGCTTTTGTTTAACTCCAAGGTTTCTCAGTGTATGACAAACAATCCACTTTAGCAGCTTCAGCATTCGTATCTACGTTGACATCATGGAAACAGTACAAAGTTAATTTTGCTCTGCTGGAGCCAAAAACTCAATTCTAAACGTGGGACAGAAAGCAAGAGGCAATCAAAATGGCGGATAACTCAAAATGGTGGAATGGTCAGCCTGTTTCAGGTTCATTCAATGCAATTTATAGTGCAATGCAAATGTGCTTAGGGCAATCATTTACTATCAGGCAGAATTCATGCAAAAAATACATTTACACACCGACACATGGTTCACGGCCAGCTCTGTCTCAAGCTTTGACACTCTCCACCCTGACGGCTACAAGATCCTCTCCGCGCCCAGGTCCATCTGTTCTGGAGTGGGTGGTACCCTGATCTTCCCTTAGTGGATTCCTGCCTCTGTCATTCCTACGCAGGCCTACTCTTCTTTTCAATGCCTCATCTGCAGGCTCTCTCCCTCATAGCAATTCCCTTACTGTGGCTACATCTATCGGCCACCTGGTCAGATCTCCTCATTCCTCTCTGAGTGGGTGGACCTCTCCTCTTTCCTCCTGGTTTCGACCACTCAACTCCTCCTTCTTGGAGATTTTAACATACACCTGGATGCTTCCTGTCCTTCCTCTGGGCTCTTTCACAATCTCTGTGACTCTCTCTCACTCTCTATTCTCCCCTCTGGCCAGACTCACTCTGCAGGGCACGCTCTTGATGTTCTGATCTCTACAAACCTTCCACTTTCCATCCCTCTCACCATTCCTCTCTCCTGGAGTGATCACTTTCTCCTTTCCTCCCTGCTCTCTCTCTCCACCCCTCAGGCCAAGCCAACTCCAGCACTGCCACCTACCTTCTCGGTTATCCGACCAATGAAGCATGTGTCTGTTTAGTCTTTCACTGCCACTTTCTCACCACCCCTCCCCCTCTGGCTTACTCACACCCTGACACAGCCCTCTCCATGCTCCACTCTGCTATATCTGATACGTTCGATGTCTTTGCCCCTTTCATGAGGAATCGCTTGAAGCCCAAAGCCAAGTACAACTCCTGGTATGACTCAGACCTCGCCCCCCTTAAACGCAAGTGCAGGGTAGCTGAGAGGAAATGGCGTGATTCCAGTACATCCTCTGACAAACTGGCCTGCCGCCTGTTCCAAAGGCAATACTAAATCTCTGTCCGCACCAAGAAGAGAGCCCACATCCAAGTCTGCATCTATGTGGCATTAAACAACTCAGCTGAATCTTTAAAATCTGCAAGGAGCTCTCCAATCCTGCTGCAGTCTCTACCTCTACTGTCCCCTCCCAGGTGCTCTGCATGGCCCTGGCCTCTCATTTCATCTCTAAAACACAGGACATCCTGTCCTCTCTCTCTTCCTACCCCCTACCCACTCTACTCCCTGCTCTTCTGCTGGCCCTTCTTCAGCCACATCTCCTCCCTTCGTCTCTGCCTTTCCCCTGGTCTCCCCACACAAGGTTGCTAGACAAGTCTGATCCATGAAAGTCTCATCAACACAGGTTCACCTCTGTTCTTTCAAAACCATCAAGGACCACATTGACACCTTGGCCTCTGCTCTGGCTGACTTCTGCAACTACTCCCTTGCAAATGGGGTCTTCCCTTCCCCCCTGAAGCACTCCCTTATGCACCCACTTCTTAAGAAACCCACAGCCGACCCCTCCTGCCTGGATAACTATCACTCAATCTCCATCACTCCTTTCCTGGGTAAACTCCTGGAAAATCTGGCCATCACCCAGCTTAATCTTCACACTGAATCTGTTGGTTGTCTCCAGGACCATCAGTCTGGCTTCAGAGCTGCCAGAAGCACAAACACTGCTCTCGTGAACATCCGTGAAGACCTGCTCTCCAAACTCGATTTCAACACCCCCTGTGTCCACATCTCTCTTCTGCCTTTGACACTGTCAACCATGTCATCCTGCTCAACCGTCTCTGTGATAACCTGGGTATCACCTATCATGCCCTGGCTTGGCTGACCTCTTTCCTCTCTGATTGACCCTCCCAGGTCCAACTTAGGTCCTTACTCTCATCCTTTTCTTTCTCTACCTGTGGTGCTCCCGAGGGGTCTAACCTCTCTCCCTGGCTGTTCAACCAATACCTGGCACTTCCTGCCCACCGCATTGCCGCTCTCTGCCCCAACTTTCAGTGCTATGTGGATGACACTCAACTCATTTTCATACTCCCTTGCTCCACCTGTTCTCCTTCTCTTATTTCTGGCTGTCTGTCTGCTATCTGGGAGTGGTGTGCCGCCAATGATCTCTGCCTTAATGCCAGTAAGACTGAGATTCTCCTCATCGGCACACCTGCTCCCTCCTTTCCTGTCACTCTCTGGCCGGCCTCTCTTGGCCCTCTTTCTGCTCCCACCTGTGAGGCTTAAAACCTTGGGGTCATCTTCAACTCCACACTCTCCTTCTCTCCTCACATCTCTGACATCTCTAAGAAGTCACACTACAAGATGCACCTCCTCAGAGGTATTCCTCCTTTCTTCACCTTCCCCCAGAAGCTCACTGTTTCCAGATCTCTGGTTCTCTCTAGGCTGGACTACTGCAACAGCCTCTTTTTAAATCTGCCTGCCTCTACTCTCCACCCTCTGCTACTCATCCAGACGAGGACTGCAAGGCTTGTTCTTGGCCTCAAGCCTTGGGATTGTATCTCTCCAGGACGGTAATCTCTGCATTGTCCACAAGGCCTCCTGTGGCCTGGGGCCTCAATACCTTCAACTCTCTCTTCCTAAATATTTTCCTTCTCGAGCTCTTCATTCATTTGTCTCCAACTCCCTCAGGGTCAGACGCTTCTCCAAGCAACACATTGGTGGTAGATCTCTCTCTTCGGCTGGGGACTCCCTCTGGATCAGCCTCCCTGCCCCCCTGAAACTTGAGGAGAACCACCTCTGGTTCTGGAAGCACTTCAAGACCTTCCTCTTTGCTTCTGCCTTCTCTCCTCCTCTCCCCTGCTGAACTCCTGACTGAAACTGCGCTGGTCCACTGGCTACCCTCTGATCTCGGGCCCAGGACTCCTCCCCCACCAGTCGCACACCCGTACTGCCTCCCGGGCAACCTTTGCACTTGGGGGTAATTTCTGTACCCTTAAAGCCCCCACCAGCTCTCAACACTTTGTCTGCAATTACCCTTGCACTTGCCAATAGCTCGCCGCACTTTTACCAATTGTTTTATTATTTTATTTATTCTCTACTGTTGATCCTAAGTATTGCACTGCCCATCCCTCTTGCCCCCCGCACTTACCCTCTCCCCCTTCCCCTGAACTTGCACAATCTCAATGTCACCTGGCCTAATAAGATCATTGTCTTTGTCTTCCCTCGATTCCCCCTCCCTAGCCTCATCACGCCTTGAAGCACTTGTGAATAGGCGCATAATAAATGCCTTATCATTTCATATCATCATATCATTTCATATCATGGGGGCAAGGGCTATAGTGATGATGTTTGCTAGGGTAGCTTTCTTGGGTCACCCAAGACACTTGGCCATTCAAACCCTGGTCAGCAGTGGAGGGTACACACACATGGTGATACCTTTTGGTGAGTAGGATTAGTAGTGATTCATTTGTTGGTTTAAATGAAGGATATCGGGTCAGAATATTGACCCTATCAGGCCTGAACAGGTACAAACAGGTGAGGTCCTTGTCTTTCCACGTCCTTTAGTAAAGACCTAAGGAGGACTGATTACATAGGTTGTGGGTGGTGCA
Organism: Ambystoma mexicanum; assembly: GCF_040938575.1. NCBI lineage: Eukaryota > Metazoa > Chordata > Amphibia > Caudata > Ambystomatidae > Ambystoma > Ambystoma mexicanum. Next base: position 1,011,039,911 of record NC_090937.1, read on the forward strand.
AGTGAGTAGCAGAGCCTGATCTCATGACGAGCAGCCTAGTCAATGCTGTCTGCGTAGAGCTGGCCTACAGTCCTTAAGTAGAGGCTTGTAAGGTGTGAAAACTGGAGCTGGGCGGAGCAACAGAGTGGCTGTGAATTATTGTTCATCTCTCCTCCCTCATCACCTTCCTCATAAATTGAGGACACACCAGAGATTCATGAATGGCAGGTTGCTATATCAAACCAAAGATGTATAACAGATTGTCTTGCAACACCTTTATGTATGTGAATGAATAGGTTCTGCTAATGTATGCCATGTTTACTGTGCTTCGATTTTATAGTGATCAATGAATGTGGAGGGAGAATACCATGTGCCTTCCTTCAAATTTCTGGTGAAGGAATGCCTTTTGCCCAATAGGCTGATATACCTATTTTAGATTAGCCTCATATGATTGGAGGACATGTATGAAGGATTGCATAGTGTGTAAATAGGGTGAGCAAAGTAGAGTTCCAATGGGTGGCAACTGAGATTCTCAGTTTGTGATGCATTTGTGGTTGGCACAGTACATTTGCAAGATGCTAAACCTGAATGAAACCTGAGATAATGTTATAGATCATAGTGACTGAATTCAAAATAAGGGATGCACACATGAAGTGAAAGATATGTACCAACTATGGTATTTGCCAGGTCATACCTATGGAAAAAGAAGCAATGACATTTGATATGGGAAAAATATTTTTCTCACATATAAGCATAGCATAACACGTACTACTGAACACTTTTCAGGAAACACTGAAAGAAAACATTGAAAACCCTACTTTCCTAGTAATACCTATAAACTGTACTAAATTACAAACCTAAACATATTGAATACATTTTATATAAACAACAATTCATATTAATTTTTAAAAATATAAAAAACACAGTCACTGACCTTCATCATCCCTCATTTTTTGTTTTACAGGTTTTTTGTAGGTTGCCATCAAGCAAGCAACAACAGCGTGTTAGAAGGAATAATTGTGTGCAGGGAAGTAAACTTTTACAATATAGTATTTAAAAAGTAATGTTCTCAAATCTGTACATAAAAATACTGTAGAAAATACAGCATTGCCTGTTATCGATTATACTTTTTAAAATCATCATTTTTTGTGCCAACTGAACAAATCAATTGAACCAAGAATATTTGTAGTGAAAGTAATACAAGAAGGAATTGATCCAGCCTGTTAGTAGCTAGTACAAACATTTTTAGAATAAAAGAAAGGAAATGTGCTAACAATTTGAAAAAAGAAGAATACAGATATATATAGGAACATGTTCCACTCTCAAGTTTTTACACATGTTTGGAGAAGTGTGAAAGCAAAATCTATATATGTTGCAAAGCTTTTTTGAAAAAGTAGAAGTAATAATTGAAAAAGCTTTTCATATGAAAAGAAAATTGTTTATTTTTAATTACTTAAGGTGACTACACCATTGCATACAAATATATAAACACTTAATGTACTTCACACATGCCAATTTGTGGGACATATTTAGTGGAGAGTAGATACACACTTCTCATACAGAAAAATGTTTTGTTGTGGAGAGTTACATTCAAGGAAAGAATATACTCCTTGTTATTGATGAGAGTGGACATAGTTATGAAGTCCGAAATGGTGTGATTTCTAAAAAAGAAGAAATACTAATTTCTGATAATACAGAAATTGAATGTTTAGGTCAGTCTAGAATAAAACCGAAAGAGCAAAGCGAGGCATGGTTGTACCATTTTCTGTGTAATATTGATACATTTTCTTGTAAAGTCTTAAAGAGATGTTTATAAATTGTTCACAAAAACAATAATGTTCAAAGACAGATCAAAATTCTACAGAGAATAGATGACTGTGACATTCATGAAAAAACAGGACTTGTTAGTCACTCTTTAGCTTGTCTTGATGAAAGTAGATGTAAGAATCAGTTTCATCATATACGGATGCTGACTGCACTTCATATTAAAATGAGATACCTTCTAGCAAAGCTATAAGTGTAAAATAACGTGTATGTCTCTTTCACTTTTAAATCAAACACTTCTGACTAGAAGTGTACAAAGTTTAGTTTCTACTCTGAAAATGATAAATATAATGCACTTAAAAGATTATGGGGGTCTTTACGAAGTAGGGTTTACCGGGTCTGGGTTCCTTGAATGAGGAATTACCGGGCCATTCTGACCTTGGAGGGCCCGGTAATTCCTCATTCAAGGAACCCATCCACATTCCCATTCAAGCCCCCAGAGGGATCAATGGGAATGGGGAGGGTGCTAACAACAGGCCCTTTAATAACGGGCCTGCTGTTAGCACCCTGGTCTGCTTGCGGGACCCGCTAAGGACGCTTGGTTTTACCAGGAGGCCTTAGCAGGTCCCGTGAGCAGAACTCGTAATAAGGCGGTACGGGGTTGATGGCTCGGGCACCTTTGCCAGCACCGTTAACCCCTTCCCGCCTACCTGGGAATGACCCCCTATGTGTACGTAGATTAAACCCTTACAGGAAGTGGAAAAGATGATCCTATGGTTTCAAAGGATCTAATATTTCAACAGTATAAAAAAGTACTGCAATATTTGAGCTGTCTTCTACTGAATGACCTGACATTGTTTGCATATCTTGTTGACACAATTTTTAGAAGTCTCAAGATCAACTAGTGTCATTGAGGAGAACATTAAACACAGTATAGGTAATGTTTGTTAACAACTTTATCTGTATTTGTAGAGGAACAATTTGACACAAGTGAGGCACTTTATGTTTTTATGCACGGTTTTGGGTTTTATAATGATATAAGTTTTCCTCCAAGAAGTATCTTGAATGACATGGTAGTCCCTGATAACCATCTTGTGCTTCAAACTATTGAACACGTTTCAAGTTATTGCTTTGCAAACTGTTCATACTTTGCAGTTATTGTTATATTGCAAAAAATATGTCAAACCTGTCTAAAAAATTATTAGTGCAAGGTGTGAGATGCAAAGTTATGTATTTACCTTTAAATTTACAAGAAAATGGCCCTCATTACAACCTCGGCGTTAACCAATGGTGCTATTAGCGCCATGGTTAATGCGGTAACTTAACGATTCCGCCATGGTGAAATGGGGAATTACCACCCCATTTCAAGGTTAACGGGACAGTAATTCTCCATTTACCATTGGCCCTTCCCCATTCTCATTTTTGCCCCATGGGGCTCAATGGGAAAGGGGAAGGCGGTAATTACGGTAGTGCAAATTGCGGTACCGTAATTACCTTCAAGGTCCCTTTGTGGGTCCCTACCTTAACGGTTGGTCCAGACCAGCCGTTAAGGTCGGGAGCCGCAAAGGGACCACGTAGTAAGGCGTTAAGGGGTTAACGGCGCCGCAACCATTTACGGCGCCGTTAACCCCTTAACGCCTGGGTCATAATGACCCCCCAATGTCTTTGTTTTAGTAAATGGTGTTGCCATAAAAGATAAGAGCATTTGACAACAGCCTTACAGATATTGGACAGTTGAAATATGTATTGGTGTTTCTATTGGAGCACAGGGATTTATACAAAGGCAGTCTGACGGTACCAGACTTATCTATGCTTGATGTTGAGTCAACAACAAAAAAAAGCAGTGAAGGTCAGTTCCAACGTCTATCTATTTATCTATCTGTTCATCCACAACACTCATGTGAAATCATGGGCAACAGTTTAGAATTGTATCAAATGAAAGCAATGAAAGGTGAACCAATCAGTGTTTGGGAAAAGACGTTTGAAGCTTGTTGTTTCTCTGTGCTGTTCCCTGTTGGAACAGGAGGTAGATCGTAAGGTTCCAATTTCTTCTTCAGAATATTGTTCTACAAGAATGTATTCTGAAGATTCCCGATTCAGCATCAATGTTGAATATATTTTTCACTTATGCCTCTGCTCATACATTTCAGACTGGAAATACATTATAAAATCTTTCTGCGTGTGAGATGTTGCAACAGGTGAAAGAAAAAAAAAGTTTTAGAAGGGAAAATGACCAATATTCTTGACACAATTAGAGGAACCAAGGAATATTGGTATAAGAGACACTCAGACGTCAGATCCATGATCAGAAACTTGGGCCCTCCAACTTGGTTTGAGACTTTAAGTTGAGCTGAGTATGGTTGCAGTGATCTTTCAGAGTGGATTTGTGAAAGCAATCCACTAAAAGAAGATCTAGAACACATGACACCAGGAGAATTGTGTTTTATAGACCATGTAAGTGTATCAAGCTTCTTCCATCATGGACTTTAAGCCATGTTACACTTTATATGTAACAAAGAAAATGGTCCAATAGAAACTGTGGAACATTTCTTTTGGAGGAAAGAGAACCAGACATGTGGGGCTCCACATATACATATGCTGTTGTGGATTAAATATGCTTCTCAATTTGGAAAGGAAAGTGATGGCTGTGTGATGGAGTTTATAGAAAAATATGTTGCTTGAGCCATTCCTGCTCAGCATGTGAATGCTGATCTACGTAACAAGGTGGAAGATTTCATAGGAACTCATGTTGTAAGTACTGTCGGGGAAAATACAAAAGTAAAGACACGTACTACACTCAGTGCAGATTTGGATTTCCAAGGCCTGTGAAACCAGTTGTTCAAGTCAATAGTTTAATGTCATCTGTTTGACACCATGTTACTGGTAAGTCACCAAGAAATACCTATCATTTAAAAATAAATAAGGAATGCCAATTCATTAAGGATTACAATCCTGTCATTGCTCAGCTTTGGAATGCAAATACTGATGTACAGTATAGTGGTGGTGATACTACAGCTGTTGCTCATTATGTTACAGCATATATGACACATTCTGAAAAGAGCAATGCAGCTGAGGTATGGGCAGACTTATCAACAGATAAAAGTCTTAGTCACAAACGTCTAAGCGTTTGTCTGAAGATGCTCTCACATAGAGAGTGTGGAAGCTACAAAGCTGCAGATTTGCTAACTAGTTTGCCTTCTTATTGACATAGCATTAATGTACTTTGGTTATACCGTGGCCCAGTTAGTACTAGAAATAGGGCACTGGAGTCTTTGAGTGAAATTCAGCAGTTAGCTGAAGCAGTACCTGCCAGTACAGATATTTTGAAAACCAACTTGATTGATACAGTTTATCCTAATCAATATGTAGAGTTAGAGGATCTTTGTTTATATGAAGTAGCACAACACTACTCATATCAAAATATTGAAGCAAACAGTGCCAGAGGTTTAAAGTATATGGATGTTCTGTTTGTCTAGTGAGACATAGGAAGCAAGTCTCATCAACCATATACAACTGTCTTGCCACAAGGCAGAGTAAAAGGAACAAACTACGCCTAGAAGAACTTTTGGCATATGAATTGGCAAAAGAGACTCCTGAGGGCAATCAAGCTTCTGCGGCAGGAAGTCAAAATATCCTTACTGAGCCAATTATTAAAACGGATGTTGAGCTTGCCATGGAAGAAGCAGAAAGTTCAATGCAACAAAATAAAGTTGCAGGTACTAATTACAATGAAATACTTAGTAAACTTAATATAGAGCAAACACAAGTTTATTATAAAATCCAAGATAGGTTCTTGCTTGGTTTACAGCATGACAAGCATGAATGTTCTTGTTTCCAATACAAATCTCTATAGATATAAGTTAGTGGACAAGCAGGAACGGGTACATCTTGTTTTTTTAATTCATGCAATATGAGCTATGATACAAAATATAACTGATTGCTCTTTGTCATATATTACAACTGCTCCAACAGCTTTAGCAGCATTCAATGTATGAGGTGTTACTTTATGTTGACTGTTGATGCTACCAGTGGAGCATACCAACACACTAGAGTATTGACAACTTGTATTAAGTGCGGCACAAGAAGTAGGAAAAGTTCTAAGAAAATGGAATACCTTGATTGTACATGAGGTAGGCATGGTGTCTATCTTGATGCTAACTTTCATTCACTTGTAAATGCAAGAAGTTTTGAAGACTGACTTTGACATTCTGTTTGGAGGTAAACATGAACTTGTTTTTGGAGGCTTGTTACAATTAACTCCTATGAAACGTCATCCAGTTATCAAGATGCTGAAATCTAAGGTTAGTCAAAACAGTAGAGGGAACATTGGTAATTTTAACCTTTGGAATTGTTTTGAATTCCAGCAACTTACAATTAATATGAGGCAATCTGCTGGCTTAGAATATGATGACATTCTTAATAGGATTCATATAGGTGTTCCTGAGGAGACTGGGAAAGCAGTCTTAAAGGGAAGACTCATTTCTAAAACGTTTTATGCAGATTGCACTGCGTCTGATGTCATGTTGATTATTCAGGAAAGAAACATTTCTTGTGTTGCTTTAATGTGTATACTTCCAGAGTGTACCAAGTTCAATTCTACAACGCTGCTGTCTGAGAAGTAACATATTGTGGAACAAAAATTGTGTAATATTTTAGATGGTCATGCTATGCCATTAGAGTTGGATAAAAGAGCAACGGCTTGATTAGTTCAAATAGAAAATTCAGTTTCTAAAACAGCAGGTATAGAGGCAGTTTTAAAACTATGCATCAATGCACAGGTAATGTTAGAGAGGAACTTGAATGTAGAAATTGGTGTAGTTAAAGGAGTGATGGGACGTGTCATTAAAGTTCACACTTTTCCTCAAAGTACAAATATTGAACATGTTGAAATTAAGTTTGATCATGTAGAAGAAACTATTTGATTTCTTGGACCTCTGAATGTACTTTTATAAGGATGCGTTTGTGAAATGAACCCAATTTACCTTGTGTTGGGCATATGCAATTACTACTCAGCACGTATTGATATTGGTCATACAGTGTTCAAAGAAGGAATGCCATATTTATCTCTGTCAAGTGTGAAAAATATTGAAGGTTTATTTTTTAATAAACGTTGATGAAAGTAAAGTGAGAGCTGTCATTTCTTGCATTGAAGAATATAATAGGTTACGTGTACTGCATGTTCCTCACCTGAACCGTACACCTGTACTTGCTAAGTACTTAGCAAGGAAACATATGTAATTGGTGAAAGTACATTCAAATGAAATCATTCTTCTTAAGACTAAAAGGAAGACAATCTACCTGAGTTGCAAAGTCATTCCTGTATGACATACTACCCTTGTAGATTTAGTAATGAAACACAAGTTGGATGCCATTCTAATGCAGGTTTGTATATGTTGTTTCAAATGACGCCACTGATGCAAGAATTTGCTTCCACAGCAGACAAGCAGCTATGTGTGTAACTTTCATTTCTTAAAATACCTGTAGATGAAAAACTGCACAGTACACATTTGGCGGTGTCAATCTGAAATGTAGTTGCTGCAGCAATTGTAAAAAAATACTCAGGAAGATAGTCAAGAATTATTAATGACTGTCTTTGATTTATACTCCAGGAAACTGTTAGTGTAGATAGATATGTAGGAATTAGTTATGAGAACAATCATATGTGTCCACAATGTAAGAAGGATTACAGCACTCAGGATATTTCTAAAAGATTTTTATATGTTCCTATTACAGATCAGAAAAGTGTAAATTGTTCTGATCTTCTAATTAAAGCATTTTTGTGACATGCAATGCATTGACTGTGGTTGTAATTTACAATGTACACTGCAAAATCTAGTTTTTAATATGTAGGTATTTATTATGTTTCAAAGATACAGAGTAGATGGTAGCGAAAATAACATGTCAGTAATGAATTTTGTAAATAGTCAAGATTCTGTTACTAAAAAAACTTTTAAAACATGTGCAATTATTTTTTATGAGGGGGCATCCATTCACTGTGGAAATTTCACAACATGAGTGCGTACAGAAGTAGATTGGCTTGTCTGTTATGAATCTATATTCACACAACAAGCTAGATTACCAAAATATTTAAGGAATGCTTACTTAATATTGTTAGAACTAATGTTTTAAATATTTGTTTTGTATTCTTTGCAAATATAAACATGCAAAATAAAACTTTAAAATTGAAGAATAGGGTCATAAGTGTTTTTATGTAAAGTACAAGAAGGATTGTTAATAGGATGTATTTTAAAATGAATATGAAAAAAATATAGAGATTGCAGAATGAGGATTACATACATTAGAAGAAAAACAGCATTCTGCAATCTTCTACTTCTGTTTTATTGTGTAAAATAGTGTACATTGTAATATATATAAGTGTTCCCTATAAATACTAGGTTATATAAGTGCTTCCATGTATATTATATTGAGTGTTAGGAAGTGCCGACGGTCAGGACTGTTTACATATAGATACAAACAAATGAAATACAATTATTCTAAAGTAAATGATATCTAACTACTAATATGAGTTTTAGGAAAGCATTTAGATATATTGGCCCTCACTACGAGGTTGGCGGTCCAGTAATAACGGAACCGGTAAGGCAATACCGGCATCCATTACTGGTCCGCAGTATTATGACCCTAGATGCCGGTCCTACCAGCATCGACAAGGATCCGCTGTGGCCGTGCACCACTGTACTGGCATGTGGGCGCGCGCGCGGCACCGTGCCCGTAATACCGGCATGCCACAAGGAAGAGGACATCACGAGTCAAACGGACATGCACATACCAGCATCCAGGTGCCGGTAAGAAGGGCCACCTTGATGTCGGCAATACCGGCATCAAGGATGACCCGTTAACAGCAATCTGCTGTGTAACCAACTGCCACAGGTGCACACAATCAGCACAGGTGGAGGCAATGGATTCAGGCCCAGCACAAAAGGAGCACACTCACACACCACACCCCTTCCCACACCAAAATGATACCACTTGCACTTGCTATACTCGGGCTGGAGAACATTCCTGCACTGATACTCCTTGAGCAGGCAGTACAACAGGCAACACAGGGGAGATGCAGGAGGAGAAGGAGGGTGAGACCGACCCAGCAAATCCCACCAGTGCAGGCCGTTGTTCCCCACAGACCACCACCAATTCCACGTATAAGGGCCAATCCATGTGACTTAATCCCAGCACAGATCCACACCCTGTACTGTCTGGACAGGGACACCAGTACCACCATAGAGGAATTAATCCAGGAAGACCTAGTCAGCCTGATCAACATACACACAGCCATCCCCCCTTCGCTGAAGGTGGTATCTGTGGGCCAAATGCATGGCATGTCACAATCATGCTTCTCAGTCATGCTAAACCAAGTGCTGGATGCACTACTAAAGAATGCAAGGGCCTACATATCCCTACCACAGACACCACAGGAGGTGAATGCCACCAAAATAGCATTCCATGCACTGGCAGTCATGCCCAATGTAATTGGTGTCCTCGACTGCACCCACGTAGAGTTGGTAGTCCCACATGCCGTGGAGGCAGTGTACCGCAATCGGAAGCTATACCACTCCATCAATGTGCAGATGGTTTGTGATGCCAGCCAGATAATAAGACATTGCTGTGCCAGATACCCAAGATCCATGCATGATGCCATGATGCTGCGGAACTCCTCACTACCCCGCTACATGGAAGGAGAAGTTGTACGTAGGGCTGGTTGTTGGGTGAGTCTGCCCACTGGGCCATGGGAGGAGAGGGGGGACTAAATGCATATGCAAGAGGAATGCCCACTGGGCCATGGAAGGAGTGGATGGGGGGGGCTACACATGTGCGTACATAGAGCACTTTGACAATGCATCGGGGTGCCTGGTGGTTCCAATGTCTAGGCCCCTAATTCATGTATGCACCCAAGGCTAGCACTGTGAATTGGCAAGTACTGTACAGGGCATATAGTTATGTAGAAGTGGCTGCCATCGACAGGATAGTGCATATTAACAAGAAAGATGTACAGGCTGAGCACATATGGCAACTGAACAGTATCCTTACACATACCTCCTTCTGCTCCCATGCAGGTGATGCAGGCTATCCCCTGAAGGTGTGCCTCCTCACCCCTGCCAGGAATCCTCAGAACAGGCACGAAGAGGACTTCAATCGTGCACATGCACACACGCGTGTGTTCATTGAGCAGACCTTTAGCATGTTGAAGGCAAGGTTTTGCTGCCTCAGCAGGTCGGGTGGCGCCCTCATTTACGAGCCTGAGAAGGTGGGCAAGATCATCATGGCATGTGCAATGCTGCATAACATGTGCATCCGGTGGAACGTACCCCTGCCACCTGACATGAAGAAGAGGAAGGAGTTTATGATGGACATAGGCCAGCACGCGATACACTTGAGGGTTGTGCAGTGCGCAAATCGGTCATAGACCAATCATTCTGATGTACTGGGATGCAGAGGGTGCCATGTATTGGGAACTGTGGGCACTGGGTGTGGGGATATATGGGCACAGTGCACTATGAAGCAATACATTGACACACACCAAAGAAGCAATGTCCACTCATGTGATGTTTCGTACACAACAGGTGTATTCGAGTGATGGTTTGTACAACATGATTAAACACTCAATGCCCCCAAACACCCCTCCCCTGACACACCCCCACACATCCCCGGTACTACACCCAAACCGCCACTACCCTCCACCCTCCCCCTAACACCCAGTACTACACCCATCACCACCCTCCACCCTCCCCCTAACACCCAGTACTACACCCACCACCACCCTCCATCCTCCCCCTAACACCCAGTACTACACCCACCACCACCCTCCACCCTCCTTGGATGAGGTAGATGGTTGTGTCCCCAAAGCCGCAGTTTGCCACTGCTCCATACTGACTACAATCCTGGTGAGGATATGGCCCAAAGCATTGCATCCATCCCGCACTTGCTGAGCATTTGAGTTGGTGGCCTGGATTACGGCCGCAGTGCTATCAAGGATGACACGGTGTGTTGCCTCGCCTTCAGCAAGGTACTGTTTAACATAGCCTTGCATCTCCTCCTGCCAGCCCTCCATCCTGGACAGGTGTCCCTCAAGGTCCTGTATAGCAGTTTTGATGATGGTTGGCGGGTTAGGTGGTGATACTGCAGGCAATATGGGGCTGTGCAATGTGGGAGACCACTCTCCATGGCTGCCCTGTTCTGATGAATCCTGGCGAGGGGTGTCCTGTGGGGTGACCTGCAGGCTTGAGGTTTGACCTACAGGCTCTGAGTGGAGGACTACTGCATTGATGTAATCGTCAGTGCCAGCTTCCTTGTCGCCACTATGCTGTGCCGATGCAGCCATCTCCCCAATTGTGCTTGCGGCAGCGGACTGTGCGCCATCATTGTCCATGCCAGAATATGTGTCCTCGGCCTGTGTAGGTTGTGTGTCCACGGGTGCAGGGGCAGGTGTCTGCTGGTCCTGTGTGGGTGGCAGCGTGGCTGGTTGGGCACTGGTTGTTGTCTTGCATGCCACTTGGCCCATCCTTGGTTCCCTTCCCTTTTGGCTGGTGTTGTGGATTGTGCACTTCCATGTGCTTCTTCGGTGCCTGCATCCATACCTGTGGGGGACAGAGAGTGGCAGGGAATCAGTGATAGTGGTGCTTGCATCATGCATGCGTTTGTCTTTGTGCAGTTGGCGCCATGTGATCAGTAGCATGTCTGGCTTTGAAGCGGACTGGGTATGTGCAAGGTTGGGGGGTGATGTTTTGCAATCATGCAGGTGTTCACATATGCACCATGGTGTCTGCTGTGGGACCTTGATGTGTGTTGTGACTTGCGTGCTGTGTGACACGTGCAGGTCATCTGTGTGTCGGGTGTGTATTCATGTATGGGAGCGGCATGCAGCATGCATTGGGATGTCATAGCGTTGGGCCCAGCATGTGTATATGGATATGTGTAGTTGTTTATGATGCGCCATGATGAGGCTGTCATTGCTGTCACATTTGGAGGTCAACTGTGATGATTGGTTGTTGTGTGTTTGTAGGGACACTCACCTTCATCTGCCGATGTTGGCACGCCGAGCTCAGCTCCACTGACTCCTTCAATGGACTCCACATCTATCACTGAGCTGCAAGTATCCTCCCATCTGGCCAATTTGATGGGTGAGTGAGGTCTGCCACCTGCTGCCAGCCCCTGACTCCGATTGGCCAAAAAGATGTTCCACACTCTCAGCCTCAGGTCATCCCAGCGCTTTTTGCAATTGCGCACTGTGCGTGTGGTTGTGGCGACTGCACTTAATTTCCTAGCCACTTCCTCCCAGATGGCCTTCTTCCTCAGCTGGGCTGGACGCCTCAGGTCGCTGCAGAATACCACATCTGCATTCTCTACTAGGGTATCAGCTAACATGTTCAGCTCCTCATCCTTAAATCGTGGTTTCCACAGGCGGTAGTGCCTTTCTGAGTAGCCTTTGACATTTTGTTTGTGGTGTGATTGGAGTTTTGGTGGTGAAGGTCCAGTATGTGGAGGATGGCAATGGATTGTATTTTTGAAGATGGCCGCCAAAGCATTTCCAGTGCCTGCGCGATGACGTTACTTCCGGGTCCGGTAATAACGGGCCCGTTTTAGGACTATGTTAATACCAGTACCGCTATTTAGGGGTTGCCGAGGGCGGATGCCGCTATCTGGGGGGTTTGAGGGTCGTTACCAGCATGCCGGTATGGCCATTACCAGCGTGCAGGGGTGCGCATGCTCATGCACTCGTAATAAACCGTTGTTTGCGGAATCGAGCCAACACGGACATGTTATTACCGGCATGCAGTTAAAGGCAGATTCTTAGCACCAACCTCGTAATGAGGGCCAATGCCACAACAAAAGTAAAAACAAAAAACAATAAATACAGAAATTAAACAAATGACAAGGGAGCAGAGGATTAAGTGAACAGTGGGTAAAAAGGAGGAACAATGAAAGGGTTAAAGCGCCAAAAGTTCCTGTAGTTGCTTGGTAAACTTTCACTAAAAGGCACTTTTTGCAATTATCAATATATATTATGTTTTGGTGGGTGGGGTATGTAAGGGAGGCATGGTATCACAACTATGACACTGGCACAAAAGGTACACATTTAAAAACCTTTTTTTCAATATTCAGGGTTTGGAAAAACTCCCGCTTTGCCCTATAGCTATGATGGGAGTAGTCTCTATTATCAAATAATAATGAAAACACAGTCCTAGTATGGCCTATACTAACACAACTTAATACCTGTCCTATTGCTTATACAAAATATGTGTAAAGGGGAATATGTATGCAAAGGAAAATCAGTGCTATAACATAAACAGACCCTCCAGCTTATAGCGATTTTGCGATCCCGCAAAATGCAGCCAAAAACGGCAGTTTTTGCAAAAAAGCGCAAAAACAGCAGTTTTTGCAAAAACACCCACAAAAATGTCCATTTTTGAAAAAAAAGAAAATTCTTTTTTTTAAAACTCAAGGTGCCAAAGGGCTCAACTATTAATTTTTGGACTCAAGAATGTGCAAGCACATTTCATCACTTGAGCAAAAAAAAAAAAAAATCCACAAAGGACATCTGAATGGACGCTTCTTATATGCGCCCATTCAGATGTCCTTTTTCACCTCTTTGCCCAAATCAGGGTGTGTTTCTGCGCATTTAAAAGTGAATCCCAAATTGACAAGCAAGATGCACATTTAAATGTGCAGAAATTGAAGGCCACTCTATGCGCCCACTTTAAATACGTGCACAAGGGGTGCCACTGCTTTACAGGGTCTTTACTGACCCTGCCGACTCATGCAATATTAAAAAAAAAAAACATTTTTAAGTGTGACACCTGCTGTCTCACTTGCATTTCTGTTCCCCAAATGGGGTAGAAATGTGTTTTTTTGTGTTGCATTTTATAGTGGCAGGAACCTTAAGGGCCAGTTACGGGGAAATGCACAGGGGGGCCTGTAGGCCATTGTCGGGAGAGCATTTCTAACACAAACGTATTCAAGGTGGCTGGCCAGCGCATCATTTGCGCTACAGCTCTGCTCCGTGGAAATGCACAGGTCACCTTTGAGATTAAGGTGGCTTGCTCATTTCCAAAAAATGGCTCATCTAAAAACAGCACATCTTCTGCTCTATTTTTAGATGCCCCATTTTTTTAAGACAAAATCTACAGTTTTCTTCAAACTTTAAAAATTGTCACAATATGTGAGAGAAAGGAGTGAGAGCGGAGTGATGGGTGAGCTGTGGCGTGGTAGGCAAGAAAGCGAAGGGAGATTAGAGGGAGAGCAGTGGGTCAGAGGGGGAAGCAGTGGGCAAGAGAGCAGAAGCAGTGGGGCGGTGGGCCAGAAATTAGAGAGACAGGAGGTACAGAAAGTGGAAGGAACAAGGGCTCAGGGGTAGTAGTGGTCTGCAGATTGGGAGAAAGGATGAGGGAAGAGTGTGATAGAATGGGATAAAGGATGAAAGATGCAGAAGTAGCTTGCAAGAATGAAGGACTGTATACTACGGGAGGAATTAGGGAGCGTACGGTGTGAGTTGGGAGTATGATTTGGAGTTTGGCAGGGAATAGAGAGTGCAAATTGTGACTTGGCAGTGTAACAGAGCATGTGAGTATGTGTATGACTGAGCGTGAGGTTCAAAAATGCAAGTTGGGATGAGGAATTGGTGAGACGTGTGAGGTGTGTTGGGTGAGAGAGGTGTGTGGGTGTTTGCGGGATTGGGGAACATAGAAGGGGAATATTTTCAGCATTACAACTGATAATGATTAATAACGTTAATAATATTAAATAGGCATGCACATTAAACCAAAAAACGTAGCCAAAATACACACTGTTCTGCCATGCCAGAGACATCTAGGACTCTTCCTATTTGATATAAAAGATACATATATTGACACCCTGGCTCTCTTGTAGCCTTGCACACAGCGTCTTTCCTGCAATGTACCAATCTTGCACCCTGCAGTCAATAAAAATTGTGCTGCAAAAATGCCGCCATAAATAAAGGTTTGTGCTGCAAAATTTGCCATTTCATGCCGCAAAATCCTGGTGGGTCTACATAAAGGAACAAAATGACTGAGTCAGCTATCCTCCCCACGTTGGACAGCACGGAGAAAGGTGTCCCCCATAGACAGGATGACGCACTATGGATCAGGTTCTCAAAACAAAGGCAATTCAAAACGAGGATCGAGGTCCGACTAGCCTTCCACATCAAAGTCACTTATTCCAGCATTTCAAAGGTTGTTTCACAATTCACCCAAAAAAGTTCAAGTAGGTCTCCCTCCATCAGTCTCGGACCTCTCAAAGCTTTAACAGTTCACATAGGTCTCCCTCAGCCGTGCTATAACCTCCCAATCACAGCACTCGCAGGGTTACCCATCCCCATGCTTAATTCACATCATTAGGGGTTCCATTCCCGTAATTTATCACACTTCTGGTCTACCTCAGTCGGACTTGGACCTTTTACCGATGGTGAAGACTTTCAAATGTGCAATGCTTTTACTATAGACCTATGCAGGACCGCTTTGATGTTCTCTTCAGCTCATACTCTTTTGTTAATTGTCCCAGTGTGTCTTGTCTTGGTAGTTCAGTACCATAAGCACATAAATTCAAAGACATCTTTATCTTCACATAATCACTTTTAACTTTGCCTTTTGCTGGGGTTAATCTTAACCATTGTGCATTTCATCGAGAGTTTGTCCGTTGTGCTGCTTTATAACAAGACATCACATATTTCACAGAGACTTTTGAGTGGGCTACTTCCTTTCACCAGACTACTCTGCCACTCTGTATCACTGGCTTCTCATTTATCACTAATTTAACGTTCAGCATTGGTCTGCCTACCTTTGCATCTCATGCACACATGTGCAGCCATCAATTGCGAGATTTACTGTTGCAACTTCCTTAACACACACCGGCGTTTGAGGTCACTCGCCAACTCACCGGCTGTGTGTATTTCTTTCTTGTCTTTGTGGTTTTAATTCACAAGTCAAGGTTCACACTACATGCTTGGCCTCACCTCCCCAAATCTGTCATTCACCCTGGAGGGTCACTGCCGTCCTTGAAACACAATGCAGTTTTCTTGTCTGGGATTTGGCATTCTATGCATTTCTTTCACAGCTCTTCAGAGGCAATAACCTCCTGCAGGGTTCTCCTGGGTTTCTCTACCCTTTGCTCTCATCCCTCTGTCGATCGCTCTGCTCCGTAGGTTCCCATTTGTCCTGGAAGTTCTACTCCTTCTCATGTTCCAACTTGCTCAGAGTGTGTCTCTATGTTCCGCCTTTTATCTCTGTGGGGAGAGCTAATGGGTATTAAATGTATGTGATTAAAATGAAGTGTCTGACTTTGCCTGACCCAATTAGCAGGACATGTCCAATGGGACTGCTAATTCTTTACTCTCAGTCATCCTCTTCTTTGGCCGAATGTTAGTGTAGGAAGGGGGGAGTTGGGACATAGAAACAGGATGGGGTACCAGTATGGGAAATGGGGGTATACTGTGTCTCACCATTGATTACCTCACCCCCACTTCCTGAAGAACCCCCACCCAGGTGATCATCCTGAACTGGTCTGCCCCAAGGGTCTGAACCCAAAGGTGATGGCTGCGGTGTGGCCACCTGGGAGGGAGATCCTCGATGTCTAGTAGGTGAGACACCGTTTGGTTTCTCACAAGTGATTATTTGCGGCTACGCACTGCCACGCACTCTGATTGGTCAACTTTGTATGCGTAGATTTCGTTATATGGCGTGATTGTGTCAATACACTGCAACGTGTGATTGGGCCATTTGTTGACACGGATAGGAATCATGTGTCGATGGGCAGGCGCATCTCGTGATATGATTGGCTGGCACATCACGCGCAAAGATGCGTAGCCACATTCATGGAGCTCAATGTCCTATTGCGTGATTTTGTATGCACAGATTTCATCACGTGGCAGGGGCAAATCTGCATCAATACATCGCAACGTGTGATTGGTCTGTTCATTGACGCAGATAGGAATCATGTGTAGAAGCGATTCTGCAGTGCATGATATGATTTGCTGGCACATCAGTTGTGAAGATATGTAGCCGTGTTGAAGGCGCTCAATGTCATAATGGGTGATTTCACAGGCATTCATTTTGTGATATGGCATGGGTGTATCTGTGTCAATACACTGCAATGTGTGATTGATCCAGTGATAGATGCAGATATGAATGATATGTACACGCGCAGCCACATCGAGTGATATGATTGGCTGGCGCATCAAACATGAAGATGCGTAGCCGCTTTGGAGGAGCTTGCTGTCCTATTGGGTGATTTTGCGTGTGGAGATTTCGTCACATGGCATGGGTTCATCTGCGTCAATTCCCTGCAGTATATGATTGGTCTGTTTGTTGATATGGATAGGGATCATGTGTAGATGCACATACCCACCACATGATATGACTGGCTGGTGTATCAGGCTCAAAGATGCAAAGCCACATTGAAAGAGCTCGACATCCTATTGGGTGATTTTGCATGTGTGGATTTTGTCACACGGCATGGGCGTATCCACGTTAATAGGCTGCAGCATTTGATTGGTCAATCCATTGACGCAAATAGGAGTCACATGTAGACTCACAGCCACAGCACATGATATGATTGGCTGGTGTATCAGGCACCAAGATGCATAGCCGTTTTGAAGGAGCTTGACGTCCTATTAGGTGATTTCATACAGGCAGATTTAGTCACATGGCATGGGCATATCTGTATTAATATGGCACAGCGTGTGGAACAGAGCCTGTGAACTGATTGGCTGTCAAAAAAGAGTTGCAAAGCTGTGGAGCCGGGTCAACACAGTTTTCAATGTGATTGGGCCTACCCTCAACATGGCTACGGCCACATGAAGGCATGTCTCCTTGTTTACTCAGCCGATTGGTCAATACTTTAGGCACAGACATGTCATTGAGCTTTGGCGTACCTGTGTGTACAATAAACACATCAGAGTTGGTTCTATCACGTTACCCTGGTTATACCCCTGTCACAAGCACCTCTTTTGTGTTTTCTGCCATTGCTTTTTGTCTCTTGGTGGATGAACTTAATTGTGAGCCTTCAGGAACTTTTCAAAAGCAGTATCTACTTTTATCCATTCCTTTATAACTCTGTTCTGTAAGGATATTTGGCAAACAGCACAGAGTACAGCACTACTGCACAGGTAGCAAACAGCACAGAGTGCAGCACTACTACACAGGTAGCAAACAGCACAGAGTACAGCACTACTACATAGGTAGCAAACAGCACAGAGTACAGCACTACTGCACAGGTAGCACATTTTTTTTTGCAGCACCACCACAAGGGTGCGGTGCATTGCTATATGTGTTACCAGATTAACAAGGAAAGACAGGCCATTCAGTCAAAAACGATTTTAACATATAAGATGCAAATCTATTTTTACAGTTAAAAGCACATGTGCACACCCAAAAATGCACACTATTTTTCACCTGAAATGCCTATGGTGCGAGAGACACATTTGAAAATAATAACTAACCTTACTGACAACTAACATGACTAATGAAACATAATCCACTAATAAAAATGTGTCTCCACTGCAGAATTAGGCCTATTCTGAAAGTGAACTTTTAAACGCACATCCATTTTTTTTTCTGTTCTCTCTGCTGCCCTGTCCACATAACTACAGGAAATCAGTTGGTTACAAAGTATTACTATAAAAATGAGCCATTGTGTAGAGAAGGAGGAGATGGCGTGATTAATTCTGATTGGAGCAGCGTCATAGCAAGTATCATGCTAGAGGGAGTGATCAGGCTTTTGCTGGGGGGTTTTTGAGAAAGGAGAAAGGAGTCGAGATTGGGGAGAGCTGAAAGAAGGACCTTTCCACTGGCTGAGGCATTCCTATCTGCAAAAGCTGAGAATTCCAGGCAATGGCCCCGGTTTGAGAAGGCCAGCGTTCCTTTATACTGGAGTTAATCTTCAAGGGAGCCACATTCAGAAAGAGGACCGCCAAAGAGAACAACTAAAAAGATAAGGTAATTACAGAAATGTGGGAGCTGAGTGTGTACGATAATATGCAGTCAGTGTAGGATTCCTGTGCATGCCTTAATCAAATGCTAATGTTGCAATTTGAGTTCTGTTCTCCGCCACTCTCTTTGCAGTGTGTCATAGACAATGCTTTTACTGTACCATTTTATTTATTTCTGTAAAGAATGAGATCGTGTTTAATTGCAACTTTTATAATACAGAAAAATATTTGAAAACAGACGGGTGGTGTATTTACTATTTACCATTACAATGCTGATGATGTGGGGAGATTTTAAACAGTGCAATGGTCATTTTAAGACAGATGTGTGCATGTCAGATTCAGTATGAACAGTTGTGAGTGACTGTAGCATAGCTCGTTGGAGGTACATGAGCCAACGGGAAGAGAGACTCTCTGAACATAGCTCCCTACCGTATATAAGGTAGTGGAAATTACCACAAGATTACCATATATAGCTCTCTGTCGTAAATAAGTCAGTGAGATCGCCCATGGTGGCACACTAACACTGAAAAATGTGGTATTCCTAAAATGTAGGTCTGAGGTCTCTCTAGTGATTACACGAAAAATCTAAGCAAAGATAAGGGATTCTGGACATTGGGGCCACAAATAAAACAAGGGAATTATGCTCACCAAAATACCACCAACCGCGCCTACCACCCACGCATACCAAATATGCATGCCTGGGTGCTGAAATAATGCATGTTCACTGTATTATTGTTGTACATGGCCCAATCTGAATACAAGGAGTGATTGTTGCTAAGTTATATTTCGGCGGTAAGAAAATACCGTCAGGCCCCAAATCCCCACAAAATACCCTACAGTTCTTCCTATACCTTTGTTCTTTGTCTTGTGCTTCGTAGTGTGTCTGTTTTAGTTTTTTAGCTTGACATTTGTTTTAAAAAAACAGTTTTCTGATTTTGTGGCAGCGTCTTTTTTGTATTTTGTATTTTTACAGTTTTAATTTTTTGTCCCCGGTCCTGCCTTTCAAAATGACTAAGAGCAGCAGTGATGATGAGGTGGTGTGAGTGGCTTCAGCTTTACCGCCATGCGCACAAAAACCCATGGCTGATAGTTGGCAATATTTCCATGTAAAGGACCAACACAGCAAAAAGGATATCGAGGAGGTCATTTGTAATTTCTGTGGTGAATACTTGTGGAGAGGACCTTCTAACAAGCCATTGCAAAGCTTGGGGACTTCTACGTTAATTCTCAACAGCTTGTCCATGTTCATTGGGATGAAGTGAATGAATCATATAGGAAGGCTCATGTGAAACATAACATCAAAGTGCATGGAGCAAGATCAGCAAATTATTATTGATCATCTGCGCCAGAGACTCTAATACAATTACAAACTATTTTCCACCAAATAACACCCAACCTAAGGCCATCCTGCCTGCACCCAATGAAAACAATTGTGTTATATTTATGAATTCTAGTGTTTTTCCCTTCCCAGTTCCCAGTTCCTACATCTTTTTCCTTGTCCCCCAAAACTGTCCTTTTCAGAGGCAACTTCTCAGTTATAAAAGTAGACAATAAAAAAAACAACATACAGTGCATATGGATCAAAGACCTTTAATTGATCCTTTCAATACAGCTTATGTTAAAACACGACATATCTTTATCTATTTCATTATAGCCTCAGTTATTCCCCGTGGAAGTCGCAGGTAAACCCCCCAGTCATTGTCATATTTATCCGCGCATGCCTCCTTGTTAGCAGCAGCTATAATACTGTTAAAAAAAGCATATCTTTTTATATATGATGGGCAGTATTGTTGTAAAGATTTATTTTAGGATATCTTGAGTGTAGTGTTTGTACACAGTTGCTCTAATACATAAATAACTTTCTATTCATCAACAGTACCTATAAATGTAAACACTTACTTTAGTTGCAAGAACATTAAGGTGATTAATACATTGTAAAAAGAACCTTGAAAAACTTTAGTTGCAGGGACGTTAAATTGAGAACTTAATGAAACAAAGCCATGAAAATGCAGCTAGAGCCACATTAACCTCACACACCCTTTTGCGCAACCTATGACCACAATGATGACTTCAAAGATCACATCAGTGATGACATCACTAATTATGTCACTGGTAAAATCACTAATGACATAATCTATGACATACACACAAGTCAATTTATTAAACATTGGATACTATTTACATATTACTTTTACTTTGTTGTAGGAGAACACAAATAGCATGCTAAGTGACATCACTGTTGACAACACTAATTACATTCTATATAACTGATTATATCAATAATGGCATTAGACATAACACAATTAATAAATTAGTTCAAAAAATGTTGATTATCTTAATAACAATTTAGGCCGTGGACTTGGCCATGACAAAAGCTGTGGTCACTGGCCATCACCAACGGCCATAGCTCGTGATCAGTTAGTTCTGCAAAATACCAATGTGCATGGTTAAAAGCCATGCCTAGTGGCCAGTCACTGTTTTAGAATATACAGTGGGCAATGTTAAAAGCGGCACTTAGTGGCCATGGCTAAAGGGCTTAGCTAGTAATATGTTAAAATATACAGTCAGCACAGCCAAAGGCCATGGCCACTGGCTAGTATTGTGTGGAAGACCATGCCTAGTGGCTGGTTAGTGTATATAATATAAAGTGGGAACTGCTGAAAGCCATAGCTTGTGGCTCATTTGTGTTGTACAATACACAGTGGGCACAGCCAAAGGCCCTCACTTCTAGCGTTTTAGTATTGTAAAATATACAGAGGACAATAACAAAAGATGTACCAACTGCTCATGGTCAAGGGCCATGTCTAGTAGCCCATATATAAATTAGAATATATAGTAGGCACATCAAAGGTTGTGCCCACTGGTCATTATTGTGCTAGAGGCCATGGCTAGTAGCTAATTAGTGTATATAATATACAGTTGACACGACTTAAGGCGATAGCCACTGGTGAAGGCCAAAGTCTATGGTTGGTGGCCTGTTAGTATGTTAATATATAAGGTGCACATGGCCGAAAGTTGTGGCCAGTTTCTATGACTGAAGGCCATGATTAGTGCCCATTAATGTGTAAAAATATATTTGGCCATGTAAACTGAAAATGGCTGAAGCCCACACTTAATGCTGGTTACGGTTGTAATGTAATGTGAACTGTGATGTCATCATTGTGGTAATAGGCTTTGCAACAGAGGGCGCGCAGTTAAGGTAGCTTTAGCAAAATGTTCAGGGTTTTGTTGAGTTACATGCTCACCTTAACATCTCTGCAACTGAAGTTAGTTCCTTGAATATATATATATGTATATGTATTACACGGCCCTCGGTAGCGAGAGTGTAGTTATGGTTAAGTTGCTAAACTCATAGGAAGAGCACTTTTTCGGTGGCTTATAACTTTGCTCCCCTTGGAGGAATCCATATCAAACTTTGCAAAAAAAGTATATGGCCGGCTCGGAATGTTTTCGCCAAGTTGTTGGTTGAAGTTTTGTGTGGAAGGGGGCAAAGTTATAGTGGGGTCCCAAAATGTTTTTTTTTTTCATGGACTGAATGGGGAAAAAGTAAATTTGCACACGGCTACAGCCTGAACAAATTTTCACCAAATTTGCGGCAGGAGCGGGGCTTGGGTCAGAAAGCGTGCTTTGTGTGTTTGGTGGAAATCAGACCAGTACTTTTTTTTCAAAACACTGAAATGTACATCCCAAAAAGTGTGTGATATCTGGGCCCGCTTCATGGACCCATTTCCCTTTTCACTCTGTGGACAGAAGTCTCATTGGCCTGTGAGACGCCGTAATATCTGCAAACTTTGGACGCGGCCGGTGGTTGGCCGGAGGGAAGCGTGCTGTGCGTGAACATTTTTGGGAAATACTACCATGGTGTATCAAAGGACAGTGTTGCGGTGTGTGTGGCTAGGGTCTACGCTACTGTGTCCATGCCTGGGCCTTTTGTACATAGCAGTGTGCGTACTAAAAATATTCATATCTGGTTTCGATCCGCCGTCCTAGTTCCCTGTTTGCAGCACAGTCAAAACTTTGACTGCACTGCAGTGAGCGGTGACGGGATGTGTGAAATTAGTTCCATGCCGGCAGTATGTTGTATTGGTGGACAATGCAGTGGCAAAATGATCTGAAAAACATATTATACGGCTTCTGGTGGTGGGTCATTGTAGGCAGCCTTAGTTATGGCATGCAAGCTACAGTAACAATGTCTTTCTTTCATGAGTGGTAGCAGGCACATTTTCAGAAGCGGTTTGCATTCCACGACACATAATGATGTAAACATAGCGTGTACTATGGTGTGCTGTGTGAGGTAAGTTCGTAGCCCATTGCATGCATGGCTGCAGCCGAGCACAGAAAATGATGTTCACTGGTTGAAAAGGTATGTCCACTGGTTGAAAGTAGCTCCCACATTGTTGCTTATTGTGTGCGATTTGGCTGCAGTGGTGAGAGCAAGTTGAATGTTGCAGAGATTTTCTTGTTTGGTTGGCATGCCTACAATGCTTTCTGATTGGAAGTGGGTAGAGGTGCCAAACACAGTGGTATGTTTCTGCATTACGGTAGGTGGAACAAGTGTCCTTTCCTCCCTGCTTTATGGTTTGGCGGTTGGGTGGATGTGCTGGCACATGCGTACCTGGTCGCCTGCATGGCTGTGTTATGTTGTGGTGAGTGTGGCCAACAGCCTAGGCCTTCATCACAGCCTCCACAATATAATGCAGCAATGTAGTTGTTACTGTGCATGCATTTGGAGTTGGTGAGTAGCACATAATGGTTGCAGAGGGCATTTTGCACTTGGTGCAACAGCAGAAGTGAGCTGCTATGCGTACATTACCATCATTGCCCCTGTTGCACAATAGGGAGCCACATGTCACCATCTGCTTTTGCTATGGGTAGGCCCTTGTAACACCCTTGCTTGAGGAAGTGTTTTACCACATTGCGCTATGAAAGGAAGTCATCAGCATCAGAAAGTTGCAATATGCACAATGTACGCAGCCACTTACATACTGGTATGCACAGGCAAGACAATGTAATTGAGCAAAGTATGTACAGATGTGGCCTAGGTGAAAGTTGGCAGGCACATTTGCAGATGGGGCCTGCATTACACATGAGATGAGAAGTAAAACATAGGTTGCACTAGGGTGTGCAGAGTGTGGTGAGGCCCAGCGGTCAGTGATGTTAGAGCAATGGCAGAAGGGGAGAACAATGGAGAACACATGAAATGTGCAACATACACTGCAGTACAGTGTGTTGCGTGTGCTAAGCCTGTAGGCCCTTACATGAATGGGTGGTCACCTTGAACTGGCAACAAAGTGCTGTGGAGTGAAGTAGGTTTTAGAGTGTTGCCTTCGATGTGCGGTTTGTGATTATTTCATAAAATGTTGCTTGTATGGTTGTGGGGATTGCTTTCAATTCTTACACTGTGTAGTATATGCCTGGACCTGATGGAGTGATGACTCCTCCAGTGCGTCCTGTGGGAGAATAGCTGAAGTAGTGGATGCTTAGAAGTGGCTAGGGGTGACCTTCATGTACCTGTTACTTGTTCACCTGCATAAGTCTGTTATGTTGAGCTGGGTGTGGCCAAGGGCTACACTGTTGGGTGTATGGCAAAAAGCCTGTAGCCCGTAGGCTAGTCACCCAAGAGGTTAGGGCTGCTCGATAGCACACCACCATCACGAAGAAATGCACTTTAAGTATGCATGTCTCCGATAGTGGTGATGTTGAAAAGAAATGTCTGCAGGACTTTGTAGACATGCTTGAACAGTACAAGTGATCTGATATGTGTCCAGTACCTAATAGTACCCATTATGCCACCACCTTGGACATTAGGGAGGCACATGGAACTACTTGTGGTTGACATAAATTGCCCTTTGCACCACACTTCATATGTTACGTTTCTGGATTGTGGTATGTGGGAAATGTTCTCTTTCATGATGCCATTATGTTGTGCTGGGTGTAGGTAAGGCCTACAGTATTGGGTGCATGGCCAAGGGCTATAGGCCATAGGTTATGCACCCAAGAGCCTATCCCTTGACGACAGCTAGCATACCATACTGCAGCCATGTAGATTTTCCTGTTTCTGTCTGAGGATGATGACCTTTGAATAATGGGTGTTGAGAACATTTTATACTTGGTGGAAGAACCAAAGTGAGGTGCTATGTGTTCGCGAGCACATGGTGTAAGTAATTGCACGTGTTGCAAATTAGGTTGTAATTTGCCCACAGCTACAGGTCGGGAGGTGTTTTATAAACAGAAGCATGAGTGCTTTTATGTGCAATGCTGGTATGTTCAGCACCAACTATGACATCATTAAGGAGCAAGATTTGCAGTGGGCCCAAGGAAATTGACATTTTCTGCCCTCCATTGGCAATGATGTATTGTTTGCCACTCTGCACCCAGCATTGCATACAATTATGTAGAACTGTAAGAGAAGCGTTGACGTTCAGTACGTACAAGTGTGAGGAGGAGAAGGGAACAGAAACGCATACAAAGACATACAAAAAATGTGGAAGCAAGCATGTAGATAATAAAATCAGGACAATAAAAACCCCCAAAAAAGCCTTTTCTTTTCTGAGACAGTACTACAGACCCAACTCCTTATCCTGCTTTTATTACAGAGACAATGAACGTGCTAGGCCAAGTGTGACTTAGATTGTCCAAGTGCCTGGGTGGATGGAGGGGAATGTACAGTACATGGGAAGAAGAACAAATGACAATAAGTAAAAACATGGGCCAATTGTGCAAATGTACCAATAAGTGCACACATGAAGTGGTGGGTGCACTGTCAGGCATACAGGAAACAGTCCTCAAGTGCAGGGTTTGCTAGAAAGCCAGTGTAGGGGTTCGCCTGGCAGGGGGAGGTGACATGGGTCTGACATCACAGAGTCATCAGGTAAGTAGTGCAGATTAAGTATATGTCATGCAGTTAACCAGGGAGATGAGCAGAAACAGCAGACGCAAAGAGAAAGACTTTGTGGTGCTGCCGGAACCGGCAATGGTTCCCCTCAAGCGTCAAGGAGGCAGGGAGCATGTGGCGGAGAGAGGCCCCAGGTGAAAAAGCACATCTACCAAAAACAGTTTTTTTTTCAGAAGCGCGTGATCCTGAGGCAGTCGGAGACGGGTGAGGAAAGAGCTTGTGCATGCAGATATATAGGGAGTTACATTTCAAGGTATTGTGGTCCCAGGGGCCAGAAGGACTTATGCATAATGCAGAGTTTTCTCACTTTACTCCTCGCAGCCACTGGGAGCTATTGGCGACATTTCAGTGCAGGGGAGATACCATCCCAAGTTGTGCACTCCTCTTCTGCATGCATTGCAGAGGGCGGAGAGTACAAGGGGGCAGATTTAAAAAGAACCTGCTGTAATAGTGCAGCTAACCCAGAAGTACATCGGTGCAGACAATGATCTTTTGGAAAGTTTCTTTCCCTGGGTATGATACATTCAATGCTGCTATTGATGCCATTTTCATACAATTTATGTAGGAGGTGGGTTAGGGGGGAAACATTTCGTAGCATTGTTGGAAGGAAAGCAGGGAGTTCCTGTGTTGATATTACACTGCACGATATGGGTCAATCAGAATGTTGCAAGCACATATCGCTAACGTGCTACTTCATGGTAGTGGATGGGAAAAAAACAGTATGCTTTTAAAGACCGTAATGGCCGTTCAGTGGCAGATACCATGCGCAGAGGCACTTACATCACAGTTGTAAGCATACTGCAGAAATATTTCTCGTACCTTAAATTTGTGGTAGTGGGTGTGCACGTGGATGAATGTGGATGCACACATTTTGCAATCTATTACCGAAAATGGTACTGAACGTGCTGGCAAGTGACAGTACAGTAGCAGACTGATTTTCTAATGGTACCTGTTGTACAGCACAGACAGTGTTAGATGGTTAAGTCTTGGGTGGCATTGGTGGAATTGTGTCCAATGAACATGGGACTTTCGGGATTATTCAATCAGGTACTGTGGGTGTGGTTCACAGGAAGGGGTGTTCAAACTGCTGTACATTATTCTCTGCGTAGTGAGGCTGGCTGACATGGTGAAACCCATTTTGTTGCTTATAGGTGACATCTTTCTACTAGATCTGGACAAGTATACCCTGGGTTGGAAGGAGTGGATGCATTGTGGACCGGTGTGTACGAGTGCAGTTTCGCCAGCATGGATGCACTTTGCAAAGACCTGGCAAGTTTTGGTTTTGGTAGAGGTGCGGTTATCGTCATCCACAACGGCGGTATGCAGATGAGTTACATCTCTTGTTTAGGCTTGTTCCGTCGACTAAAGAGGTTGATAAAGCTAGTGAAGAGGCTTTTTCCCATTGTCAAGGTGCTGTTCTCATCGATAATACCACAAAGAGAGTGGCCCACTGCTCGTGGATGTTGTTCCGAGCCAGACGCAGGAAGGTTTCTCGTCAACAGAAGCATGTATACTTTTTTGTCCATTGCTAGGCTGTTCTTCTGCAACAATGACCTCATTAGTTGTGGAAATGCATAATTTTTCCAACCAGATGGCATTTCTTTGTCGCTCATTGGTAATGCTGTTTTGTTTGACCGTCTACAAGATGCGGTGAAGAGTTTACTGTAACAATGTTCGCACAAGAAGACAGAAAATTAAAAAAAATTAAAAGAAGGTGTTCCTCTTGAAGCATCTAAAATACAAAAAATAACAAAGCTCTTTTGAGAGACGGCCCTTATAACAAACTTCCCCTACCATGGTTGCACGTTATGCCCCCACTGTCGCACACAGTATGAAAGCCACATCTGGGGATTTTCAGGGTGGCAGCAATTGAAATGGGACTGTGGAGCCACAGGGATTGCGCAATAACATTTCTGGGCAGTCTGTGTATGCAGAGGACTGTTGTGCAGAACTGATACTGTTACATGGAGAGCTCTTCAATGTCATTGGTGGAAGCATGTGGAACTTTTTAACAGTACGCAAATACGCGCACTGCAAAGAACAAACTGGAAAAGGAAGAAGGAATGTTTCTTCTTCATTGGGACATGGCCCCCGCAGTCCTTGGGGGCACTAGCTACCCATGCGATTGGAACAATGGGGAATATCGCAGCTGCGGTTCCATGTGTTCCATGTGTTACAGCAAGGTCCGTTCATAATTTTGTCAATTACTGTGCTTACTCAGCCAGAGTATCATGTTTGCTATTAGTTGCAGATGGATTGTAGCACATCAGATTTGGTGCACCATTACTTACAGGGCAAACCTATGTGGACTGCTACTTTCGTCAGCAAAGCTGCAAACTGATTGCACAGCACCTCTGGGGTTTGCCCTTTTGTAGGGTTGCTGTGGACAACTTTCACCCGGAAAGCAGGCGTACATTGTTGCAACCATACATACATGTGTAAACGCACATTGTGGTGTGCCTGTAAGCCTGTACTTTCTGAAAAACACTCTGTAGTTTGCTCAACCCTGCACTTTACCACTGTTCGAGGGTCTGGCTCATGTCCTCGAAACAAGGCCTCATGCCCAGAGTGGGTGCCGTCACATGGTGGCATTGCCACTGTTCTCCTTTGGAATGGCTGTCCGCTGCACACGTTTAGCACTGAATACATTGTGCACACGTGCATGGGTGTCCTATGCACACCGTTGTTTTTTCTCTATTGACGCTGGGTATTTATAAGGTACAGCAGGTGGGATGTTTATCTGCTTAGCTAACTGTAGGCTGTGGGTGGACGCCCCTACCTAATTAAAGTTCCTTCCCATATGCTGCAAAGTGGCAATGTCTGCAGGACACAGACGAACACGTACACATGCGTGCACTTGCACAATGCAAAAAGGTCTGGCTGTACACGCACTGCTTGGTGGTGGACAACATGTGGCGTGTAGAGCATGCTGGCGGCATACGGATATCTCTGTTGTCATTGCAGATAGGTAGGACAGCTGCAGTGTATGTAGGACAGATACCTTTTTCTTACTTGCAGTTATTGCAAAGAGGACTGTGTGCCGATGAGTTAGAACACTTTTTAAGGTACAAAAATAAATAACCACTCAAACAGTCAGCAACATTCTCATTATTATCGTTTCCTTGTAAACATGCATACACCCTATTTGGAAAGGAAGGGTAGAAGAAGTACTTATTGTGGGGAAATGAGGAATTTACACATATTGGTTGGGAGGGGAGGAAGAGATTGATGTATTACCATAACGTCTACCATAAAACGGTTTTTGACGGAATGGCAGGCTCCGACATGGGGAAGGAGTACACATGCAGGTGTGGCAGTGCTGTGTCATTTTGTCCAAATGATATCCTTGTATGCACCCTTTAAAGCAGCACAATTGTTCACCAATTTCTTCAATTTGACTTCCCCGCTGTCCATTTCCTATGCTCGTTGCAGTTGTGGAAGGGTTGCCGCTGGTACTGCCTTTCTTTCCTTTCCAATATCTTATCTTACCGAAAAGCAAATGTGCTTGATGTTCATGCAGCAATATATATTACATATTGTATGGTGCACAGCAATGTGCGTACCAATGAGGTTACTATAGAAAGTACTTGCGTGATGATGGAAATGTTCTTCCTGCCACTGTAAGGTGCTTCCCATTGCTGCATTACACCAAGACACATTATGCTTCCGCACAATTGTATACTGCAGCACCGGTGCAATTATTTTCCAAAGTTCAGGGTCCTTACTACACTTTACTGACGTTCAGGTCTTTGCATTTTCCAATAGTTACTGTGGTAGTTCGTTTTTTGTTCCCCTTTAAAGTAGCAGTGTGGTTACATTGGTGAAGGCAGACGTCCCTTCAGTTGTTGATGCATTCAGTTATCGTTTACACCCTATGCCTTTGTCCTGTTTCCTTCATAAGTGCACAATTTGCAAATATACTCTATTTTTCCAGACAACTTTTACACATGATGCTTTTTGTCTATGTTAATTACGTTTGGTGATTGGTACCACTATGTAAGAGAGCACCTGCCTTCCTCAGCCGGTTGGATGCCACACGATCTCTGCAAACAGACACATAGTCTGCTTCTGCTGTCTGCATTAACATGGTGCCAGCAGTTGCATTATGTTGCACAGTCCTTCTTTACACACTAAGGGAATTCTGCTAAAAATCAATGAAATTCACTGTCAAAAACGTTGTTTAAGGGACGTTATGGTTAAGTTGCACTAGTAAAAACGTATAAAATTCAATGGAAAAACATTGTTGCAGGCACGTTATGGTTACAGGTAAAACTGAAAAACTTCAGAAGTTCGCCAGTTATGGTAAGCTAAGCAACTCTAACTCACACTACCACTATGCACCTCTAAGACTAACACCCATAACATCAAAGATTACAACACAAATGTCATTGATGACATCACTGATGACATGACTTGTCTGGATTGCTCTTTTTTTGTTCACTGACATATGTAGAGCAGGTGGGTTTGTTCACTGACTGTCAGGAAATAAGCATTCAAAAGGTACTATGTTTATAGACTTTACCTTTCTCATATGTTACTACACTACTTTCCTAAGGGTTCAGTCACAGCATATAATACACATACATAAGGGAAGAAGCAGACCCCAAACACAGAACCAGTTAGTTAGTTAATTAACTTGGTTAATTTTTTCGAACACAGTTCATAGCTAACGAACGTCGCAGCGTTTACATTTTCACTGAAACTGTCAACTGTAATCTTCTACTTCCAAATCCGATCATTGATCCATCAATGCAAGTCTTTCAGTTCTCCACCAAAAATATTTTTCTGTAAGCAATGAATAATCTGTGCTCATGGTGCTCCATCACATATGGAGAAATTACTGCTTTAACATTTTAATAAATGCAACACTTTTACATCTGTCCTTTTCTAGAACCTCTATGCGACCATGTTGCTTCTTGTTCCTGCACACGCAAAAGGACAAATTGTTGTCTGACGATCATCCCACCCAATAGTTATAACATATCAGTTGTTGATAATTATTGTCCAAACACTGTTGAAGAGGCCGTCAGCCAGTAGACTGAACCCATTACACGCATAGGGTGGGAGTATATAACTTTGTAAAATGGATAACAGAAAAACTTATTTCAGTAAACACTTTACAATCATATATACAAACAAATTCTTATTTTGTCTATAAATTAAAGTTTCACGTCATATGTATGAAGTCTACTCTTTTCAGTACATTCAACATTCATCCGTCACAGCGTTTATCATATGGCAGACAGTACACTTTCCACACTTCAATAGCTTTCACTTAAAATGTTGCTTACATTGGGCCTCATTACGACCCTGGCGGAAAGTGACTGACCGGACCGCAACAGCGTAAATAGCGTTTCCGCCATTGCACGAAGGAGCAAAGTGCGGCTAATCACGACCCATCGGGCACGAGCATTACGCCATGGCGGAATCCGAAAGGCTGCGATGGCGGAAATGACCCCAAAACGGCCCTTACCGCCGCCGTACGCTGCATCAGGTGCAATCCTGCCACCCATCTTAGCGGTCACCGTAATGAGCGGTCACCGTAACGAGCGGGCACCGCAAATTACGGCCACCGTAAATATACGGAAACGGAAGTAAAAGCATGTGGCCGGAACGGGAAACAGCACGCCGCACAACTATAAAAACCGAATCCCAACACAACCATTAAAAATCCGACCCTGACACACATCCCAACCCGTTAGCAACCCCAGTTAAAAAAATAAATATGGGAAAGGTAGCCAAGAAAGCGTGTGACCGCAAGCGGCAGGTACACTTCTCCCGAGAGGAACTGACCGTGCTCACCGAGACCCTCCAGGAAAATGCCGCCGTCGTCTTCTCCAGTCAAATGACCAGGACGGCCCTTGCCAACAAGAAGGCCATATGGGCCCTGGTGGCACAGCGCGTAAGTGCGGTGGGGACAACACCCCGCACGCCACAGCAATGTCGCAAGCGGTGGGACGACCTGCGGATCCGCGTACGCAGCATACTTTCTGCGAACAGGAACATCGCCACAGCTACCGGGGGGGGTTCAGAGTCGCCCATCAAGTTGACCCCCTGGGAGGATATCTGCGCCTCCACCATAGGAATGGAGAGCATAGAGGGAGTCGGAGGGATGGAGAAAGGAGTGCCGACATCCGGAGAATCAGGTAGGTTGGCCAAGAGAAACAATGCGAAATCCACAAACCACGAACATGTGCAGTACCATGTGACCCCATAGTGCAATACATACTTTGCCCTGACAGCGCCCTCTAAAAGTCAGAATGAATAAACAAATCAATCAAGATGCCATAAACAACCCCTACATGTGCAGCATGCACCCCCTAACTGCAGGCAGCCAAATGAATGCATCCTCAATCCACACGAAAATGAGACCACCTCCAAGGCCCAGTCCCAAATCAGCCTCATGTACCACCCCAATGCATTTGATACGTTGCCATTCCAAATCCGACAGACCCATAACTAACGCTCGCCCCTCTTTACTCCACCACAGGGTCCGATACCAACGACGAGCTGCAGGACACCCCTACCAGCACGCCTGCAAAGAGGGCCAGGACCAACGTCCCAAGAGCCTCCACCTCAGGTGCAAGGATCAAGACACGGCAGCAGCAGGAATCAAGTGGCAGCACACTGGAGGGGACTGCAACAGGCACCCCAGCAGCCAGCAAGTCCACAACCCCAGCACCACAGGTCCCCCCAAAGAACGTATCTGATGGCACTGCCTCTGGTGGTAGCAGCACCATAGGTGACACAGCTGTCATGCCAGCATGCTCCGACACGGAAAACAGTGCTGGCGACGTAGGTACCATCCATGACCTTTCCCAATCCCCCTGCATGTTCCATCCCCTACACCATGACGAAACCACGCAGGGGCACCCTGAAGACGACGACTGGCCAACCCCCACAAGTCCTGTGCCAAGGCAACATGTGTTGAGCAGCCCCCCTGTCACACCACCGCAAATGTCCATGGCCCAGCAGAGGCAACAGTCCCTCGACCTGCTGATCGAGCAACAGCAGGAAGTGTCCACGCTACTCAAGGACCATGCAAATGAATGCGGGGGTTCCAGGGCAGCCATGGAAACATCCACCGAGACACTCAGGGCACAAATAGAGAAAAGTAGTGAGAGCCTCAGGGGAGAAATGGAGAGAAGCACCGAGAGCCTGAGAGCACAAATGGAGAAAAGCACCGAGAGCCTGAGAGCACAAATGGAGAAAAGCACCGAGAGCCTGAGGGGGGAACTGCATGCGACGTCCAAAGACGTTTGTGCTGAACTTGCTGCTGTGCGCCGTGTGCTCTCGGAGCTCTCACAAACCCTCAGAGACATGCATGGACGCGAGCAGGCAGAGACATCATCCGTGGCAAGTTCCGTCCAGGGCAGCCCCCAACGCAGATCTGGCAGGAACCTGCGCTCCACGGGCAGGGGTGCCCCTGATACCCGTAGAGGGGGCTTGCAATAGCGTCCAACCACGGACAGCATGCATATTTGGACACTGGTGTTGGGGGGGGAGGTAGTAGGGTGGAGGGGGTGTGTTGGGCTTCACTGGGTGGCGGGTCCATAGGGTGTATAAATCAAATCACATTAACAATACAGCATCTCATAATCATCCAATGACATGTGTGGACATTGATATTTGCGTACGAGGCCTTCATAGGCGTACAGTCCACAATGTGCCTGTACTACACACACACAGTGCCACAGGTCCCCTTTCCGTGTAATAGGCACCATGCGTGGTTGCTAGAAGCATGCATCTATGATGCTCTGTCGGATTGCACGTGCATCCTGTGCCTCATGGACTCCTTGAGGTGCCTCCACATCCCCACCCTCATCATCATCATCATCTTCAGGTGCATGCAGTACAGCGTCAGGGGGCATGGGCACATTCCTACGTATGCACATGTTGTGCAGCATGACACATGCCATGACCATCTTAGAAACCTTCTCATGGCTGTACATGAGTGCCCCGCCAGACCTGCTGAGGCTGCGGAAACGAGCCTTCAGTAGGCCGAATGCCTGTTCAATGACCACACGGGTACGTGAGTGGGCATGGTTGTAGTCCTCCTCATGCTCGTTCTGTGGGTTCCGGATTGGTGTAAGGAGCCATCTCTTCAGTGGATACCCGGCATCACCTGTATGAGACGAATAAAGGGTGTCAGTGGAATGATAGTGCTAAGTAGCCCCCCCCCCCTCCTGCAAGGTCATTGACGCATCAAATGGGCCACGATGTCATGCATGGAATGAGACTCACCGAGTAGCCAGGATCTGTGCCCTGCGTGTCGCTCCATGTAGCGTGGTATTCTTGTGTTCCTCAGGACCATAGAATCATGGGTAGATCCTGGAAATCTGGCACAACAATGCGTAAATATCTTGTTGGAGTCACACACCATTTGCACATTGATTGAATGAAATTGTTTCCGGTTGCGGTACTGGACCTCCATGGCATGTGGGACAACCAATTCAACATGGGTGCAGTCGATGGCACCAATGCAACCCGGGATGCCGCCAAGTGCATGGAATCCCACTTTTGCGTTGGTAATCTCCTGGTACGTGCGTGGTAGTGTGATGTGGTCGTCGGCGTGCTTCAGGAGGGCATCGTGCACTTGGAAGAGTGTCCGTGAGAACAGTGGCTGTGAAATGCCATGCAACTGTCCCACTGTGTGCTGGTAGGTGCCTGTGGCCAGGAAGTGGAGTGCAGACACCACCTTCAGTAGGGGTGGGATGGCGGTTGGGCTATCTATCATGCTCACGAGGTCAGCATGTGTCATGTCCACAATGGCGATTATGGTGTCCCGGTCCAAACGGTAGAGGGTGTGGATCTGCTCAGCAGTGAGGTTGAACGGATCGGCTCGGAGGCGTGGGATTGCGGGCCGCCTGCGTGGTGGTAGTGGCAGTGCTTGTGGGCCTTGCTGACCCTGCCTTGCCCTCCTCCT
The DNA here is from genome assembly GCF_040938575.1 of Ambystoma mexicanum. Classification (NCBI taxonomy): domain Eukaryota; kingdom Metazoa; phylum Chordata; class Amphibia; order Caudata; family Ambystomatidae; genus Ambystoma; species Ambystoma mexicanum. The sequence goes on from NC_090937.1 coordinate 1,011,074,429, forward strand.
CCTCCTTCTCCTCCGTCTCCCCTGTGCGCCCGGTTGTTGTACCTGTTGTTGTTCGTCGTCTTCTTGTAGTTGTAGCACTTGCAGTGCTATCTGGTCCCCCAGGCCCAACATCGCTAGTCCTGCCGGTAGCATTTTGGAGTGGGAGTGGTTGTGGGAGGGGTTTGGGTCTGCTATATATGTGCTGTCGGCCTGTATGGCCTCCACCTGTGCTGATTGAATGATTCTGTGGCAGATGCTATCCCTTCTGGCCGAGCACGTCCCGCACGTAAGGCTGCATTTGGCCGCATGGCATCTTGGGATTGGAATCATGTATCAAATCCCGATGGCAGTGTGATGTACTTTGACTGATTTTCATGGTATGCTCCCATTGTTACACATGCTATGATTGCAGCCGCTTACATACCTGTGAAGAGTCAGTGGTATGTAGGGCTCGATCGATGGCCGACCCTCATGCAGCACAGTAACGTACTTCACCGACGGGCGTGGCGTCCCATTTGTGATTGCAGCCAGTTAGCATCATGACACACAGCCGCACTACATTGATGTAATTGTGAATGCAAGCGTTCACAGAAGCCTTTTCGACGTAATGTTGCAAGTGAGGAATTCGAAGGCCAGCATTTTTGGTTTTGAAGTAGCGGCGAGGATACGCCCACAGGTCTGGCTGGAAATGTAACGTTCTATTGTAGAATGTCCTTGGGACATGGCCCATAACGAGCAGGCAATGAATGATATGAATTGAATGGGATGCGCAATAGCGTAGTGGACGATAAGGCAGGACGTTCCCAAATCCATCTTGCTTCACAACACTACAGATCCGGCCAGGGGCACAGTGGTTTTTGCAGACTGCATTACGCACAGACGCGATGGAAGTTTCACATATAATGTGAGTGAATATTCATGCGTTTTCATTGCGGGATGAGGGAATGATGAATGGATGCATGGACTGATGATTCCGTTTAGGGTCTGCCATGTACATGGGTTTTTTGAATCACTCCCCTTCCCCTGCGCTATGTGATGCAAGGCTGCCATAGTGGGACATACGTCTATCTGCCCTTGTCGGATCCTCCCTGTCTCGACGCGCCTTCATACACCTGTGTCTAGGCACGTTACTAATCCCATGTCATGGGTTCTATCTTGACGGACGCATGCACAGTAACCGACGTTGCCAATGGTGTATTTAGCTCGATTGATTTCGTTATGATTCGATACTGATTTAGGGGTGTGTATATTCCTTTGGAGTGGGCTAGCATGCATATGGGTGTGGATTTGGTGTGTTGAATGAAGATTGTAATGCATCATGAGTCCCGTAATGCTATCGGTTAATTTGTGTTTCTTTTGGGTGACAGGTATCTCCTGCCCTATTGCAGATGCCATCTCTACGCCACTCCTCCAGATGGTTTTTACTCTCGACTCCTGCAGCTTCGGGTGAATCAGTGGAGCACCATTTCGATCTTATGGGACGATCGCCAATGGGCCACATGCCCTTACGCTGTACTGGTGGCTAGGTGCAACATTTCGGCCTTTCAGCTCGACTAGTGCCTGCCTCATGGGACGGACCTGCGGTTCTTGCCGCTTCCATGTTGCCTTTTGGAACGTTGATGTAGGCCCTGTGTGCCATGATGGTACAGGGCGTCACACAAGTGGAAGCTGGTCAATTATTGCAGATGCAGCCCTCGGTGATGATGGTTGTTTTGGTGTTATTTTGCAAATTGCTGTGGGGCCTTTGTCATTTGGATGTGCATTTAAATTGTATTCCGATATTTGTCGTGTTGCGTTGTTCTTTGCAGGTGATGTGGCGATTTTCGCTTTGTGGCGGTATGTATTGCGAGATGATCTGCATTGTGTTCCGCCTTCTGAGTTGAGTTGTGTGGTACAGTACTGGCCGCGTTTGCCTACGTAGCACAGTATGGTCACGGATAGGGGCTGCCATTGTGACTGTTTACATGATGTGCTGTTCAGGGGCGGGGGATTGGCTTTTGGCCGACTGGTGCCTGTCAGCCAGGTCGATTGGTGGAATGATGGGATGTTCAGAATGTGGCTGGTCACAGGTGCCTGTGTTTGCGTGCGTTTGTTGGAGGTGGACTGGGGTCATGTCCATTGGAATAGCTTCTGTATTCATGCCATCTGTGCCCTGCAGCTCCCATCGGCCCCTCTTGGGATGAGCCTGGCTGCTCAGTCACTCTGCCAACTTGTGTGGTACATGCTTCTGCTGATGGTTGGTTTGTTTACTGGCAAGAGTACAGGGCTGGTGCAATCCCCCTCAGGATGCTGTTTTGGATGTTGCCTTGCGCTGGTGGCAAGCGATGGGGGACTACTGTTGTTTTGTGTCATGTGTTCTTGATTTTCATTTTGATGTATTGTACCTTCACATGCCTGTGCTGCGTCAGTACGGCTATGGTGACATGCCGTACATGGATGCCCACTCACGGGGCGCTTTGAGCCCCTGCATGCTTTTCTACGTTGGCATGCATGGGTGAATTGTAGATTTCACTGGTTGCATAGTGTGAGTACATTGCGCCTGCCAGGAGTTGTGCAATGTGGCCAGGGAGTGGAGTACAGGCACTCAGTGGGCCATTTACGGTTGGTTCACGATGCCGTATTTCTCGCCATGGCGGAATGGTACTTTACGACGTGCTTGATGGCGTTCAGTACATGTCCGCTAGGGTCAGAATTCGCGTACCGTTGCGCCATGGCGGTGATTCCGGTTTTGCAAGGCGCGCGTGCGCGTACTTGGTGCAGTTAGCGTTGCCGTTCACTGCGGTGTCGCTAATGGCATCGTACTTTACGGTGACGGGTCATGATCGCAACGAGCGGTGTTCGATGGCGGTATTGCATTTCCGCCATCATTTTTCCATTTCCGCAAGGGTCGTAATGAGGCCCATTGCATTTTGCTAATCCATTTTTCCAATGTTGTAGAGCACCAACCACTTCACAGCACAGTTTTCGGAAATATAAACTTTACTTTCTGATGTCTGCTTTTAATACAGTGAATCTTATCATTTCTTCGCGGATTGTCGACACAATTATCCCCACAAATTCTTAGTCCACTCTTTTGAAGGACACATAACAATGCCACCCTTCATATAGCGTTCACAGCGTGCCCGAGTCAGTTTTGTCACTGGAAACACATGCCAAAACAATTAACACTATTACTGGCAAACATTGTTGTACAACAACTTCCAAATATTTCAAGTGAACCACATATCACAATATTTACTTCCATTTTACTGTTATCAACACGCCTGTTTACAATACATTTCAATTTCTTTATTAAAATTACCTTATCCGCAGTGCAAGCAGGCACTCATTTCCCTATGCATCAATAGTAGTGTTCCCCCTGATCTGAGTTATAAAAAGCATTTCCCTAGCACACAGTTGTAGCAACAACATTGAACGCATCATGAAGAAAAGTAATTTGTTGGAAAGAGCTGCAGGTAGAGTTTTTCCACAGGTTGGACAGCCTTGTTGATAGTACAAGGATCTTCAATATCATCTTTAAAGCAACAATCAAGGCCACACACGTTGTCAGCATAATTGCTAGAACTTTAAATAATAACACTGACTAAATACAAATGCAGTCATCATGTAAAAGTGTAAAAACACAAACAGTGCAGTGCAAGCTTACTAGCTTCTATATACACCTATTTCTGCAATCATATCCATTTCTACATTCATGCCAGCATCCCTCATTGCCCTGTGCAGTAAGATGTAAATGTGCAAAGTCACATTTTCATAATGCACATTGGCAATACAAATTCCTTTGCCCGTTACTTCAATGTTGGCTAACACTGTGGCAAACTCTTTGTCTATTCCAATCTGCAGTCACTTAGCATAATATCAACTTTCCAGCAAGCATGTCCAAACTTAATTTACTTTATTTATTTGTTTCTTCCTTATTTGTGAAGCCCCTAAAACAAAAAAAAACATGTACATGTTTGCACAAGAACAAAAAACAGTGGTGGAGCCAGTCATTTGTAACACACCTCTACACAGGCACAAGTTAACAAGCAGGGGAACAACAAAAGGAAACAGAATACATGATCCTACTAAGCCTTCTGTCATTCATATCATGCAAGTGCAACAGAAAAGGATAGCAGAAGTAGCAGGGGGCTGCAAGGGGAGAGTGACATAACAATCCTCCAGTAAGTGACGCTGGGGGGCCCAGTTATAATTAAGTGCAAATAGGCACGGCACCATGTGCTTGCAGATAGATTCCATAGAGCGTGGTGGGCCCCCGACAGAGTGCATGGAGCTATTGGTGACAAGGCAACCTAGTCCCCATAACAATTTCTGGGTGGCCAAGTAACCAGCTAGTGCAGCAGAATGAAAACTTCAGCAGGTGAGAGACACAAAGAAAGCAGACGCATAAAAGAACGTCTTCAATTACATGCAGACCCTGAGATGTTCCTGCTCTAGTTTCGGAGAGGCTGGAAATCTGTTCCAGAGGAATTCACCACCCAAGTAGAGAAATCAACCCCTCCACTCTCTGCCCACAGACGCGCCTAACCCTCAGAGAGTTGGAGGTACAGTAGTAAACAACTGAACAACAAAAATGCTTAAGAAGATAAACTTGGAAGTAGTGTGGTCCCTAGCCCCAGAAAGCCTTGTAAAAAATACAGATGGTCTTGAAATTGATCCTTGCAGCTACCAATTGCCACCAGTGAAAAGATTTAAGGACAGTAGATGTATCATCCTTTCAGTTAAGGCCAATCACAAGTCTTGCAGTGCTGTCTGGATAAGATGCAGAGATTGAGGAGTAGAGGCAGTGAGATTTACAAAGAGGCTGTTACAATACCCCAGCCTAGACAAAAACTATAGCTCTTGCGACAGTGAGGTTCTGGGGGAAAGTGACAAAAGCAGAAATACCTCTTAGTGGCTGCAGCTGGCATTGTAACTTCTTCAACACGTCCATAATTTGAGGACATACGGACAGGGTGAAGTGATAATACCAAGGTGTTTCTTCTCACCGGAATGGCATAAGTACAGGACTCAAAGAGGACAGCCGGACTGAAATAGGGAAAACAGTAGCAGGAGTCTAATCAGAATTATCTCAGGCTTACTGGCATTAAGGTACACATTGTTAAATGCCCACCATTCATAATTCCCACATACACAGTCAGCAATAACCGAGATAGGACAGAGGAGGATGCAGCACATAGCTTGAAGCTTGTTATCCATATAACACTTAAAGTTAGATAGCAATGTAGACATTAGGTGTGCTACAGGTGGCAAGTAAGGGTTGAAGACCAAGGATCAAATATATAGTCTCTGGTCTTTAGACCAATGATACGTCTGGCAACCTTAATTCGAAATACCTGGAGTGGGCCGCAAAAGAAAGTGGGTACATTAAAGAAGAGGCTGTTGCAATAGTACAGCCTAAAAAGCTCTACAAACGTTTAGCTTCTAGGTAAAAGTAAGAGGAGGACAATGAGAATGGGGTAAGCACAATAGGCATTGGACAACATTCAATGGACTCATTTCAGGAACTAGAGCTTCAAAGGAGAGTCTGCACACACCAGCACTGTGGTGTCCATTTGCAGAATAGTCACAGTGCATAAGATATCTTTCTGGTGCACATGGTGTACCACATCATCAGCGTCTCCATTCACCCTGCCCCCTTTTGAGGACGCCATCACAGGTGCCAACTGCCATTGATACTAGACGGGGGGTATGTAAGGGTAAGGTGAGTGCCATAGACCAATGCATGTGTTATTGCACACCAATATGTAACAATACCTTTATATGTTTGAACGTGTAGTGCACTTACAGAAGTTTCTCACGACTGTTTACCTGAAACTATTTGTAATATGTGTATTTAGTTTGATTTTTTTTATCGAGTATGTTTTTTAACTCAATGGCTCAAGTTCATAATACCTTATATTACAAACACTTAATACTCCCACTGCATTACAGACAATGACTTTACATATATTGCTACTAAGATCATTCTGGCCTTTCTCCTACTACATTGCCTATAATTACAATACACATACTACTGTAGCCATTGTGCCCAGCACATAGTTCTGGGGGGCATGGCTGCAGCCCATGCCCCCCAGAATCTAGCTGCTGACCACAACACAATTAACTATATAACAAGTATGTGAGATATACGGTCAACTAATGAAACTCACCGCCAACGCCCTGCAATCAAAATTATGTCAGCAAACAACAACATTTACTGTGGACTCAGCAGCATTTCCAAAACATTTTATCACCTATGAAAACAGCTCTACATTACCTTAATTCCACTTCCCTACGATTTCTACACCCTCTTTCTTTCTGTACACCACACGCAGCAAACCTGACTGGCTTATCCCCACAGTACCCTTTCCATGCCAGGCATCCTCAAAAGACCCGGATGTGGCACTTTCTGGCTTGGACTTCCGAGGTGTCCGCAGACCCCGTAACACAGGGGCAGCCCTTCTACCCTTTCCACTTTCATGTTCTCAACACTCCCTCATTGGCTGCTTTCAAAGAGTCACATATTAAATCCACCAATCACATCCAAAACCTCATCACCTAACCCTGTCACCTCACTTCAACTTTTCAGATGTACACTTGAACTGTCTGAGTACATTTCTCCTGTTAATGAAAGACATCTCCATTAACAAAGTACTCTAAAGCTTTCCAAGATTTCTATTTCCAGATTCATCAACCTGTGAATCTAACAGAACATAGTACAGGTATGCTTATATTTAAAAACATGTTTTCTTTTTTTAAACCACTCTAGCAAATGCATTACCTGCTCACATGAAACAACAAACAATTGCAATGCTCTGCACTTCAAACTGTTTCTTGTGATAAAAGCTGAAGAATGCATATGTGCATATATAGCAGCACTGTGTTACTGTTTCAAACAATGAGGGCAAAACACATGAAATACATCTGTAGACCATTTTTAAATGGCATTTAGTGTCTGCCAGTTTAATATGTTGACAGCACATCCATACATCCCAACATCACCCATTCCATTCTATAGGTGCAAGTCTTTATTTTGTCCTTTGCATTCTGTCACTTCCAATTCTTCTTCTCCCACCATAAAGCACAAACTACAAGTGCCAGAATGCAAAAAAAAGACAACTAACTTCAAGATTCGAAACTGTGGCATGTACATCAAATAAACATATAAAATGCTGTGCATTTCAAAATATTTTAGGGGAAGCATTTTTAAGAAAGTAAAAATATGCATACCTACATTTGCAGTAGCACTGTGTAACTTTTTTTATAAAAGAAAGTAAAAACAGATACAATAGATGTGTACACCATTTGTAATTGGCATTCAGTGTGTGCCAGGTTAATATATTCACAGTACATGTATAATTCCGAACATAACCCATTCCAATCTTCCGCTGCTTATGCAGTGCAACTTTCTTCCCTACATTCTGTGACATGTAATCCAACATTCAAAATGGTAAAAGTGGCACTGCAAATCCCATTATGCAAACAAATAATCTAGTACTACAGAAACACCTGCAGATTAGAATGCATCATGTTGGCAAGTATGCATATACTCCTAACATATTAAACTTCCACACACCAACTGCCATTTAAAGTGTGCTACAAATCTTTTCCATCAAATGTTCTTCTCTTTAACAAAAAGTTACAGAGCTTCTACAAATGCACATACACATTTCTTAACTTTCATGAAAATGCTGCTAAAGCAACCATTTATTACTGTGCACCAATTTTATTAACTTTTCCCCCACCACTCCTCTTTCCATTGTAAATATGAACCTTGCTAAAAGTACTTCAGCATTACCACATATCCCCACTAAATTTCTTTCACAATTCCAGGAAAGAAGCACATCACTGTTATCAACAATCAAAACTAAACTAATACCCTTCACATCTGACAAAGTAAGTACATTAATTTACTAAGTATATGTATTTAATTATAGCAGCACAGTTCCACTATATATATATATATATATATATATATATATATAAATATATATATATATATATATATATATATATATATATATATATATATATATATATATATATATATATATATATATATTACCCCAGACTACTCTTTTCAAACCAACAATTCTTTCGCTCTAGCCCATTATATTCCACCATTCACACTCTTACTATTCCCATATACATACCACCAGTGCAAAGCACCCAATCTGTTCCTCAAAACAGCACAATCACCATACAGATTCCATCACACCACCATTGCCTTACTCACTTCCACAACACCATCACACCTCTGTGCACTCGTATTCTCACAACCTTCCACCACACCTAATATACCACCTCACAATAAACCAGCACTTTCAATCTCTACAATCGCACCCACACACCAATGCATATACCTTGCACAGCTTTCCGATGCAACCTTTCTCTTTTCCCAACAGACACAACAAAATGCCTACCAGACATCAACTCTGTAGAAAAGAAAGAAAAAGTAAAGCAGAAAAGAGTAAAGGTACACCATATAGTCATCCACCTCTAAAACAATGAATAGAAAACATTAAAACAAAAGAGCTAGTAACCTCACTAAACAAAACAAAACGAGCCACACCTAAAGAAAGCAACGTCACTCTTGCAGAAACAAAAAGTAAACAATTCTGTACAAAGAAAAGTAGACCTACTAACAAATCCAATCCTCTATCTACCTGTGTTAATGTAGTGAGATTTGGGGGACATCTATGCTCCAGTATTAAGTAACCTGATGAGAATGGCTCTCTGAAGCGTGTTGTTTCACCCCCTCAGAGCACCCCGACAATTCCTTTGCACTTGATAATATACATTGTAAATTTTAAAGTGATTTTATTCTGGTTAAAACTAAATAGAATCCCAGAACTTATATTCTTCAAAGATAGATTGTGGGAGCATGCTTAGTGTAATAGAGGAATGGTTGTAGCTGGTCCCTTTGCAACTTGTGAACAACATTTTAGAAAGGCTGAACTTTCCTGATTTGCTATGTAGGGATATATAGGTGACGGAACAGACTATTTGTATCACTGAAGATTCCTATGATCTGTTGGATATCCATGATATGAGGGAAAAGAGAAAGTCCTATCCCCTTATTACGGATACAGAATATTGGCTATATAAGGAATTAGCACAACAATATTTAGATACAATTGGGAACTATAGCAACGAAGTATGGACCACATTGCAAGTATGGCAGAGCTGGAAAGAATGTCTGTGAAAGTCTGTAACAGAATAACCACCAATATTCCTGCTCCCCATACTAAGAGTATGGCCCTGTATTGGAAGATTTACCTTCAGCATCATGCTGGAGGTAAATCCTCCAACTCACCACTGAAAAACTGGCATCATTTCTGCAACAGAACTAACTGCAGTAATTCTGCCAAAAAAGCTGCATAAAGTCCTATGGACTCATACAAAATTACGATTTACATCATCACAACCGCTTGTAATCCAGCAGTAATTCCACCAGACCAAGTGGCGTTAACGAGAATTGTCATAATGAGGCCCATATGCATTAAATTCTGACTAAGTGTTTTGTAATTGGCATTCTTCACAGACACATGGACAACTGTTGTTGATGAAATTGCTAATTTTGGACAAAGTTTGAATAATATTTACTTCACTTCTTCTTTCTGTGTGTGCTATATCGGGAATTGGGATATAAGAAAAAGTTGATCAGCTAGAGCATTGAATGTCAATGGTATCAGCAAAATGTGAGATGCCCTAACCGAATGTGGGTGATTATTTTGAAGCAGACAGGTTTGCGGCGAAATAGACTGTAGATCATTTGTACATTAGTACACTTTTTTTTCTTGAATTCAACCCCCCCCATTGCCCCCTACTTACCTTTTTCCTGGCCGCCGCTTGTCCTATATCACGGCTGTGTCAGTTCCGTCCCCTAACGCTGGTTGGATCTGACGCTTCAGGGTCCCTTTTATTTTATTTTTTGTGTCCCCCACTTCCAATGTCGAGGATGCGGGGGACACCCCTGCAAGCCCCACTCCTCATGTCCAGTGTTTTTTGCTTTGTACAAATGGTACTAGCCGAATACGGTCAATTGTAGCATTCAGACGACAATAAAAACGCTCCTTTGGGGTCTTTCCATCCTAACCATTATCAAATCAACATGCTATATGAAAAGGGCACTCTTAATGTCAAACTATTTATGAAGAGCTTCGTTGAAACGCCTGTGTTACTATAAACTGACAGAATAATGTACTGCATTCTTAAAGAAGGTTTTAAGTTATAATGAATTTGATTTCTGAGACAGTTTATGATTTCAACTGATTTAAATAAGCAAATAAGGGGGTTCAATTTCGAAAAATGTATTAACTTTGTTGTGCGAATATTTCCCCTTGATTGATATTTAGTTAATATAGGGATGCAACCTTTTTATATTTCATCTTGTTCTTTATCAGTTTGATTTTAATCATTCTGCATCTCTTTTTAAAATAATTGCTTATTGTTTGGTGTCTGCTTTTATGGATGCTGTCATCCATATGTAATCCAAATAAAGCTGAATGCTTATTGATTCAGGCGTGTGCTTTTTTAATCACCACCCTACAATAGTAAGTCTGCCTAACAGTGATTTGGCCTTTTTATCCACATCCAAAATGGCTGCTGTTTTCGAAGTGCTTTGATCCACTCCTCCAGCTCCACAATTAATTTGGTGCCTGCTTTGACCACAAAAAGCATGCAGGTCTCTCAATGCTTTGGCTTTCCACCCTACAAAATGTAACGGTGTCTAACACAACTTTGGTTGTCTCCCCCACCTACACAATGCACATGGGGTTCCCACTCATTTGGCCTTCTCCTTCTACACAATTCGAGTGTGCTTCACCCTGCTTTGCCATACTCCACCAGTGACAAAATGCAAGGGTGTTTCTCAGTGATTTATCCTTTAACTCTACCAACAAAATGGACATGAGGTTGTTATTGCCTTGTCATCTTTTCCTACCTATAAAATGCATCAGTGGTTGTCACAGCTCTGGCATACTTCAACATCTGCAAATATAAACATGTGTGCATAACACATAACCGGTTTGTTATACTACCATTCCATCAACAAAATATGAACTGCCCTCAACCCGCAAAAGAAATGTTGTACTTTAATTCTCAAATTAATTATACCCCCAAACACTGAATGTCCCGAGTTTCTACTCTCCTGCCTTTAAAAACACAGTAGCACCTGAACCACGGGAAAACAACTCAAAGGTTTGTCCTGGTCGAAGCAGTGGACATTTTAGGGGTTTGAGTATTACAGAAATCATCTCGCCCATGACTACCTATTTGTTTGCCTTGAAACCATAAACGGTAAGTAGAGGGTTAGCATTCTGAAGTGCAATAGAATAACTCACTAATCTAAAACAGCTGCCAGAGGACTAACGTGCGGGTAGGTGCATTGACACTCTCACGCCAATGTGATCTTTTATGATGCATAGAAGAGGTGCACTAATGTCCTTAGCACCAGAAATAATTAATCAAATGGGGGAAAGCCAGCTTGGCACCTTTTGAGTAATATCGACCTTTTAGTTATGCTGCAGGTATTTTTAGTGCACCTCCTTCGCCTGCTTAATGGTTTTCCCCACTGATTGCCCAACACGAATTAAGAACATAAACATGTCACTTTAAACTAATCTATTTTTTTTTAAGTGTCATAATATAAGCCTTTTATGCAGCGATGCTGTTGAAGAATAAACAAATCCATTATTCTGTTCCACTGAATTGCACAGAACTCGTCTTATCAAGTTGGAACCCCCTGTGGCTGTCCTGATACTCGAGAACATAGCACAAAATTGAGAGCGTTTCTCAACTCGAAGTGCAGCAACACTCTTCTCTGTTCAAGCGTTAAGGTGTTTCTTTACAGTAATAATAGCAAGGGTGCTGCGTGCAATTTAGGTTATATCAAGTATGTGAAAACAGGACAGGTGCCGCAGCATCCAGGATGTGATGTGCCTGAAGCCTGAACAAACGACTGTCAAGAAGATATGGAGAATGACAACGTCAACTCACACATGTATGCGATTTATTTTCTTGTAAGCAAATTGACCTGACTCGCTGTGATGAATGAAGGTCCACAGAAAAATTAGTTGTCAAGATAATTTAATATCAATAGTAATTCGTAAACCAGCTAGGTCTTTGTAAAATATTTGCTATCTTGCATCAAAAAAGTTAATGTTTGTCATTTTTTTTGCTCATTTGACTTTTCTGGACCTTAATTTTAAGTGAACATGGTTTCAATTTGAGTGGCATGATGTAGGGTCACGTGACATCCCTCGGCTGCACCGCCACTGGGTCACTTGAATCCTTCTTCGACCTGCTTTTTAGTCCCTTGTTTTAGGGAGGCCGTCTTGCCAAGCTGGAGAGGACAAAATGATGATGGCCTTCCTCTCTCACTCCATCCCCAAACATTAGGGACATGTTTTGCCCTGTGCCTCTGGGCCACCGGAGTAACTTGAAATGATAACATTCACAGGGTATACCTGCCAGGTGGCCATCTCCTTTATTTTTGTGTACGTCATGTGATGCTATCTTGTTGTTATGTTCCCTTTAAGACAGGACGGGAGTCTACACGTCACCACATCAAGATAATGAAAGGTGCGTCTCCCTGTGTGAAGAGTAGAGTATAAGCTGTGACCGAGATCAGTAGAATCTGGGTCTGTGTGCCTTATTGACTGAGGGCCCTGACCATCACGTGTGTATGCTGCAAAGGCCACTTCAATGGCGATGAGGTGGTCGGCTCTGCCCGTGCTTGGCACATAGCTAACCCTGGCGATGAGGTGGTCGGCTCTGCCCGTGCTTGGCACATAGCTAACCCTGGCGATGAGGTGGTGGGCTCTGCCCGTGCTTGGCACATAGCTATCCCTGGCGATGAGGTGGTGGGCTCTGCCAGGGCTTGGCACATAGCTAATCCTGGCGATGAGGTGGTGGGCTCTGCCCGTGCTTGGCACATAGCTAACCCTGGCGATGAGGTGGTGGGCTCTGCCCGTGCTTGGCACATAGCTAACCCTGGCGATGAGGTGGTCGGCTCTGCCCGTGCTTGGCACATAGCTAACCCTGGCGATGAGGTGGTCGGCTCTGCCCGTGCTTGGCACATAGCTAACCCTGGCGATGAGGTGGTCGGCTCTGCCCGTGCTTGGCACATAGCTAACCCAGACCCGTGCGAGGCTGTGTTCGCTGCTCTGCACTCCTCTGACTGCCCATGGGTGGTGGGCTCAGCAGGTCAGCTCCAAAACGTGTGGTGCCCAAAGTGGTGATTCCTGTTGCTGCATAGTGCATGCATTATCTGGAAATCGTCGGCATCTGCATTCATAAAAGAAAAAAGGAAAAAAAAAGGAACAGACTGCACAGTGAGCATGTGCGTAGTGATTGGTAGGCTGGGACTCATACAATGTAGTCTGACCCTTTTGAAAGTTGAGGGTGGTGCAAGCTTGGGTGGACATATCCAGAACACTCAAAGAAGATCTAATGAAACCATCTTCCCTTTCAGAATGCCTCAATAGAGGAAAATAGAGCAGGTAACACATCGATGCACCGAATGACACCGCAACCTGTGCCTCCCTGAGTGCCTTGCAAAAACTGCGAGCAATGACTCGCTACCCTCCCATCACCATGTGTCCCTGCAATCATGCAGCCAGACCCGCTCATCTCAGGCCAATGCAATAAAAAACACCCCACACAGTAACAGCCTCCCTGCCGCCAATTACACTGGAACCTGTGTCCCCTAAGTGCCATGCAAAAAGCTTTCAATGACTCGCCAGCCTCCCATCACAATGTGTCCCTGCACCCATGCAGCAGGACCTGCTCACCTCAGGACAATGCATTTAAAAACACCCCACACAGTCGCAACTTCCCACCCACAATACCTCCAATGTCTGCGCCCCTGAGTACCATGCCGTGAAGGACCAGGTTCCACTTACCCCTTGTTTCGGTGAAGTGTCATTGTGATCCTTCTGATCCATCTGGGGTCTGAATGACACTGAGAGGACTCCCGAAAAGAAATCACTGAGAGATTTTAAACCCAGGATTTCCTTGGAACCCCTCCCAATTCCAAAATTTGGCTTCCCCTGATTAACGTGACAGCAGGAGAGTGTAGGTAACACTGGCAGGGGAGCCGATGATGGAATGTCCAAGATGACGGAAGGCAAACCTCTCAGTAATTGCAGTGAAGACACGATCTGGCAGAAGTCAGCTGGGCAAACAGGCGACATTCATAGACAGAGTCAGGGCACAGAGGCAACTGGCTGAAAAAAGTGACAATAGATATGGGAAACAGAGGTCAAGGAGACTGGCACACCAAAGGGAGCAGGAAACAGGCAAGAGGAAGGGAAGGCTGAGCTCAGAGGGACTGGAATGACGGGGACTAATGAGCTGGGAAACAAAGGGAGCATTGAGATCCACTGAGCAGCTGTCAACAGGTGGCTAAATAGCTGCTGGTGTACCATTCCTGGTGTCTTGGGATGCGAACCTCACCCTGTTGCGGTTGTACGAACATGGCAGCCCCCACATGGCCTACAATGCTGTGCTGGGTGTAGAGTAGTTTGGGGAGTGCACCCCCAGACAGAACAGAAGCACCAGGAGTGGACTTTCAGTATGGGTAGAAAAGCCATGACAAGCTGAGTGAACTGAATGCCGGGGCAGGCATGACACATGCAAAATCCGCAAGCAATTGTTAGGCAGAATTATATGCAGTACCCTTTGGGAACACCACACACAATTAGGACTACAAGTGACAGTACAAATTCACCTTTGGTACAAGCCTGTACTACACAGTAAAGTGGTAGCGATGGCTGAGCAGCCAGACTTATCTCAAGAGTAAGTGAGCAGTATCAATAGTTACACCAAGGACAGCAATTACTATGATTCAAAGAAACACTGACTCAAGGTTTCTGAGTAAAGGAATATACATTTATTTACACATCAGTTGTAAAACAGTTCACTAAAGTTAAGCAGTTGAAAAATCATGTTACTAATACACTATACCACACCCAATAGATTCTGGACAAGTTAGGCTCAACATGAAGTGTGAGCAAAATGGCATTCCAGCAATTTAAAAGGTAGGGAAAGACAAAGTTAGACAGACATTGAGCAGCACCAACAAGTAAGTAAGCAGGACAATCTAGAAAAGGGAACTACAGTGAGGAAATCAAATTCAAGGGGCCTGGCCCAAAGTCAATGGACCAAAGTCTTTGCTCCAGATCACACAGTTCAGGGTAGTTTGCGGTTATCTCTTTGCCATGAGTTCAGAATTAAGTTGGTTGGACAAAAAGTTACTTTAAAGAATGGAGGACAAGCCCTCGGATTGATGAAAGGTTTCACACACTTTCACCACGGCTGGACGAAACAACCAGATTTGAACAGTATTTAAACGGAGAAGAAGGTTGTAGCTGAGGCGGACGTTCCTGGCAGGTCCTGCAGGCTCACGGTTCCTAAAGCAACTGTGGGACTGACACAAAGTAGGAAGACTGGAGGGTCCTACACTGCTCAGGGAAGAAACCAGCAGCAGAGCAAAGCAACAAATAAAAGGTGCGCTCCTTAAAACGCAAGCAGGGTCTGTTCCTCCTAGCTATCCGGTTCACTGTAGTTCTGTACAGCAAATTCGACCAGAGAAGGGAGGCCTGACGAGCAGTTTGGTAAACTGGTTATTCCCACCAGCTCAAGGAGAGAAGATTCCTTGCGGATCTTCCCTGTCATTGGAGTATGTAGATTCGGACCTGCAGCAGGGCTTCACCAGGAGGTTCAGTCATTGTAGGGGTTCTCTTCTGTCAGCTCCTCTTCGGTTTTCTCGTTCTAGTGGTGACTCTGACTTCCAAGCGCAAGAGACCTGCTTTTTATGCAGTTTTCCCCCATTCACACAGCCTGGCTGTCAATCACACAGCAGGGTGGCTGTCCCGCCGGGACAGTCACCACAGCCAATCATAGAGTGCGATATAGGTCTCCAAGGGACCCCTCCCTTACATCCTGTTGCCCCCAGACATATAGGCACCTAAGGAGGGCTTCTGTGTAGAAGCCCGCAAAAGAACGGTGAACAAAGGAACCAAACCTAACCTGGTTTGGCGCGCAGAGTAAAGACAAGAAAGACTTTTACAAAAAGAAATGGTGATTAAACCCATCCAGAACAGTATAAAAATGTATATGGTCTAGCGAGTTTAAATTCGAGGCTACCAAGATAGCCTAAACAATACCAGGGCTATTGAAGATCACTGTGGTAGGAAAAATAGGGTAGTTACCACTACCACCAGCCAAGTCTTAATGAAAAGGGAGCAAAACAATGCTCCAAGAGAAAAAGAACTCTATTTAAGATAGTTTGTACTGGGTCTGTGAGTTTTAAAAGAGACTAATAAAGTCAGTGGCAACTTTACATGTTCTGAGAGACAGTAGTCAATCTCAGAAAATGGAGTCGGAGTTGGAAAGTCAAAAAGACAACCCTGTGTCACTGCACTGAAGGTTTTGCGTAACACACAGTAAAAAGATGATGCCTATGGAGTAGGTGAGGCTCTACAGAATAGGAACACAAGAAAATGTTAAACACACACAGCAAAACCAATGTAAGAGTGGGAAAAAAGGCTCACACTCTTACTAGGTGAAAGAAAGAAATCCTAGAAATCCAACAAAGCTGCAGTGGGACTCAGTAGGTAAAGGAAATTATCCATTCTGGAGAATTCTCCCTAACAGCACTTACTCGTCAGTCTCCCATCAACATGTTTCCATGCACCCATGCAAGTGGTCCTGCTCACCTCAGGCCAACACAATAAAAAACACCCCACACAGTGACAGCCTGCCTCCCACCAATTACACTGCAACCTGTGATCCCTGGGTGCCATTAAAACACATCATGAGGAAGGGTAAGGAAGAATAGCCCAGGGGCAATGCGTTTGGCTTGGAAGCAACACAATGCAGCACCACACATGTTCGAATCCCTGTCCCGTGCTTAGAAACCACAACACTGGTATTAAGCATGTTATAAATGAACAATTAAAATAAATAAATAAATAAATCGAACAATGGCTCACTGTGTGACCCCACACCCATGTATCTGGACCTGCCCGCCTTAGGCCAACACAATAAAAAACACCCCACACAGTGATAGACTGATTGCCACCAATTACACCTTAACCTGTGCCCCCCTGAGTGCCTAGAATTTAGCTGCACAAGGTACACACCTGTCTCGCATCCACAGCATTTCACCTGAAATTACATTATTTTTTTTAAAATGTGTTTTTTATTGACAATATACATATAAGGTAGGGCGTAAACGCCAACCCAACCAGCAAAGCCATTCGATTAAACCAAATCGTCAATGACATTTTCTCTTTTATACATTAACTCCCTTCCCCATTTCCCCCTCCCACTCCACCCCCCCAATAAATCAACATGCCAAGTCTTGAGGTGTTGCAAAATATTGAAACTTAGGGGAGAACACTTGCATACCACATGATTGTTAAGAGTACCACTTGAGACAGTGGGGTCCAACAGAAAGTCAATTGAACAGGAAACATCACGGGTCCTTGGGGGTTGTGAAATCGCGTACCACATCGGAGCAGCTCAGTATTCATTCTACAAACGCATGGTAATACAATCATCATGGAGAAGAACTGCTGTCCATTCCTGTACAAAATCAGTCATAGTATCGTTTGTCATTGCAGTAAGTTTTTCATACACAAAAATCGACCTCAGTTTACAGAGCCATTCCTCCTTGGAAGGGGCCAAGGCGCGCTTCCATTTTTGGGCGAGAGCCAGCATCCCCGCTCGCAGCATGGCACCAATGACCTTGGGGAAAACATTTGATTCTGTCTCCGGCTTGGGAGTGCCCAGTAGAATTTCCAACGGTTGCAGGGACGGGCTAAACCCCTCGATGTCCTTAATCCAGCTGAGTAGTTCCGACCAGTAAACCTGTATGACTGGGCAACCCCACCACATGTGAAACCAGGTTCCCTGTTGGTGACAACCCCAAGGGCAAAAGGGGGACACATCTCTAAACATCTTTGACAACAGGGCCGGGGGGCGATGCCACGAGTGGAGGATTTTAAAGCTATGTTCCATGGCAGCGGTATACAGAGAACCAGTAAAGATGCATTTAAAGACAGCCCTCCAAGTGTGGTCATCCAATGTCATGCCCAGCCTTTCTTCCCATATGTTTTTGAAGGGTTGACTACCCTCTAGGTCCGCCGTTATCAAAACACTATAAAACTTAAACAAGGAACCCTTTCGAGTTGTACTTTTGGCCAGGATATTTTCAAAAGGAGTGAGGGGGCGTCTAAGCTGGTCGGCCCATTGAGGGTGGGTCAAAATCCCCTTCAAGCGTAGGTATTCAAAGACCGTGGGGGGTCTATCAACCAATGCCTCAACAAGTTGTCATACTCTATGAAGCCCTCTTCACGTGAGAGCTGAGAGACCCTCTCCAAGCCCATGTCTGACCAGGCCTGAGTGTCTCGGAAGCCCCTAGAGCTCAGGTCAATGGGGAGCCCCCAGAGCGAGGAAGAGGGGGAGGGCCAAGAAGACAGCTGTTTATTAGCTTTATTGGGCTTCCATACTGCCCACATGGCTGCCAGGGTGGGATGTGTTCTGAGCTGAGAGGGGAGAGCTTTAGGGGGGGCCCACAAAAGGTCTCTAACTTTTTTCGGGTGGGTGTGACTGTCCTCAACATACGTCCAATATGTTCCCATGTCATCCCTCATATGCTCCAACATCACCCGGAGCTGGGCTGATTTATAATAGAGCCGGAAGTTGGGGAGACCAAAACCACCATAAAGCTTTGGGAGGGTCAGGGTGGAGGTTTTCACTCTCGGCCTCTTGCCGTTCCAAATGAATTGGAGGACACGGGACTGAAGCACCTCAAAAAAGGTCTCAGGTATCACAACGGGAAGCGCTGCGAAGAGGTAGAGGAGGCGGGGCAAGATATTCATCTTCACCGTGACCATGCGCCCAAGCCAGGAAAGCGTGAGGGGTGCCCACCGTCTGAGGTCGCTGCTAACCTGAGCTAGGATCCCCAGGAAATTACACTGGTATAGATGGGATAGATCTCTGGGGATGGTGGTGCCCAGGTACCTAGTGAACTCCCTTTCTATTCTAACCCCCAGAATGTCGGCGTCACCTCCGATGTCTCGATCCCCCAGACCCATGGGCATGATGCTTGATTTGGACGCGTTTATCTTCAGCCCGGAAAAGGAGCCGAAGTTGTGCACAAGATCAAATAACCGGGGTAGGGAGTCTTGAATGTTTGGAAGGTAGCCCAGAATATCATCTGCAAATAAGAAGAGTTTAAAGTCACAATCACCACACCGTATTCCCATGATTTCCGGGTCATTCCTAACCGCTATGGCCAGGGGCTCCATTGCCCACGCATACAATAGGGGCGACAGGGGACATCCCTGCCGGGTGCCTCTAGAAAGGGAAAAGGGTTCTGAAGTGCCTCCATTGACCAGTACTCTCGCCAAGGGGCCATTATATAGTGCTGCGACCCACCTCCAAAAGTTGTCTCCCAGACCCATTTTTCAGAGAACCCTGCCCATCTAAGGCCACTCGACACGGTTGAAGGCCTTTTCTGAGTCTAGCGAGAGAAGGTACCCCTCCACCCCTTGTCTAGATGCCTCGTGCATAAGGTCGAGAGATTTTCGTATATTATCTGATCCCTGGCGGCCCGGGATGAAGCCCACTTGATCACCATGTACTAGAGTACGGAGGAGTTTCGCTAGCCTATTCGCTAGGAGCTTGGCCAATATTTTAACATCGGTGTTAAGGAGGGATATGGGGCGATATGATTGGCAATAGGAGGGATCCTTGCCTTCTTTAGGCAGGACTACGATTAAGGCAGACATCATCGTGGGTGGGAGGGTGCCTTGATCCAGTGCAGCATTGAACATCTTAGCCATGAATGGGGCAAGCGTGGACCTATAGGTCTTATAGAACTTAACTGTAAAACCATCATCCCCCAGGGCAGTGCCGCTCTTTAAAGAGGATATGGTATCTATTACTTCTTCCGGGAATGGGATGCTCGAGAGAATCAGCTTTGTCAGGGAGAAGGCCCGGGATTGGAAGGGAGTCCAGGAAGCTGTCAACGTCATTCCCATCCCCCGTACATTCCGAACAATACCATTTTTCGTAGTATAGCCTGAATTGTTCTGCTATCTTACTATCCCTCATGGTTGAGTCTCCCTCCGGGGCATGAATCGAATTCACCCTCCTACTGTTCCTAAGTTCACGAAGTCTCCAGGCCAATATCCTATCCGCCTTTTCCCCCTTTTCCATGTATTTCTGTTTCAGAAATGAGAGCTTCCTTTCCGTTTGTCCCACCATGAGGTCTGCCAACTTAGAACGCAACCTCTGCAGCTCCTCCCACTTCTTGGGAAACATCTGCGTTTTCAACTCCCCCCCTGGTTGGATAGCCTCTATCTTTTCCTTTAACAACTTCTCCTCCAGGCCCCTCTCCCTTTTTCTCCCAGACCCTATCCCAATTAGGGTGCCTCTAATAGTTGCCTTAAACGCCTCCCACACTCCCATAGTACCAACCTCCCCGTTGTCATTGAGGGTAAAATAATCTTATATGGCTGCTAGGAGGGATTGGCGTATCTCCCTGTCCTGCAGGAGGAGGTCATTACACCTCCACCGGGATCCGGTTGCCTGGGCAGGGGGAAGGCCAATCC
The DNA here is from genome assembly GCF_040938575.1 of Ambystoma mexicanum. Classification (NCBI taxonomy): domain Eukaryota; kingdom Metazoa; phylum Chordata; class Amphibia; order Caudata; family Ambystomatidae; genus Ambystoma; species Ambystoma mexicanum. The sequence goes on from NC_090937.1 coordinate 1,011,095,020, forward strand.
TAATCTTTACCATATCGTCATCCGTCCAAGGGACGATCTCCACTCCCAAATTTGAGATCTCTCCCTGCAGTGTGGAGTCAACCAGGATGTAGTCTATAGGAGAGAAAACAGCATGTGACTTTGAATAGAATGTGTAATCGGGGTTCCGGCCCCGCTCGGGTATACACCTGTCACACAAGCCCAGTTCCCCATTCACTTCCTGGAAGGCCAACGCCAATTTCTTGTGGAGACGGATGTTGGGGCAGGGCTTATCAGACTTCCTATCCCTCTCGGGGCAGAGCACCATGTTAAAATCACCACCCACCAGTAGGGTGCCCTCAGAAAATGACATTATTATCTCTTTCATTCCCTCCCAGAAGGTATCCTGCGCTTCATTCGGAGCTTATATGCAAACCAATGTGAACAAGCGGCCCCGCACCTCCCCCTTTAACATAAGATACCGTCCATCCGGATCTGCTTTTGAGGCTTTAAACACAAAGTGGGCCCCGGGGGAAACCAACAAAGCTACTCCCCGCTTCTTTGCCTGGGAAGAAGCCGTAAACATCTGATCAATGGTTTTGGCCTTGAGCTTAGGCTCCTTTCCCTGAATCCAATGAGTCTCCTGCACAAAGAGAAAGTGAAGCCGCAGCCTCGCAAATTCCTTCACAATTAGCGACCTCTTTGTAGGCGAGTTAAGCCCGCGTACATTCAGTGACCCCACTGTCAGAAATTGGAGTGAATCATCCATTAAAACACAGGTAAAGGCTCATAGCTCCCTTCTTAGAATAGCAAGCGTTGTTACTCCCCCAATGCTTTCGCAACCCCCTTGCGGCTTGATACAGCCCGGGGGGTGCGAGAAAAACCAAAAAACTTGGCGCCCCATAACTGTAACCCCAGCAACCTGAAGTGGGAGAATGGAACAAAAGGCACCCACCAATCCCCTCACACCCCTGGCCTAGAGGATCACGGCACAGGCACCCGCCACGAGAGGAGTTTGCCCATCTACCAGACGACCAAATACCCTGGTACAGGAACATACGGATGTGCCCACCCGCGTGCCCACCCGCCTGCCCAACAGCCTGCCCTGCCCATGCCGACACCTGCGGCATGGATGGACTCGACTGAACCATCCAACACTAAATCAACACATCGTTAGAGATGCCATGACGACCTAGCCAACGGTCAGCACACCCGTGCAAACATGCACACTGGACACTCCCACACCAATCCACACGAAGAACATACTCAGTGCTATGACGTAGGTGACGGACACACCCACTGACACGCATCTTTATTATTTTTCACATAGGCTTTTCAAAATGCAGAAACGCAAGACGCACAATGAACTCATCTAAAAAGGCTTGCTCACGCTTCTCCTAAACCCATGCATCATAATGAGAAATATAACGAAGACACGATACTGGGGATAAAGCAATATGATACCATAACATAAAGCGCCTGTGTATGAAACGGCTCCACCTATCCACCAGGTCCAAGTAGGCCGCAAGCAAGAGCTTCCATGAACATTGAATGAGCAAGAGTACAGTTGCTGACCCTGCAGAATGAGCCCGGCGAGAGCAGACAGTCAAGGGCACAATGTTGCAAACTCGCATGCCGCAAGCCGATGCCAAGGTCACACCTGCAGATTAAGCCAGGCACACAGTGGAAAATGCAATATTAATTGTGCAGAATTCTGCCTCAACCACGGTCTCACCTCACGTGACCAAGCCGAACCTGACAGGGTGCCAGGCCCAGGAGGAGGGAGGCGCCTGGATCCCACGTTTCAAGACACAGGCAGATACAATAAAGCGACTCAATGGACATCTGCGGCGGTGGGAGTAGTCTGCCTTCCAGCATATGAATAAATCCTCACATTGTCTGCACATACCCATAGTGATACATTGTTGCAAATGACAGGTGCACCGCGAGCTGGGAACAGCGATGGTCCCAGACTGGGGGGCTCGCGAGTAACCAATCAGAACATGGGGCTCTTATCACTGACGCCATTAACATTGACCAATCCTCAGGGGTCTTCATGTAACAATTTTCATGTATCAAATTGAAGGGACAACCCAAGTATACCACCTGACTAACTCTCAACCACTAATAACGCTCTCTATACGTATGCTATACTAACCCTACCACTCGAGGAGCCAATCCTGAGTGGCGATAGGTTTTTTTGCTAACTTTCCCAGGTGACGCAAGTAGCGCGTCATACTAAGGTAAAAAGGGCCTGCGAGCCCCACGATTGAGAGAGAGTGTCAGGACGGACGCGTACGATCCTTGACCCATCCCTGCCATTTTGTTTAATAAACAGCAGAATCACCTTGCTTCTTGCGTGTGTCTCATACTCAATTTTTTGGGATATACGGGAGGAGTTGGGGCCTCCCTGCCCGGAGGTCCGCGGACGGCCCAGCCGACCCCGGGAGAATTTCCCCCCGACAAGTTGGAGGCACTGCTGAGATCTGTTTGAGGTCTGCTTTTATTTTATTTTTCCGAGTACTCCTGTTGCGAGGAGGCCCGGCGGCGCGGCCCCCTCTGCCGCTGCCCCCTTTTGAGGACTACAGGACCATCGCGGAACTGCGAGAAGACCGGATATTGGCCTTCAGGAGCCGGTTGAGAAGTATCCCGCCCGCGGTTGGTGAGTGTCCAGACGTGGTCCAGACGAGGGGAGGTGGCGAGCCGCTTGGAGGGGTGCACGCAGTCGAGCGGCCCCGCATCAAGAGAACTTGGTGAGTATGCCACGCACAACAAGCAATGTGAAATTGTGAGGGAGGGGGGAGGAATTGAATACGGGAGGCGGGAGGTGTTGCACAGGTGCGCGGCGAAGGTTTTATAAATTAGTGTTGGCGATGAAATGAATGGTAGCCGGACAAGTGCGAGAGCAGTCCGTTACGTTATGGGAGAGAAGGGGGCGGAGCACGAAAACATCACGTGCGGCCGCTCGTAGACACTGATTGGCCTAGGTCGCGACCACGTGTAAGGGTGTGTGTGTGTGCGGTTTCCTACGATTTGGTAATTACTGATCAATGAGTAGATGAGGATCCCTATTGATCGGGCAAGAAACTCGATAGATAGATGACGTTTCCCTGTAGGCGGTAGCTAGCTGGTTGCCCAATACGGAAGATAATTGGCTGGTTAAGCCCTCCTGTCGAGGGGCGTATCACACGCGAGGCGACGCAGTGTGCGCAGTCCGATTATATTGTTGATTACCTTGTTCCAGGCGTGACAGGAAGACAGCTGTGGGGTTAACGGGGGTAGATTGCAAGTGTATTTTGAACTTTTAAAAACATATGAAGAACTTACCAGTAGTTTGAAGAGATCGGTGACGTCACCAGTAGGGCTTTCATAGGATATCTCGAGCACAAGGCATCTTTATTTTTGAGAGTGGTGGGGAAGAGAGTTGTGGTAAGGGAGTGGAAACGGAGGTAAACGGTAATGAATTGATCGGGGGAAGGTGAAAAGGGGGACGTGGCTGCGCACGGAGAACGCCGGCCACGGCAAGTGTAGAAAAAGGAGGAGGAGCAAGCGAAAGTGGGACGGCTGTATAAGAACGTCACAAGGGGCACGCAGCCACAGGGGGCTACGTGCGCCTCGGCTGCAGGGGGCCGTAAAGGTGTTCGATAAAGGAAGAAAAGAAAGAAAAGAATATACAAATGTAAATGCTATATTTTACTAATTTTCCTTAGCAGACTATCGCAAGTCCCCAAACTTACGGGGCCAGGTAAAGATATAAGGCTGATTAGTGTAAACTGTTAGTAAGATAACCACTACCAAATAGGGGAAGGATAACAAGTGAAGCGCTACTATGTCATATGGGGCAGGATCGGGAGGGTGGGGGAACACCCTCACTACCCCACTACAGCACATATGTAAAACACTGTCACCCCATAGGGAGAAACTGATCAAGTATAGCATAGAATGGACACAGGGGACGGACAACAAAATGACCACACCATGGCCGCCTAATGGTAGTTTCGATCCATATACCCAACATTCACTATTAAACCACCTGTATAACACATACAAGGGGAAGAAGTTGACGCACCACGTGGAGGTGTTTAACTTATGGAGGATGTTCCAAGGGTCCCGACCAGGACCAAACGGAATGTTTATTATGGGGGGAACAACGGAGGAAGAGAAGATTAAGGATGAAGGAGAGAATGGGGAGAAAGAGAGTGAAGGCACACAAAACACGGGGAACGGAGAAGAGGGAGGAGAGAAGACTAACAACATAAGCGAAAAGGAAATAAAAAAGGAACAGAACGGCGATATACCCCTGGCGAAGGTAGTGAAAAAGGAGGAAGGGGGGTTATATCCTTTAACAGAACTGCGAGACATGGTTCAATTAAGGGCGGCTGAGGGGTACTCGAACCCGGCATACAGCCCGCCACCATATACAGCCACAGGTAGCCACACAGGAAGGGAGCAGAGTAGCACGACGGGATCAGCTCGCACGAAAATGCCCGCAGGGGAAGGGGGGATTGGCGAGGAACAGATCGCAGGAATAGGACAGGATGAGTGGGTAGCTGCGCAGGTATTATTAAATTTAAGACCTTCATTAACAGAAGAAGAGGAGGAAGTAGTAAGGAAAACGGACGAGGACAACACCAGGAAGAGTGAAAGGAAAGGGGAAGAGGGGAAAAGAAAGGGGGAAGAGCTGTTACGACAGAAGGAAGAGATTTTGGAAGAACGATTAGCAGAATTAAGGGATGAGCAGAATACACTGATCAAGCAACTCGAGAGAGAGGAAAGAGAGAGAGCACGGAAAAGGAAAGAAAGCAAGGATGAGTTGGACAAAGTGAGGGAACGAACTGAGGAGAAAAAGAGAGAAGCAGAAAGGGTGAAGGCAGTAGCAGAGAGGGTATCCAGAGCAGCACTGCGTGACAAGAAAAGGGAAGAAGAAGAGAAAGAAAAGGAAATGGAACTATGGAGAAGGAGATTACTATCAGAAACGACAAGGAAATACGAAGAAGGAAGGATGATAGAGGGTATATTAGAGCGGGAAAGAGCGAAATGGGAAAGGAAGAAAGAAGAAGAAAGGATAATGGAAAAGATGAGTATTGAAGTAATGGAGGAATTGAAAAAGAAAAGAGAGGAAATTGGTAGAGAAATAGCGGAGAAAATTGAAGGGGAAAGAGAAGAAAGGAGAGGGGGGAGTGAAGTAAGGAGTTATGTATACAGAGACACAGAAGTAGCAACAACATCAGCACAAATGGGAGCAATTGGCAAAGAAGACAATGGAGGAACGGATCTAATAGACTTAAAAACAGTAACGATTAGGGAGAAAAAGACAGATTGGGGGTTGCCATTAATGGAGGACTTTTGCAGTGAGGAAGGAGAAGGGATAGAGAAGGAAGGGAGAGACAGTGAAAGGGAAAGCTTAGATAAATTATACATCACCCGGACAAATGGAGAATCACCATGGATCTGCAGGAGAAAGGAAGAACTGGAGGGAAGTGAGGAGGAAGAGCAAAGAATAGCGGAAAGGCAGACACGTGCAGCCACACCGTCACCATCCCGTCCTACATGCTCCACTACCTCACGCTCATTACGTGCAACATGCCAACCTAAACTCGCGCCCTTCCCACACGAACTGACACCCTATGCAGGTAGGCTTAGAGACCTCCCTGGACGCAGGCAGGGAGAACGAATACACACGCCCACATTAAATAAAGGAAATGATAAAAGAAAGGGAAGAGATGGAGGAGAAAAAGTTACGAGCAATGTGGACCCCATTGACGACGTAGAAGACACGGAAGAAGAGGAGGGGTGTACGGATTCGATTGTGTGGGACCCAAAGGGCCAACCAGGACACAACCTAATGCCACTTCTGGAGAGGGGAGGGGTTAGACCACAATACGTCCCCTGGAAGCATGCAGACAAGGAAAATATAAAGTGCAGGCTCCCATGTTTAAGTGGAGGTGCGGGTAAATGGATATATGAAATGGAAAAACACACCACAGGACAGAAATTGGCAGTGGGGGATGTAAAGGGCCTTCTAATATCAATATTAGGGGATGCAGCGGATGACATCTGGAAGAGAGCGGGCTTCCCCGGGGTCACAATAACAAACACATCACACGATGGGGCACCATTCGCAAACTGCAGACATGCATTATGGCAGGCACTGAGGGTACAGTATCCAGACACATCAGACATAGGAGCAATTACCTCACGCAAGATGCGTGAGAACGAAAATCCTGTTGATTATATCCAGGAAATTCAAGAGAAGTGGCGCATGGAAACTAGAGAACAATGGGACAAGACACCAGCAATATTCTACCATATACTAGTACAAGGGCTCCCAGAAGCAGTTCAGAAACAACTGAAGAAAGTAGTGGGGATGGAAGCAAAGGAATGGCCAGAAATAATAATAATATTTATTGTGTTACAGTTCTAATTAAACTTTACACAAATACAAATAAACATATATCAATAATTAGAAAAATACACGGTCAGCATATCACTCAACAATTAATAATCTCTTAAAATCAGATTTCTGATGAAACATATGAAGTTAGGAGTAAGCAGAGGGGATTTTATATAGGCTTAAATCCCAATACTTCAATTCACAGTAATCTCTACTTAGCTAAAATCGCTCTTATTTAGTATGCTACAGCTTTATACCCAATCTGGATTCCACACTCAGCCAGATGGTATACAATGCTGTCAATAATCGCATACTATTAGAATTTACACAGTGGTGCCAGAATAAATCATCTTTGATGTAATTAATATCATGGGTAAATGGTCCCAATAGGATGGAGATTGTTATAGTCATGGCCAGAAATACAACTGACAATAGTGCATCATTGTAGGACATGGCAAGAAAAAATGAAACAAAAAGAAGAGGATAGAAAAACGGAAGAGGCTAAATTAGTACAGAAAAAAACTTACTAAATACACGATGGAAGGCACACTAATAACTACACCTGCAACAATGACTCAAAGCCCCACACAAGTAGTGGCTGCACAAGATCCCTCCCAAATACAATCATCACAGACTGTAACACAACAGCTGCCGCCACTCCAACCATACACGACTAACATGGGAGGAGGATACTCAACGCCAGGAGCTGGGTATTATAATTACAACAGGGGAAGGGGAGGAATAATGAGAGGGAGAGGATACGGATATAACACACAACAGCAGGTGGGAGGACTTAGAAATTTCTACCCCACCGGGCAACCAGTATACCAGGACAACACAGGAAGCTTTCCATGGCAGAACAGGGAACCACCGGTGTGTTGGATTTGTGGATTAGTAGGGCACATGTCGCGCACGTGTAGAGTGAGACCAGGCACACCATCATGGAGTGAACAGGGACAACAAGGGCCCACACAGGAACAGCAGGGCATCCAGCAACAGCAGACATTGCAACAGGGAAATGGACAACAACAACTAGTAACACAACAACAGCCACAGAGATATTCACTGCCACAACAACAGGTAGCAATAGCACAACAACCCCAAGTACAGCAAGCACAGCAACCTGCCCAAATCCAAGACCATAACATAACCTCTACCAATACACAACTACAGCAAACACAACTGGGAAGGGTGACGGTCCTGGGACACAACCCTTACACAGGAAGTGGTCAATCATTATACCCTCAATAGGACAGCCCACAGACGGCCTTGGTGTGTCCCATCCTGTCGGTAACACCTAATAGTGCGGAGGAACCACGCATAGAGGTAACGATAGGTGACAAAAAATTATCATTCCTTGTTGACACCGGGGCGACCCGGTCTTGCATAAGGGAAGGTAAATTTAAGATGTCAGTTGAAGCCATGAACACCCAAGGATTCTCTGGGGCTAGGGGGTTGGTTCCCTTTACTGATAACATTCCCTTATCAATAGGGGATTATGACATGTCAGTCCCACTTTTATATTCTAGGGCCTCACCAGTAAATATACTGGGGAGAGACATAATGAGCAGGTTGAATATGACAATCTCCTTTACGGAGGACGGCATAATTTGCTCCACTCCAGGAATTAACATGCTCACTGCACTGCAAATTATGCAAGCATACTGTGGACAGACAGTGATTAGGGCTGAGCCAGTAGATGGTGAACTGTTCCAGTACGGGACAGACATGGCATTTGCATGGATGCCAGGGATAGAAGGAAAGATCTGGAGGAGGCCAGCAGCCTATTTGTTTAGACCAGAAACACCAGCCAATGAACCAGAAGGAAAGGTGATTTCAGTGAACATAGAGAGCATTATAGCAACCGCTGATTACATTGCAGTACATGCCCAAGACAGAGAAGGAAGAGCATGGAGGGCAGTGATAGTACTAGCAGAGGGATGTAGACTCACCCAGGTGTCAGATGAGGAGCTCTTCTCAGAAGAAAAGGAAGAAGGTGAAATGGTGTTTATGATGAGTGTAGAAATATGGCTAAGAGTGACGTACAAACAAGTGGCACAGAAAATTGCAATGGCACTTGAAGCACCCACATCCACCCCAGTTCCCTTCTTTGAGGAGGATATGGCAAAAGTACCCACATCATTATGGACTACTAGTCCCTATGACGTTGGGTGCATAAAAAGCATAGGGGGAGTAAGAATAAAATTGAAAAAGGGTGCAATACTCCCCAGAGTGAAACAGTACCCACTATCAAAAGAGGCAGATGAGGGCATATATGAAACAATAACGGCCCTTATAAATAATGGCATATTGGTACCATCAGAATCACCATGCAACACAGCTGTATACCTAGTGCGCAAGGCTAAAGGGGGGTCTTGGCGCTTCATACAGGACCTCAGGCCTTTGAACAACATAGTGGAAGCAGAATACCCCATAGCAGCAAACCCGGCCACAATATTGTGCGGCATTCCAGCAGGGGCATCACGATTTACAGTGATAGACCTCAAAAATGCCTTTTTCTCAATACCCCTGCACCCAGACTCACAAGATCTGACAAGCTTCACTTACAGAAACACAAAGTGGAAACACACCAGATTGCCAAAAGGGTACTGCGAGTCAACCTCAATCTTCAACAGAGTAATACAGATGGACTTGGGTAACATTGAAGTGGAAAGCACAGTGTTGCAGTATGTTGATGACATAATAATTTGCAGCACAAACGAAAGAAGATGCAGAGAGGACTCATTGAAGATGCTGACAATATTGGCTGAAAAGGGTTACAAGGTAGACAAGGAAAAGTTACAGTACTGTCAGGAACAGGTACTTTACATTGGTCAGCTCATATCCCAATACGGAAGAAAGATTGCACCACAAAGAGCACAGGCCATTTCAAAAACGCCATTGCCCCAAACAGTGAGGGAACTGCAGCAGTTTCTGGGACTGTGCAACTACTGTAGAGCATGGGTGTTTGATTACAGCTCATACATAGGATCCCTACTTGAGGCGTTAAAAGAAGCTAACAAAGGGGAAAAAAAGTTGGGGTGGACAATGGAAATGAAAGAGGCTTTTGATGAACTGAAAGATGCAATATCAACTGCTCTGGTACTGGCCACCCCATATTATGAACGACAATTTTTTATATTTTCACATTGCGACTCAGCAGTAATGAAAGCAGTGTTGGCTCAAAAAACAAGCATGGGTTACAAACCAGTAGCCTTTTACAGTGGCCACTTGGATCCTGTGATGTTAGGACACTTCCCTTGTGAAAAAGGTCTCGTCGCAGCTGCCTTTGCGGTAGAGAAAGCATCAGCAATCACCATGGGGTGCCCAACCACACTATTTGTGGAACATGCACTATTTGCAATATTGAACAAGCCTAAGTCCACACTAACCACGTAGAGGGCGTCAGGTTATGAGATCATCTTATCTAGACCAGAACTATCAATTGTTAGATGCAGCATGGTTAACCCTGCAAGGTTTATAGCAGAAGTAATTGAGGAAGGAGACTATGCACACGATTGTACGCAGACTACCGAAATGTACTCATGTACTAGAAAGGTTGAAGAGAACGCACTAGATGGAGGTGAGCTCTTGTTCATTGATGGGTCATCAACAATAGACCAAAGTGATGGGATAAGGAGAACTGGGGCAGCAGTGGTAAAAATGACAGAGGTACCGGTGTGTGTGGCGATGAAATGCGTACAATTACCACAGCATTACTCTGCTCAAGCAGCTGAATTAGTTGCACTGAACTTGGCGTTGAAGGAAAGCTTTGACAAACGAGTGACTATATATTCTGACAGCACATATGTCACGTCTACTGTCCACTCAGGGTTGTCCAAATGGAGGAGAAGAGGGTTTAGGAGAGCTGACGGCACCCCAGTGCAACATGCTCTCTTGTTGGCTGAACTAATTGAAGTAATAAATGACCCCCAAGAATTAGCTTTAGTCAAATGTACCGCACACACTAATGGAGAAGATCATATCTCAAAAGGGAATGCAGCAGCAGACGCACATGCAAAGTATGCTGCATATTTTGGTGAGATATGGAACCCCCCAGAGTCAGAGAGAGGGAGAGGGAGGGGAATAGCTAAGGAGATGTTGATAAGAGAAGGGTAAACCCATCTCCCAGCCACACAGATAATGGAGCTACAAGTGGCTGCACCAATGGCAGAAAAAGAAACATGGGTAAAAAGAGGATGTACAATGTCACCAACTGACGCACTATGGCGCCAGGGTAACACTGGAAAGATGGTAATGCCATTGGCACTATTGAACACCGCCCTGAGCCAACTACACCACCCAGCCCACACAGGCAAGGAAGTTATTGCAGCACGAATTAGGGAAGATTGGTTCTGCCCCGAGTTAAATTCCCATGTGACAAATTTTGTCAGCAATTGTCTCACATGTCAACCGTTCACGGCCGGTCACATGCTGAAGGTGATAAAAGGTACTATACCCCGGACAGAGGGACCATTCCTACACATCCATATTGACTATGTTGATATGATCAACGTATGTCAAGGAAATAGGTATATGATTGTAGTAGTATGCCCATTCTCCAGGTGGATTGAGGCAGGGCCCTGCTCACACCCAGATGCATTCAGAGCAGCTAAATTTCTAGTGAGGGAGGTTTTCCCCAGGTGGGGAGTGTGCGAGGTACTGCGGTCGGATAATGGCTCGCATTTCGCCAATGAAATGTTCCAGCACATCACATCCTTACTGAACATAGAGCATAAATTTGCATGTGCATATCACCCGCAGGCCAACGGTATATGCGAACGCCTGAATGGCCTACTGAAGGAGGCAATTGCAAAAATACAGCAAACAACAAAGAAGAGTTGGTTGTATTGCCTTCCGCTAGCCCTATTTGAGCTAAGGAATAGACCAGGCTCCGATCACCACCTCACCCCTCACGAGGTGGTGACCGGACGTCAAATGCGCCTTCCTCTAACGCCAACATCAAGAGCATTCACTGATTATGAAAACACTGCAACCGTTCTTGGTGATGAAATGTACCAATATGTGTCTTCTTTGATTACTAGTGTAGTGTTTGTGTCTCAACAGCTCGAGCGCACGCGGGGCGGGTCTAAGAGTGATCAACAAGAAGACGCGGATAAAAAATTAGAAAAAGAAAAACTGTGCAAAATTGCTAAAGGTGACCATGTACTACTACGCAATTTCAACAGAAAGTGGAACAGCCCACGCTTCACTGGCCCCCACCTGGTAGAGGAAGTATCAACGAGAGCAGTAAAGCTACAGGACAAACGTGCTTGGAATCACCTACATGACGTAAAGATCTGCAAACTCCAGACCCGCCCTAGCGTCACCGACAGGGCCATTGGAAGAACAACAACAGCGTCACCCACAGAGGAAGAGACTTCTACCACAGCCAACGGCCTAAGTGTCCCCCTACCCTACCACCCCCCAGATTCCCCAGAGACAACTACTGAAATAGAGAAGGGTAATTCCCATACCGCCCACCCCATGGTCACACGATCAAAGAGTAAAGAGACTTCCGCCAGTTGAGCTCTAAACCCTCTGCCTATCGAAGTCCTAACCACTGCAGTAATAACCCAACTGAAGGACATTATCTTGCACATATACACATGTAAACACTTGAATGTTCTCTTTTTTTCTCTCGCACATGCAGGTACCATGTATTATTGTACTGCTAAGAAAACAGATAACTAGCAAGGTTCACTGCCCAGGAGTAGATGCTACCCTCAGACGATAACTACCCTGAAGAACTATCACACCAATTTGTCTATCACATAAAAAGGCCAAAGTACCTGAAAAGGAGGAGGGTACGTGTCTACTACACAACATTTCTCTTGGCCATAGAACAATCAATGCCCCATCTTCACCCATATATGCCTGTCCTAAGAGATAGATCGCTTAGATTGGCGTGGGAACAGCTCTTCGCCTGGGCACTGAAAGACTACTTGATAGGGAGAGCTTGAAAACAACAACTAACACAAATAACAAACATATTGAGAATTTTCAGGCGGGCAACTTTAACGTCGCAAGAATTAGCTGCCGGACTGTAGCAAGGTAAGAGCAAAATGCCGGTGAGATTAGCCTCTGTAATAAAGATTATAGGGATTTTAATGATCACCGGGTTCTTGGCTGCCTCTGTATGGCAGAACAGTTATGCTATCAGTATTTTGGCTGTACCCAAACCTAATATACCCCCACCCACGGCTGCAACAGGTGTTACGTCAGGTGGTACTAGCAAAATTCCACACAAGGGAAATAGAGTTAAACGCAGCACATACTCAAATAATAAAGGTATTGACAACTACATACAAGATTCAGCACACGTCTCGAACAATATGTGGTACCAGCACATGACTCAAATAGGTAAGCAGACAACAGAAGACAGCTGCTACGTCTGCTCATTGATCCCATACGCCATGAGCGCTTCCCGAACTTTCGTTGCCACGGAAATAGATGAAAAGACAGCACGATGTATAACATACCTGGCGCTGTTCCAAACGAAAGGGAGATTTCAAGGGAACATGGTGCACCTGGTATGGAAAACGCGAGACACATACCCGTACGAAAACAACTTCCTCAAGGTTTATTTGAGTTACCACAAGACCAGTTTGCATGCTGAAGCATTCAGATACATAACAAGTGGCCCTGAAAAAGGAGAAACAAAGAAAGTAACACTACAATACCTACCATGTGATTGGTACGCCACTGAAGTTCCTGGTAAACAAGGATGTTGGGAAAGACCACTGATAATAATAACAGGGAAGGTGTACCTGGGTAACAAATGGGACATAGGTGTGGTTGGCAGCAACATGGTAACGAGAGAGGATACTACAACTATTGCTGAACACAACAACAGATGTTGGATGACTTGGGTCAAGTACGTACCCATGCTAACGTGGATAGAGAAGGATGAAGACCCAATAACAATACTGCCGCTGTCTGCACCTAAGGTATGCTACCAACATAGAGGAGAAGTGGACGTGGGATACAACACCAACTGTGAAAGCGTGACGGAGTTACCTGAAGGGGGAGCAGGAACAGCAGTGGTAATGAACCATTACTGTGCCTGCGGAGACAAGGCATACCACACACTGCCCCCTCTGTGGAATGGTATATGCACAATGGTACACGTTAATGTACCATCACTAGTGGTGCCCCAGAAACATGTGAATGTGGCGAACTTCCCCAAAATGGATGAAGGAAATAAGAGGAAGAAGAGATCTGTACAACCTCGGAAGGGGCCAGAAAACCAAAACAACGGCAACAACACTGTCCTGAATAGAAAGAAAAGACAAGGAGAACCTCTGACAGGAAATTATCTATGGGGAAGGTCGGAAACAGCACTCACTTCAATCCCGCCAGAACACAGACTATTCAGCAGAGCAGCAATGTTCTTCTCCTCAATAATACATCCGGGACTACAGGCTTACGCAAACGCAAAATGGCTCCAGATAACTCGATGGGAACTAATGATGACAATTAATTCTACAGTAAATGGATTCAACGCAATAAAAGAGGAACTGCGAGCAGTGAGGATGGTAGCACTACAGAACAGATATGTACTGGACCTCCTCACAGCAATGGAAGGAGGAGTTTGCGCAAAGATAGGACAATCATGCAGCACATTCATTCCTGCTAACGATGCTGACAATGGTACACTGACAGAAGCAGTATCACAATTGGCCCAGATGCACTCCAAAATGATGGATGAAAGTAAAGGTGTAAAAAAGGATGACAGCTGGTTTTCGATATTATGGTCATGGATGCCATATTGGCTGTCGGATGAACTGAAGATTATAGTTGGATGCATTATTTTGGCTGGAGCTGCACTGATCATAATAAGATTTTGGAAGGCCCGGAAGGCACGCACCACAGACGAGATGATCGAAATGGTTAGTATGCACCCCTTGATGCCAGCAGATGACGGCCAACACACAGGCACAATAATAAAAGAGAGAGAGAAATTGCGCAACCAGATCATCATCAACCACCTGGACCCACCATCTGTGAAGCTCGAAAACCCAAGAAACCCAAGAAGCTACATAGGGAAGTGGGTATACTGCACACCTGGAGGAACCTGTGTATATATGTATTGGTCATTTGAAGACCATGTTAACCACTATGGACATTTGGGAGGATAACTAAAATATGGAGAGTGAGAGGAGATAAGGAAAAGGATTTGTTTGTGGTCGACAAGTCGACCAGAGGGGGGACTGAAGTGGGAGAAAGGAACAAAAGGCTCCCACCAATCCCCTCACACCCCTGGCCTAGAGGATCACGGCCCAGGCACCCGCCACAAGAGGAGTTTGCCAATCTACCAGACGACCAAATACCCTGGTACAGGAACATACGGATGTGCCCACCCGCGTGCCCACCCGCCTGCCCACCAACCTGCCCTGCCCATGCCGACACCTGCGGACTCGACTGAACCATCCAACACTAAATCAACACATCGTTAGAGATGCCATGACGACCTAGCCAACGGTCAGCACACCCGTGCAAACATGCTCACTGGACACTCCCACACCAATCCACACGAAGAACATACTCAGTGCTATGACGTATGTGACGGACACACCCACTGACACGCATCTTTATTATTTTTCACATAGGCTTTTCAAAATGCAGAAACGCAAGACGCACAATGAACTCATCTAAAAAGGCTTGCTCACGCTTCTCTTAAACCCATGCATCATAATGAGAAATATAACGAAGACACGATACTGGGGATAAAGCAATATGATACCATAACCTAAAGCGCCTGTGTATCAAACGGCTCCACCTATGCACCAGGCCCAAGTAGGCCGCATGCAAGAGCTTCCATGAACATTGAATGAGCAAGAGTACAGTTGCTGACCCTGCAGAATGAGCCCGGCGAGAGCAGACAGTCAAGGGCACAATGTTGCAAACTCGCATGCCGCAAGCCGACGCCAAGGTCACACCTGCAAATTAAGCCAGGCACACAGTGGAAAATGCAATATTAATTGTGCAGAATTCTGCCTCAACCACGGTCTCACCTCACGTGACCAAGCCAAACCTGACAGGGTGCCAGGCCCAGGAGGAGGGAGGCGCCTGGATCCCACGTTTCAAGACACAGGCAGATACAATTAAGCGACTCAATGGACATCTGCGGCGGTGGGAGTAGTCTGCCTTCCAGCATATGAATAAATCCTCACATTGTCTGCACATACCCATAGTGATACATTGTTGCAAATGACAGGTGCACCGCGAGCTGGGAACAGCGATGGTCCCAGACTGGGGGGCTCGCGAGTGGACCAATCAGAACATGGGGCTCTTATCACTGACGCCATTAACATTGACCAATCCTCAGGGGTCTTCATGTAACAATTTTCATGTATCAAATTGAAGGGACAACCCAAGTATACCACCTGACTAACCCTCGACCACTAATAACTCTCTCTATACGTATGCTATACTAACCCTACCACTCGAGGAGCCAATCCCGAGTGGCGATAGGTTTTTTTGCTAACTTTCCCAGGTGACGCAAGTAGCGCGTCATACTAAGGTAAAAAGGGCCTGCGAGCCCCACGATTGAGAGAGAGTGTCAGGACGGACGCGTACGATCCTTGACCCATCTCTGCCATTTTGTTTAATAAACAGCAGAATCACCTTGCTTCTTGCGTGTGTCTCATACTCAATTTTTTGGGATATACGGGAGGAGTTGGGGCCTCCCTGCCCGGAGGTCCGCAGATGGCCCAGCCGACCCCGGGAGAATTTCCCCCCGACAAACCCAACTCCCATGCATCATCCCCCTTCCCCCTCCCCCCTGATCGCCTGGTTGTTCCATGGCATCATCCTATCGCCAGGCCACCATAATCTCCCCCCTCCGGGCTCATTAACTCTTCATAAACAACAACTCGAGCCCCCCCACCCCCAGGAACCAAGCAAATCACAAACAGTTACATCACCCTCCATTCACAAAGTCAAATGCAGGTTTATTCGTCGGCACCAGGAGCCCGCTTCAGTTGCTCGGAAGTTCCGGGGAAGCTGGGGCCACTCTCCTAAATTTCCTTTTGCCTCGAACTCTGTGCCTTTCCTTTGGAGCTTTGTTCCCTTTTGGGCCTGTGGGGGATCTCTCACGGTCCTGCTCCCCCATCTCCGTATTTGAATTGTCCAAAAGTTCACCCGATACTCTCTGGATATTGTCCTCAGTGATCAGGGCATACTTGTAGCCCTCAAACTCAAAAGTGAGCGAAAATGGGTATCCCCACCTGTATCGGATCCCCTTGGACTGGAGCATCTTCGTCAATGGGGAACAGAGGCGACGTCTTGCCAGGGTGAAGGCCGACAGGTCCTGATACACCGAGATCTGGGCCTCCTCCCACTCCACCGGGCCCTTCTTGTGAGCCAGTCCGAGGATCCTGCTTTTCTCGGAGAAGTAATGAAAGCGAACTAGAACGGATCTGGGGCCTCTGGATGATGCGCCTGCTCTATGGGCCCTGTCAATGGTGGGTTCGTTGGTGTTGGCCCCCTCAAATAGCACTCCTATTACTGCATTGACAGCCCTAATGATGTCTGCTTGGGTCTTGCCTTCGTTTTCCGGAAAACCTAGGAAACGCAGGTTACAGCGGCGTTCCCTATTCTCCAAGTCGTCCATTTTTAAGGAGCATTTCTCTTCTCTCCTCTCGAGCTCCGACTGGCGCATGTCGAATTGTGTCTCAAAGATGTCGCTCGAAGCTGTATTATTCTCCAGTGCCTGAACCCTGTCATCAATATTGTCCACCTTTTTATCTAAGGTGTCCAGACGTAGAGCAATGTCCGCCCTAAAGCCTCTAATTTCCTCCAGTAGGGCCGCCATGGCCCTGGTGATTGTGCTTGTATCAGTAGATTCCTGCTGCTCCAGGGCCGACATTTCAGGGGGTATCAGGGGATCGGGGGGCGTGCAGAGAAACTTCTGTAGGGATTCCTTCCAGTTCATAGACTCTCCCCAAGCATCCCTGCTCCGTGGGGGCCTCCCCCAAAAGCCTGTGCCCAAGGTGACCCGCTATCACATACGCAGTCAACGCCACTGGGGGCGGGGACCAATGTCAGCCGAGGGGCGAGAAGTGGAGCCCCAGCAACGGGGGTCCGAGTCCCCGACTAATGCACTCCTGTAGGTGTGGGTTTCTCCCCCACAGGGTTCCCACCTCACCTCTCCCCCCTCAAACCGCTTAACTTCACTCTCATTGTAGCTGTGGCAGTGTTTATTGTTCCATAGGCTAAGCGCAGGAAGGACCAATCCCAAGGCCCCTGTGTCTGCACCTCAGTGTGGTCCACTGGGGCCGTCCTCTCCCAACAGGGCCCCGTGTGTTTATTCTGTCTGGCTGGGACCTGCGGTACACTGGGGACACCCCGCTGCCAAAGGCCACTCCGGGGCTCCGATGTATGCCAGGGGCTCTCCCCAGCCGCACTCCCGCCTACTCCCGTGACACCTTCAATTCCCAGGAGGTCGTCCAGCCCTGGCCTGCACCTCCTTACCTCCTGGGTGCCAAGTTTCCCCTCAGCCTGTGGGAGTCCATGCGCCAGTGAGGGGCCTCGCCTGCCTGCCGCACACTACTGTCGCCAATTCCTGGCACTCCAGATCACCCTTCACAACACACCAAGCAGCTCCCACTCCAGTGGGGGCCCTCACGCTCCGTCCTTCCCCTCGTTCTGCGGGCCTCGCGCAGGCCTCCAACTCCGCGGTGCGTTCGTGGCGCCTCCTCCAGATCCCGGATCAGCTGCGGATGCCTCCGGGTGTGTCCCGCCTCCACCGTCGTGCACAAGGCCGGGGGGGAGCCGTCAAACGGGGCAGCCCAGCCCTTCCACAGGCCTCGTTCAGGCCTGGGCTCGCCGTGGATTCTAGCGGAGCCGCAGCACCGCAGGGGGGAGGGGCTTCGTCCCTCTGAAACTCGGAGGCTACGATCTCCCGAACGACTCCACCACGGGGGCTCAAATTTGGACCAGGGGTGCCCGGCACACTTAGAGGGGTGGGAGTGACGCCAGCTCCTCACTCCGGGGGTGACGGGGGTGGGCTCATGACCCGCAAACAGTGCCCAGCAGAGGAGAAGAACCGAGATGTGTTAGACCATCTCTGCGCCCCCTGGTGGATCCGAAATTACATTCTTATCTTGCAAAGACATGCACTGAATTAAAGAAAACAAACTGGACAGCATTTATTTTACCCGTATGGAACAGGGTAACTTGACAGCCATGCTACACCCAGCGTCAACAACTGGAAATCCATATCATAGAGCGTGAGCAACAATAAATCCAACAAAATCCAAACTCATTGACAGTAATCACTGTTAGTGAAGCAAACACATTTCAACCACAGCACGTTATGCACTCTGGACACAAGGGTTAGTCTGCCCTGGGATGCAGGCAAAATCTAGGCCATTGATTGCAGGAATACAAGTAATGCGCACCCACTGTTAGGTGTCACGTGTGCCTTTGAGTCACCCATGGATACATGGGAGGGAAACTGACAACAAGTGAGGAGGAGAAGGTCTGGGGAGTGGAAGTACAAGTGTGGCGGCTGATTTGAAGGATGAAAGAGGTCAAGAGAGAGAGAGGAAACAGAGTGATGAATGTGCGGCTGCAGAGCTAAGAGAGAGAGAGAGAAATGTCCGAGCAAGGAGAATTCGGGCTGGTGGGGAGATGCAGAGAGAGATGGGGCAGTCGGAGTGGGTGAGGGCAGAGAGAAGAGGGTTAAGAGAGGAACACAAAGAAAGAAAGACATAACAAAAAGGCAGCAGGGACATAGAGCCTGGAAGGTACATTGATTGACAAAATAGCACAGGTTTGGTTTAAGAAGAATAATAGGGGTTGAGGATGAAGGGCATACTGGTAAACAAAAGAGACCTGTGGAAGGGGGCTCCTCAGATTTTCATCACACTAACATGGTTGAGACACCATGGCATGTAAACTAGAAAGAGAACTATGTACACAATATATACAAACAACAAGGCTGTACCCCCACTCCCCATACCCCACTCCACCCTTCAACCCCCTAACCCTGTACAGCAAAGTTCATAGCCAGGGCATCACTTCCCAGCTGTTGCATCCCCCTCTCACACAGATCACATACCCAGGATGAGTCCTTCCCAGAAAGGGGGTGGGGCTCACAGGCTCAACTACAAACATTTGCAGGAATGTCACATGAATAGAAGCTATGAGGAGGGTATTATTTTACACATGCATGTGCCCACAATGTACATAAACATACAGTGCAGTCACTCACAGTGCTAGATTGGAACAACAAGTCATGCAAACATAAGTCAAAAAATACATTCTCTAGGAGCGACCATAAAGAGAAATAACAATAAATAACAAGTGACTTGTATGGGGAACACAGGTAAAGGATTTCAGGGGTCCACATGTGCAAAAAAACAGAAACCTAGAGTGTTGAAGTGTCATTGCCACAGGCCCCAGAACACAAACATCACACCATCTAGTGATGGGGGCAATGGGTCACTTGACTCCCATATGTCCCTTTGGGACCCATAATAATAAATAATAATAATTTAGCATTTATATAGCGCTACGAACCCTCAGTTATCTGAGCGCTGCTTATTATTACCCACGGGTTTTTTATTGACCTCGGAAGGATGAAAGGCTGAGTTTGGCCCCGCTGGGATTCGAACCTGCGTCAGCAGGCTCTGCACAGATGTCAAAGCGAGCGCTCTACTCGCTGTGCCACTTGACCGGCTTATAAACACAGGGGCCCTGGCTGGACTCAATCCTGGCACCTATGGAGCAAGGCTCATATAGAGATGTGAGCAGGAACACTTTATTTCAGTGCAGGAGTGCTTTTACTTTAGTTCAGTGCAGGAGTGATTTTATTTTACAAGAACTTTCCAGGAGCTGAAAGCCTTTATTCCAGAGAACTTCCTCATGTGCTGACTCATCAGGTGTGGCTCCCTAGGCCTGGTCTTCATATGCTGACTCATCAGGTGTGGCAGGGTGTGGCAGGCAGGCTGAACCTGGTGGGCCTGGCTTCAGAAGCTCAGCTATATAAGCTGCTCCATCCTTAAGGCCGGTGTGTTGCGTTACTGTGCACTTGCGTGCAACTTGAAGCACACCACCGCTTGGACCAGTTTACGTACCTTTGAAACCAAGCATTGTCCTGCATACTCACCTCCCGGAAACCGGTGCTTCATCGCTTCATCTGCAGACTCATCTCTTGACATCCAATGATCTTGATCCCGACGCCGCAGCACTGTGCTCCGCATCCACGAACTCGGACCCTGTGAAGAAGAAGAAAGACAAGGTTAGAACATCTGTCCTAGGGCCGTGCTGCATTTGACCCTGAGTACCCCCTAGTTAACAACTTATCAGCTACTGTACCGCTGCAGCTTCGTTCCTCATTCCCTCCGGCTGCCGCCTCGAGCTCCGTAGCTTCTGCCGGGCCAGCAACATCACCTGCAAGGGAAGAAAGCAAAAGAGCAAACATCAAAAGTGGAACAGACAGCAATACAAGTCAACAGACTTTACAAAACAACAAAAACAGAAGAGGAACGACAAAGGCAAACAGGAATACTTACCTGAAGTATAGTGGCTTAGTTGCAGAAGGACTGGACAACCACGTGCAAGGGGCCAGTGAAGGAACTCGGTCCATATCATACAAGTGCCCCTGCCAGAAGCAGCAGGACGGAGTGGTCACCAAAACTAATCAACGTAAGCAGTTCCAAGCAGCATCACCTATTACTCTCCAGTCACCACATAAGCGCAGAGGGCGAAATTGGATCCAAGCGATCTCACCCCTTGGAGGGCTGCAACCGTGGCCCCACGCCTCCTCAAAGACCAGGTGAGAATATCAGAAGTGCCCTTATCTGCTCCTGTGGAGTGCATGGAGACATACAGCAAGATCTGTATTTTTCAAGGCAAGGGCACACAAGTGGACGGGGTTAGGGCAACTGAGGTCTTATTGATCTATGGATGGATGAATGTGCAAGATGTGTAGTTGCAGCAGGGCAGGTCATGTGAATGGATAAGGGAGTGTAGTGGGCTCTGGCACACGTTGAAGAGTAGGGTAGACAGGGAGTACACCTGCAGGACTCTGTAGGAGACATGATGGGGGTGGTAGGAAGATGAAATGAGATTGTTCAGTGAGGCAAGAGGTGAACAATCAGAGTGCAGGGTCCATATGTCCAGAGATTGGACTCTGCCATAGAATACAAGAAAGTTTGCCAATGTCTCGAGGGGTGTTAGTGCTGCACGGTCTCCATAGTCTGCTGTCCTTTTTGGAAGTGCAATAAGAAAACCAACACACATATATAGATGTTCAAGGAGACATACACACAAACATGTGGACTAACTCAGATCTGCACTGAAACTCACCATCACAAAAACACATGACATGTCAAAACCCAACAAGTGCCACTGCATGCAAACATTGGTGTGCACACTTAAAAGCCACTTACTTGAAAGACAGTGTACAACCTTACCTGTCAGCATAGTTGTCCTGATGTAATTTTCTCATCTCCGCCACCAAATGCTGTTCATCTGCATTTGTGAATGGAGTGCCAGTGCCCGACAGATTGCATGTGGACTAGGGAGGTGTAAGTGTGCGGGGTGAACTTCAGAATGACTCCTGTCACTGCATGAGTCAGAAACCCTGCCACCACATGGGAATTTGGATTTTACCAGCTATAGGACATGCACATATGTAACACTATGTTTACACGGTTTGGGGGTGTTTGATCGTATGAGAATTGATTGCAGAAAACAGTTTGGGAAAAAAACAGCCTGCATGCGATCAATTCTCAGATGATCAAACACCACACCCACAGCCCCACCCCCACTCCCTCCCTACTTACATGTTTGCTCACCACCAGGAACACTTCAGCCCTGCGGGGTCAGATCCTTCCCTCTACTGCGGGTCGGATCTGATGGGGCAGGGTCCCTTTTTCTTATATATACATTTTATTCCCGGTCCCCTGCCTCCAATATTGAGGAAGCAGGGGACACCCCGGCAAGCCCCCAAGGCTAATATATACCGAACATGTGGAGCAGGGGACACCCCCACAACCCACACTCCACATGTTCGGCATGTATTAGCCAAATTGTTTGTTTTTATTCAGTCGAATGGTACAGGACAAATTTGGTCAAATGTGCCACTCGGCCAAATAAAAATGAACAAATATACTAATACCATTTACACAGAACCTCACCTATCCATCTGAACTTGTTGCAGTCAAGTGAACCATGGCAGCTAACACCTCAGAGCATGGTTGCAAATCCAGCTCCCCATCCATAAAGTCCTCAAGAGTTCAACAACACATCTCTCAAGGTTGAAAAAAAAAGTCCATCCTGGACATGCGTCAAAAAGCAAAAATGTGTCCATTCAGGGGCATGACAAATTAGTAAAATGTGTCCATTCCAAAGAGGGGTGTAAGGAATGAAAAATCAGACCATCCCGGACAGATATCTAAAAATAAAAATCAATCTTGGACTTAGGGTAAATAAATGCCCACCCTGTAGGGGGTTGTTGGAGGGTGTGTGCCCATGTCCACATGAGTGGATCGGAAAATTCTGCACACAAAAATGAAAAAGTTCCTTGTGCAGTAAAGCCCTGAAGCTATCCATCTCATGGCGGTTGGAGTCTCTAGATGCCAACATCCCCTGCTTCAGGGATTTGCTATGTGCCGCTGCATCTGCATGCAGAGAGTCCTGCAGACACTTCAGATCATTCCCATCAGTCCTTCATGCTGGTCTCCATGCCCAGTTTGTGGGAGAGCCTTGAGGACCACATCTCAGCATGCATTTTCTTCTCCAAGTGGGAAAACATTTGCTGCTGATGTCCCTGAGTCCAGATGTTGCGCATCCCGGGCAGCTGGTGTGGAGATGTTTTCTCCATTCAATGGATTTCCCTGGCCATCCGATGCATTTCCCTGGAACTGTCATGCAGCTTGAAACCATTCTGGATGGCAGCATGCAACATCTGCTGATCCAACACTGTCTCTCCAGCCTGCACATGTCCACCACATATGCGAGGCTAATGGCAGTGGGCTGCCAGGGACCAGGCCTGTCACAGTGGGACCCCTGTCTCTAGCTGCAGGTCTGCAACCCCCCATTGGACATCAGTCCCTGAATCTGAACCCTAGTCAGGCGAGGGCGATATTGCAGCCATAACCACAGCAGACATGGGGCCTAACAATGACTAGACCCGTGAAGGCCTGGCTCACCTCCTCAGACTCAATGGCACCATCTGTCATGGCCATTGGGGCACCCTTCATGTCCTTCAATGTGTCCTCCACATATGGTTCTGCAACTTCACTTGCAGAGTCAGAAGAGTTAGCTACATGACTGAGTATTGTCTGTAGCACCTATTGATGTTCATGGTGTACAACACAACGGCCTCCACTGGTGGACTGACCTACAAGCTCCCCCGCTTCCACCTCCTCCTCTGCACACGCTGTATCAACACCTGAACATGGACAGACAAAACACATTTTGAGTCATGAGTACCTTGCCAAACATGTACATGTGCATTACAGTGCATAAAGAGACAAAATGGCCGGACACACATACATCAAACATCATGACTTGGCAGACTGTGAGCTGTATGTCACAAAAGATTGCCATTCGCTGACATGCACATACGTTAGCGGGCATATCAGTCAGTGCAACATGGCATGGTCTGTGTGTGCAAGGGTAGATAAATACAACCAGACATGAGCGGCATTGAAACACCTTAATGGAAGGATGAAGGTCTGTGCATCATCCGTGTTCTCATGCACAACATAGACATATTCATGTGGCAACATGTGAAAGAATGACCTGTACATCTGAGGCACCATTTTCATGCAGGCATAGGTGTTGATCTGATATCCCCAAACACAATTGGTACATTGTCATCCTGAAAGCCACATGGCTGGTCACAGTTACATGGCTTCCATACATGTGAGAGGAGACAGCAACATGGAACCGACAAAGGCACACTTGCATGGCCACTGCTCCATTGAGACTCTCTTTGTGTAATTTACTGCACAGAGACACCTATTGGCCATCCACATGTGGCCCCGTTCGGAAGAGGCCCTCGTGCATCTAAACACAGTCATAGCTGATCATTCATGTACATCGGCCATAAGGGCAAGGTAAAGGAAGACTGTGTAAACTTGAACATGATTTTGTGACACTGCATGAGCAATGATTGTCTCACATAATGGACACTACACATGCAAGAGACTGCAAATGTGTACAGTCATATGTGTGTTGCATGCCATTTCCACACATACAAGCTGCACAATTTCATGGTCCATGTGGAAGTAACAACTTCCTTGGGAGTATAGTTCATGGCACGCAGGGGTAGACACGGAAAGGCTCAGACACAGGCATCTAATTCTGAGTAAACCGCTGGTAAAAGAACATGATATTCATGTATCCAAAAATGGAGCGCACATTGAGAACACAGCCACTGAAATTCTCTTCATACATACACCCTCTGGCCTCTCTCCACCTGAGTCTAGATCATGCCCTCAGTGTTGACAGAGCTGTACAGTTATGGACTACTCATGACTGAGGACGCTTGCAACAAGCCTTTGCTTGCAAAAGCAAATGATAAGTACTGCACATGGGGAATTGTAATCCTGAAGGCCAGCACAGAGCATCAGTTAGTTGACCAAATCTACACGTGCTGTCAAAATGTGAAACATGGCACACATGAAAAGATACACACAATTTACTCCATGTCTTGTCAATTCCTATCACTTCATTGCTACATATGGTGCAGACCCGACAAGGTTCACTGTGGTATCCTTGCCAAAGTGCTCGAGTGGATGCATTGGAACATGGTGTACATGCATCCTCTCGCCAGCAATATAATTTACATCCTATCATGATGCCAAACACTGCCATATGTCTCCTCAATGTGACTTTGCACCTTGATACAGCGGTGTCCATCGTGTAACCGTACAAACCGTAGTCCATGTACAATCAATGCTGTGATATGTGTGCAGCAGTGATTAGTGGACTGGGCAAATCTCCACCCTTTTTGAAAATGCCTTCATGTGTTGCCCTAATATGAAACAACACATATGACTGTTACTGTCTGATGAGTCACATCAGTGCCTACTTCAGGTCTTCCCAAACCCTGTATGAGATTTCACATGGGCTTGAGCCCTCTGCTGTTTTACCTGGTGCAATTCATGATAAGGCAGTGCCACTTTACAGTGTGTGATCTGGCAGCACCCTTTACATGACAGTGTTATGTAAAGGGTGTTGTCAGCTCACACAATATGAAGAGACAGTTTATATGGTGTGTGTTGGCTGTGCACTATATTTGTGGTTGCCGTGTGTGACCGCACAATTGAATAAATTGAATAGTCCCTTGAGCCACCTCTATGTCATTTGTACATACAATACCGTGCTGGGAACAATGACATGTGCAGCTACGAGTGTGCCACACTTTCCCCACACTAAATCATAATAATCAGTCACAAGAGTACCCTCAAACTGAACATACACTGGGACAAACAACTTTACACACCACGACAACATGATATTTACTGCCTGCAGGCCAGCACTAAGAAGAGATGCAAATGCCAGCACTGTCAGACAAAGCTTGGTCCTGCCCTTTTGTGCAGGAATTAATCCTCAGGCATACTTATTGGTGAGTAGGCAGTGGCCTGGAAAATCTCGACCCATACGACAAATCAGAAGTCGGTTTTGTTCTAAGTGCCTCATCAGATCATTAAGGGCCCGGCTAATGTTCGTAAGTGGAACAATCATTCTTTACATTTATAGCTCCTGACTGGGTGATTCTTGTGGGAAATATGTTCCTGTATAGAGACATCATCCGCTGAAGATGAGTCTGTACCCAGCCCATCCTCATCTGCAATTCTCCTGAGACAATGGACAACTGAGCCCTCATGCCCCATCTTAGTGGTTGCCAACTCAGATGGGGCATGAGGTTCATGCCGCTGTCATGACATTCCACAACCCAATTAATGTACATGTCTGGACAAGTATGCATGTGTCATGTTTACAGACATTGTTATGTTAGGGTGAGTGCTGTGTACAGTAATGTGAACATCAAGCTACGTGTATGTCATGCAATCACTGATTCAAACATAGAAACATTTCATCACAGACTAGTGAATGGAATCTATAGCTCTATGATCATTGTTTAAATTGGGCAATGCACATTAATTACACGCAAAACAGACAGGTACACACATTGGTGTTATTCATCCACTTTAGCTTTCTCATGGGATAGCCTCAGACAATAGAAGAGTACCAGACTGTCCAGCTTGGAATGATGACCCCCGATCAGCAAATTACACCATTGCCGGCTCTAGTGTCACCCCACGCAATAAACAAGCAAGGTCCTTTCAATATGATGCCCGCAACACAGGGCAGTGGTCTGTGGGTCCCTAGACACCCGCAGGCTGCTCACACCACAATGTGTCAGCACAGGGAGCTTTGAAATGCATTCTCACAAAAGCAGGTGACAGAACAAACGTGCACCTCTGCAGCAACTGCTTTGATGCAACATCATGTATCTTGTGTACTTGATGTACAATGCTAAGAGACTGACTCCATGAGTTTAGCAATGATTAATTGCTGTGGAGGATGTTGATTTGCGTGACAGAGGTGTAGCTTGGGGCGATATCTTCCATTCAGAGGGGCACATCATAGAGTCTTGCACAGAGCACACATTTGGATAGTAAGAACCCTGGATACATGTACTGGCACAGCTATGAAGGCCAGCAGACAGTGATGTGTACTGTGACACGTACATGTGCCACAAATGTAAACCACACAGCCAGCTCCCAGGACACAGACCATATGATAGAAGTGTACACACATACATTGGCCATGGACGGATGACAACTGCAGCCAACTGTACTGCAAAACATATATGGGCAGGTCAACCATTGCAGTCTACACAAAAGATACACACAAATGCCACTGACCAGATGTGACCAGATAGGGATTCATACCCCCCACATCTTGCACCTTCTCACTGCTAATGAATACACTTGCAGCCTCTTCAAATGTATTCAGCTGCACATCATCCGCTGTCCCCCCTCCAGTGCCCTGGACTGAAGCCAGGTTGTAACTCAGCTTCTGCTTGGTCCTTCATGTGAGGTTATTTATTTGCTTCTGGACATCATTAGAAGTGCACTTCTCCACACCGCATGCGTTGATGAGGTGCTTGATGTAAAGGTGATCCAACATGTAATCTATGAGGGTGTGAAGCTCTTCATCAGTGGAGCGCTTCTTCCTCAGCAGAACCTTATCCTGTGGCTTATCTTGGGGTGTAGCCTGTTCATGCTCTGCAGGGTGTCCCTGCTTGGACCTAGTGGCCCATAGTGTTGCGTGTTCACCTCTTGGCCTCTGACCTTGTCCATGTCCAGGTTCAGAGTCACCTGTGGACTGAGGCACACCACGTCTTCCTGGGACTAGGGTCCATGTGTCCTCAGCACAACCCTGTCTTCTCCCTTTCCCTTTTAGTGTCTTCCCACTCATGGTTCAAGACAAATGTATGAATGAAAAGCACTGCCAAATATGTCTCGTAAAACAAAATGATTGGGAACAGTCTACGTGTTGGACTATGCAGATGTGTCTTCCAGCAAGGCTCCAAGGCACCATAGAAGCTAAAATAAGTGGCACGCAATAGGCAGAGGCACCAAACAAAAATGCATCTGTGATAACCGGAATCCTTTAAAAAACATTAAAAAAGCAGTATGCAATACACAGTGGCCCCCCAAAAGGCAGAAAATGCATATGCAATGTACAAAAACTCATGAAAAGAGAAAAAAGGCTGTACGCAATACACAGTGGCCCCTCAAATGACAAAAAATGCATATGCGATGTAACAAAGGCTTCCATAAAGAGAAATAAAACGGTACACAATACACAGTGGACCCCAAAAACACAGAAAATGCATACACAATGTACTGAAAGCTTCTGAAAAGAGAAAAAAAGCAGTAGGTGATATGCAGTAGCGTAGCCCCCCAAAAGAGAAAAAATATGTACGCGATGCACCCCTGTGCCTCTACATCCAAAAAAGGAAAAAAGGGTTACACAATATGCAGTGGCCCCCAGAAAGGCTAAAAATGCATATGTGATGCATCAAAAACATCTGAAAAGAGAAAAAAAGCAGTACGAGATAGAGAGTGGCCCCCCAAAAGACAAAAAATTGATACACGACGTACCAAAAGCCTCACAATCAGAAGAAATACATGTGTGCATGCGCAGAGGAAACCCCCAAAAAGAAAAATGCGGTACCCTCAAATGCTATCTGCTACACTCAATCGTCCGTCTTTGTACCTTCTCACCAACAACCAGTGATGTGCATCACACCCCTTAAATATCCCTGTGATTGCCCTGTGCCACGTAAGCCACATAGATGTGCTGAGTGCAGAGCGCATCACGTAACTTACGAGCTAAGGGTCTTTACTTGTTCTTGACTGTCTCAAATGCGAGAAGTGCACCTGCCTGCATGCCATTGATTTTGCCGCCTCCTGCCATGCATTCCTCAAATACTCAACATCTGAGTGTAAGTGCCTGCTCGCAACAAGCAATGTCTTGGAGTGTCAGCTGTTCCACCATTGCCTGTTTTCTTGTGTTGGGCCGGTGACCACCTCATCTGGTAATTTGGGACTTCCACCTCTCCCTACCATCTCCACCAGAACTCCACAACACATATCCAGGACCCAGAGAAGCCACACCTGCCTCGGGGGTTGCCATGTCAGAGCCATCAACTTCATCTGGAGTGAGCGTCACCTGCATGTCAGCAAGGCAGAGGGCTGTCAACTTCTCCATCACCTCAGTTGGCATCCTTATGGATCGGGACCTGAGTAGTTATGAAACCCTCTACCACTTTTCAACTCAGCGGGCCACAATGGGTGTCTAGAGATCTGGGAAGAGACCAGGGCTACCATCAATGCAGAGGCAGTGGCAGACTGTACACTGAAGGCCGTGAAGAAATGATGGTAGGACCTCAAGAGCCAGAGCCATATGAAGGCAGAGGCAACCCTCAAAACAGAGCCCACAGTGGAGGTGCACCATGCAGGCTGCCACCAATTGTCTCCAAACCAGCTTTCGGTCTAGAGAGCTTCTACTTGGAACTTCACTCCCAGATCTGTGAGTGGAAACGTCTGAAATCTGCAGGTGAGTACCCATGTGAGGCACCACTCTAAAGTTTATGTGTGTTGTGCTTGGGCATGCCTGATTACAAGGGCCCCTTCTGTATGCAGCATGTGTGTTGCATTGAGCCACAGCAACATGCAGCCTCCTGCCAATGCTTGGCATATGTGGTGGCAGACATATGTTTAGGGCATTGCCATATGCACTGTTTGCCCTTGGTGATTTGTTGCACTTGTGCAAATGCTATGTGAGTTCACAAGAACAACTGCTGAGACAGTACAGATGACAGATTACAATGTTGTGGCCATGTGAGGGACATGCATGCAGGGCATCTCTATGTGTTGCACATCTGCATGTGAGCCCATCCACACACATCCACAGAGTGACACATGTACATGGATGTCTGTGTATGTCATGTTGGTGCATTGAGCTCTCAGGGATGGGGAATTGGTGTGTCATCCCACTGCATGTGAAGCATGAGTTCACGTGTCATCAAGCCACACGTATTTGCAGGCACAAAAATCATAAGCGCTTGCTCCTCTGATATGCATGCACATACATGTTGCACGGTTACAGGACAAACTGTCAGGGATGCATGTGGATAACTGTAATTGGGTGGGCAGGTGCATTTCCCATGGCTCTGGCTGCATGTTAAACCTGTGTCACCTTGGCATTGGTATAGTGGCATTGCCGGAATTTGGAAATGTGTTTGTGGACACACGACAATGTGCTGGGATGACATGTGCATGTGTCATGATTGTGAGTCAGCATTGTCCCTACACTCGTGTATCAGTAGTCATGCAGATTGCATGTGTGTGCACATCTGTGTGTGTGTGTGTGTCGTGTGTGTTTGTGTGTGTGCACGTGTGTGTGAGTTGCTGATTGACACATGCTGAATGAATGTTACTGTTGATGTTATGTATGCCACACATGCATTGACAATGATGACTGATGTCAATGTTCTTTGTCCCTTTTCCACAGTTATTGCAGCTCCTGGAGAGGACTGTGGTGTTGCTGCGGAGCATATGGGCAGGGACAGGGCCACCAGGCCCAGGTGCACATCCCAGACAGCCCCCATTGGCATCACCTCTCCTAAGGAGGAATTGAAAGGGGGAGTGCCAGGACCACCAGGCGAGTCTACTGGCAGTAAGTCCCAGGAGTTGATTGTGGGGGGAACACCTCAGCAGCTGTGTGACAGGATGTAGAGACACAGGGGTCATCGAGGGTGGAAGACTCTATGGAGTCATCCATGGTGATGGAGGTGGAGGAGGAGGCAACTGCAATCCAGCCCACAGGGTATGATGTGGGCATCCAGGAGGGTGTTCAGGCTACACTATCTGGCCCAGAGACATGAGGATAAGCAGTCCAACATGGAGGTTGCTGCAGAACCTCCTATCCCTGGGCCATCAGCTGTGGCAGTGACCACCTTCTCGGATGCCCCCACCAAGACTGAGGCCCTCCATGCGACTGAGGAGGCCATCCAAGATGTGGTGCAGATCCTGCTGGCTGGTCTTGTGAGGCAGCCATCATCGATCCATTATTCTGTGTGAGCTACTCGCGATCAGCTGGCTCATTTTCACAGGTTGATGTGCCAATACCTGGGCCAGGTGGAAAGAGCACTGCTCTCGGTGTTCTCTGAACTTTGGCACATACAACTGCCCCCTTCTCTACTTCCTACTCTGTGCCCCAGTTGTCCTCCAGGAAGCCTTCCATGCCGCATTCCACCATGGCCCTCTGGTGGATGTCCCAAGTATGCCACAGGAGGTGGTCACTGTGCCTGCCCAGGCACCAACACAGGAAGAGACAGGTTGGATATCTGGCACTTCAGGCCAGTGCTGGTGCTGTGCCTCCGCAGCAAGTGCCATCCAATAGGAGGGGGTACCTGTGCAGCTTACTCTCAGCCAGGCAGCAGCAGGTGAGGAGTATGTGGAGGCAGTCAATACAAGGCCAATAAACACCGAGGAGGCAAATCAGGAAGGAGATGTTCCACATCTGACAGGAGGAATGGAGGCAGATCCGGCATATGGTGTGTGTCAGAGCAGAATTTCAGAGGCAGCTGATTAAAAAGAGGCAGCGGGGTTGGAGGTATACATTGTCAGAACCAGGACAGAGGTGGCAGAAAGGAGGACAATCGGGTGGGTTGCTATCTTAGAGGCTGATTGCAGGGATGCAGAGGAGGAGGAGAGGTGGATGATAGAGGGCCCGCAGGCAATCCAGGCAAGAATGGAGGCCCGGCCTCCAGGCAGAAGATGAGAACTCTGACTCTGCATTGAGAGATGTGAGCCTGCTGCCTGTGCAAACAGTTCTTAGTGTTATGTTTCATTTGGGACTTTTATTTTATTTGCATCCCTGGACATTTAACCCTTCCACAAAGTTTTTTTATTGTAGTGTAAATATGTATAATACAAGTTTCTTAATCTTGATCACTCATTTGTTGCAGTCACTTTGTCCATGTGCAAAACTACATTTTAAATGTTTTAGAAATGTCACTTAGGTTGGGGCCTCACTGCAGATGTGTGGGATACACTCATCACTTTTTCACTCGTCATTCAGTAGCGGGATCCCCCCAAAGCATAGCCACCCACCTGCACACATCTGCAATCACCCAAACATGCTCTCATAACATGCTGTACAGCTGTCACTCAAATGCTGCATTTTCAAATGATTGTTTTTTTCAGTCTGTATGTACATTTGTCTCCTTGACTCGCACACTATCTGACAGCCTTCACATCACCCAACCACATGCCTGCTCTACTTGTGTCACTTGCATGCACTTCACCAACTCTGCCTACCTACCTGACTACCTGCCTTCCTTCCTTTGTACAGGCTAATATGCAAACACATATTACATATGGTTCGGTACAGTCTGTGATTTCTTGGACTTGGGTCCTCCAAGGCATTGACCTACATCGCTTTGCGGCCATTGCAATTGCAATTGCACATGGGAACAATGATATGTAACATTGCATTACACTGCATTAGGGAGTCATGTGATGAGCTACAGACATGGATTCTGCAGCAGTGCTCCCAGTTGTTCAGTTTGGAGGGGAATATGTGGCTGGTGTGCTTCTTGTCAGAGGCAGGCCGGTGGAGTTGAGGTTAGTTGTTGCTTGACTTTGGACTGGTAGGTGTGTAATCTAGCAGGGCATGGCTGGAGTTGTGGGCAGATGTAAAAGGGGTTGTGGGGAGGGGGGGCACTGTCTGGGGGATGTGGAGGAGGTCAAGGGGGTGTAGGGAGTGGGTGTTCTGTCAGGCAGAGGCCTGGGGTTGTGGTGGAGGTCAGGGGGGTGGGCTTTGTCAGAACTTGAGGGGGCTGCCTGGGGGTTGTGAAAAAGGTCAAGGGGGTGTGAGGAGGGTGTGTACTGTTAGGGGGATACCTAGGAGTTGTGGTCAAGGTCAGGGTGGTTGAGGGGTGTGGCAGCACTTGAGGGCGCTGCCTGGGGGTTCTGGTGGGGGTCAAGTGGGTGTTGGGAGGGGGGTGTACTGTCAGGGGAATGCCTGGGGGTTGTGGTGGAGGTCAAGGGGGTGTGGGGAGGCATGTGTACTGTCAAGAGAATATCTGGGGGTTTTGGCAGAGGTCAGGGGTGGTGGGGTGTACTGTCAGGGGAGACCTGGGGGTTGTGGTGGATGTCAAGGGGCTGGTGGCGAGACCTGGGACTTGAGCTGGCTGCCTGGGGGTAGTGGCAGAGGTCAGGGGATTGAGGGGGGGGAGGGGTGGTCTAGCAGGGGGATGCCTGGGAGTGGTGGTGGAGGTCAGGGGTGTGTGGGGAGGGGGTGTTCTGCCAGGGGTACACCTGGGGGTTGTGGCAGAGGTCAAAGGGGTGTTGGGATGGGGGTGTACAGTGAGGTTGATGCCTGGGTGTTGTGGCAGAAGTCAGAGGGGGGTGATGGCTGGTGCTGGGACATGAGGCGGCTACCTGGGGCTTGGGGCAATGGTGAGTGGGTTTGATGTCAGGACTTGAAGGGCTGCTATGAATTAGGGTGTAGTCTAGCAGTTTGGGTGCCTTGAAAGTAGGGGTGATGGTCTGCACATTCACTGGGGTGCAGACTTGCCTTATGGGGATTCACGCACAGTTATGGCTGGGTCCCGCCTTCTCTTGCAGGGGTTGGTGTGCAGTTTTGACAGGGTGCAGCCTTGACTTACAGCGCGCCATGCACAGTTTTGCCTGGGTGCAGCCTTGACCTGTGGGGGGACCGTGCACAGTTTCACCGGGGTGTAGCCTTGACTTACGCCGCACTGCATGCACTTTCCCCGAGGTTCAGCCTTGAGTTTCGTGGGTTCACATGCAGTTGTGTTGATGTGTAGCCTTGACTTACGGGGGATCATGTGCAGTTAGGAAGGGATGGAACCTTGGTTTATGGGGGTTCACATGCAGTTTCACCATGGCGTAGCCTTGGCTTATGGGGGGACCACATGCAGTTTCGCCAGGGAGATGTCTTGACTTGCATGGGGGACCGTGCAGTTTTTCTGGTGTGCTGGATGGTGGGGCAAAGGTAGACCCAAATGTAGGCACAAAAGTTGCTATTTGACAATGGTTTTTGTTTGCGTGGGGGCATGTGGAGGGTGTTCCAGGCACAAGTTTTTTTTCTTTGCATCTAGGGTTACTTTGCGCTTTGAAATACATGAATATGTAGAATGCGCCAAAAACATTTCCGTGCAGGTAGGTAGAAAGTTGTTTTATGCGCTTTGCATGGACTTTGCACTTTTTTTATGACTCGGGCCCTTTGTGCATTGGAGATTCTATGCCACTGCATTTTCAGTTGTCATGTCAACCAGGGAGACTGCTTCATGGCACCCCTTTGTTTTTGCAGTGATTTTTTATAATTATTATAATTGTTCTTTTGTAACGCGCTTAATACCAATGAGTGGTTTATAAGCACGGGATCGATAAACGCGTTGCCCCACCAAAAAGAGCCAATACCAAAAATGAAAAAAGTTAAAATGACAAGAACAAAAGGCAAATGCAATAGATTACCAAAAAGACCTACAAAGAAAAGAGCAGTGATGAAGATATGGATCCACCAGAACTGCATCCACTAACCTGAAAACAGATTTAAAAAAGCAGACATATAGCTTGTTTTCAGTGGTCTGAGGATAAGCAAGTCATAAAGTTAAAACAGGCAGAGTCAAGTGATATACCCCCTGTTAAAAGGGTACAAGTCTGGTAAGCCGGTTGGGTGCCCCATCACAGCTACTGATCCTATATTGATCTCAAGCACTAATGTGTATGCCATCTTGCAACGGAGTGATTCCACTGGTCTGCACAATTGTTTTTAAATATGGGTCTGTGAAGAAAGCATATGCTATAATTCACATATCTCGTTTTATTACACTTGGGGATGCATGAGACATAGGACCCAATATCCACTTCAGATCTGTAAGGAACTAGCCAAACCTTCTGCAGTCTCCACCTCATCTCTTTCCTCGCAGCCCCTCTGCAGTGCACAGGCCACCCACTTCACTGAAAAAACTCAGCACATCCTGAGTACTCTTTCTTCAAGCCCTTCCTCCCTTTTATGAAAACTGCTCTTCTAAACACCCGTGTAGAACTGCTTGCATCTCTTGACTATAACTCTCTTGCTGTTCTCATTCTTCTTGATCTCTCCTCTGCTTTCGATACAGTCAACCACTCCATCCTCATAAAGCGGCTCCATGATACCCTGGATATCTCGGAGGGGGCACTAGACTGGCTGACCTCCTTCCTCACTGGGTTCTCTCTCCTCCCCCACCACTAATCTCCACTTGTGGCATTACCCAAGGCACTATCCATTTGCCCTGGCTTTTTAAAATCTATCTTGCCTTGCTTGCTCAACTTATCTCCACTTTCTCCCAGCACTTCAAGTGTTCTGCAGATGGCACCCAACACTTTTTCAAACTTCCCTCTGAACCTCTTCCCTCTTCCTCTACCATTACTGACTGGGCATCTGCTATCCAGTCTTGGTGCGCATCCAATGATCTCTGTCTAAACGCCTGCCAGACTGAGATCCTTCCTTTCGGGACTCCTGTTCCTTCTTTCCTCTTTTCACTCTGGCCACCCTCTATGGGCTCTCCCCCATCTCCTTCCACTGAATCCAGAAACCATGGAGTCATCTTCGTCTCCTCTCTCTCCTTCCTAACATCCTGGACCTTTACTAGTGGCCCATTTCCAACTCCATTTCCTCAGAGGTACACTCCCTTTACTCAATTTTTCCTAGAAACCAAATGTCTCTAGAGCTCTGGCTCTCTTTAGGCTGGACTATTGCAGCAGCCTCTTCCTTAATCCACCCTCCTCCTCTGTCTGCCCCCTGCAGCTAATCCAGAATAGGGGTACCAGACCTATCATTGGCCTCAAGCACAGGAACCGCATCTCTACAACCCAAGAATCTCTCCACTGGCTCTGGGTTGCTGCAAGGATCAAATTCAAATCCCTATTCATTATCCATTAGGCTGGTTTGGCCTTGGAACCATGCAATCTACAACCTGCTCTCACCAAACAATCTCCCTCCAGATCTCTCCGATCCTCTGGCTCCAACTCCCTGCGTGTCAAGTGCTTCTCCACGCAGCCAGTGGGTGGTCGATCTCTTTGCTCAGATGGCTCCCTCCTCTGCAGCAGTCTCCCCCTTGCTCTTTTTCTTGATCCAGATTCTTCAAATTCTGCAAGCTTCTCATGACTTTCCTCTTCTCCTCCTCCTTCTCCCTCATGTGCTAATCCCCACAGTTGCTGAGATTGGTGGCCTGGTCGCTCATGTGTGCTCATGGGCCCTGGCCTTCTGGCCAATCACCTGCAACCTCTGCCATCCCCCTGCACTTGCCTTTGGGCACCCATTGACCTTTGTTGTCTAACAGGCCTTCACTTATTGTACTTGCAGGTGACCACTCTCTGACTAAGTGGTCTCTGCCTGGCACCTGCCAGTTGCCCCACAACTGGCTCTCTGGCCCTTCCACCTCTGTGGAACCCCTTGCACAAACCCCCTCCCCTGTCCCATCTCTCTTTCTGCACTTGCACGTCCTGAATGTTCACAAGGACTATAGAAAATAGTCTCTCTATTAATGGATCCATCTGCATCATGGGCCAGTGACTTTTGATTACCTGTTTAATCTTGGCACTTTGGATAGAGTAAGTAGTAACATTCCCCGATGGAGGAGTGACTTTCGATAGCTTAGGTATGAGCAGCCTCTCTCTCTGGGTCTGCTCTACTTTCTCTGCTATCCCTTTAATCAGATGTTCATCATATTTTATGACAGAAATTCTCTTGCAACATAAGAGATTGTGTTTGGTATTCGTCAGGGCTTGATGTATTGTGGCTGTATAATAATTAACTGAAAGGCACACTGTCGAATGTGTGTTTGGGATGAAACATTGTAGCTAAACGTAGACTGTTGTGGTCTGTAGTCTTAGTAAAATTCTGGTATTCAACATGTTATTTTCCTGATAGAGCTCTACATCCAGAACATGAATATTGATTTCACTTTGTCCTGTGGTAACCTTTATAGGGGGATGCATGTGATTAATAATTTCATCAAGAATGTTGCAGTTCATGAATTCGGCCTGACCATATTCCGAACACATCATCATTGATGCATCAGAAATACATGGCCAGATGTTTCGTCCATGTCTCAGAGTTTAGAATATGTTTTGTTTCTAGATACAGCATGAAGGTGTTCACATAGCTTGGTGCCATGGCTGCCACCATGCTTGTGCCTGAAACTTGTAGATAGTGCCTCAAGATGATAACCAAAAAAGCTGTCTGTAATACATGTTGTATGTGTCAGTAGGAGCCATTCCATGGCCTCTAGCTCCACCTCCTGTGTAATGTTCTTATAAAGTGATGTAACATCCATGGTGAACATGATATCTTGTCCTATTACATATTCGTCAGCATTTAGCTTGGTAAAAAAGTGAGTTGCGTCTTTAATGTACGTGGCACTTCCTTGGATCAAAGGCTGTATCGCCTTATCCAATTACTGAGACAAGGGTTCCAAGAGACTTCCCATTGCAGAGATAATTGGTGTCCTGGGGGGTTGACAAGTACCTTATGGATCTTGGTAATAAATAAAATACTGGCATAACTGAATCTGTGACCTCCACAAGTAGCCTGGTACGTTCAGATATGACCCCTCTCAATTCTGTATCATCTAGCATGTCTTTAATGAGTGCTCTCACCTTTCCGAGGGATCAAACAGAACCTTTTGATATGTTTCTCTGTATTTCCATTGTCTTTCTGCTTCCTGTATATTATCATGCTTATCCATCAGGACTAGCACCCCTCCCTTATCCACAGGTTTAAAAATCAGGTTCTGGTTGTCCAGCATCCCTTTCAGAAACTGCTTTGAGTTCTACTGACTCAAAGAAAACATGCAGAAACCTACTGCTTTATTGTGGTACGAAGGAGAGTCCCTTCTGTATCACCCCTTACTCAAATCTCAAGAGCTGATAATTGGATATATTAACAAGTAGCTCTTCTTCCCTATTAATGCTTTTCTTGGAGGATTTCTTCTTTTTGCCTCTTTGGACCTGACTCGGTCTAAAAAAGAGACCTGTCTACAATTGTGGAACCTGATGCAGCTGGTGGGGATGCCTCTACCTCCATACCTCCTCATTTAGCAACTCTGTCCTCTAAAGTGCCTTCTAACTGCCCCCTAGAGGCATCCCAAGATGCTGTGTCTGATGCCCCTTCCCTTTGATCTCTCGGTTTCCTTCCTCCCTGGGGATTGAATCTGGGAACCCTTTTCTAGTAGTACTCCAGCCAACTGTGTACTGTGAAGTTTGTGATCTTGTGTATCTCTGCTAAACTTCCTAATCTTTTTAACTTCAAGTTCCTTCCTATACTTACCCAAATTTGTGTCGGTATCTTCCAGAATATTTTAGATGTGTTCTTGTATTTGGCTTGTGCTTGAAGTACTCTTAATGGTATTAATCTCTTCTTTTAAAAGCAAAAACCTGTAGGTTATTTGACTAAAGCTAGCCTGCTATAGGTGTCTGATTTCGGTGCTTGAAAGAAATGAACTTCGCTCTTCTGGCATCACATTCGAAGTGCTTTAGTAGAGGAATCGGAGGCGATAGGGAGGGGAGAGAGATGTAGTGAGAAAAAAGATAGTGGAAGTCTTCCCCCACTGTCAGAACTCCTTTGTCTATACTACCCACTCTCCTTCCTTCTCACTAAAATCAAAGGCCTTTAGAAATGCAACACCATGGTGTGAGGCTACTCCCTTTGAATGGTGTGCTCCTTTGATGACTGGGCCCAGGACAGCCTCCTGTAGAGTGCCTGTCTTTGACAGAGGGTTTTACCTACCTCCACAATAGAATCTTAGAAGAGGCCTGTCAGTTGAGTTGGGACAAGGAGCTGGCACATGTGTAATATCAAGAAGGATGTGCTGCAATGATCAAGAGTAGAACAGTGCAAGTATAGCTTATATTTATTGATGTCCCTGCCAACATCATGTATAGGGGTGCAAATCCTAAATGCAGCCCCTGTGCTGCAGACACTTTACACATGGGCAACTGATAGAGCAGGTGCTGCAGATCAGGAGACTGATGCATTATGGCACAGATACACATAATGCTTTTGGCAATGAGCTTATGAAAGGGGGATCTATTTTTATTAATTAATAAAAATCAAAAAGCAAGGCCTTTCACACACTTGCCAGATGGCAATTCTTCACACATATGTTAAACTTTTTTAGAAATGGGAACAATGTTTTTTTTTTTGCTGCCACATGAAGGCTGGAAATAACCTATTTTTCTAGTAGACATATTCATCGCTCCTAGTCAGAGGACACATACAACATTCTATTTCAGAAGGTAGAGTATGGCTGCTGCTGCTATGAAAGGGCAAAGTCACTTCTCTCCGTGTCATCCTCTCAGAATGCAACGTCTTTGTGCTCTTGAACTGCCATGCTGAGTTAGCTCTCTTGGTGTGTGGTCTGCCTTCCTCACCCTCTGCTCTTGTGCTCCACATTTTATCCCTGTGGGGAAGGGAAAGGGCCATCGGGTGTGTGTGATTCTGATCCATTGCCTGGCTTTGCCTGACCCTTGTATTGGGACATGTCTGGTAAATGGCTCTTGTGTTAGTCCATTGTCTTTCGTGTTGTGGGCAAGTGTTTGTGTTGGAAAAGGGGGGATGCAGTGTTTTGGAATATCCTATTTGGTAGGATGGGGAAAAGGTGCTGAGAGAAGGGGTATACCACGTCTCAACCATCAGTGTCCCACTCCCACTCCTCAAGGACCACCATCGAGCTGATCCTCCCTCACTTGTCCACCCCCAGGAACTGGATCCAATAGAAATGGCTGTGTCCTGGCCACCTGAATCAGAGATCCCCAGGGACTAGCTATGGAGACACCTTCAGGTTTCTCACAATGGCAAAACCTCTGTTTTCTCTAGTACACCTCAAAAGGATAGCAATGGAAACCACTACATGAAGCTGAATATGTTTAGTGTGAGGGTCAGCCCTGGCCCTGAATTTCAGGTGTTGCTGCATAGGATTACAAGCATTCATTCCTTGGTAAGGCATAGATCCACCATCATTGGCATAGGTCCTAACACTAGTCCTGCTCCCCTAACTTATATTGCGGCCCAACAGTTCTACCTTCCCAGCAAAAGTTAACTTGGACTGCCTTTCCTTTTCCCCAGGACGTCTGTCCTTTCTTACTCTCCCCTCCAAGATGTCAAACAAATTACCCTCTACCATACCTCTTTTAATGTCCACCTTATTCAAAACATCACCTTTCTTCAATAGTGAAAGTGGAGAAAAGAAACTAGTATCACTCTGGCTGCAACCAATTTTGCATGGGTTGTGGGGTGGGAGCAGGGGATGGACAGATTGGGGCTTCACATTTGGCTTGCGATTTATTGGCTTTTGTTGCATTGTATCTTTACTTGAGATTACCTGGAATAATAAAAAGGAACTAGATTTATCCCTGATACAACTATTCAAACAATATATTAAAACATTGTATTTTTGAACCAGCTGTGTGCGTAGACTAAATACAATGTTATTTGATGCACACATCTCTTTAGTGCACATTCATTATTATTATATTTGAGTCATTTGCACCGAAACCCGCAATTACTGACATAGCTTAAACATAGTGTGATTGGCATCACATTAGAACCGCATATAGCTCCAAACAGCGTTATTAAG
Organism: Ambystoma mexicanum; assembly: GCF_040938575.1. Classification (NCBI taxonomy): domain Eukaryota; kingdom Metazoa; phylum Chordata; class Amphibia; order Caudata; family Ambystomatidae; genus Ambystoma; species Ambystoma mexicanum. The sequence goes on from NC_090937.1 coordinate 1,011,135,573, forward strand.
TTAAAAGGACGTTTTACTGCATGCCTAGAACAAGTACATCGAGCTATGACAGGTGACACCTTTGCATTGTATATCATTGTATCCTTTTCTTAAATAAATATTTGCATTTATAATAACAGTAATTAATTACTGCATTGTAAACTCAATAGACTTATTGAGCTTGCTGCAGTACCTTCCATTGAATAACATGGATGGCAGAGGAAAACTTAGGTAAAAGCCCAGGGGTTGAGTAGGGAGTCCCTCATGACATAGAGTCATCTGACAAATCTAGTCTCGTATATGATATAGTTGAAATTCATCTTTCCAAATACTAAAGAATTCAAAAAGATCAGAAAAAATACAAGGAAAATACAGAAACACCGAATCACGCACATTTCATAACAATAAAATAAAATTATTATACTCCTAAAAGAAGGAATAAAGTTTCATAAATTAATCTTTTCATTACTAAAGAAAATACCATCATCAAATAATTTTTCCACAATTCAGCTCAGTTGGTGCTTTTTGTCCGCAATATATATATCAAACAGCTTCTAGATTCTTCTATGTTCATCAAGAAGCACGTTGTTGATCTATATTAGTACAACTAGCATCTATCTGGATTTTGTTAAGTTAGTTAATAACGGCAATATTCATGGAGACGGGTTTGGTTTTGCACATAATATTCCATGCAGAAGTCACGCTCAACATTCTAAAATCATTGAAAAACCTTTCAAAAGTCTCTCTTCTTAACATAAGAAGGACTTCACATTCGCACATGATATGCTATAGTGCTTCAATCTTTGTTTCGTTTTTACAAAATCTACATATTAAAATAGCATCTTCATTTTTACTACATGCAGCTAATCTTTCTCTGGTGGACCACAAATCAAAGAGAAAACGCACACATTTCGATCGATAGTGGATATCAGGATGCTGAGCTTCATGCATGTCAAAAGATCAACATCAATATTGGTCTCATCCATCCTCTTTCCAAGATGTTAACTACTATATCTCTTTATACCATCACACGCTTGACCAATTATATTTATAACAGTGGTCTTGTATTTCCAATTATTCTTGCATTTGTGATACAATGACACTTCCATTGCCATTACCAACTGCGCTTAGTGAATTCAATCCAAGTTCATAACGTATAATAGTGTCCTGATCCGGTGTGACCTCCCGAGACCCCTCCTCACCTCTGTCTTCAGATGAGCTGCTTCAAGACTGTTCAGAGGTCCTTTGTCTTGCCCTTCGTCCTTCCTTTGACTTCCCCTTGGTCTCTTCTGCTTTTTGTCGTGCACATAGGGCTGAGCTCCCCCAGAGGCCACCTTGGCTGGACTCGAAACCCACGCCAAAGGGAACTCCTGGGAGCCCTCCCAAAGCAAGGGTAAAAGCCACCATGCACCAAAAAACCCTGGTAGAGAACGTGATGACACAATGCACACTCCGAAAGGATTGATGTCCCCACCAGCTGGATGAGTGATCAAACCAGTGTCCATAAGAAAGGAAGGTAAGTAGGTACAGGTACTGGTCTGAGAGTTCTCAAATGGCAACGGAGACCAGAGGAATGGTATTCACCAAAGAGTAGAGTCCTCGGTCTGATGCTCTGGTGAATAAAGAAGGATCCCGTGTGGCCCACAGGAGGCGGAGCCACAAAGGGAACAGAGAGGAGTAAGAAAAATAATAAGGATAGACAGAAAGCGGGTAAATGAGGAAATATGTAGTAAAGTAGAGTGAACACAACACACGAGGGCGTATGACATAACAGAAGAGTTAGAAGGCAGGTGGTGGAAGTAAGATACCGCTGCTAAAGGTGGAAGGGCTAGAGTGCCGGAAAGAATCAATGAAGCAATCCGCCAGTAGAAATGGAGTAAGCAGGAGCGAGCCAAAGGCGAAGATCCAGTTAAACGAAAAGGAATCAGGAAAGGAGGAAAGCAGACAGTAAGGAGTAAGGAAACTGCTGCGAAATACAGACAAAAGAACGCCAGAAAATTACAAAGTGTCTACCTGCCAGTAGAAAAGGAAGCAAGCGGGAGAGAGCCGAAGGCGAGACCACGGTTGAAAAGTTAAGAAACAGGAAAGATCGAACGCAGACAGCGCAAAAGAGATAAGAGTAAAGCAAGGGGCCTGACCGCCAGAAATTACTAAAGCAGCTACCCGCAAAGAGGACGGGAGCACACAAGAGTGCAGGAGGGAAACAAATCTGCATACGAAACTGAGAGGAAAAAGTAACAGCAGCGAGGCTCCTGAAGACAGATACAGCGCACTGTGCAGACATCACAGTACGAAGACACAGAGAGTAGTTGACATATTGGATGAGGACTAGACCGCAACTCTACTTGCCAGCTGGTGTCAATGAGAGATCTTTCACTCTTTTCCAAAAAATACCTTCCAGGTATATCCAAACTGGATGGTAAACTACACTTTTATTCACTGCACTGTAAGGATTGTAGGAATAATTGTTTGCCTATAATAGGTTATAATCGGCAGAGATGTAAATTTGCCATATTTATTTTAATGAGCTTTGCTTGTGAATATAACGTTCTCATCTTGTATTTTAGCTCTTCCTGATATGGCATATCTACCTTGCTTGTATTATCATTGGTCCCCAGATATTTAGAAGTTGTGACTACTTTTATCAATAGGTTATCAATGTTCCACAGCTTAGTCTCTTTCCTGGACAGCTGTTGAGTGCCACCTAGAAAAAGTATATTTGATTTAGCAGTGTTTATTTTCAGTTTATTTTCTTTAGCATGTTTTTCTAGTGCACTTAGAGACATGCTCAATCCAATCGGTGTTTGATCCATAATTAGCAAATCATCTGCATACAGAAGATAACCCACACTGATCTGATTTAAGTTTGGAGGAAATGATCGTACTTGTTTAAAGTATTGGTCAAAATCGTGAATATCAAAATTAAAGAGCGTTGATGTGAACAGACAGCCTTGTTTTAAGCCAATGTTGGTAGGTATCTTTTTCGTAAAGAGACCTTCTCTATTAAGCTTCACTTGTATAGTTGTGTTTTTATAATACTGCTGTATCAAATTAAGCAGGGAGGGGGGACAACCAGCATCTTTGAGTTTATGCCACAGCAATGGTCTAGAAACGGTATCAAAAGCTTGCCTGTAATCTATTAGGGCTATGTATATTGGCTGTTTTCTCTTGATAGCTTGCATTTTGAGGGCTTGTAAGATCACAAGGGCCCTCATTACGACCCTGGCGGAAAGTGACTGACCGGACCGCCACAGCGTAAATAGCGTTTCCGCCATTGCACGATGGAGCAAAGTGCGGCCCATTCCGACCCATCGGGCACGAGCACCACGGCATGGCGGAAGTGCAAAGTCCGCGATGGCGGAAATGACCCCAAAACGGCCCACACCGCCGCCGTACGGCGCCCTAGGTGCAATACCGCCACCCATCACAGCGGACACCGCAGTGTGCGCCTACCGGAAAGTACGTTGACCGGAAATATACGGAAACGGAAGTTAAAACATGGGCCCGGAACGGGAAACATCCCGCCGTACACCTATAAAACCACAAAAACCACACAACCACTAAAAACACTACCCAGAGACACACCCCAACCCGTCATCCACCCTAGCGAAACCAAGAAAAATGGGAAAAGTAGCGAAGAAAGCGTGCGACCGCAAGCGGCAGGTCCACTTCTCCCGTGAGGAACTCACCGTGCTAACAGAGACCCTCCAGGAGAATGCTGCCGTCGTCTTCTGCACGCAAATGACCAGGACGGCACTTGCAAACAAGAAGGCCATATGGGCTCTGGTGGCACAGCGGGTAAGTGCGGTGGGGACCGCACCCCGCACCCCACAGCAATGCCGAAAGCGATGGGACGACCTGCGGATACGCGTCCGCAGCATACTCTCTGCCAACCGCAAAATTGCCACAGCCACCGGGGGAGGTCCTGAATCACCCATCAAGTTGACCCCTGGGAAGAATTCTGTGCCTCCACCATCGGAATGGAGAGCATAGAGGGAGTCGGAGGGATGGAGAAAGGAGTGCAGACATCCGAAGATTCAGGTAGGTGGGCCAAATAAAACAATGCCAAATCCACAAAGTCCATCCATGTGAAGTACCATGTGTCCACATAGTGCAACAGAAACACATGTCCAGGAGAACGTCCACACACATCGGCCTGATAGCGCACGTTAAAACCCACAATAAATACATAAATAATTAAAAACCCCTAAAAAACGCACTACATGTGCAGCAGGCACACCCTAACTGCAGGCTGCCAAACAACTGCACCCTCACTCCACACACAAATGAAAGCACCTCCAAGGCCCCGACCCAAATCACCCTCAGGTACCACCCCAATGCATGTGATACAATGCCATTCCAATTCCCACAGACCCATCAATAACCCTCGCCCTCCTTTACTCCACCACAGGGTCCGATCCAAACGACGAGCATCAGGACACCCCTACCAGCACACCTGCAAAGAGGGCCAAGACCAACGGCCAAAGACCCTCTACCTCAGCTGCATGCATCAAGACACGGCAGCAGCACAAATCAGGTGGCAGCACAGAGGAGGGAACATCAACAGGCACCCCAGCAGCCAGCATGCCCACACCACCACCACCACAGGTCCCCCCAACGGATGCCACAGAAGGCACTGCCTCTGGTGGCAGCAGCACCATAGGTGACACCCCATTGATGGCAGCATGCTCCGACACAGAAGACGGGGATGTCGAAGTCAGATCCATCCATGACCTGTCCCAATACCCCTGTCTGTCCCATCCCGTACAACATGAGGATACCACGCAGGGGCACCCACAAGACGACGACTGGCCATCCCCCACAAGCCCTGTGGCAAGGCAACATGAGGACAACAGCCCCTCTGTGACACCCCCGCAAATGGCCATGGCCCAGCAGAGGCAACAGTCCCTCGACCAGTTAATCGTGCAACAGCAGCAACTGGCCACGCTCCTCAAGGACCATGCCGATGAATGTGGGGGCACTAAGGCAGACATAGAAACATCAACTGAGACACTTAGGGCAGAAATGGAGAGAGGTACAGAGACACTAAGGGCACAAATGGAGAGTAGCACCGAGAGCCTGAGGGGGGAACTGCATGCGACGTCCAAGGACGTATGTGCCGAACTTGCCGCAGTGCGCCGTGTGCTCACTGAGCTCTCGCAAACCCTTAGGGACATGCATGGACGTGAGCAGGCAGAGACATCATCCGTTGCAAGTTCCGTCCAGGGCAGCCCCCAACGTCGATCTGGGAGGAACCTGCGCTCCACAGGCAGGGGTGCCCCTGATACCCGCAGAGGGGGCTTGCAATAGCGACTGCCCACTGACAATGAGCATCTTTGGACACTGGTGTTCGGGGGGGAGGTAGGAGGGTGGAGGGGGTGTGTTGGGCTCACTTGGGTGGCGGGTCGATAGGGTGTTCAACATGATATCACATATGCCATAAACAGTGCACGATCAACCAATGAGATGTGTGGACATTGATCTTTGTGTACTAGGCCATCATAGGCGTACAGTCCATATTGTGCATGTCCCAGACACACACAGTGCCACGAGTCCCGTGTCCATGTATCAGCCACCAGGCGTGAGTGCTAGAAGCATACATCAATGAGATGCTGACGAATGTCACGGCCCTCCGGTGCCTCGCAGACTCCTTGAGGTGCTGCCACATCCCCACCCTCATCATGACCATCATCAGGTGCTTGCAGTTCTGCGTCAGGGGGCATGGGCACATTTCTACGTACGCACATGTTGTGGAGCATGACACATGCCATCACCATCTTTGCAACCTTCTCATGGCGGTACAGGAGTGCCCCGCCAGTCCTGCTGAGGCAGCGGAAACGACCCTTCAGTAGGCCGAATGCCTGTTCAATGACTACACGGGTACGTGAGTGGGCATGGTTGTAGTCCTCCTCATGCTGGTCCCGTGGGTTCCGGACTGGTGTGAGGAGCCATCTCTTCAGTGGATATCCAGCATCACCTGTATGTGGACGATAAACGTATGATGTGGAATGCCATTGCTACGTACGCACACCCCCCCCCCTTCCTGCCAGGTCATTGCCGATTCACATACCCCACATTATCATGCATGTAATGTGACTCACCGAGTAGCCAGGATCTGTTCCCTGCGTGTCGCTCCATGTACCGTGGTATTGTAGAGTTCCTCAAGACCATAGAATCATGGGTTGATCCAGGGAATCTGGCACAACAATGTGTAATGATCCTGTTGGAGTCACACACCATTTGTACATTCAGAGAATGAAATTGTTTTTGGTTGCGGTACTGGGCCTCCATGGCATGTGGGACGACCAATTCCACATGGGTGCAGTCGATGGCACCAATGCAACCCGGTATGCCGGCAAGTGCATGGAATCCCACTTTTGTGTTGGTAATTTCCTGCTCCGAGCGTGGTAGGGAGATGTAGTCGTCTGCGTGCTGCAGGAGGGCATCGAGCACTTGCAATAGTGTCCGTGAGAACAGTGGCTGAGAAATGCCATGCAACTGTCCGACTGTGTGCTGGTAGGTGCCTGTGGCCAGGAAGTGGAGTACAGACACCACCTTCAGTAGGGGTGGGATGGCGGTTGGGCTATCTATCATGCTGACAAGGTCAGCCTGTGTCATGTCCACAATGGCGGCTATGGTGTCCCGGTCCAGACGGTAGAGGGTGTGGATCTGCTCATCAGTGAGGTTGAACGGATGTGCTCGGAGGCGTGGGATTGCGGGCTGCCTGCGTGGTGGTAGTGGCTGTGCTGGCGGCCCTTGCTGGCCCTGCCTTGCCCGCCTCCTCCTCCTGCGTCTCCTCCGTGCGGCCGGTTGTAGTTGGTGTTCGTCTTCTTCTTGGAGTTGGAGTACTTGCAGTGCTATCATGTCCCCCAGGGCCAACATCGCGAGTCCTGCCGGTAGCATTTCGGTGTGGTTGTGGGAGGAGACTGGGTGTGCAATTTATGTGTTTTCAGGCTGTATGGCCTCCACCTGTGGTGATTCATTCCACCTGTGCAAACTGCTCTCCCCTTTGGCCGAGCACATCCCGCACACAACGCTGCAATTCGGGGAATGGCATCTTGCTATTGCAATCATGTATTTGTACCCGATGGCCGTGTAACATTGGTTGATATGTTCATTCTGCTGTGGTCCCATAGTTTCACATTCTATCTGTGCAGTCGCGAACAGACTTGTGAAGGGTCAGTGGAAAGTAGTACTCGAGTAACGGTGGACCCTCATGCATCACTGTACCGAGTTGCAACGACGGGCGGGGCGTCCCATTTGTGGGTGAAGGCAGTTGCCATTTTCACACACAGCCGCACTCGATGGATTAATTAGTGATTCCAAACGGCCACAGATGCCTCTTCGACGTGATGTTGCAAATGAGGAATTCGAAGGGCGGCGCTTTCGGTTTTCAGCTAGCGGCGAGGAAATGCCCACGGGTCTGACTGCAAATATAACGTACTATTGTTCAATGTCCTTGGGACAGGGGCCATGGCGAGGATGCAATGATTGATATGAATGGTTTGGGATGCGCAATGGCGACGTGGGCGATGAGGCCGGACGTTCCCAAATACATGTTACTTCACTACACTGGAATTACGGGCTGGGGCACTGTGGATTTTGCAGGCTGCATAACGCACAGACTCAATGGATATTTCTAATGTTATGTGAGTAAATATTCAGGCGTTTTAATCCCGGGATGAGGGAATGATGAATGGATGCATGGGCAGGTGATTTGATACAGAGTTTGCCATGTACAGGGCTTCTTGGGATCTATCCGCCTCCCCTACGCTATGTGATGCAGGGCTGCCATAGTGGGACCATCGTCTATCTGGCCTTGTTGAGCCCTCCCTGTCTCGACGCGCCCTCAGACACTTGTGTCCATGCACGTTACCAATCCCATCTGATGGATTCTGTTTTGACAGACGCATGCACAGGTACACTCGTTTGTGATGGTGTTTACACCTCGATATAGATAGTTATGAGTCGCAAGTGGTTTTTGGGTGGTGATGAACCTTTGGAGTGGGCTAGCATGCATATGGCTGTGGATTTAGTGTGATCATTGAAGTGAGTTGTTGGAATGTAGTTCTGATGGCCATTCTGTTCTTTTTCTTTTCTTTTGGTTGACAGGTATCTCCTCCCCTTTTGCCACTGCCATCTGTATGCCACTCCTGCAGATGGGTTTTACTCCCGACACCTGCTGCTTCGTGTTAATCAGTGGAGCAGCATTACGATCTTATGGGACGATCGCCAATGGGCCACATGCCCTTACGCAGTACTGGTGGCTCGGAGCAACATTTCGGCCTTTCAGCTGGACTAGTGCCTCCCCATTGGGACGGCCCTGCGGTTCTGTGCGCTTCCATGTTGCCTTTTCGTACGTGAATGTGGCTCTGTGTACCATGATGGAACAGGGCGTCACACAAGTAGTGGCTGGTCATTTCTTGCGGATGCAGCCCACAATGGTGAAATGTGTTTTGGAGTTCATGGCCTGATGGCTGTATGGGCTTGGTGATTTTGTTGTGCATTAAATTTCTATTCTGATTTGGCCCGTGTAGCGTTCTTCTTTGCAAGTGATGTGGCATATTCCTATTTGGGGAGCGATGTATTGTGAGGAGATCTGCATTGGGTTCCAGCTTCGGAGTTTAGTTGCGTGGTACTGTACTGGGCGCGTTTGCCTACGAAGCCCGTGAGGTCAGGGATGGGGGCTGCCAATATGACTGTTTGAATGTTGTCATGCTCAGGGGCGGGGGATTGGGTTTTGTGTAACAGATGCCGGTCAGCCAGGTGGACTGGTGGAATGATGTGATTTTAGGAATATTGCTGGTCACAGGTGCCTGTGTTTGCGTGCGTTTCTTGGTGGGGGACTGTGGTCATGTCCATTGGGATGGCTTCTGTATTCGTGCCATCTGTGCCCTGCAGCTCCCATTGGCCCCTCTTGTGTTTCATTTGTTCGTTGGCATGCATGGGTGACTTGTACATTTCACTGGTTGCATTGTGACTTCATTGCACCTACGGGGAGTTGTACTTTGTGGGCAGGGAGCGGTGTACAGGCCCTCAGTGGGGCCGTTTACGGTTGATTCGCAATGCCGTACTTCTCACCATGGCGGAATGGTACATTCCGCCATGCTTGATGGCGTTAGGTACATGTCCGCTAGGGTCGGAATTGGCGTACCCTTGCGCCATGGTGGTGTTTACGGTTTGGCATGGCGCGCGCGCGCGTGCTTGTTGCAGTTAGCGTTGGCGTTCACTACGGTGTCGCTAATGGCTTCGTACTTTGCGGTGACGGGTCATAGTCGCACCGAGCGCTATTCGATGGCGGTATTGCATTTCCGCCATCGTTTTTCGATTTCCGCCAGGGTCGTAATGAGGGCCAAGGTTAGGTGCTGTACCTACCCACGCAATTAACCCAGATAGTTTTTGGTCCAAAAGATTGGACATTTTTTGCCATTGATTTAAGTCTTGCACTATTATTTTTGCAAGGATTTTCCCAGCAGAATCTATTAGTGCTAATAGTCTCTAATTCCAAGGGTTACATCTATCACCCTTTTTGAATACAGAGAATATAATGGAGTTCTTCCATTTTGTCGCTATGTAACCTGTCACCAATATGTCATAATATATTTTTTGAAGAATCTTTGCCCATTTTGTAGGATTTTGTTTAATGGTAGCATTAAATATTCCATCAAGGCCCAGCGCTCTTGACATACTTCATCCTTTGATGAACAATTCAATATCATCTAACTCAATCATCAATGGTTAGTCACATGACTGATATTTTTCCGGGATGTTTTAGGTTTTTGTTGTAAAATAGTGTAGTGAAATGTGTTACCCTCTCTTCTTCACCAATCGCATTCAATTGGTGAGCAGTTTTATCCATGCCGGCGCTGTCTTTTAATAGAGACCAAATCTGGGCACTGGACTTATTACAGATTGCTAACAGCATAGCTTCATTATTTTCTTGGATTCGTTTTTTGCCAATGCTGTTTTATACAATTTTGTATATATTGTATTTATTTTTGTACACTCTGTACGATATTCTACACTATTTTTAGCAACATTTTGTCGAATAGCCTTCCTTTTCTTCACGTTTTTCCTTTTGACAACTGGATCCTAAGGCTTGTTTATTTGTTCAATTTTAGGTCCTCTTTCGTCCATAACATTTTAAAACAAACATAGTACATTAATATAATCTACCGGCATGTGTGCAATCATGTTTTCCAGTAAACTATCTAACTTTCCATGAGTCCATCATATGCGATTTAGTCCTTGATTTGCATTAGGCTGCCCTTTGTATACCTCATGTTCATAATTTTTTGATGCAGCACATATTATGATCACTTGTCTTAGTAGGCACAAAAGTAAAAGTTCTAACTTTATACAAATCTCCTGTCGAGATGAAGGCATAGTCTATTATGGCTTCAGTTGTGTTGTTTTTCCACATCGATTGTTCTGGAACATCACCTTGTATGCACCCGTTTCATCAATCTTCACCAATTTTGGGCCTTATTTGTGCATTTTTCCCCCTCTCAGCAAAACAATGTAAATTTAAATCCCCAACAATAAGTGTGGTTCTTATAGTTTGCTCATTGTCGATTTTGTCCAATAGATCGGAGATTATCTTTTTAAAAAAGGCTGATTCCGACATACTAACAGGGTTCCAGTATGTATTAATGATAGCAATGTCCAAAGCAAAGGGGTGATTATTGTAATTTAATTTGAGTCTAAGTGCTTGCACACCTGGATGTGGATTACACCATTTTGTTAAGCTACCCGGTACAGTCATTTTATATGCTGCAAGTAGGCCCATCATGGTTCGACCCAGCAAAGTTGATTGGTGGTCTCACCATCCACATCTCTTGTAAGAGTATTATATCAAAAATGTTCAAAGGTGCAATAGATTCTGCATGCAACAGATGAGTATATCCCCTCGTATTCGACACACCAATTTTAAAAAGGTCCATGCACAATTGAGTCTCATCCTATTTTTGCTGTACATGTCTAGTTTTCATTCTATTATTGGTTAGCCATGTGCCGGTCTTATTTTTAGGTGAGTGGTAGGTCGGAATTGCTTCTTGATAGTGCACATCACACTGCAATTTTCCTGACAACTAATTACAAGAGGAACATATTCAATGTCAGTGTTTCTCTTAGTTTCCTTACTGTAGCTGGTTTTACTTTTGCCATTAGTATTAGTGTCCTCATTCCACATTTTTACAATCTGTACATCAAATCCCTTCTCATATATAGACTCCCTGGCATCCCAGATCGCCTGCCGAACCACCTGTGATAAGATTTTAACTGTCGCCACATTTTGATAGGAGTTTCTAGAGATGATAATAGCATCTATGTCTCTCGATTGTATTGTTCTAAGTGAAAGGATAGCATGGAAAAGTGAGAGAAGCAAAGGTCGATAAGGATATGTATCTCCATGGTGTCTCCCCATCATCTCTATAATGAGATATCTTGAGGAGCTCGGATCATTCCGTCGAGGTTCCTGCCTGGCATTCCGCTGTTTAGCACCCCTTGGCAAAACAGCTGTCTTATTGTAAAGGCCCCGATTTATCTTTCTTTTATTTACTCTTCTGCCGAGTTAGGATTCACCAAAGGAAGTTCTTCAGCAGGCACATTAGAACCTTGCTCATTGTCTTGCTCATGCTCATCGAACACCTCAGAATGAGTTGTAAGATTCATCAGAGTGCTCAGGTCGATTTCTTCTTTTACTGATAGAAGACGCATCATTTATGATCTGCTTCTCCATGACACTTTGGTCCACATCAATTTCATTCACCGTACATGAGCTCTTTCCTTTCTTTCTTGTTAGTGCTCTGTTTTTTTGTACTGTTATCTCTTTGATATGGCAACGATAACGCTTCTAAAAATCTTTGTAGGTGTAGGATTTTTGTCAATCGTCATGTTACTATTTTGTCCACAAAAAGGTTTGGACTGACTTAATGGCTCAGAGACAACACATACATGAAGACCCAAACCGAGTTTAATTTTTCTTTTCAATGCTTGAATAAAGTTCTCACAAAGGGAGGTAGATAGAGGAATTACCCGCTTTATTTCCAATAATCGCATACATACTTGATTTAATTCTGCATAGAGAGGACTGAAAATGTTAGCATGTGCCACACTTTGTTGCAATTTGAATGTTAGCATGTCCCATATTTAGACGGAATTGTGAACACTGGCCTGCACCGCACCTGAATAGGATTGTGAATGTTAGCATCTACCACACTTAGAGGGAACTTGAATGTTAGCGTGTGCCACACTGAGAATTGTGAACATTAACCTGTGTCGCATCTAGATAGAATTGTGAATAAATGTTAGCGTGTGCCACACATAGATGGAATTATGAAGGCTAGCAAGTGCCACACTTAGATGGAATTATGAAGGCTAGCAAGCACCACATGTAGATAGAACTGTGAACTTCAGGCTCCGTTGCATCTAGACAGTATCGTGAATGTTAGCACGTGCCACACATAGATAATATTGTGAATGTCAGCATGGGCCACACTTAGATGGTATTGTGAATATTAGCCTAAGTAGCATCGAGGTAGGACTGCAAATGGTAGCATGTGCCACACTTAGATGCAATTCAAATGATTAACATGTCCCACACTTAGATGGAATTGTGAACACTGGACTGTGCTGCATCTAGACAGGATTGTGAATGTTAGCATGTGCCACACATATATGGAATTACGAAGGTTAGCAAGTGCCACACTTAGAACTGTGAACATTAGCCTGCATCAAATCTAGATAGGATAATGAAGGTTAGCAAGTGCCACACTTAGATGAAATTGTAAATGTTAGCATGCTGCCACACCTATATGGAATTATGAAGATTACCAAGTGAAAAACTTAAATGGAATTTGGAATGTTAGCAAGTCCCGCACTTGGATAGAATTGTGAACATTAGCCTGAGTCGCTTCTTGATGGGATTGTGAAGGTTAGCAACTGCCACACTTGGATAGAGTTGTGAACTCTGGCCTGCACCATACCTGGATAGGATTGTGAAGGTTAACAAGCGCCACACTTAGATTGAATTTTGAAGGGTTAGCTAGTGCCACACTTAGACATAATTGTGAATATTAGCATGTTAAATGTCATATAACCCTATAACCCAAAAAAAAGCTCAACATTTCTGCATACTTATCTCACTCAAAAAACTCACACAACCATCTCTCGCACAACAACCTGCACGCACTTCACAACACCGCAATAACACATAAGCCGCACCAACAGCACACGAGGACTGACATCGATCCGATACTCGCACCAAAGCTCAGCACCCGGTGTATACCCAGTTGAAGCTGCCAACAGAAACACCACTCCTCTCACTATACTACTCCCTCTACACCTTAGTAACCCATCCCACCTTCTCGTTTGCAGATCCGCCAGAGCGACTGGGGACCAACTCTGTTGGTGATGGTGCACGGTACAAATACCTTTAACATTTGACATTTAACATATACCTGGTCAAAAATCATATTCATTTTGGACAACATAGTGGAGTATGACTCAATTTTATTTTCCATATGCTCGTATATTTTAGTCAAACTAAAAATACCAGTACTCATATCAGCTAACGAAACTTCATAGGCTGGAGGCATTGGGTAATTTGTAAAACCAAATGATGGTCTTCCTGTGGGTCTAACATAGGACTCTTCAGACGAGGAAGGTGAATCTAGTATTTGTTTGTTCACATCTTGATTTAGCATGTGTGAGATTGATAGATTAAAATCATCATTTACATTTTTAATGGGTTGCATAGTCTCATCCTCTATCTGGGTCTCTGGAACCATATCCTCCTGTCACACATCAGATACATTATCTATACACGGTTTCATATTGTGACTAACATCAGAAGGATAAGGCTGCACAGTTTTTTTTTACTTTCCATTCAGGGCACACCATTCTTGGTGACAGATCCACAACAGTACTCTCACCTTATCTCACATTCACATTATTATGCATTTCAAAGCTATTATCATTCACATATTTATTTGCATCATCATTATGATCAGTCACAACCTGTGAAAATTGTCTTGGGACAAATACACTATCATTGGAACATATCTGAGCAGCAGTAATAACAGTGCTAACCGGCAAAACATTTATGTCTGCATTACTCATGTTTTCGCTGATATGCAACAAAGCTTGGTCAACATTAACATCCAAAACAGCCTGCGAGTTATACTCCTGGATTTCAGCATCCGTAACATGCATGTCCCCAAATTGCATTTTGTCTTGTATCAAGTCAGCCGTTATTATGGACGTTTCCATAGTAAAATCTTGCCCGCAATCCAATTTGACTAGTTCATCTGTAAATTTAAAACGCGGGGTCCAAAATGTTCTAAGGTCCGCACCCACAGTCAGTGGCCGGGAAAGGCCTCTCTTAGTTCTAGAGACTTTCAAACCCGCCGGCCTCTTGTGAGAGTCCACCGATGTTTCAGCTGTTAAAGACTTCATAAGGTCACTCGACCCTGAGGGCATGGCGGTAGTGAGAGTGTACATATCGTTCCAAACCGAGATTAGTGTACACCCAGGATTTAACAAACAAACTCAACAATATCAGGATCGCCATGATGCCCCACAGACCCACTGAACAGCCGAACAGCAATCTCAATCAGTACTCCGACAAAAGCAAAGGCGCGCATGCACAAGTTGAAGTAGCCCTCTGGGAAAGGGAGAGGAGCCGCTCATTCCTTGCTCCAAGATTGCAAGTCTTTGATGAATAATCCACGGCAGAGCAGGGATACCGGCAGAATCAGCACTCTCAATCAGCACTCCCACAAAAGCTCTTGAGTCTCTCTAATCTGGTCCATCACTCCTCTTGTCCTTGACAGCTCTGTTCCAATGCCTCTCTGGCCACAGGGCCACTGGTGAATCCCTGGAAAAAAACAAACAGAAGCAAAACTGTCCCCTTTTCTACATGCTGTTGTTGCTTAAAGTGCACTTTAGAAGTCCCAATTTCACCTTCTTCCATGGCATGCCCATGCAATAAAATTCAGCACTTTTTGGAGAAAGACATTGGGGCTCAGCTACCAGTGGGTTGCCGCAGGATCGTACATATTTACTGGTGCCTGACTTCCCGGTGCCACCGGGGGATTACAACCCCGGTGGCCTGGAAAGTCAGCCGTCGGTAAAATGTTGTTCCCCATTCCCATAGAGTGGACTCTATGGGAATGGGGACACAGAAGCACCAGCACTGTTGTTAACGGTGCCAGTGCTTCCATGACGGGTCTGCCTACCGGGGCTGCTGTACCTGGTAAGCTCAGACCTGTTGGGGACAGCGGCTACGGCAGGCAGACCTGTAATATGCCATTCCAGAAACAACAGTGCCGGTAAGCTTACCGGCACCCTAGTTTCCAAACCGCCAAGGCTTGAATGAGGCCCATTGTATCCATATTCATGTCAAAATCTCTCACTCTAGCCAACAGAGAAGGAACTACACTTTCTTCCCTAAATGGCACCACAGATAACCAACACAACTTTCTATACACCTTAAGCACTGCTCGGACAGAGACCACAGACTACCACTGGAACAGTAACCTCAAAAAATATCTAAAACTAAAACCCTGCTGAGAGTCCTATCTTTTTTCAGATCTGCACACATCAACATTGTAACAAAGCAAAATGGTTCAGCTCCCTCTGCTACAAAATGAGTCTCCTACCTCCCCTATTGCAGATCCCGAAGCTCATAGAATCTGTGGAAATGACAGAAGGCATGTTATACAAGATTTATTTACACAGGACATAGAAGAGAGTTTTACTCATTCTCCTTTGGGCCAGAGCTCTGGAAAGGCCAAACAACATCAATCAGTGACTGGCAGTCGGGTGGAAATCAATTCATTTTTGTGGTCATGGTGCTGTCCACCCACTACACTTGAATCTCCGGTGCACTAAATGGCAGGTGAGACTATCTATCTACCTATCAAATCAGGTGACATGGAACTAAAGGAATGTCTGTAACAAAAATAATGCAATTCTATGAGGTAGCCTTCAGGGCCACAGCACAAGGGTTCACTATTTTGTCCCTTAAATCATTAAATCTGTCCCATTATAATGGTGTCTTTTTTCATTCAGTGTGAACTTTATAAATATAAAAGAATAGTCCTGACTGGCTGATTGACTGATTGACCCATCAACGCCCAGCTCAAACCATTTTACCTAGGAATGTGACATTTGGAAGGTACATTTTTTCATGACGTAGGGTCCCACTAAGGAAGGTTTTTGGGAAATTCCGCCCCTAAGGGGGTGAATAAAAGAGGCTGAATTATGTTATGACTGGCTGACCCATCAACGCCCAGCTCAAACAGTTTAACCTAGGAACATGAAATTTGGAAGTTACATTGTTTTCATGACATAGACACCCACTAAGGAAGGAATTTTAGAAATACCAGCCCTAATGTGGTGAAAAGGGCGGTATATTGTTTATGGGGATACAGTTTAAAATCCAGTTAAGGGAGGTGGAAAAGGGGTGTGAATTTATTTTGAGGGATACCCATGTCACTCAAACCAGAGATGTTAGAAAAGTAGAAATTGGCATTTTAAATCATGATTATAAAGTATGTTTACATTCCAAATGTCTTGTTCCTAACGTTAGCAGTTCTCAAGATATGGATATCACTAAAAAAATCCATACTCTTTTTTCACATCTGACAGTTGAGTCATAATAAATAATTACAATTTAATATAATACTATTAGAATTTAATATTAAAGTTATTGAGGCTACAGTGCTGACCCGTTCTGGCCATGGGGAGTCCCTGTTCATACCACGAATACCTCTTATACATTCAGAATATCCATAGCCGGGATTGACCTAAGGGAAGACTGCTTCTCTCTTGATCAATTTTACGTGGCCTGTTCCAGAGTGAACTCACCTAACTCTCTGAAGGAAGAACCACTAAAGTAGTTTACAAAAAGGTTTTTTTGTAGGTCACAGATGCCAAATATGTCATTTTCATTTTTTTGGCTGTCTCATTGTCTGTTTGTAATTACAACACAAAAACATTTCTGGACACACATCAATAGAACAACTATCTTTGTTTTGTATTCAATATGCCCCGAACAATGTCTGCAATTAACATTGCTTATTGTGTTAAGACATCAAACTGTAAATTATATTCTATACAGTTTGAACAAAGAACTCAGGTGTCTTTTAAAAACAGTTGTACCAAATCCCTAAATCTACGTAAGCAAAGCTGCAAGGAAGAGCTCGTCACTTATAAGGATGCCAACTTTTTTCAGTTAATTTAGGGTAAAATAAAATTATGAACTGAGGGTCACCCTTCGGCTAAACAGTGAAGTAGGGATTTTAAAACACACTGCAATTTTAGCACTTGGCCACATACCTTCCAAGGTTTACTTGCTGCACATATTTAAATTCTGGATGCCAAGACCTACAATAATACTCTCGTATACAGTTTATTTACAAAATGCACACATCACAGCAATCGTATAACATGTATGCCTTATGTAATGCCTTATCACCACATGTTGAGGGAAAAGATTATTATTCCCCAAAAAAATGTCCACACCCTGAAAGGAAATGTATACGTCCCAGTATGCAAAATAATGCAAGCCTGAAACATCTCTGATTTAACTCAAGGGTGCTATCAGCACTCTAAAACGTACACTAAAAGACTGTATATTAAACTCAGGTATAAAGAATCTTTGTCACAAATGTCAAACTCGTTGTAATGCATTATGTTAGGAATATGTGACTACTGACCTAAATTAAACATTTGTCTTTGCATTTCGAGCTATGTACTCACATTTAAAAGAGAGCATCACCTTCCCCCAGAAGCTCACTGTCTCCAGAGCTCTGGTTCTCTCTAGGTTGGACTACTGCAACAGCCTCTTTTTAAATCTGCCTGCCTCTACTCTCTGCCCTCCACAACTCATCCAGAACAGGACTGCAACACTTGTCCTTGGTCTCAAGCCCAGGGATGGGATCTCTCCAGAAATCTATCCATTGGCTTTGAGTGGCTGCAAGGATCAAGTTGAAGACCCGCTGCCTTGTCTGAAAGGCCTTATGGGGACTGGGACCACAATGCCTCCAACTCTCTCTTCAGAAAGGTCTTCCTACTCAAGCTCCTCCACCTCCTACTCCCTCAGGGTCAGTCGCTTCTCCAAGCAATGAGTTGGGGGGTAGATCTCTTTTTTCGGCAGGCACCTCCGGCTGGAACAGTCTTCCTGCCTCTCTGAAACTTGAGCAGCACCATCTCTAGTTCTGGAAGCACCTCAAGACCTTCCTCTTTGCTTCTGCCTTCTCTCTTCCTCTTCGCTGCTGATCTCCTGTCTGACATTGCACTGGTCAACTGGCTATCCTCAGAATTCTAGCCCAGGTCCCTGCCCACCCAGTTGCACACCCCCACTGCCTCTTGGCAACCCTTGCATTTGGGTCTGTATTTGCAACCCCACAGTCTGATAGGCAGAATCCTGTGCAGTTCCCTTGGGGAACACTGCAAACAGATTAAGACTACACGAGCAGCAGTAAACCCAATTGGTAGCAGTCTGCACCACCCAGATTTACCTGGTAGCTGTGGCTGAGCAGTCAGACTTCTCTCAAAAAGAGTAGGGCAGTATGCAGAGTATACACAATAGGGTCAAGACGCAGTAGAGCAAACAAACACTGACCAGAGCTTTGTATAAAAAGTATATAATTATTTATTTAAAACACACTTTAGGCAATACACTAGCACTCTCAATCAAACGTAATCTAAAAACACCGTCAGGTAAGTATACACACCTCCCCTGATAACTATCAGACAAGTCAGGATTAAAGCACAACTATTTGTTAAGACAGAAGTGAGCGCTTAACCTAGATGGCACTCCAATAGTTTAGGTTAAAAAGGGAGAGAAAAGGCAGAGCATAAAATAAAACAGTTCCCAACACTTTTAGGAGTTCAGAGCAAGGGGAGAAAGGCAGGTTATACTGTAGAGCCAAAGTTCATAGGCCAGGCCCACTTTAAATGGAGCCAAGCGAAATGTGTCCAGGATCACACGGTTTAAAGTGCACTGAAAGTCTTTGCAGAGTCTTCAAAAGAGGTTGGGGTGAGTCAAAAGATATAGTTAGAAGGCCTGGAGCCAACCCAGTGTAGGTGCCAAGGATTTAAGTGTCACCTTTAGCAATCTGTAGAAAGGGAGGCCAGGCAGGACACAGTACCTTAAGAGAAAGGAAGCGCCGGCGGGGGCAGTTGTTCCTGGCAGTGGTTGAGGTTTGTGGTTCCGACAAGGGGAAGAGAAGATCTCGTCGAGGAGGTAACGTGGTGTCGTTCCATTGCACACGGATGAAACCAGCCGCAGAGTTCAAGATTAAAAGGTGCGGTCCTTTTATTCGTGGTTGGTCCTACCAGCTATAAGGGAGAAGACTCTCCAGCAGAAGATCTTCTCTTGTCGTTGGAAAAGTGGTGAGTTTGTTGCAGCAGGGCTACACCGGTGGTGTCGTCGGTTGCAGGTGGCTCAGCTTCTTCCCTCTTCCGATTCTTAGGTCCTGTGGCGACTTCTGAAGTTCCAGTCCCAAAGGCCCTGCTTTTATGCAGAAAAACCCCCATTCATCAGCCTAACTGTCAATCACACATGCTAAGTGGTGAGCCGGGCGGCTCACCACTGGGCCAATCAGAGTAGAGTGCGACTTGGGTTGCTAAGGCAACGCAGTCCAGGGTGCCAATTCCCCCCTCCACCCTTCCTGTGAAACCCAGACATAATGGCACCATTTGGAGGGCTTCTGTGGAGAAGCCCGCCAAAATAGTGGAACAAAGGTCTCGACCTTGGTCAGAGTTACAGAGACGGACACAAACGCCATTTTAGAATCGAGTTCTGGCAAAAAGACCCAACCGGTGATTTATATTAAATAAATAGACCAGCGGTATCTTTAACATTGCACCACAAAGTGGTGCGTTTAAAATCAATGAGAAAATCCCATAGAGAATATTCTGGAGGAATATTTCGCATGGTAACCACTGCCACCAGCCAGAAACTCGACGAGGGGGGACGGGACAGTGCCCCCTCAAAAACTGACCCAGGGGCAATCGAATTACCCCTTACCAGTACTTCCACAATATGATAGTGTGTACTGGTTCCGTTCACAATTTTGGACTAGTGAAGCCAGTGGGGACTTTACATGCCCTGGGAGACAGTTGTCAGTCCCAGGGTATGGAGTCTATGTTTGGGGGCCACTGTGACACCCCTGTGGTACTGCACTGAGGGTGCTGTGTACCACACATACAGAAAAACAGATGATACCCTATGGAGTAAAAAAGAAACCCTGTAGCCCATAAGCACATAACAAGTCAAGGACATACCTCCAATCATGTCTAAGAGTGGGAGTAAAAGCAGGAGAAAAAAAACAAACCCCAAAAATCCGGCAAAGCTGCTCGGGGACTCACTAGGTTTGGGAAATTAGCCTTATCAGAGAATTCTCCCTAACACAGTCCCCTTACGTGTACTTATTGGACACCTGCTGTCTGCACTTAAACCCTTGCACTTGCCACCTGCTGACCACACTACTTGTCATTTTTGATCCCGTGTATGGCACTCTCGCATCCTCCCCTTCCCCTGGCACTTTTTCCCCTCCCCTCTCTCCTGTACTTGCGCGATCTCAATGTCACTAGACTTAGTAAAATCATTGTTTTTGTACTCCCTCTGTTTCTTCCCTTGCCTCGTCACACCTTGAAACACTTGTGTATAGGTGCGTTAGAAATACCAAATCATAGCATACCATATCATTCTTTTACTGTTAGCTGATTTAAAAGTATACAGATTTGCTACAGTACCGGTGCTGTGTCGGGTGTTTCAGTTGCACATGTCTTATTATGCATAAGAAAGACTGCAACCAAAGAAATGTGTTTACGAGGAAGTGAAGGCGATGTTAGCACAACCCTGAAGGCCCGAATGATATTATTACATTTCGTTTGGGAGAAAGAAAATGCGTCCAGAAAGCTTTTTGTGAGCCGTTTTAGTGGGCCTTTGAACTTAAGGTATGTACTTCAAAATAAAAACGATATTGTGGTAGCACATAGCAATGATTTGTATATTGCACTTTCACCTCAGCCTCTCCCTCATAGGTTTCTTCAGGGGGGACTTGAAGGCCACCAGCAGGATGGGCATTAAGGAACAGAAGCACAGTTATGAAAATGTAGAATTATTCCTCTGCATACACACCATTGTGCACTGACATAAAAATGAAGACTTCTAGATGCATTCCTAAAAGGGCTGTGCCAGCAGTACATGAATTGATGTTTACCAAAACACTGCTCTGAATACGACAGCTGTGTGCATGGGCCATGGTAAACACATACATAGCTGATACAAGTTTATTTTATTATTATTATTCTTTTTTGGTGCTGCTTTCCCTGCTTTGCAGCACTAATGTCAACATTAGCTATTTTATTGGGACACATTTTCTGAATCTCTCTGAAAATAATGTGGGCCTAGATTCAATCATGTTGCCTGCATTGTATCTCAGATTGCAGCAGCAAGGGCCTAACACAGTGAACTATCTCTGTTCTGAGGAAATATAAGCCATGTGAATGCAAATTACTAGTGCTTACACTGATAACTGTAGGTCGGAAGGTGCACCATAAAGTTTCACAAGTCCTTTAGTTATGCTAATGTGTTTTTTAATTGTTTTGTCTCAGTTGAAGCAACCCTTGGCTTGAGATGGTAGTGGGAGGATAGTGATAAATTGCAGGGAAGCAGCACTTAACCAACATGAGAAACCCTGGAGCTTTTGATGCTCCTGGCCAACCGGGCACAACCAATCTGTTTAATAGCCAGTCTTCCCTTGGATGTCTTTTTCCCTCACCAGGCTAGTCACCCATCCTTCCATACCCTCTGTTCACTGCCCCAACATCTATTCTGACTCTGTTCAACCATTGGCACTTGTACCCCCCCTGCAAAATAAGTCTCCTATTCAATGGATGTCCTTCCTCCACAGTTCAGAGTCAGCCAATGTCCCATGGGATTGGGATGCATCAAAGCATCTCAAAGGTCTTTTCCACCTCCTGTCACATTCAAAACACCTTCTCTCATAGACCTTCCTTTGGCCTTTATTACAGACTTTACACTTAAAAATATGTTATTGCACACATTTAAACATGTAAGTTATATTTAAAAAAATAGCAACAATGATGATTATATGCATAAGCCTTCTGCTTGGCTTAGGGGCTGCCACGCCCCCCGCCAGGAACAATGGACGTGGAATCCGGGTTGAGGGATTCCCGGCCGGGTAACGATCTGGTGAGAGCCAATCTGAATGTGTTTTCTCGCGCCGGATACTCATTTTAAAAAAATCCTTCAGACGATAGTAGGCCCGACAATGAAACACGTTTTAACAAGAAGCTACTTATGTGAAATATATGTTATCTAGCCATTTTAATGACTGAGATGTACAAGTTAAAGCACAATTTAAGACAACTAAGGGGTACTCTATAATGTAATAAAGAATAAGAAGAGGTAAAGCAGAAAGGAAATGTGAGTAAATATAAGGTAAATAGTTTAAAAAGGGGCAATACATGTTTGAATGAAGGAAAGTCAGAAATTATAAATTGACTAAGAGAAGATGGAGAAAATGGGAAACAGAAAGATATTGGTGTTAAAGTAGTATGCATCTAAAATTAATGATTTAATCTGGTAAAACTATTATTGGTCATATTAAAAACATAATATAATAAAGTCAGTAGAATGTGTAACACCTATACAAATTGTGTGGATAAAGCCAACACGCAAGATCATAAAGTATATCATAAATCTGACGTACAACATTTAACATACAAAATTGTTTGAATCAGTGCAGGATAAATTGGTATACCACTTTGCAAAAATCCCGCCAACAATACATTGGAATGTACACAAGCAGAGTTAACGTTAAGAAGAAAGTTATTTTAATATTAATATACTTGTCAACAAACAATATTTTAACAACTCCCATGAACACTTTATCACCCTTGATTACAGATCCTGAAAAACTCAGTGCTTCTAGTCCACAATACCTTTCTTCTCTTTCATCACTTCCTCTTTTCACATTATTCTCCCTTGGATGTTGCCAGCACCTTGGGGAAAAATTCCTGAAATTCTCCCTCAAAAGAACTGCAACACAAAGAGAAGAGTGACATCAAGGAATCTATATCCAGATAGACCCTGTCTTAGTTTTGTATGATATACTAAAGGCAATACATCCGGGCATTAATCTCCTGCCAGAAATATCTTGTGCCCTCACATCCGAAAATCTGCAAAAGTACACTAAACAAATCAACATCACTAGCTTTGCTGACAGTTCTTGCAAGGAGAAAGCCCCATCATCGGACCAATTCTAAACGAAGGCAAGCAACATATAGACATCTGCCTGAAAGGGATTTAAACTCCATTCATGGCACCAATTAGCCCAAGTTTTCCTGGATGCTTCATCTACTTGATGGCACTAGAGGCCCACGATTTCTGATGGAACCCGGAAGCTATGACTTAAGGGCCTACTGGAGCCCATTACCCTGGTATCCTATATCCCATTAACTGAAGGGAATCAGAAAGTATAAGAGGATGAACAACCCTTTTGCTATGGGAAAGAGGAGTGTAGGTTGTGTTCATGGTCAGACAAATGGGCAACCATTAACCCAGATTTACATTACCGTATTGTGAAAGGACGTTCCGTTATTAGTGGCAGTAATACCTGATCTTCCAACTCAATTGGTTCTGGGCAGTGAAATACCTCATTTTGGTCAGTCAGTCCTCTGGGGGGACAAATACATTTTCGAACATCTTACCAAATCAAAAATGAGAAACAGAAAACATCTTTTTTCTATTATCCAGTCAATTCATGGGAAAAAGAATTACTTTAAACAGTAACCAGAAGTTACAATCACTTTTAAACCTTCCAGCCATCACCTCCTTTGTTATGCTTTAGTTATCTGATTTTCCAGACATTTGGGCAACATGCACTGTATTTCTTTCATGTTTGAACTCTCCATTTATTGTACATCAGAGGCTGCAAGGGGGAAAATGCTATGTAAAACTATGCAAGGAAATTGACACTGCTCATTTATCTAGGGGTTTATATTCCTAAAAGACTCTGGGGATACAATGGTACCCAGGGCCAAACAGAAATGCACTTGGATCCCTAACCCCTCAGGGTTACAACAGTCCCAGATGCACAAGCCAATTTACAAGCCTTAGTACTTCTATCAACATGCAGATCACTTACATCTTGTCTTCACTTCTCTCTTCCTCTCCCTCTACCTCTCTCAGGCCACCTTGGCCACCTCTCCCTCTCCTCTTCCTTTTTCCTCCTTCTCTCTCTAGACACCAGATGATGTTTTGAGGCAAGTGCGATCTATGAAAGTTTTGTCTAAACAGGTGCTCTCCTGCTCTTCCAGAACCATCAAGGACCAGATTGACACCCTCGCTCCAGCCTTGGCAAATTTCTCCAATCACTCTTTCACCACTGGATCCGCCCCCTCTCTCCTCAAGCACTCCCTTGTGTACCCCCTCCTAAAAAATCCCCCTTCCGACTGTTCCTGTGCGACAAACTATCACCCAATTTAGTTGGCCATCTCCCAGCTTACTCTCCACACAGAATATGTTGGTTGCCTCCAGGACCATCAGTCTGCCTTCAGAGCAGCCAGAGACATGGAAACTGCTCTCCTGAACACCCGTGAAGATCTGGTCTCTAATCTTGACTCTCTCCTTCTGTCCTAATCCTCCTCAACCTTTCTTCTGCTTTCGACACGGTCAATCACTCCACCCATATCAATTGACCTTGTGAGAAACTCAGCATCATTGAGCAGTCTATGGCCTGCCTGACCTCCTTCCTTTTGGACAAACCCTCCCAGGTATAACTTGGGTGCTTCCTCTCCACCAACACTCTCTCTACATATGGTGTCCCACAGGGCTATATCCTCTCACCCTAGCTCTTCAATGTGTATCTGGCTCCTTTTGCCCACTTGATCATCACCTTCCCTTCCAACAGTCAGTGTTATGTGGATGACACTCAGCTCTTCTTCAGGCTTCCCTCACCCGCCTCTCCTTCCTCTCTCATTCCTTAATGTCTACCCACGATTCTGGATTGGTGTTCCTCCAACAATCTCTGCCTTACTGCCAGTAATACAGAGACCATCTTTATTGGGACCCCTGCTCCCGCTTTCCCTCTCTCACTCTGAAACCCCCCATCCCTGGGCACTCTATCCTCACCTTTCTGTGAGGTAAAAAACATTGGTGTTATCTTCTACTCCACTCTCTCCTTCTCTCCCCACATCACAGACCTAGCCAAGAAGGCCTATTGCAGCTGCACCTCATCAGAGGTATTCTACCTTTTCCCACTGTCTCCAGAGCTCTGGTTCTCTCCAGACTGGACTAGTGCAACAGCCTCTTTCTCAATCTGCCTGCCTCTACTCTGCACCCTCTCAAACTAATCCCGAACAGGACCGTGAGACTTATCCTTGGCCTCAAGCCCAGGGACCATTTCTTTCCAGCACAGAAATCTCTCCATTGGCTCCCGGTGGCTGCAGGGATCAAGTGCAAGACCCTCTGCATCATCTACAAGATTTTCTGGGTCGGGGCCCGCACTATTTCTGACTTTCTCGGCCTAAGTACCTTTCTTCTCGAGCTCTTCGCTCAGCTACCTACAACTCTATAATGGCCAGACACTTCTCTAGACAGAGAGTAGGGGGTATATCCCTCTCCTCTGCAGATGTCTCTGTCTGGAATGGTCTCGCTGCCCCTCTCAGTCTTGAGCCACAACAAGCAGCTCAAGAGTCTGTTTTTCTCCCCTGCCTTCTCTCTCTTGCTCCTCTGCTAACTTTCCTATTTGACGTGCCAACTGGTTGCTTGGTACCCTCAGAGTCTCATTGGTACCAGGATCCTCTATGAGCAGTCCTCCTTGCAGTGCTGCCTGGCCTACTGTGTACTTAAGGGCTGTAATCTGTAATCTCTGCAGCCCCCCTTCCGACTTGCACTAACCCAGAGCCGCGCTGCCCTGGTCCCACTTACCCATAGCCTACTGTCCCTGAATGCACTTCCCCCTACCCACTCCCTTGCACTTCCCCCTTCCGGCCCCCTGCGCCTCTTGGTGTTGCACTTGCACAATCTGATTGTCACAAGGTCTAGTAAGATTGTTTGGGCTTCATTACGAGTCAGCAGGTCTGGAAATAACGGTGGCGGTAAACGCGCCGCCACACTTGTTTCCGTACCGGGAGGTCTCGAGTTCTGCAGGCGGGAGGTGTCGTTCCCACCAGGTTTGACCTGGCAGGTTTAACCCCACCCACCTGCAGGCGGACGTGGAAACACCGGCACCATCACGAGATGGTGCCAGTGTTTCCATTTCCCCATTCCCATTGAGTCCTATGGGACTCAATGGGGATGGAGATTTATCGAATTCCGCCTCTGGAATTCCCAGGTCACCGGGGTCGTAATGCCCTGTAATTCCGGGAACCACGGAGGCGGAATGGTAATACGAGTCTGGCGGTAAACTGCCAGAATTTCAGGCACGGTTAACGCCAGACTTGTAATGAGGCCCTTTGTCTTGTCTTCCTTCTGTCTTCCCTCCCTTGTCTTTTGGCACCTAGAAATACTTTTGTACAGGCTCCTTATAAATGCAGTATCATACTGTGTCTTCAAATGATTGTAGACAATATAATAGTTGATATTTCTGATGTTGATCTCTGGAAAAAGAGATCTATGCACACTATGCCCTTGTAATTAAACCTCATGCATTATATTGCCTCCTTTTTACAGCAGATCATTTACTTCCTGCGAAACTTCTTCTCTTCTTCTTGAAGAGAAGACAAACCTCTTCAGGAACTCTGATGTCCCACCAAGGAACAACCTGACTTGAAATTACATTACTACAAATTCAACATGATACTGATTTTAATCTGCAGATCCCAGGGTTTCTAGAACATGAGAGATTTTTTTTAAATGAATAATACAGTTTCCGTCCCCGCAAAGGCTGCTCTAAACCCAGATAAGTTTGTCTGAGGGAAATTAGCCTGCACACCGCCCTTTTTTGCACCTCTCTCCCTAATGGATTGGCCCAGTAAGGGAAGACCATATCTGTGAGATGCCGATAGATCTGCTGTTACTGATGCTGCTGGAAAAAAGCACCTGAAAACCGAGCTTTCTTGCTAGTGAACCATCCTTTACTGCAGCAATAATTCTGGTGAGTAAAGACTTGTTTCCCTGATCCCTGGGCCTAATGCAAAGACTACAACCTATTAAACGGTCTACCAAATTCCTTTAGAAATTCCTCCACAAAAATTGTATACCCATGTAAAAAAGAGTAATTTCCCTCTGCTAGTACTCCGAGCTTGGGGCTGCTCTTAAAAAGAAATATTTCAACCACTCATGAGACACTGATTAATTTCCATACCCCAAAAAAGCATAATGCAGTTTGTGTCAAATTACTAACGTCCGCAGGTTTAAGATGCTGCTACTGAAATGTAGACTCTTCCTCTAGTTCCAATATCTTCTACAATGGACTTGTCAATTTTAGGATATGGGGCCTCATTGTAAGTGTGGCTGTCCAGAAAGGGTGTTGCAGCTGTTGCGCCCGGGCAATTCTGACCTGCCAAGAGTAACTGCCCTGGAAAGCAGAGTTTTCATTGAAGCACCGGCACCACTAACAATGGTGCCGGTGCTTCTGTGAACCCATTCCTGTGGAGTTCGATGGGACTCCATGGGAATGGGGACTTCCCAAATCCATGGCCTAATATGCTGGGCTGCCGAACTTGTAATGTCCCTGTTGCACCGGGATATCAGGCAGCAGATTTGGTTTTAGGAGGACAACGGCAACCCGCCGGTAGCACCAGTGGGTTACCGCCGTCCTCGTAATGAGGCCCATGGTCTGGACAGGTGAACTAGGCCTTATCTAACATTTCTCTTAAGTCTGTACAATATATTATAAAAATATAGCAATTGAATGATCCCTACTAGAAAACATGTAGTGAGAAGGCAAGAGAAGGGTGGTGACACTCAAAATTGCTCTTGCTATTCGTGGTGGTCTATTTTGGTATTATTTATTTATGAATACATTACTGTGTCCTAGATTTTCTCTTGGGTTCTGATTGTTGTCAGGCCACCGTTGTTTGTGTTTAGATGAGCATGTGTCCCTTGTCATAAGTGTGTTTTGGTTTCTGGAGCCTCAGTCCATAGATTATTCTCCTTGGCATGATGTGGCAATATAATTCAGTGGTTTGTGTGAGGGGTGCAGTTGGAAAGTAGTTACTGGATTTATTCAATGCAAGTTTAATGATGACAAGAGTGCACAGAAAGTATGCTATTTTAGAGATGGGTGTATGATGTTTTTTGTTACAATTGTGGTACAATTTTGATAGTTAAATAATGGTCACAGAATGAAATTGCAATGGGCCCGTCTGTGTTCTTTTCCGCAGGCCGTCAACGACTATTGACCTAAGCCCCTGCAGGACAAGGCCGCAATGTTGAGTGGCGCACGTGTGCAGGAGACGCTACCGAGCAAACATAACACGCTTGCTACATCCATGTGTCTCTGACTATAAGAACGAGGTATGGACCATTTGCTGCAAAGCCCTCACGGGGCAAGGCCGCAGTGTTGAGCAATGTAGGTGCCTAGGATATGCTGCAAGGGGAAACATAGGATGCTTGCTACGTTCATACGTCCACACCTATAAGAACTGAGGCACGGACCCTCTGTGGCAAAGCTCTCGTAGGACAAAGCCGCAGTGTTCAGCAACACAGGTGCACAAGAGATGCTGCCCAATGAAACGTAGCATGCTTGCTACGTCCATGAGTCTGCGCCTAAAAGAAATGACGCCCGGACCCTCTGCAGCAAAGCCCTTGCAGGACAAGGCTGCGGTGTTGTACGACGCAAGTGTTTGGTGGCAAAAGGGATGCAGCGCAGACAGTGAGTGTCAGACGACTCACCTTCCTGGCTGCAAGGTAAGATGTTGCGGGGAGAGTTTAGCTTACTTTATCCACGTAACCCCCTGACCTGGTGCCCCTTCTCACCCTTGCACTCACGCTGTTGTTTCCTCCATGACCTGTTCCTGGCTCCCACCCTCCCACACCCTGTCCCCTGCCCCCACACCCTTTGCATCCTCGCAATCCATGATCGTGTGCAATCAATTGCACTTTAGGCAGTGCTTGATCCCTCTCATCTTATGCCCTCTCTACTAAGGCTGCGTGAGCTCACTTTCATTCTAAGATTGTGTTTGCTCTCTTGCGAACATAGCATGCGTGCATTCCCACACATTCCTTATTCGCATGTGATCCTCACATCCTTGGCCGCCTGTGTTCCTGCATTTTCCCTGATTGCGTGTGCTCCCTTGCACATCGGCTGCGTGAGTTCCCTCACATACAATGATCGTGTGCGCTCCTCATGTCCTGGGCTGCATGCATTCCCACACATTCCTTGATCCCATGAGCTCCTCATATCCTTAGCCATGTGCGTTCCCACACATTCCTTGATTGCATGTGCTTCCTCTCACTTAGCCCATGTGAATTCCCTTGCATTCCTCATTCGTGGGAGATCCTCATGTCCAGGGTCACGTGCGTTCCCTCACATCCCTGTTCACTTGCGCTCCCTCACTACTCTAGGCCTTCTTCTCCACCTGCTGAGTGCCCTCCGCTTCCCGTGCAAGCACTTCCTTCCCCCTCCTAATCACCTTCACATGACCTACTGTGATTTTGTTCTCCATGGTTTGCTGTTTTCTTTCCCTCTAGGTTCCCTTGGTAGTTGTCCTGCCTTGGATTGTTTACTATCCATGGTTGATTGCTTACATCGTACTGCATGAATCCTTGCTGTTCATTATTTTCTAGGTTCCCTGGTTGATTGCTCTGTCTTTGGCGTTTTTGTAACCCTTGGTTGTTTGCGCCACTGTATCCTTGCTGTTCATTCTTTTTTTAGTTTCCCTGGTTCATTGCTCTGTCTTGGCGGTTTTTGTTCTTTGCGTCATTGTATCCCTGCTGTTCATTCTTTTTCTGGATTCCCTGGTTGGTTGCTCTGTCTTGATAGTTTTGTTTCTCCTGGTTGATTGTGTCATTGTATTGCCTACATCCTTGCTTTTCATTCCTTCTTTCAGGTTCCCTGCTGGATTGCTCTTTTTTCTAGCTGTGTTTTGTTCTCGTTTGCTTGTCTATGTTTTGTATCTGATTCTGGTCATTGTTCTGTCCGCTCTGTGCCCTCTTCCTTCTGTGTCCTCCCCTCATCCTAGTGTTTGTCCCCCTCCTGCCAGCCCCCTAGCCCATCCCTCACCCTCCATTCTCCTCTCTGCCTTTTCCCCCCAATCTGCCCTCTGCACCCTCTATGGTGCTCTCTGTCTCTCCTGTCTTCTCTAACTGTTTTTCTATTGACTATCCTATCCTTCTCACTAATTCTGGTAGGGAGAACTTCAAGAGGGATATCCTGATCTCCAACCTAGGCCCTCCCATCGCTGATACCTACACCAGTGCTTCCTCCAGACAGACCCATACCAATGTCCTCTTTGTCGTTCCCTCTCCATGCCTATGGAATCTCCATGTGGTCTCTGTTTTTTCTCCTTTTTCCTCTTCACCCATTAATGGTCGCACCCGATGGGAGGCCCTCCTGGACCCCTTCCACTCCTCCAAGACCATCATTAATGTTGACCTAAAAGGCACTGTCTTGGTCCAAGGCCCTCAGGCCTCCTTTTTGATAGACACTTACTGCGCCTTATCAACTTCCTTGGTACTCCTGCTGTCCCTGCTCTCCCCTCTTTCGCTCCCCTGCCTCCCTCTTCCTCTGCCACCTCCACAGCTGCCCCTGCTGCTTCTCTGGTCGCCCTGTTGTCTCTTTCTTCTGACACCCCTCTGGCACCCATCTCTGCAACCTAAGCTACCTTGCCCTTTCCTCCTTCCTCCTCTGCCCATCCACAAGAGCCTCCAACAGTTCCTCAGGGCGTACCTCTGACTGTACCCTTCCACAGAACTCTTTAAAAGGTGGCAACCTGCTCCACATTGAAACTCTCAACTCTCGCTCAGCTGTCAAACACTCCTTTGACATCTGCTGTCTCCTGGAAGAACTCAATCTGGAAGTCCTCGGACTGACCAAGACGTGGTTCACGGCCAGCTCTGTCACAAGCTTTGACACTCTCCTTCCTGGTAGCTACAAGATCCTCTCTGCACCCAGAACCAACAGTCCCAGTGGGGGTGTAGCCTTGATCTTCCTGGAGTGGATCCCTCTTTCTATCTTTTCTATGCAGGACTACTCCTCCTTTGAATGCCTGGTCTGCAGGCTCTCTCTCTATCTTGGCCTTTCTCTCACTGTGGCCACTATCTAGCGGCTGCCAGGCCAGGTACCCACCTTCCCCTATGAGTGGGCGGATCTCTCCTTCCTCCTCGCCTCTACCTCTCAACTTCTCCTCCTCTGAGACCTTAACATGCACCTGGATGCGTCTTGTCCTTCTGCAGGACTCTTTCGCAACATCTGTGTTTCTCTCTGTTCTTATCTCTTGCCCAACCCACTCTGCGGGACACACCATGGCTGTTCTTATCTCCTCAGACCTCCCTCTCTCCAACACTCTCACTACACTTATCTCTTGGATTCACCACTGTCTCCTTTCCTCCCAACTCTCTCTCTCTACCCCAAAGGCCAAGCCGTTCCCAACTCTGCCACCTATCTTCTTGGTCATTCAACCCATGAAGCATGTGTCAGTTGAGGCTTTGGCAACTACTTTCTCTCCCCCTTCTGCAACTTTGACTGACTCAGATCCTGGCACAAACCTCCCCTAACCTCTATATTTCTATCTCTGACACTCTTGATGTGTTGCCCCTGTCATGAGGATCGCTTGAAGTCTAAATCCAAGTGCAACTCAGACTTCGTCACCATGAAACGCAAGTGCAGGGTGGCTGAGAGGAAGTGGAAGGCTACAGGCGCACCCTCTGACAAACTGGCCTGCTGCCTGCTCCAAAAGGCAGTACAGACTCTCTGTCCTCACCAAGAAGAGAGCACACACCCAAGCCAGCATCTCTGCGCCATCTAACAACTTGCATGAACTCTTCAAAATCTGCAAGGAGCTGGCCAACCCTGATGCAGTCTCTACCTCTCCTTTTCCTTCCCAGGCCTTCTGCACAGCCTTGGCCTCTCATTTCATCACTAAAACTCAGGACATCTTGGCCACCCTCTCTTTCTCCTCCTCCTCTTGCTCCTCCTCTTCCTCCACGCCTGGCCTGCCTGTGCCTACTCTCCTCCTATCTTCTCTTCCTTTCCCTTGTTCACCCCAGACGATGTTTTTGGACAAGTCCAATCTATGAAAGTCTCATCAAAACAAGTTCTTCCCTGTTCTTCCAAAACCAACAAGGACCACATTATTACTCTTGCTCTAGCCCGGCTCGATTTCTGCAATCACTCTTTTGCCACTGGAACTTTCCCCTCCCCGCAAGCACGCCCTATCGCACCCCCTTCTTAAGAAGCCCTCTGACGATCCTTCCTCTCTGGCTAACTTTCGCCCGATCTCTATCACTCCTTTCTTGGGAAAACCTTTGGAAAAGCTTTCCATCTCCCAACTTAACCTTCAAACTGAATCTGTTGGTTGTCTCCATGACAACTTTTGTCTCCGCCCTCTGCAACTTATCCAAAACAGGACTGCGAGACTTGTCCTTGGCCTCAAGCCCAGGGATCGTATCTCTCCAGGATTGAAATCTCTGCACTGGCTCCCAGTGGCTGCAAGGATTAAGTTCAAAACCCTCTGCATTATCCACAAGGCCTTCTGGGGCCTGGGCCCGCATTACCTTCAACTCTCTCTTCCTAAATACCTTCCTTCTAGGGCTCTTCACTCATCTGCCTCCAACTCCGTCAGGGTTAGCCACTTCTCCAAGCAATGAGTTGTGGTCGATCTCTCTCCTTGGCTGGGGCCTCTTTCTGGGACAGCTTCCCTGCCTCCCTGAAACTTGAGGAGAACCATCTCTGGTTACGAAAACACCTCAAAACCTTCCTCTTTGCTTCTGCTTTCCCTGCCTCTCTCCCCTGCTGAAATTCCCTGCCAATTCTGCACTGGTTACCTGGCCACCCGTTCGGATCTTTGGGCCTGGTCCCGCCTTTTGCTCACCTGCCCTGCCTCCCTGGCAACCCCCTGCACTTGGGGACTGGTTCTGTATCCCTTCAGTCCCCTTACCAGCACTTATGTCTGCACTTACCTTGCACTTGCCACCATCAGGCCTTTTATTTATCGTGTTATTCTTCTTTCCCATGTACTGCACTTTCCTCTTTCCCTTCCCCTGGCACTCTTCCCTTTCTCCCTATCCTCGCACTTGTGCGATCTGAATGACACCTGGCCTAGTAGGATCACTGCTGTCTTCCACTGTTTTTCCCTCCCTTGCCTCGTCGTGCCTTGAAACACTTGTGTATAGGCGCGTTATAAATGCCATATCATATCATATCATGACAATCAGTCTGGCTTCAGAGCGTCCAGAAGCACAGCCACTGCTCTCTTGAACATCTGTGAAGACCTGCTCTCCAACGTTGACTTTAACCTTCCTTCTGTCCTCACTCTCCTTGATCTTTCTTCTGCTTTCGACACCGTCAACCATGCCATCCTGCTGAAGCACCTCCATGATAACCTGGGTATCACTGATCAGGCCCTGGCCTGTCTGGCCTCATTTCTCACTAACTGACCCTCTCAGGTCCAACTTGGGTCCTTCCTCTCTTCTATCCCTCTCTCTACTGGTGGTGTTCCCCAGGGGTCTAACCTCTCTCCCTGGCTGT
The DNA here is from genome assembly GCF_040938575.1 of Ambystoma mexicanum. Taxonomy (NCBI): domain Eukaryota; kingdom Metazoa; phylum Chordata; class Amphibia; order Caudata; family Ambystomatidae; genus Ambystoma; species Ambystoma mexicanum. The sequence continues at coordinate 1,011,169,232 of NC_090937.1, forward strand.
TCAACCAATATCTGCCTCCTCTTTCCCACTACATAGCTGCTCTTTGCTCCAACTTTCAGTGTTATGCGGCGGACAACCAGTCTCTTTCAGGGTTCCCTCAGATGCTTTTACTCCCTCGCTTATTCCTGACTGTCTGGCTGCAAATCAGAGGTGCTGTGCCGCTATTATGCCTGAATGCCAGTAAGACAGAGATCCTCACCATCGGAACACCAGCACCTTCCTTTCCACTCTGGGTCCTCTTCCTTCTCCTACCTGTGAGGCTAAGAACCTTGGGGACATCTTCAACTCCACCCTATCCTTCTCCCCTCACATTTCTGATGTCTCTAAGAAGTCAAAATATCAGCTGTACCTCCTCAGAGTTTTTCTTCCCTTCCTCACTTTCCCCAGAAACTCACTGTTTCCATGGCTCTGGTCCTCTCAATGCTGCACTACTGCAAAAGCCTCTTTCTAAATCCTCCTGCCTCTACTCTCCATCCTCTACAACTTATCCAGAACAGGACTGCAAGATATTTCATTGGCCTCAAGCCCAGGGATCGTAATCTCCAGCTCTGAAATCTCTTCATTGGCTCCCAGTGATGGCAAGGATCAAGTTCAAGACCCTCTGCATTGTTCACAAAGCTTTCTGGGACCTGGGTCCACACTACCTCCAACTATCTCTTCATAAGTATCTCCCTTCTCGAGCTCTCTTCTCATCCACCTCCAATTCTCTTTCTTTGGCTGGGGCCTCCATCTCAAACTTGAGCAGAAGCATCTTTGTTTACAGAAGCAACTCAAGACCTTCCTCTTTGCTTTCGCTTTCCCTCTTCCTCTCCCCTGCTGAAGACCCATGTGTTCCATGCATTGGTCACCTGTCCACCCTCTGGATTTGGGCCCAGGTCCCTGCCTGTCCTGTTGCTCCTTTCACTGCCTTTTGGCCCCCTCAACACTTGAGGACTGTATTTGTAAGCCTACAGTTCCCTCTCTCTTCTCCTATGAGAAACCCCCTGGCTGCACCCTCAGACTACAAGCACTTAGCCACACGCTGGCTGCACTCTGGTACCTGCACTTCTCCATCTCCCCTCCCTTTTGCACTTTTCCATCCCCATGCCTTTTTTGCACTTCTCCACCCACCCCTCCCTGCTCTTGTATGATCTGAATGACATAAGGCCTAACAAGATTGTTGTTTTGTCCTCCCTTTGTTTCCATCTCCATGTCTTGTTGCACCTAGAAACACTTATGTACAGGCGTGTTATAAATGCCATATCATATAAGTAATCAATATTACTACGCAACAGTATTGACAAAGAATGAACAGCCACACTCAGGTATCCACCAGCGACCCTCTTTGAACTATCTTAAAGTCTTACATATAATTTTGAAACCAGCACCTTCCACTAACCCTCTGAATCTGTTACCGTACACTGCAAGCATCATAATTTTCACAGTTTGCTCGATATTGTTCACTAAATTTGATAGGTTTTTATTAGTGCATATTAACCATAATGTCACTTTAACAAAGTTCTTTCATTGAATTTCATGGGTTTTTACCAGGATACCCTTAATTTTTCTACATGTCCCTACATCATACTTCCCCCCTTGTCCCATCGTAATAGCCACAGAGTCTGTGGACTGTGCGACTGTCTGCGGACTGCAGACAGCATTCACAATGCCCAAAAGCACAAAACTATCTAGCGCAAACGCAAGTGCACATCCATCAGCACAAAAAAGAGAAGTATGTCTTCTAAAAAACAAGTGGAGGTCCAGCAAATGACATAGAGACAGAACTCTCCTGTCCATTTACATTTTCCAACACAACTGGTGTAAATTGCTATGCAAATGTATCTTCTATTCCAATTGCCACCAATTAATCAAAACATTTACTTGAATGGCTCAAACCATTTCTTGTCCTTCATAGAAATGCGACAAATAATCCACAGTGTCTCAGGAATAAGGCAGGAATTGGATTACTGTGCAGGAATGGTCAAATTCACTGTATTTCTAATGTACTTACTGCAAGTACTGGAAAACAAAAATATACATAGAAACTAAATATTCCACATTTCATACACATGGAAGCATACATGCACTCTTTGCAGCCATGTTGCACAAGAGTACATCCTTAATGAACAATTTGTGTATGTATCGATACCTAACTGTGAATTCATTGTATTTCATCAGCTGGTGCAAAATGCAAATCATGCCACAATATGCACTGTTTGCAATTCAGACAATCGTTCGACCTTACACATAAACTCACATAGCCAATATGTAATTGTAATGCTTTTAAGATACAACATAGATGCTACCAAAAACAACTGCAAGCTTACTAGCTTCACACAAGGGCAAGTATCTCTTGGCAAGAAAACCTTCACAGCAGCCGGCATAATATACCATACTGGTGCCACAACCACTGCAGGTCACTATACTGCATACATTAAAAAAGATGTGGTTGGTTTGAATGCATTGGTCTAAAACATCGATTATCAGCAAATCTAACAAATACCTAGTTAATATTCCTTAAACCTAAATGTAGTCACTGATCTGTGAAACTATCATGAGTTAGTGGACTTTAGACATTCCTTTAAGTATTGCACAATTCAAACATAGCATGAAAGTTAAATTCTTATACATGTAGTACTTCTTTTGTAATGCTGTACAGTTTTTTTGCCAATGACTCAATGATTATGCAAACAGATATAATAACTCTGTACAACACACAGTAATGTTGTTTCAGCTATAGCACTTAGAATGTACTGATTATGAGGGTATACACATTTAGTCACTGACCTGTACAACTATCAACAGTTAGAATATGCCATCTGGTATCTTACTGCAGCCATATTACTCCCATGCTACTTTTAAATACCAGAGGTAGGTCTCCCATCATTGCTACCCTTACGGAAGGAGACCACCGACCAAGTCTAAAGGGCTATGGCCCCACCTTTGCAGAACCCCGTATGGAGAGCGCCGGGAAACGTGCACCCCGTGGGGTGGCGGGCTGGCGCCCTAACTAGTTGTCAGGGGAGGCCTTGGTCGGGGCATCACACATCTGAAGGCTGTAGCAGTTCTATGGTCCTTCTCCATGGTGTCCCAAAACTTTCACCTGGTAAAAGAGAACCAAAGGACGCACTGCGGAATAAATGTCTACATTGGGTGTGGATGGTGGGTGAGTGTGGGTTTGTGTCCAGGAGTTCCCTGTTGGAGTACTCTAGACTGTCCAGTTTTTCAGCCAAATTGGATATTGTCAAACTGGTTTTTGCAGATGCCCATTTGGCAAGGGACATTTTGGACTAATGCAACGGCCACCGGTGGGCAGGGAAAAGTGGCATCACAGACAGTGCACCTCCCCTGTCTGCCCCTGTGTTCCCCGCAGGAGTCCCCTCTGGTTCTAGTCCCCTTTCAGGGGCATATTTGACTGCCCTGGGCCCAAGGCACTACGGGAGTCACCAAAGGGAAGGGGAGGATGGTTCCTGATCATTGGCCAAAAGATCTGTTCGGGGGCTCACAAGCAGGGCCCGGTTTCCTGCACGGTCTTGTTGCTTTTTTCTTTGCTGTGTCTTTTTTGTAATCATGTACTAGAACTGTTTTTAGGATGCACTTTGATGGCCTTTCAGGCCGAGTAAAGTTGTTTGATGACTTTTAAATACCAAAATAGCTAGAATACACCAACAGGAATTAAATTGATTCAAAACATACCCTTCAAAACTGAATAACTATCAACGGTTTATAGTGATAATTTCAAATTACATTATGTCGAAAGTCATAATGTCGAAAAAAAAGTAAAAACATTTTTTTCGAATGTCTATTTTTGTTTGTTTTTTGTTTGAATGGGGGGGTTCCCCCCAACCCTCCTTTTTTGTATTTTTTTTGTTTTACCCCTTTTTTTACTTGCAGGACCAAAAAAAACCATGTAAATAAAAAAATAAAACATTCACATTTTTTTTTCGACATTATGACTTTCGACATAATGTTTTCGACTTTTTTACTGCACGCCACTATCAACAGTTAGAATATGTCAACTGGTATCTAACTGCATCCATAATACTCCAATAGTACTTTTGAATAGCAAAATAGTTAGAATACACCAACAAGAATCAAAGTGCTTCAAAACTTACCCTCCAAAACTGTAAAACTTTCAACAGTTAGAATAAGCCAACTGGTATCTAACTGCACCCATAATACTGCAATATTCGTTTTCAATAGTAAAATAGGTAGAATCCACCAACAGGAATCAAACTGCTTCAAAACATACCGTTCCAAACTGCAAAACTATCAACAGTTAGAATACAACAACTAGTATCTAACTGCCGCCATACTACTGCAATGTTACTTTTGAGAAGCAAAATAGTTGGATTACACCAACAACTATTGAACTGCTTCAAAAAATACCCTTCAGAACTACAACATTATCAATAGATAGCATACGGCAACTGGTATCTAACTACATCTATAGTACTGCAATGCTCTTTTACAAATGAAAACAGTTTCAGTACGCCAACAGATATCTAAATGCTTCAAAATTCCATTAAAAAAAGAGTCCACCAGCTCTTTCGAAAAGCAAAACACTTACAACATTACAATTCTTCCTACTGCAACACTGTTTGTAACAATAAATACACCTATTTGTGCTCCTTAAACATTCCTTTAAGTACTGCACACTTCAAGCAAACATAGTGTGCCACGTAATGTCAACTAAATGTAGTCGTTTTTAAAAAATCCTATATGGATTTTTTTTCCCAATGCCCCAATAGTTATGCAAACAAAAACAGCAACTGTGCAAAATGCACAGTAATGTTGTTTGAAACATAGTACTTGGAATCTACTAATTAAGAGGCTCTAAAAAGTACATAAATATGTGATATTGTATGCAATGCAACATTGCAAACTTTCCTACCTAACGTATTATGCTAGGTTTTTTTTACAGAAAAAGAAGCAAAAATGTCTCCTGCATTATCATGTACAACCAGTACACTCAATTGTACATCAATCATAAGTACCATTTGAACTTCAATGGTATTGTGTCACCATGTTACAAAAACTATACACTGGCTACACGCTATGTATAATTACTATCCACTTATTATACTGGTTGTTTCCAATGGCCAAATTCCATTTCTGTACACATATTATTATAATGGTTGTGGCCAATGGCCAGATTCTTGGGTGCATGGCCTTTGGCCTGTGGCCTATGGCCATGCACCCAAGAATCTAGACACTGGCCACAACCACCACAGCATAATACGGCCATGCACCCAAGAATCTGGACACTGGCCACAACCACCACACCTCAACTTGCCCTTAACTTCCCAATGACATCTGCAGACATCAAAATAGACTGCCAACCGTATTTTTCTCCAATGCCAATATCCCCATATTATTTAGATTCCACTCCCTACTCTAACAAGGCCTCTTGTAGTCAGCAAATAACCCCAAATGTGTTTCTTCAACTGCCTGCCGAAGACTTATTATTACAATGGTTGTGGCCAGATTCTTGGTTGCATGGACGTATTATGCTGTGGTAGCTGTGCCTGTGCCTAGATTCCTGGGTACATGGCCTACATTTTACCTATGCAAACACCCCCATATCATCTGCATTCCACTCCCCATCCTTAACAAAGCCCACTTGCATTCACCAAATGCTGCCTACCCAAGACCCTGTCTGCAGACTACCGCAGTGTTTGTGAACTGCCGCGCCCTGTAAACTCTTCTTCCACCTAAACAAATGACCCCATATCATTTACACTCCCCCACGCTTCCCACCCCCAACACCAAATGACCCAAAATATGTTTCCCAGCCTTGATCCCACTGCACTGTCCATGGACAGACGCAGCTATCCACGGATAGAACATGGCAGGCGTTATGGAAAAATATGCACCTCACACTTTTCAACAACCAATCAGCGGGCGTTTCGCCATCTGGACCAATCTGAAGCATGTCTGCCTTTAGCCTGTTTTAAAGAAATCTACTGGACGGATTTACACCAAATTTATAAAAGCATGTTTTCTGGGAACCAAGCCGCCGCTCCTGCTGAAAATTTGATGAAAATCCGTCCAGCGGTTTGGGCTGTAGGTGTGGGCAACATTTATTTTCCATTGCGTCTATCTAAAAATCAAACATTTGGAAGCCCCCCATCACTTCCCCCCCTGATGAAACCTCACCAAACTTGCCAAAAAAAATCAGATGAGGCCATATTCATTTTTGGCAAAGTTTGGTAAGGATTCGTCCAGGGGGAGCAGAGTTGTAAGCTGCCCAAAAAGTGCTCTTCGCAACCCAACCATAACTACAGGCCTGCTACCGCAGGCCCTGTAATATATATATTCAAGGAAAAAACTTTAGTTGCTGGGTCGTTAAGGTGACAACTTAATGCAAGAATACCATGGAAATTCGGCTAAAAGCCACCATAACTTCGCGCACCCTGCTGCGCAGACTAGGACCATAGGAAAAATGAATGGAAAGTAGGCCGCACTTTTGAAAAAAAATGTTTTGGAAGAATAATAACTTTAATTTTTTGATCAATGTTTACAAAACTTGGCAGTCTGGGGAGGCCTGCACACTTTTAATCACTTTCAAAGAATTTCCGCTTAATCTATTACTCGAATTGAATAAAAAGTTATTAACAATAGAATTTTGAGGGGTTCCTATGTGTCTCTGATTCACCTTAACTATAGGGCAGCGAATATATTTAGTGAAACAATGATGTTAAAGGGATGTTATGGTTACAATTAAACTGAAAACCCTTGAAATCTGCCATTTATGGTAAGCTAAGTAACAATAACTCACGTCTCCACCATACTCTGCTAAGGCTAACACTGAGGACATCAAAGATTACATCACAAATGTCAATGAGGACATCACTGAATTTGAAAAATTGAAAGGTGCTTTATATGTAGACATTGAGCCTCCCATATGTTCTTCAAGTACTTTCCTTACAGTTATATCTTAACGCATGGTGCACATACATGGGGCAATACGCAGGCCTTAAAACACAATTCATTTGTATGCATGAACATTAACTTTAATGTTATTGACATTTTCTGGTGATGTTTCTTTCTTCCTTACCTTAGTTTCCCTGTATGCATTGTGGTTCTTCATATGTATAGTTTGTACTAATACAAGTGTGTACTAAGTCTTGGATTGTTAGCTATTTCTGCCATGTTTAACATTACTCAAAACTCTGATAAGCTAGCATTCATTAATTTACTATCCCAAATTACCAGATAAAAAATGTTGTACTTCTATAGCCACTGCCTATGTGTATGTATGAATATGTTCCTCTATCAACAACAACACTCCAATATAATGGGCCTCATTACGAGTTTGGAGCTAAAAAGCAGCCATTAACGGCATGCCGTTAATAACATGTCTGTCTTGGCCCGAACCCGCTAACAGCAGGTGATTGAGAGTGTGCGTGAGCACGCACACCTTTGCATGCCGGTAACGGCCGTACCGGCATACCGGTAACGACCCTCAAACCCCCATATAGCAGCATCAATGAATGCGTACATAACGGCTCCGGCCTCGGCAACCCCCAAATAGCTGTACCAGTATTAACACAGTGCTAAGAAAGGGCCCGTTATTACCGGACCCGGAAGTAACATCATCGTGCCGGAATGGGAAATGCTTAGGCGGCCATCTTGAAAAACACAATCCATTGCCATCCTCCACATACAGGAACTTCACCACCAGAACTCCTAGTACACCACGGACAAAATGTCGAAGTCTACCCAGAAAGGCACTGCCTGTCTGCATAAACCACTGTTCAAGGATGAAGAGCTGAACATGTTAGCTGACACCCTAGTGGCGAATGCTGATGTGGTGTTCTGCAGCGACCTCAGGCGTCCAGCCCAGCTGAAGAAGAAGGCCATCTGGGAAGAAGTTGCCCGGAAAGTAGGTGCTTTCGACACCACTGCACGCACAGTGCGCAATTGCAAAAAAAGATGGGATGACCTTAGGTTGAGAGTACGGAGCATCTTGTCGGCCAATCAGAGCCAGGGGCTGGCAACAGGTGGAGGACCTCACTCACCAGTGAAATTGGCCAAGCGGGAGGAGACATGCAGCTCAGTCATAGATGTGCAGTCTATTGAAGGAGTCGGTGGAGCTGAGTGTGGCGTGCCAACATCAGCAGATGAAGGTGAGTGTCCCTACAAACACACAACAAATAATCATCACCATTGACCTCCAAATGTGACAGCAATGCCATCCAATACATGGTCCATCATGCACACCTAAACATATCCATATTCGCATGCTGGGCTCACCACTATCATATCCAATGCATGCTGCATGCTGCGTCCATACACAAATACACACCCGACACACAAATGACCTGTACGTTTCAGACAGCATGTCACTCCCAACACACATCAAGGCCCAACAGCAGCCACCATGGTGTACATGTGAACACCTGCACGATTCCAAACAGCACCCCCCAACCTTGCATGTACCCAGTCTGCTGCAAAGCCAGGCATGCAACTGATCATATGGTGCCACCTGCACAAAGACAAACGCATGCAGGATGCAAGCACCACCATCACTGACGCCCTGCCACTCTCTATCCTCTACAGGTACGGATGCAGACAGCGATGAAGCACAGGGAAGTGCACAATGCACAACACCAGCCAAAAGGGCAAGGAGGCAAGGTGATGGCACCAGAACATCTACATCAAGTGGTCCAAGGATGAGCCAAGCAGCATGCGGGACAGAAACCAGTGCCCTACCAATCACACTGCAAGCCACACAGGATGAACAGACACGTGCCCCTGCACCCCAGGACACACAATCAACACAGGATGAGGACACATCTGGCATGGACGATGGCACACAGTCTGCTGCTGCAAGCACAATTGGGGAGATGGCTGCATCGGCACAGCATAGTGTCGACGAGGAAGCTGACCCTGACAATGACGGCAATGCAGGACTGGTCCACTCAGAGCCTGTAGGTCGAACACCAAGCGCGCAGGTCACCCCACAGGACACACCTCGCCGGGATTCATCCGAACAGGGCAGCCATGCTGAGTGGCCTCTGGCATTGCACAGCCCCATATTGCATGCAGTACCAACACATAACCCACCAACCACCACCCACCCTGCCATACCGGACCTTGAGGGACGTCTGTCCAGGATGGAGGGCCGGCAGGAGGAGATGCAAGGCTATGTGAAGCAGTACCTTGTTGAAGGGGAGAAAACACGCCGTGTCATCTATGACAGCACTGCGGCCGTAATCCAGGCCATCAACTCAAGTGCACAGCAAGTACGCGATGGCTTCAATGCCTTGGGACAGATCCTCACCAGGATTGCTGACAGCATGGAGCAGCGGCAAACGCCAGCTTTGGGGTCACAACCATCTGGCTCATCCACATTGACCATGCCAGCGAATTCGAGGCAGACCAGCCCCGTGCGCAGCTTCCTGTGAAGTGCACAGTGCTCAGATATCCAACCCCCACCTCCGAAGGGGGCTCCACAGTAGCAGGGCCACCCTGCAGATTCTCTTCATGAATACATGCAGATACACGTTGTGCCATTGTTGACTTTGGGTGTTAGGGGGATGGTGGTGGTGGGTGTAGTACTGGGGTTGTTTGGGGGTGTGGGGATAGTGTGAGGGTGCGTGGGTGGGAGGAGGGTGGGTGGTGGAGGCAGAGATTGTTGAATCATGTTGTTGAAAAATCTCACTAATACACCTTTTGTATACAAAACATCACATGAGTGGACATTGCTAATTTGTTATTTGTCAATTTATTGCTTCATAGTGAACTGTGCCCATATACCCACACACCCAGTGCCAACAGTTCCCAATACATGGCACCCTCTGCATCCAAGTACATCAGAATGATTGGTCTATGACCAATTGCCACACTGCGCGACCCTCAAGTGTATTGTGTCCTGGCCTATGTCCTACATCTACTCCTTCTTCTCCTTCTACTTCACCAGGTGGTGGCAGCTCCATGTCAGGTGGCAGGGGTACGTTCCGCCGGATGCACATGTTATGCAGCATTGCACATACCATGATGATCTTGCCCACCTACTCAGGCCCGTATATGAGTGCCCCTCCCGACCTGCTGATGCAGCGGAACCGTGCCTTCAAAAGGCCAAACGTCTGCTCAATGACCACACGCGTGTGTGTATTTGCACAATTGAAGTCCTCCTCGTGCCTGTTCCGCGGATTCCTGACAGGGGTGAGTAGCCATGCCCTCAGAGGATATCCAGCATCACCTACATGCAGAAGGAGGTGTGTGTAAGGATAATGCTCAGTTGCCATGTGTCCTCAGCCTGTACATCTTTCAAGTTCATATGCACTATCCCGTCAATGGCAGCCACATCCACATTACTATCAGCCCTGTACAGTGCATGCCAATCGATGGTGCGAGCCTTGGGTGACATACATGACCTAGGCTCCTAGTCATTTCAAACACCAGGCCCCCCGATGCATTTTGACTAGGGCCATTATGTACATACATGTGAGGGCTGTGTGGCAGCGGATTACTCAAGATACTTTCATCCCTCTCCTCCCATGGGCCAGGGGGCATTCCCCTTGCATATGCATGTAGCCCCCATCCTACTCCTCCCCTGGGCCATGGGGCATCTCCCTTGCATATGCATGTAGCCCCCATACCCCTTCTCCCATGGGCCAGGGGGCATTCCCCTTGCATATGCATGTATCCCCCATGCCACTCCTCCCATGGCCCAGGGGGCAGACTCACCCAACAGCAATTCCACTTTGTACAACGGCTCCTTCCATGTAGCAGGGTAGTGAGGAGTTACCCAGCACCATGGCATCATGCCTGGATCCTGGATATCTGGCACAGCAATGTGTTATTATCTGACTGGCATCACACACCATCTGCACATTGATGGAGTGGTATAGCTTCCGATTGCGGTACACCACCTCTACAGCATGTGGGACTACCATCTCTACATGGGTGCAGTCGAGGGCACCAATTACATTGGGCATGCCTGTCAGTGCATGGAATGCTATTTTGGTGGCATTAGCCTCCTGTGGTGTCTGTGGAAGGGATATGTGGGCACGTGCGTGCTTCAGTAGTGCATCCAGCACTTGGTTTAACACAACAGAGAAGCATGATTGCGACATGCCATGCATTTGGCCCACTGTGTGTTGGTAAGTGCCTGTGACCAGAAAGTGAAGCACAGATGCCACCTTCAGCAGAGGGGGGATGGCTGTGCGGATGTTAATCAGGCTGATCACGTCTTCCTGTATTAATTCCACTATGTTGGTGATGGTGTCCCTGTTCAGCCGGTACAGGGTGTGGATCTGTGCTGGGGTTAATTCAAATGGATTGGCCCTTATACGTGGGATTGATGGCTGTCTGCGGGGAACAACTACCTGCACTGGTTGGATTTGATGGGCCAGTCTCACCCTCCTTCTCCTCCTGCGTCTCCTCTGTGTTGCCTTTTGTACTGCCTGCTCAAGGAGTAGCAGTGCAGGCATGTCCTCCAGCCCCAGTATGGCAAGTGCAAGTGGTAGCATTTTGGTTTGGAAAGGGGTGCGGTGTGTGGGTGTGCTTCTTTTGTGCTGGCCCTGACTCCATTGCCTCCACCTGTGCTGATAGTGTGCACCTGTGGCACTTGGTTACACAGTTGCTTGCTGTTAACGGGTGGTCCGCGATGCCGGTATTTCCAGCATCATGGTGGCCCTTCTTACCGGCATCTAGATGCCGGTATGTTCATGTCCGTGCAACTCGTGGTGTCCTCTTCATTGCTGGATGCTGGTATTACAGGCCCGCCACCCGTGCGTGCGCCCGCATGCCGGTACGGTGGTGCACGGCCATATCGGGTCCTTGTCGATGCCGGTGGGACCGGCGTCTGGGGTCGTATACTACAGACTGGTATTGGAGGCCAGTATTGCCTTACCGGCTCTGTTATTGCTGGACCGCCAACCTCGTAATGAGGCCCAATGTCTTATTTGGGTGACTACATGTTTTAACACATTCATTAGTTCATGAGAGCTATCCAAATCACCCCTAATATGTTGCTAGCAACTTTGTAAAAACAACCCCTTATAGGGACTTTTCATAAGAATTAATTTGATATGTGATGTCATTAATGACATTTGTGATGTCATCTTTGATGTCCTGTGCGTTAGACTTCGCAGTGCATGGTGGTGGTGCGAGCTATGGTTGCTTAGTTTACCATAACTGGCAAATTTCTGGGTTTTCTTGTTTTTATTTGGAACCATAACGTCCCTATAACAAAGTATTTTCACTGAATTTCATAGGTTTATATTAGTGCAACTTAACCATAACATCCGTTGAACAAAGTTTGTTCACTGAATTTACTAAGTTGTTAGCAGTACACCCTTAATTTCCTACACATTCCTTATATTATCCTCACCCACACCAATTGTTGTTTGAAGTGTTCGCAGCCAGCTGCACTATCTGCAAAGCACTCTCCAGCACCCCTATAAAAGGCCACACCCCAAAGCTGCTCCTCATTCTGTTTTTAGCTACCAGAGAGAGCATTGCTCAATATTGGTGAGCTACATTGCATTGGCTGCTGACCTCTCCCTGCAGTGCTGTGTGTGCTGTGTCTGCTATGCCATTCCTCTGCCTGCTGTGCTACATCCCAGATGGCAACCATGGCTTCCACCTCTGCAGCTGCCTCGGCCTCAGCACCACCCCCACCCCCTCCACCACCACCACCTTCACAAGGGCCTAATGCAGGGAACGGGCATGGCGATGTAGGGAGGGATGAAGAGGAAGATGAGGATGAGGTAGTCGAAGTCCCCACTACAACCAACCAGCATGAGGCTTGGGTGTGGAGGCTCTTTGCCACTGTTGGACCCAAGGCATGTGCAGACAAGATGCGCTGCACTGAGTGTGACTTAGTGCTCAGTCGTGGCAAACCGGGTCTGTATAGCTACGGGACCACTTCCATGCAGCAACACCTAAGTTCTTTTCACAAAGCGGCAGTTCAAAGGGTTGTCCCTTTAAATCAAAGTAGTAGGTTGAGTTCCTCTACAGCATGCTCCATATCTGCTCCTGTTACCACAAGAGACACTCCTGTGGGCAGCGCATCCCTCAACCAGCCTTGCAGGCCATATGCGATGCACTAGACCCTTACTTTTTGTAGGTCACAGTATTGTATTTGTACTGTGGTACTCTGCAGTGGGGAGACACTTCGAAGTGCTTTCAAGGCTACGGTCTGGGAGCATGAGAAAGTCTGCCAACTACCTAAGTGAGGCCCACCCAACATCTTCCTCTATCCACCTGCCATTTCTTATCCCCGTGGTTGGTGCCCCTTTCTTACCCTCCCTTCCCTTTCTTTCCTTGTGTGTCTTGTTAAAATAAACAAAAACAAAACAACAAAAAACAAAAAAAGGCTCTTTTCCGAGCCACTTTTCACAGTTTAAAAATAGAAATGCCAATGAAATGCTGAAGGGCCCTGTGCATTTTTAGAAGTCTGCGGACAGTCCACAGACATTGACATTTTTGGGGTATGGCACTACCAAAACCATTGTACTCTTCTCCGGGAGTAAGTGGTGGCTCTGAAAAGAGCCTTTTTGTGGTGTTTTATTGCATTTCAAAATGTTCAAGTGGTCAACACCTACTGAAAAAAAGGATTGCTATACTTCCAAAAAGGGTTGCAATGCATTTTCTATGTTTCGCAGAAAAATGTGATTCCCAGCATGAGTAAGATGTACTCCATCTCTGCGAAAAATGTGTGTGCTACAAAACATAATATTTGCATTGCGAAAAGAGGACATTCCAACATCTCTCAAAAAAGCGCAAACAACCATGTTGACATTGCCCCTCTCTTTCACCATTTGTGGACCAAATGAAGAAGAACCTAACCACATTTTTCTCTGAGCAATACGAGAAAAAATTACTCGGGAGCTTGGAAACATGTCCATGACTTTCCCAAGTAATTCTTTCATTGCAAACTGCAAGGAGATTCCAGTCACATGTCATAAATTGTTAATTGTTACCTCCACAATGAATAATAATAATAATGTCTAGATGACGCTGTGTCATCAAAGTACCACAAAAAAGAACCAAATCCAGCCACTTCATTCTGTGCACATGCACATGAGGGAATCCAAGATGTGCGGCCACTCGACAGCGCTCTTCATGCACCTCCAACCAATTTATACACGAGTCACTCAAAATCCAGACACTCTGCCTTCTGAAGGGCACATCCATAGCTATCTAGTCTCTCCTTACACATCACACCTAGTAAACGTTAATGACCAATCCCTTAGCCTGCACAGTCTCATGTGCATGCCTCTCAGCCTCAAAATCCCCATATGTAACACGCGCGATCCATGGACACCGCAGTGTCCGCAGACAGATCGTGAAATCTGAGAGTGGGGAATGAACATTTAAATAGTGTACTCCACTTCCCCTTTGATGGTGGCTCTGAAAAGAGCCTTTTTTTGTTTTTTTGAAAGTGCTTCATTTTGTTATTTGTTTTACACTTAATTTCTTCGTGATGTCTTCACATTATCCTCTGTAAAGCATTCCTTATATTCTGAAATAACATAGCATTTCCCAATATAGATAAAGAAATGCCATCTGCTTTGAAATAGTCATCATTAACAAAATCAATGTTGTCATTGTTACAAGATAACATCCCAAGCTCTAAACAAGAAAGCAGACATTCCTCTGTTAACCAAACATCCTGCACCATTTTGCAGAGGACAACACACTTTACAATTGTCCCATACTACCCTAGGCAACCTTTCAGAAAAAATCACCTTGGCATTTAGAAAAACCACCATCACTGCCTGAACCAAGTTTTCAAGAGCACGCAACAAACTAGGAGCACTGATGTATCCCAAATGGACAGCACCCCAATGCAGTACCACTACATCTGCACTATTCCACCTGGAGAAACTCTTACAAACTCCAACCACTGCTTACATATTGGAACCAGGCACAGTTGACCACAAAACCTCCACTCCTTCAAAACCAAAACAGGCAGTGATATGTTTACACATAGCATGCCTCTCTAAAACATTTAAAAACATATCTCCAACTACCAACCCCTCACTTTATTCACCTCTGCCATCTTTGCTACACACACACCCTCTCTTCCTGTAAAGAACAACTTCAACACCTGATTTGCTAATCACCACAGTCCCCTTCCAATGCTAGATATGCTGAGAAACCCCAGATGAGGCACACCCTGTCCACGAACAGTCACGCTGTCCGCAGACCCCACAACACATGGGCAGCCCATTTTCCCTTTCCACATCAATGTCTGCACCCCTCTCTCATTGGATACATATAAGCAGTCACACAAACATCCACCAATCACATCCAAGAACTCTACATCTAACTCTGTCATCACAATTCAGCACTTTAGATGACCTGTTCATCACTCTGAGTACAAGTATCCTGTGATTGAAAAGCACCTACAGCTAAAACTACTGTAAAACTCGTCGATTTCTCCTTGCAGATTCAACTACATCTACATACATCAATACAAACTACAGGTATAAATATTTTGTTTACAGTAAATGTGAAACTATTTTATGAATGCATATGAACAGGGTAGCTGCCATTCACCCTGCATAATCTGCAAAAAAGCATACTCTAACTTCTCCCATCTCCTATAATCAAGTTCACTTACACATATGTCTGCTTTGCAAATTGTAATGTACCCATATTACTCATTGCAATGTCCAACCTATAATGCTCCTCTTTCCTTCTGTCATTTTCACAACCACCTACCTCTTAACACACTATTATAAATTCCTAGAATGCACACAAAACAGGAAACCAGCTTGTATCTTACAAAAGCATTGCAAGTACATAAAATGTATTTATTTAAACAGAATGCCTGACACTTGCCATACTTGCAAAACCAAACAAATACAGTGCTAATAGGAATATGGATAAAAAAAGTCAAAGAGCTAAAAGGTTTCCAGCACTCATGTTGGAAACATCTATGCACAACAAAAATGTATAGAATTACACACACAAAAACATTATCCTTTTCAATCTGTACATTTTTCCAAGCTTTTGTTCTCGCCCTATTACAACTTCCACAAATCCATTACCACACTAAACAGTGCATCAGCAACACATACTTTCAAAAGTGCACTTTCTAGGACATAGGACACACCTATAAATATTCCACTAACCCACTTAGCAATGAAGCTGATGCTCCAAAATCCCCATTCATATACAAAGCTATGCAATTGAACACATACAGTGCGTCTTCCTAGAAAGAATTTCTTTTGCAAATGTAACTAATCTATTCTTCAAGTGAAATTGATGTGCCATTAACACACATATGCACTAACTTCCTTCTTTCACAATTGCAGTGAAGACCACACCCTGAAAATCAGTAGCATCTAATGTACAATACAGAACCCTGAAGAAACCTACTCTTTGCATCCAACAAAGTAAGTGCAATACTGTCATAATATTCTAACTGTTACTCAAATACTGAAGTATTCTAGTATTGTAGAACAATTGTATCAACCCTACAGCATTAGATTCAGTATTACTGATTGCACCTCAGCAGGTGCACACTTTGTATTGTCATCTGAACACCAGTATAGTAGCACACAAATATGGGAATAGCCTTCCCAACCTGAAGTAACACCCCATTCCACAATCACACACCTCTACATACATGCCTACCATCATACTCAGACAGGCATGCACAATGCACACATACATTGCACAACGTCCCAACCCTCACTTTCTTTTTTTCTCCAACAGACACAAAATAATGCCTACCAAAAAGCAACTCTGTAGAAAGCAACGCAGAAATAGAGAAAATCAAAATTAAAACGTACAAAATAGCAATCCACCTCTAGCAGAATTCATACAGAAAATTAAAACAAAACAGCTAATCCAGTCACTAAGCAAAACTAAAGCAGCTTGCAGTAACAAAACTTTGACTCCTCTTTCAAAATATAAAACTAAACAGAAAGTTAATAAAAAAACAGCAGCTACCACTAGTGCTAACACTGCACCTATAAATCTTGTAGCCACAAGTAAGCCTACCAAAAAAAATATTTTACAAAAAATGTTCCGACACAGAGTCCTTCAGAACCTTATAAAAACAGGAAAGAAACCATGCTCAACCCTTAAAACCTACCGCAGAAAACTAATCCTGGAAGCTCTCATAGACAGTGCAATCCTTCTCAAAAGGAAATTATTTATATTAGTGTTAAACAGAATTAAACAACTAACAAAACTAACTACTATATTACAAAAAGGACTTCTCAACAAACAGTGTCATGAATCGCCACTTTTGCCCCCTATGGACTTCATGGTCCATAATGCACCGCAACATTGGGTCAGTAATCCTTCCAACATGGCCGCCTACACAGGAACGCCGCTCTCTAGCGTTTATGCCGGATGCACTGCCTTCTAGAAAATAGGCACGCCCCCACGGCTCTGCGCGTCTCAAAGCTGCTGTTTTGTGTGGCTATCGATTGCTATCATTGCTGCTCCCTTTTCGTCATTGCCCTCTCCAGTTTCTTCTGTCCTTCCCTTCCAGGCTGCCCCCTTTGAACTGCTCTCGCAATTCTTGGCTCCCTTCTCCTTCCATCCCGGACTGTGCCTGTGGTCCCGTGCTAGCGGGTTCCCTGCTTGCTCCGAACTCTGAGTTTATGCTCCTATTTATTCATGGATTCCACCGCAGTGCTTCCTTCCTGGATCCTGAATGCTATTCTGCTTTCTGAGGCAGACGGTGAACCTCACACTGGACCCAGACCCAGAGGATACACGCCCTTACCTGTACAAGTCCAGAACAACCAGGAAGAAGGAAAGATCTCCCAAGAAGACTCAACCCAGAGAAAAACAGATGAGAAGAAGGGCTCAGTGTGACAGTTCGAGATGCCCAGAACCTGATATTGAGCCTAACATGGAGGCTGCAGTCCAGGACCTCATGAGAGGAATGCCAGAATTAACTACTGAGGTTCAAAACCTCAAGGCAGAAAACGCAGCCCTAAAACAACTCGTATTGTCCCAGGATTCGTCATTCAAGGAAAGTGCCCGGGTAAGGGGTATAGTGGACAAGTATGATGGGTCTTCCAAATGCCTGCGTTCCTTCCTCGATTCCTGCCTGGTACATTTCACGTTTAAACCCTACTATTTTTCCACGCCTAGGGCTAAAGTGGTGTTTATGGTATCATACCTTTCTGGCAATGCCTTGGCCTGGGCAACCCCCTGGGTGAACGCAGGAGACCAACCCCTTGACAACTACAATGGATTCATAGAAGCCTTCAAAGCCATGTTTGATCGTCCAGAACTCGTTTATAGCACCCAGGAGAGACTACTGGAATTCCAACAGGGAAATCAAGATATGATTACCTATGTGACTCGTTTCAAGCAACTAGCTAAAGAGGCTGATTGGTCTCAGGAGGCTAGTTTCACCCTGTTTGGAAGAGGTCTGAGTGATGAAGTCAAGGACGAGTTAGCCAGAGTGGCCCGCCCAAGTTCCTTTCAGGCCTTGATGGATTTGTCACTACAGATCGATTTCCGAATTCAGGAAAGAAAGGCTGAGAAAAGAAAGACAAAAACCGCAAGCCCAAAGCCAACCATGGAGTACCCTAGCCCCAAGGAAACATCCACTCCACCCTCTTCGGATCCAGAACCTATGCAACTTGGCTCCTTTCAGGGTCCGATCTCCCCACAAGAAAGGACCCGTAGAATCAATGCCGGACTCTGCATGTATTGTGCTTTCAATAAACATCTTGTAAGGAATTGCCCAATCGCACCACCCCGGCATTCGGGAAACGCCAGCTCCCGATCTTGAGTGAAGCACAGCTTCGGGAGAAAGATGTCTGCTCCACTTCTGTTCCTTCCTTGCCAGAATACTATGGTGGTTCTGCAAACATTCTTGTCATCCACCAAAAAGGACACTTTTCCCATCTAGTGGATTGCGGTGCCATGGGAGTATTTATAGATCATGAATGGGCCTTAAGGCACAACATACCAAGAGAAAACAAAAGAGGGATCCAAGCTGTCGAAGGAATCAATGGGAAACCATTATCCTCCAGTCCCATTACCCACCAAACCAAGGAACTATTGCTCTCAATATATAACCATCAAGAAACACTCTGTTTTGATATCATAAAAGCAGCACATTACCCCATGGTTCTAGGCATGCCGTGGCTCCAGAAGCACAACCTGTATATCAATTGGGCAGCTTGATCCCTACTTCTAGGTTCAGAATTCTGCTTGACCCTTGTCTCAAGGCTTGGTGCCTGATCCTCCAGTGGACTCCCAGACTCCCGAGCAACCACCATTGTGTGTTTCCAACATCACTCAAGTACCTGAGATCTATCAATCCTATTCTGATGTGTTTTCAACTGCCATTGTCCAATCATTACCACACCATCGACCTGAGGACTGTGCTATTGACACTGAAGACTCAGCAGTGATTCCATTCAGCAGAATGTTTATGCTATCCGAACCAGAGAAAAGAGCCCTAAGAGAATATCTGGACACTAATGGAACCATTCGTCCTTCAAAATCCCCCGCCTGTGTCTCATTGTTCTTCGTGCCTAAGAAAAACACTAAGGAACTCTGACCCTGCTTGGACTACCAAGGTCTTAACCAGTGTACCCTTAAGTATCGGTATCCTCTACCCCTTATTTCTGATATATTGGAGGCTGTTCGAGGAGGCTGTTCGAGGTGCTGTAATCTTTACCAAGCTCAATCTACAAGGTGCCTACCATCTTATTAAGGAAGGGGATGAGTGGAAGACCGCCTTCAGAACACCATTTGGTCATTTTCAGTACCTGGTCATGCCCTTCGGCCTAGCCAATGCCCCAGCGGTTTTCTGGCGCTTCATGGACAGAGTCTTCTCAGATATGCTGTTTCTTTTTGTCATAGTGTATCTGGACGAAAAGAAACCCAAGTCCATCAAGAACATGTAAACACTGTACTTCAGCGACTAAGAGAGAACAAGCTCCTGGCCAAACCTGAAAAATACCTCTTTCATGTCCGGACCATTCATTACCTTGGCTTCGTACTGAGTTCCAAAGGAATTGGAATGGATCCTGCCAAGGTGGCCTCAATTCTTTCCTGGCCAGCACCTACCACAGTAAAAACAGATCCAATCCTTCCTGGGACTTGCAAACTTTTACAGGAAATGTATTCCCACATTTTCTGACATTGTGCATCCCATTGTCGCTCTGCAGAAGAAAGACACACCATTAATTTGGTCTGTTGCTCAAGAAACAGTCTTCCAGGAATTAAAACAAAGATTTACCCAAGCCACCATCCTGGCTCAACCAGACATAAATAAACCCTTTCTGGTGGAAACGGACGCCTCAAACTATGCTATCGGGGCAGTTCTAAAACAAGAATTCGAAGACAAGATTGAGCACCCCATCGCCTATCTATCCTGAACCTTGACTCCCAGTGAGACCCATTACTCAGTCCTGGAGAAGGAATTACTAGTCATCCGACAGGCCCTCACTGACTGGTGACATTTACTCCTAGATGCCAAACATCCGGTCCATGTCCGAACCGATCATAGAAACCTACAGGTTCTGCAGTCCTTGGAATGCAGAAATAGTCGTCAGGCTTGCTGGGCCTTTTTCTTTGCCCAGTACCAGTTCCACATACAGCACTTCCCTGGAACCAATAACGTAATTGCAGACACCTTTTCCAGACGGCTCAATTATGAGCCTGTTGAAGTTCGTGTCTTTCCGAAAATGTTTCCCAATACCGTTGTCATAGCCCAGGCCAATTCCTTGTTGGAGGATATCTGTATCGAAACATCATCTTCTGATCTTTGGCAGGACTATATCAACACCAACCAATGAAACCTGGTCTCAAAGAATGGTTACCTCTTCCAGGATAAGAGACTAATAATACCCACACAAAGACTGAGAACCAAGATCATAACACTCTGTCATGATACCTTTCATTCCGGGCATAGAGGCATTACCGCCACTCTCCGCTCCATTCAGGGACAATTCTGCTGGCCGAAGATGATCGATGGTGTAAAGGCATACATTCAAGCCTGCACTGTTTGCAGTCAAAACAAGTGTGATAATGGAAAGCCTGCAGGGCTTCTCCTCCAACCCACCTTGCCGGTACGTCCTTGGGAAATAATTGCCACTGACTTCATCGTGGATCTACCTCCATCGAGAGGGTATACTACCATAATGGTTACCATTGATCTATTCACCCACATGGCACCCTTCACCCCATTATACAAGTTACCATCGGCACTTGAATTGGCTGGAATATTTTTAAAGCATATATTCAGACTTCATGGACTTCCTTCTAATATCATCTCCGACCGTGGGCCTCAGTACATCTCCAAATTCTGGAAACATCTGTGTCAAATGTTGGGCATCCAACGTGCCTTGTCTTCAGGGTACCATCCTCAGACCAATGGTATAACCGAACGGGTAAATCAGACCTTAGAACAATACCTACAATGTTTTGCACTCAAGGTCCAAGATGATTGGTCTGTTTTGGTTCTGGTAGCCGAATTTGCTTACAATAACTCGGATCACTCCGTCATCAAGACCAGCCCTTTCATTTGCAGCCAGGGGTTCCATCCTTCAGTTCTACCAACTATCCGATCCCATCCTACCCCGGTACCCTCGGTCGATTACTGGATTGAACGTCTGGTGAATGTACATAAGGATGCCAAGGATCACTTGGAAAAGGCCAGATCGGACATCAAAAGATATGCTGATACCAAGAGAAGACCCAGCTCTTTATATGCAATTGGGGACAAGGTCTGGTTATCCTCGAGACTCTTACCTCGACACCTGCGGCCAAATAAACTGGCTCACAAGTATTACGGGCCTTTGACCATTAAGGAAGTCATGAAGCCAGTGGCCTTTCAACTGCATCTACCGGAATTTTGGAAGAAGATATATCCTGTTTTCCACACTTCTCTACTGAAACCGTATGTACCCTCCACCAGAGCCACTCTTTGACCTAACCATGTGCTCATCAATAATCAGATTGAATACGAAGTCTCCAGGATATGCAATTTTAGATACAGATAGGGCCGACTCCAGTACTTAGTGGAATGGAAAGGATACCCACCCAGTGAACGAACCTGGGGACCAACCTCCAACATGAACGCTCCCTGTTTGGTACGAACATTCCATCTAACCCATCCAGGTAAACCCGTTGGATCGAGGTTTAGGAGGGGGCATGCTGTCATAAATCGCCACTTTAGCCCCCTATGGACTTCATGGTCCATAATGCATCGCAACATTGGGTCAGTAATCCTTCCAACATGGCCGCCTGCACAGGAATGCCACTCTCTAGCGTTTACGCCGGATGCGCTGCCTTCTAGAAAATAGGCAAGCCCCTGTGGCTCTGCGCGTCTCAACGCTACTGTTTCATGTTGATAGCGATTGTTATCATTACTGCTCACTTTTCGTCAGTGCCCTCTCCAGTTTCTTCTGTCCTTCCCTTCCAGGCTGCCCCATTTGAACTGCTCTCGCAATTCTTGGCTCCCTTCACCTTCCATGCCAGACCGCGCCTGTGGTTCCGTGCTAGCGAGTTCCCAGCTTGCTCCGAACTCTGAGTTTACGCTCCTATTCATTCCTGGATTCTGCCACAGTGCTTCCTTCCTGGATCCTGAACGCTATTCTGCTTCCTGAGGCAGACAGCGAACCTCACACTGGACCCAGACCCAGAAGATACGCTCCCTTAGCTGTACAAGTCCAGAACAACCAGGAAGAAGGAAAGATCTCTCAAGAAGACTCAACCCAGAGAAAAACAGGTGAGAAAAAGGGCTGAGTGAGACAAAGATAGCTTCACAAAGATCTGTGCAGGTGAATGGAGTCACACCACCAGCAGAGAACCATATTTAAATGAAGAAGCATACAAACAAGAGCAAACAAACCCAACTGCCATATATAGCAGTGGACGAGGGTATGAAAAGGTTAATAATACCATCATGGAACATTAATAAATGTTGCTCACACAAATATCCCAGCTAATTTAGCATCAACTCTCCATTCCACTGAACCAATGTGTCCAGTCTACAAATGGCTGTGCACATTAATGTGCAACATAGGCAAAACATCTTTCACATATCACACCAGTTCCTCAATCAGTATGTGAAAGGCAAAGACAAATTGAACATAACACTATTACAAACTATGGACTCCTGTCCAGTGCGAAAATACACAAGACTACAAGGACATTTATTAGCCTACATTTCTGGACCTATTTGCAAAAGCACCTTCCACCATATTTAAATGATAGGAACACACCGTTCAACTTTAAGAAATCTTGTTCATAAACTGTACTATGCCAAATGTCCTGCTTAGCACTGGCTGTCAAGCTCACCTGGGTCGCTGCGGGAGCAATGGATCCCTCCAGTCTCTTCCTCTCGTTACCCCTGGCCTGGGAAGCTGACCTGCCAAAAGAATGGGTGTTTAGAGGGCTTTCCGTAAATAGACTTTCCAAACTTCCCTCCACCCTCCCGATGTCCCTAGTGAGATGTATTCCCTTGCTTTGGGTGTGGCTCACTTTTTTGTTTAGTGTGGAGTGCTCGCCATCCTGCATCTGCAGGGGCACAGTAGTCTGGGGTCTGGGACTAGTTGCTTCAATAGGTTCAGGCAGATTTAGATGAGAAAAGCACTCTGTGGTGTTTACCCAGTTACAGCACTGGCAATTGTTCGTAAGTTCTATTCACAGGCTTAATTCCAGGAGCCTATGAAGCAGAAGCTGCAGGTACGTTCAGGAGGAGTGGAGAGAGGGACAGAGAGGAGAAGGCCTGAAAAGATCAGAACATCAAGAGTGTGCCCTGCAGAGTGAGTCGGGCCAGAGGGGAGAATGGTGAGTGAGAGAGAGTTGCAGAGGTCACGAAAGAGTTCAGAGGGGGGACAGGAGGCATCTAGGTGGATGTTGAAGTCTCCAAGAAGGAGGAGTTGAGTGGTTGAGG
The DNA here is from genome assembly GCF_040938575.1 of Ambystoma mexicanum. Lineage (NCBI taxonomy): Eukaryota > Metazoa > Chordata > Amphibia > Caudata > Ambystomatidae > Ambystoma > Ambystoma mexicanum. The sequence continues at coordinate 1,011,193,068 of NC_090937.1, forward strand.
CCAGGAGTGAGGAGGAGAGGTCCGTCCACTCTAAGAGGAAGGAAGAAACCTGACCAGGTGGCCGATAGATAGTAGCCACAGTAAGGGAATAGCTAGGCGAGAGAGAGAGCCTGCAGACGAGGCATTCGAAAGAGGAGTAGGCCTGTGTAGGAATGACAGATGCAGGAATCCACTCAGGGAAGATAAGGGCTACGCCCCCACGGGATGGTTGGGCCTGGGCGCGGAAAGGATCTTGTAGCCTTCAGGTAGGAGCGTGTCAAAGCTGGTGACAGAGCTGGCCATAAACCATGTGTCAGTGAGACCGAGGACATCGAGTCAAGTTCTTCAAGAAGGCAGCAGATATCAGAGGAGTGTTTGACAGCGGAGCGGGAGTTAAGATTGGCAATGTGGAGAAGGTTGCCCTCCTTGAAGGACTTTCGGGGAGGGGTACAGATCAGAGGTATGCCCTGCCGAAGTGTATTTAGGGCCCGAGAGGGGGCAGAAAGGGAGGGGGAAGGCAAGGTAGCCAAGGAAGGGGAGGCGAGGGGACAACAGGAGAAGAAAGGAAGTTGATGAGCCACAAAAAGCGTCTATCAAAGAGATGAAGGTTGGCCTGAGGGCCTTGGACCAAGATGGTCCCATTAGAGTAGACATTAATGATGACCCTAGAGGATAGGAAGGAGGAAAGGAGGGCATCCCAATGGGTACCATCATTAATGGGAGAAGAGGAGAAAGGAGAGAGAACAGAGCCCATATGCGGTGTCCATAGATCTGGAGAAGGAACGACAAAGAGGATGTCAGTGAGAGTTTCCTTGGAGGAGGCACTGATGTATGTGTCAGCGATAGGGAGGCCTGGGTTGGAGACCAGGATGTCCTTTTTAAACTTTTTCCTACCGGACTTCGTTAGGAGAGCAGGATAGTCAATAGTGAGACAGTTTGAAAAGATAGGGGAGACAGTAGGCACCATAGAGTAGGTGGGAGAGGAGGGGATCCAAGGGGTAGACAGACAAGACAGCGAGAGGCAAGTGCGCAGGAGAGTGGCACAGGACGACAGCACTTAGGAGGCGAGTGCAAGAAAGGCACAGGTCATTCTAAGACAGGAAAGATGATAAACCTAAATTTGAGAATCCCAAAGAGGGAGAAAAAAGCCTAGGTTTCACAGAGCAACTTTAAATATGGTGACAGTGCATAGTTGAAACAAGTGAGATTGCAGCTGAGTTAGTGGGTCAAACCGGGTGGACACAGTGGACATGGGGCCAAGACCATTGAGAAGGGTGGCAACTTGCAACAGGTGTCCCCTGCGGACCCCTGCAGACGCCACCAGGAGCTGGCTGTTGCATATAGATTGTGGCAAGCACCCCCTATACATATCTACCTCAAAAGGAGCACTTTATATAAGTATACTTCCACTATGCACAAAAGCAGAATCGACTAAAGGTCACTAAAGGTCTCAAGAGGAGAGCTTCGCAGCGAACAAATCGAGAATTAAAGACAAAAATTCAGACGCAGGCAAATCGTGCCAAGGAGCGAAGGTCATATCGGCTGAAACAGTGCAACAGTGGATACAATTTATGAAAAGAAGAACAGAGTATCCTGTTCAGAAAGGTCAAGATAAGCCACAGATGGCAGATGGCTGGCATAATGAAATCAAATACACAAGTTGCTTGAAGAATAAAATGATTTCACAGTGTCAGAATCACGTGACCAGCCGAGCGAGAAGGGATGAAACTTTCACACCTACGCATGGATTTGTGCCATGCACAGATGTCTTAACTTTCCAGACCAAGAAGCAGTGTCGAGGCCAACAACAAAGAAATAATTGACACATGACCACTGAGGTGATGATTGGTTGTAGCAATAATTGGAGGGACGCTGGGGGTGCAGACAAACTCCCTGCACCTGGTCGGCTATTCTGCACGCTGCTAAGCAAGTGGAAAAGTAACTAAGTAATCAAGGGTCCTATAGTTAGTAGAATCAATGAGATGTCATACTTTTAGTGACGTTTACAGTAGCCATTTCGAAGGAAGGGCTTAGATGCCCAACCTGACAGTGTTTATCCAATTCCCACTCCCTGTTACCATATACAGGTATAGCACCTATATTAAAGATACCGTCCTAGAACCAATAGAATAACATGACAGATTTTAAGCGTTACACATGGTGATGACAGGTTTTTAGCATAAATGATGTGTTTTTTTCTGAAATTATTTGGAGTTGAAGCGAGAAGGAAGATCGAGCGATTGCTGATATTCATGAACTCCCTGTTTTTTATACTTGTCATTAAACTGACTCCCTTTGCCAAACTATCCATTTGTCATTATTGATTTGATGCAAGGGTATTAATCTGCATCCCCATCCATTTCACGGTTGCTGCTGATCATCTTAAAGTGCTATTGGGAAACCCCCAGCTCTATGGGCCGGCTGGGGTACTAGTGCACAGAGTGATTTATTAAACTTTGTTTTATGATGTACTTTTCCCCCCCTTCTGATCCTTGGATTAGCATATGTGTAAACTATCCTCTCTGTAGCACAGGAGCATCTCCTGTGCATCTATGAAATGGGTAGCCATTGACTCTATTCTTCATTCTGTGGCAGAGTACATTCAGAGCCGTTGACAAGATAAAGATGGATCACAACTCTTTGTGGTAACTGTCAGGCACATTTCCATATGGTTTCTGAACTTCGGCTCCTTGTAACCTAATCCAAATTCCATAAATTAACAATTTCCTTTTTCTATTCACTACGATCATGTTAAATCTGAACAACACTATGCTTATTTATGTCAAAGAAATTATATAGCTGGAGCTTAAATAGAATTCAAATGTGCTTGGTTACACATTATAATTAAGTGGGCATTACCTTTACTATGAATGGGTCATGGAAGCCACATAAAAATAAATGTAAAGATCTTGCAACAATGTATAAATGTCTTAGAAGCAGTTGTTTTTGTTACATATTGTATCCAGATACAATTCAAGTATATCGAGGACTATAGAAGTAACGTGTCTTCCCCAATGTTACATGATGTAGAAATCTATGGACCTCAAGAAGGATGACCTTGACGGTTTGGAGAACTAAGTTTTATGTTTTGTACTAAGAATACCACAGAGTAGTCCTGTGTGGAGGTGTTGCCTGGAAAGTGAGGTCTTGACAATTGCCACTAGGCAAAAATAAAGAATCATGCTATGCATACACAAAGATGCACTCTAACTTTTTGGCAATAGCAGCTGGTAACTTGGAAATAAGACAAGAGGGGCGATGGCCACTAACCCCAAGTGTTGATAACATTTACACTGCTATAATAAAATTGAAGGGATCTATAGCTTTGGGGCCCAATGGGTTGTCCAATGTCATACCGAAAGCTGACCCTAGTGCATGCACATATGTGTTGAAAGTACTATTTCAAAAAAGTGTGTAAAGGAAAAACTGTTCCTGTAACTTGGCTAAGGGCCACGCTATTCCCAACATATGAAAAGGGAGATAGAGTTTGCCCCAAGAATTATAGATTATTATCATTGTTAGATGTTATGGGTAAACTGTTCAGTACATTTGTGGTGCGCGCTCTGCAGATCTGGGTGGAGGAAAATAACATATTGGACTTTACACAGACCGGCTTCTATCCAGGGTCTGCGACACCACATAACATTACATTTCTGGATATAATTATAGGTGAAGCGGCAAATAAGGGGAACGCTGCATTATATTTGATATGGGTGGAGTTCATTGCAGCATTTGATACAGTGCATCGAGCTCCTTTATGGCAGAAGTTGCACACATGGGGTTGTCCTGAATGGTTGCTGGTTGTACTAATCCAACTACATACAGGGAACAGTGTTCAGGTGTGACTGAATAACTTGGGATTCACGATGACCCCTGTCATGGTTAACAGGGGGGGCAGACAAGTTTGTATTCTGGCCCATCTATTATTTTGTCTTTATTTGGCTGATTTGCTGTTAATGCTATTGGTGTGGGATCGATGCCCAGTCATGATTCGCTCTCAACACATAGTCAGTTTACTGTATGCAGACAACCTTGTCTTGCTTGACGTACAATAAGGGGTGTGAAAAATTAATTTAAAATCTGGACTGAGTATGCAAAGTTGAATGAGTTAGTCATAAATATGAGCAAGACAAAACGGATGGTCGTATTGGGTAGTAAGATAGCCAGGAACAGTCTTCAGACAAATTCTCATAAGGTGGAGTATGACAATAGTTATCTATATTTGGGAGTGGAGTTGACAGCCGATGGTGACTTTGGGCCATTGTGGACTGCAAGAAAAGAAAGGCCAGACAACTAATCTGTCTAATTAACAAATTTGTGAAACCAACAGCTGGATATTCACTAGTAGGGATCCTAAAGTTGTATAAACCAAGTTCTTCACCAGCAATCTTTATGGCCGCGAAGCACTAGACATGAGGGATTTGACATGGCTAAATGTGGAGGAAGGACAATTTTGGAGGAAACTCTTGAATTTGTCTCACACCATGCCTATGTATGGCCTATCTTTGATTAGATCTGGGACTGGTTTCCCTCTTGAGCCAACTACACATACGAAGGGTCACACTCTTTATTAAATCCAGAGTTTTGCCAACTTGCCATTTGTTGCAGCTCACTGGCTCGACGTATAGAACAGGTAGCCACAATAAATACGTACAATTGAATGAGGAGTGTTTCACTAACATTGAGGGGACTCCCGTCTTTGAGCGTGGCAAAACGTTTGAGGCGCTGAAGGCAATATATAAAAATAAGGTGGAGCAGTGGGATTGGTTACACAACTTAACACATTTGCAAACACTACATAACTTTAAATGTGTATTGGGTATTGGTCATTCCTATCTCAAAACCTAACAATATTTTATGAAATGCCCCAGTCCTGCAGTCCGCACCTTTGTGTTGAAGGTGCGTACAATTCAGTTGCCCTTGTTAGCGCTACAAAGTTCATACACAAAGCTCCCATCAGATCAGAGAATATGTAGTAAGATAAAGGAGAATATTGAATCACCTAGAAATGTATTAACATTGTGTCATAAAATGGGATCTACTTATATGACAAAGCTGGGGCAGTTTGTGGGAAGCTATGAGTCCATAAGAGTGTCGAATTTTGGGGCTACTTTTTAAACACTGATCTCATAACTGTGCACATGGCGTTATACTGTGTTTGGAAAGAGATACTTGAATGTTTGATGAATTAACATGAACATGATCTAGTAACTACATGATATTGCTGCTTTTAGAAAAAATGTAGGGAACTCATTAAGGGTTAAGTAATGAATATTTAAGTTTTGAAATACAAATGTTAGGTACATACGAAATTAAGTTTTAGAGGGTCATACATATTCTAGGTTTTAGAGTACATTTTAGTGTGTATTCTAGAGAAATGCTGAACATACAAGTGATTAAGACAACAATTAAATTGGGTAAAGATTTTATGAGTGTGTGTATGTTTCGTATTGCTATTCTAATGGTTTTATGTGTATGTTTTGCAAAGGTTCCATTGTGAATAAATACAAATATAAAAAAGTTGCCTGGGGTTTTGGTAAATCCAAATGTAGGAAATAATCTGTCTGAGGCATTTATAAAATGGGTGTGTCTTCAGAGAACTAGAGAATTCACTATACCTTACAAGTTTTCACCTCAGTCATGGAGATCGTGAGATGGGGAAGTAACGAAGGGGATGGGGGAATTACAGAAAAGGATTTGCTTAATAGCAGACTAGGAATGTTGCGGGATTATGAAATAGCCTCGAAAGGGCTCTTTCTTTGTATGTCCAGGTAAACGTTCCTTTTGAAAGTGATGCACCCCTTAGCTATATGAGCCCCTATATGCCTAGGACATTTAATGACAGCTCTTCGCTAGGATATAATACGACTTGATGTAAGAACAAGCAGCTGGAGGGTGCACATGCTGATAGGCTTGGAGGCATGGATATTATTCCCCACGTCTTTCTTGTCTGTACACAATATGTACATTTGAGAAGTATAACCAGCAACATTAGTGTTACTTTTGCAGTAGAGGACAACAAAATAATGCATGTGTTTATTTTGTATAAAACAAGCCTAGTTAATAAGAAGTTAGATTAGATTAGATTAGGGATTTGTAATGCACACATCCTTTCGGAACCAAGCAGTAAACTGCATCTAGGCGCAGATGTTAGAATCCTTTGGTCACACTGGGGTACAGTCACAGAACCCAATTAATCACTGGAACAAGCATGTTTTTAATTTTCTTCGAAAGGGAATAATAGATGACATATTCTGCAGTTCTGCTGGAAGTGCATTCCAGAGTTGGGGCCCCCTGATGAAAAGCCCGGGGAGCATTAGTCTCCCCGGGAAAGACATTTAGACGAGGGGACAGCCAGGAGAATTTTCCAAGAGGAGTGTAAAGTATGTGCTGGCTGATAGATCTTAATTCTTGAGATCATATACCGAGGTGCGGTTCCTTGAATACACCTGAAAATCAGGCATAGTAGTCAGAATTCAATTCCTTGCAGCAATGGCAACCAGTGCCATTTTCGACGGTACTTGGAAATGGAAACTCTTTTTGGAAGATTGAATGCTAATCAAACGGCAGCGTTCTGAGATACCTGGAGTTGTTGCAGTTGACAGTCGGGGGCTCCAAGTGGCAATGTGCCGCAATAATCCAATCTTGAATTCACCATAGTACCTACAATCGTTGCATGGTCTGATTTGGAGACCAGAGGTAAAATAGGTTTCATGAGTCTAATTCAAAAATATACAGATTTAACTACCTCTGAGACATGGGCATTACTGCCCAAAGATGCTTGCCAAAGTAAGTCTAATGTATTGTATTTGTATGTTTGCCTACATCTCTGCATGGTTTTTAAATTAAAATTTGTATAATTTTTGATTTTTGTGTTTTGATTAAATATTGCTTAACTCCATTCTTAAGTGGAGAAATCACAATAAAAAATAGAATAATGTTGGATATAAGGGTGAGGAGGCTCAATTTGTGTCCAAAAATAAAGGGAAGAAATGATGCCGGTGATTGTGGACCATAACAATCAGATAATGCACAATACAGCCTTGTATCATTATTTATTGATTGCCTATCAGGAACTTGGTAACATTAATTATCTCTTCAGAGCTCGGTATGATGTATAAGGTTTGCACATTATGAATACTGCTAGTAATCACATTGTTTTCTTTTTGATTCACATAATACATGTCAGTGTAGATAGCACAATACCTTCTCTTGACCAACACTTAACTGTGAAGGACACGTACGTTTTTTTCTGGAGAACACTCTTTTCAGTAGGGTAAATTAGCAGGGTTCTGCTTTCTCTACATGTGTTTTGTAGAGAAATTATTCCCACTAACAGGCACTGTGACTAAAGTATCCAGGCTTGGAGCATCGGCCAAACAGTTGCCCATATAGGATGTAGTGGGTGTCCATCCAGTTGAACATCACCTTGGTGGTGGGTGCATAACTACTTTTTAGAGGCAGTTTTGCCGTCTGCTTTTTTTGTCAGCTATGCCAATTACAGGTGGATGCCTCCGAATTCACGAAGAGACTGCCTCAAGAAAGAGGAGTCTAATGACTGGGAGTAAAAGCTTCCATCAAATTCCGATTTTTAACCAGCTGAAATGGATATTGCATGCACATCTCCAATAGATGCATACACATTGCATGCACATGGAGAACCCACACGAATAATCCAGATGTAAAATCGATCCATATGCATTTCCACTTCCATCCAAAACAAAAGCAAGGCTGCAATGGCCATGGTCAAAACAAGTAGACACAACTACCTGACCTACCGGGAACCCTCCAAAGCACCTAACCTGTAAGGTCAAAAAAAGGGCGTTTGGCGGAATAAAAACACCCCAGACGGCTATGTCACTCTTGCTTGTTCCCCCTGCCTTTTTCTGTATACAATATGGTTCTTGCGTTTGTGGACATGTCATGGGATTCCATTGCAACTGCCCTCCTCAAACCTCCAAACTGAGAAAGACCAAGTTTAATGATGAAGGCTCTGAGTTCAGGTGCTTGAAATTGCAAATAACCATTCACACCTATTTGGTTTGTGCCAATGTCTAGGGCCCTACCACACATTCTACGCAAGATGCTGTAGGTCATTTTCGCCTATGTCGACTTGGTGGCTACCACCTCCATCAGTCTGGTCTTCAACCATGTGAAGTTGGGACTAGCTTCAGGATGTGTTCCCCACAATCACCAATAGCATCTCTGGGGCTGCATCTGGTGGAGGTAAAAACCATGACATGGCTGTTATTGAGGGCTTTATTGATGTGGAGAAGGTCACTATCAATAGAAAGCACTCACCACCTTAGGTCCTGGATATACTCAGTAGGTATAAAATGGTTAACTCAGTAGAAACCACCAGAAGGATTGTTTGTGTGGGTTTCCCCTGTATTCAGCCCATTCTCTAATAATGTCTTGAATTGAATGTGAAGACTGCAACAATAATTCTCCCACCAAATGTTTCACTGCAGCTTTGTCAAGCTGCCTATAATTAAGGTATATCTACCAAAGGTGCATGCACTCGCAGGGGAGAGATTATGGACGGAATGCATGCAGAAATGACAAGTGCAGGAACCCTAGGAATGCCTGATCTTCCAAGGATGTCTCGGCCGCATGTGGTGAATAAAAGGTAGCACCTGTAATTATGTATTACTGGGGTGCAATATGTTGGGACTGTTGAAACAAATAATTTATATGCGATATCTCTTATTCTTACCTTTACATATGGGAAGTTAGTTGAGTGTCTGCTTTTACACCAACCAAAATATATATATATATTGTTTTAATTATAATTGGAAATAGCAGTCTTGTCAGTGGTCGGCCTCTTACAGATGAATTCCCTGGTTTCCACAAAATTAAACTGTCGCCTGTCTTTAGGCACTAAGGGTGGCAAGGAAAAGGACTACAGCCAATGTGCACTCACGAGAACCTCACGATTAATGAGGGTAGTTGGCAAAACACATGGGTTTGTTATTGCATGATTCATAATGCAGCGAATGTTGGTACAATATGCCCGAATGAGAATTCTCTGCAGGGTTTACAATACTGCTCGCCTGCAGAGTCTTCCCTCCACACACTGCCGAACCCTGAGTAATTGGCAGACCTCCATTATCATTCTGTAAATCAATGACATTGAGACGTGGGAAAAGGTACGGAATGCATTTATATGTGTATTTTCTGTGTGCATTCACCATTATGCTGTGGCTGGTAATGGACAGGTGATCGCTGTTGAGAGTCCTGCAGAGAAGAGTATTAATACTGACCAGATGGGATGAGAGCATGCCTCACCTGACAACAGTCAAAATCTGTATTTTTCGAATGCAGTATTGCCTTACTGTGGAAGCACAAGTTAAAGCAAAACCAGATGCTCTTTTGTCCAACTGAGATCCATTTTAAGCATCAGGCCACTTCTGTCATTTCAACATAAAACCGTGGCAGTCATTGCACTTGTGTTCTCTAAATTGTATTCACCCAAAGCCTTTACCAAAGCCTCCCAGACTACTTTTTCAAACATATAGAGAGTACAGAATCTAGCATCCTGGCTAATGGTGACATTGGAAAGATGAGGGCACAGCAAACCTGCTCCTCAGACCCTTCATTGGATCCCAGTTAAATAAAAAAATCCCATGGCAAAGGCTCACAGAAACGGATTGTGCGTAATAAATTCAATCCTGTAGACAGAAAAACGGTTCTTATGGTCTGCGCTCATCAACACTTCAGTCTTCTCACCTTTTCTAGCCTTCTCCTAAAAACTTCTGCCATCCTCTCCTCCAGTGACAAGAGGCCACCAACATTTCTGACCATTTATAAAATCAGGCCACCTTACATTACATCACAGTACACACAATTCATTGTGTGCCTTCTCTGTTATTTGTGTTGTTGTTATTTGTTTTAATTGTATATGGTTTCCAACAGGAAATCTTTACAATTCACAAGTACAATTTTTAATATAACAAAGGGAAGTCAATAATATAAAAAAACAAAATCACTTAAAAACACATTTAACACAGCATATATCTAAAATCATTAAATACGAAATACAGTCTTTTACCCTTCCTAATACGTTACCTAGGAATATGTTCACTGTAAAAACCTAATTCATGTTATTTAAGAAAATGACATGCAAACACTGATACATCAACCTCCTTTCAAATTAACCAACCAACCTATTCTCTGAAGAAAATGTACTTTAACACAAGTTACAGACACTCATTTGGGTTAAAATTCTGAATAAATCCTGTGACAGTGATACCCACTGAAGTGGGAAAGCCACCCAGGCATCTCTGCCAAAGAGCATCCCCATCTACACAAGCTATAGTATGCACCAGTTTTTAAAATACATTATTCCATTAACATTAATCAAATGTTTTAACGTTTCAAGCTCTGCTTCATTCTTATAAAAATGGCAGAAGGATTTATCTTCCGAAATTTGCCTACAGATCAGAAGAACTTCTTTTGTCGGAAAAATATTCCAATCTTCACGCAGATAAGCGATTCAGGAAAAGTTTTAAAAACCAAACCCCACCCCTCATTTTCTGTGCTCACACAAATGCTTTAAGCAAGAATAGCTATGAAGCAACTCCAAAGTATCACCAATCCCTTTGAAATAAAGCAGCTATCTCTTTAATTTAGGTCATTTATTTCCTTTCCAATTTTATTGAGAATTCTCACACATTGAAACCTCAACTCAGTGATATAATTTGCTTTAGTTCCCTAGAACATATTATGCAGTTCTTCATACAATGTTTCAAACTGTGGGAAGCATATCTTACGGTACAAAGAGAGAATTCTCCATCTCACCTTAGTTTTTAAGGAAGGAATCCCTAGTTCATAGCAAAGTGCTGCTGCTGTAATCATATTTGGGACCCTCAACACTTTCCAGCACATGCAGGCCTCCAATATATCTACAAGTTCATCCACCCAAACCCCCAACAGCTCAAAACCATAAATACATTTTGGTGTAATTTTGGCTATCTGAAAGTTTAATACCGGTTTAATGGTAAATTTACCAAACTTCTGACTTACTTTAGTCCTCTGATTAGAAAAAGAGGAAGCTGTTTACTTCATCAGTTCACAGAGTAAAACTTTCTCCGGCTGTTCAGAAATAGAGAAGCCTAGATACATCAACGAATGTACTCGCTTCAACACAATATTATACAATTTCCAGGTAAATGATCGACAGAGCTTCTTCTGTGCAAAATTCAAGACTTCAGAAATATCTGGGTTAATAATCAGGGGGTTAACTGATACAAAAAAGGCAAATGCAGAAGCAAACTTTGCAGCCCAATTGGAATACAGTCAAACAATAGGAAGTTGTCCATGTATACTAACCAAGATATTGTAAATGTCCCCCATTTTTGTTGGTATACATGCTGAGGAATTCAGGTACTCCTCCTCATCTTAAACATAAAGATTAAATAAGCAGGGGGCAAGAATGCACTGCTGCCTAAGTCAAGAATGTGTTGGCAGTCTTTGTGATAGGGAGCCTTCCTTATTCAATCTCACCTGTAGACCAGAGGAATCAGGCAAACTAATTATCAACTTTAAGAGTCCACTGAAGATCCCCCATCTAGAACAGTTAGCCCACAGTAGATGTCAATCTACTTGATCGAAGGCTGCCGACAGTTCAATTGAAGCAACAAAAACATTTGATGCTCTATCAATCCAAGCTGAATGTTGTAAAAGGTTGACTACGCACCCATTCAAGTTTGTATTGAGCCCTTTCCTAAAACCAGTTTGCAATCTGTTCAGCCTCCTAGTTTCCTGAGCCCAAGATTCAAGGTGGATTAAAAATACTGACTCAAAGACTCAAAGACTTTATTGGCTGGTAGTTTCTTTGATCTAACTTCAAACCCTTCTTGCAAATCGGCATAACATACAAGGTTGACCAAGAGTTAGGAATTCTCCCTGAACCTACAATACATCTAAAAAGTTTGTTTGGGCCTGGAGCTCTGGAGTTACTACTCCTTTTAAATGATGTTGATGAGCTCTTGATCAAAGGTGCCCTTGACATTTAGGGGCCGATTCATGGAACAAACGTGCGCCGAAAATCTATGCGCAAGAAGGCGCAAGGTAGCGCAAGCTCGAGAAACGCAGCACACGCGCACGTGTGCGATGCAAGGAAGACGCTGCGCGTGTTTCCCGCTGTCCGTGCGCCCAATCCAGCCATGGCGCACGCAGGCATACACGGCGTGCGCTACGCGCACAGCAAAAGCACAAATAGCACGGCGCACACAACCAAAGTGGGCGGAACAGTGGGTGTAACACGCAGAATGGGGAATAACGCGTGAAAAAGAAGGCGTAACTGGGGAAGTACTGCAGGGAACTACACGGAACGCCCACACGCACGGGAACAACCCGTATTCATGAATTCGAACACGGGAAACCTGCGCACGGCAAAAGACGCACACAGGCGTCAACGCGTCCGCCACACGAAGGCAGGCGGAAGCGTCCCCGCGCACAGTATAAAAGTTTGCGCAAACAACAAACACGTATATACAGCTACGATGAATGCCCCATTTGTCGCAGCACTGATCGTGGGACACCGCAGGAGGAGGAGAATAGCCAGGGCACGCATTTTCGCACCACGGACAAGCCTTTTTGGGATGCCTGATGACCAGGTCTACGGCAGGTATAGGTTTCCACCCCACATCATCCTAGACCTGGTCAGGGAGTGGGAAGATGACCTTACATCCCCCACCCTTTGCTCCCAAGCATTGAGCCCCTTGGAGAAGCTGCTCAATGTCCTGCATTTTTTGGCCACTGGGCCATTTCAGTGGACTACTGCCATAGTGGGGGGGGTCTCACAGGCCACTCAGTCACGCTGCTTACACCAGGTACTGGCAATCATGACAGCGCGCCCCTCAGTCCGCAGGCACATATACATGCCCAGAACACCCGCAGAAAGGCAGGCCGTTGACCTGGATTTTTTCAGGGTGGCACACTTCCCCAAAGTGCTCGGTGCCATAGATTGCACCCATGTGGCCCTACGTCCACCTAGGGCCACTGAGCACATCTACCGAAACCGCAAGCACTGGCATTCCATCAATGTACAGGTGGTATGCGATGCAAAGGGAATCATCACCTCTGTCTATGCAAACTACCCTGGCTCCACCCATGACAGTTTCATATACAGAATGTCCGCCCTGAGCCGGGCCCTGGAAGCTGGGCAACATGGCGACACATGGCTCCTAGGTGAGTACAAATGCCCTTGCACATGCATGCATGCCACACACACACACACATAAATAAACAAACCCAAATAATCACAACCATTTACACCTCCCCAGGGGACAGTGCCTACCCTCTGAGCAACCACATGATGACGCCAATCCGGAACCCCACCACACCACCCCAGGTAAGTTACAACACCGCCCATATTGCAACCAGGGCCATAGTGGAGCACACATTTGGAGTGCTCAAGTCACGTTTCCGCTCCCTTGACCGCTCTGGCGGGCAGCTACTCTATGCACCACCAGTAGTGTGCAGGATCATTGTGGCAGCATGTGTCCTGCACAATGTTGCAACACAGCAGGGCGTCCCGGTGGACATGGTGGTGCCCCCACATCCCCAACCACAGGCACAGGCGCTGCCCATGGGAGGGGACAGGGCACGTGGCGAGGAAGCCCGGACCCATCTTGTGGCCACATTTTTCACCTAAACTCCCACCCCTGCGGAGTGCACACAGGCCTGGCACATACCAGGTGACAATCGATGATGACAAAGAGACAGTCAACTGTCACAACCCTACCACCCTGAGATAGTTGCCATGGAAGTGCCACATTGTCTGCATCCCTAGCTACTTAAACACAAGCTATCCTGTGTGACCAAAAGGCACACATATGACATGAGATGATATGGCCTATACACAGGTATTTCAAGGTGCGATGAGGCAGGGAGGGGGGAACAAGGGAAGACAGACAACGGTACTACTAGGCCACGTGTCATTTAGATTGTGCAAGTGCAGGGGTAGGGGGAAGGGAAAAGTGCAAGGGGAAGGGGACGGGGGGGAGTGCAGTACAGGGTAAGTAGACCAAAAAACAAATACATAGGCCAGCTGGTGGCAACTGCAAAGGTAAGTGCAGACAAGTGCTGTGAAGGGGGGGCTGTAGGGATAGAGAGACAGTACCGCAGTGCAGGGGTTGCCAGGGAGGCAGTGCAAGTGGAGAGTGGCTGGGCCAGGGACCGAGGTCGGTGAGAGTGGCCCAGTTGCAGATCCAGTGTAGTTCCAGTGAAAAATTTTGCAAGGGAGAGGCAGAGAGAAAGCAGAAGCAAAGAGGAAGGTCTTGAGGTGCTTCCCGAACCGGAGATGGTTCTCCTCAAGTTCCAGTGAGGCAGGAAGGCTGTTCCAGAGGGAGGGCCCTGCCGCGGAGAGAGATCTACCCCCAGCTAGATGCTTTGAGAAGCGGATGACCCTGACCTGCAAGGTGTGAATCACACACACCTGCAAAACAGGCCATGGCCATCTCTGTTATGTCACTCAAACCCTCCCAAACCACAACCTGACATGGCAAGCAATACCCATACACCAACACAGTAACAATAAGGTACACATTGACATGTCAAAAATGTACAGTGGCATCAGACAATGATGCCTGACCTGGAATCAGATGAAATGACTGACCAACAACCTCCCACCCAAAATAAGTCATTTCCAAATGCATTACAAGAGTTGTAGACGTAACATAACAATGAATGCCTGTCTACATGCACATTGTGCATTGCAAAATCAACACTGCAGCTTCTGTATGCTGTGTCCCACTCCTGCAACACACTGCTCAGCGCACAGCACAGTGAATAGCCATTGTGTGTGATGCACACCCTGAGCATCACATCTAAGCGGCAGGCCACATCAAAAAGCAAATTAGGCATGTACAGGATCCATAATTGGTCACAGAACATGTGCTGCAGGGACACAGTGGGCACCAGAAGGCAAACAGTGTACACGTGGATATGCAAGGGTGGTAGTACATGTAGTGCATCAGAGTGCAAGTGTGTGGGTCAGCAAGGACATGCACTCAACATATGCATGTGCAATCAAGTGACCATCAGTGTTCTCTACACATCACATGTGAACATTCACCATGTGTACACCCCAGCATGTCAAACCACAACTATCCCCTCGCACCTGAAAGGTAAACACAACACATGAACAGGCATTGATCAGCAGAACACAACATGTACATAGGATACCACCATTACAATGTCAGGGTTCCCATCACACTGCAGGGCAAGGCAACTATCAACAACAACCGCCCCCCCTCCCTCACAAATGACCATGACCCACTGAACAACTGCACCTGGGTCATGGAGCCTTCAACCCTCAATTCCACCTTGCCACAGGATCACCTTTACCCTTCGTCACCATCTCCCACCTTGTGTGTAAAAAGGTGCCTGCACCCTCAGAATCCACACTCATTTCCAAAATCACAAAATCCAAGGCATAAAAACGAACCAGAACACCCTCCAGTAGATGACTTGACATAGCAGTACCTCACAAAGGCCAAGTACTACCACAATGATGCAACAACCAAGGTAGCACAGTAAAACAATGTCACAACAGGATGTGAACCATGTGTGGTACATAACATAGAATGATGCACCATGAACGAATGTGTACTGTCACAGGTCCCGTGTACAGGCGCGGGAGTGTCACGAAACAACCACCCCCACCATGTCCCGGGTGCCTGCAAGGTCAAACTCACACAGGCCCCTGAGACCCTGGTGGGGAAGGAGGTTTAGGGTTTTGCAGTCGGGACAGGTGTTGGCACACTGGATAACTGGAATGAGTGGCAGGAGAGGGGAGGAGGAATGACACATGAAAGTAGGGAATGCACTAAAATGTACTACCTGCATGAACACATACACAATACAAACAAACTTGGACATCATTGTCATGGCCTTCTGTAGTCCAGGCTTAGGAGTGGCACAAACCAACCACCCCCTCTAGGGTTTTGGCGCCTGCAAGTTTGGGGTTTACACAGGCATCCGCAACCCCAGCGGGGAAAGAGGGTTAGGGAACGTTGCTTGGATAGGTACGGGAAGCAGGAACACCGGGTAGAGGGTACAGGGTTCAAAATTGCATAGGATTCTGGGTGATTAGGGGGAAAAAACATACAAAATTGAATTACACACACATCAATGCATTAGTGCACCCCTCAGCAAGCCTATGCACAGCACTTTGAAAGAAAAACAACAAGACACTTAGCTCTGGTTTTGAGTGCTGGCCTCCTGCCTGCGCACTCTCAGGTCCGGTTACAGGAGCATTGCAATGCTGCAAAGAGAGCCACAGTCAACAACCTGTACGTGCCAATTACACAAAAACACACCACCAAACATGCGCCATAGCAACAAACTACTCTACAAACAGACAATCTGGTGTAGATGCTTCGTACCCATATATAACATTACCCCTGTGATGGGTCATACACAGTCAATGCAGTAAGTCAGCCGCCGGTGTGTGCGTGGCAAATGGAACACCAATGTGTCACAATTCACACAACATTCAATGTTCCCTGGGTAAGCAGACATACCCATATAGCAAGCCATGACTTCAGAGCAAGTTGTGTACCACCATGACCGAAACAAAGTTGGCAGTGCATTTATCATAATGTACATGGAAATGAAATGCACTGCACCCGAGTATGTCCCTGGCTGTATGTCCCTGTGAGCTGCCCCTTTCCATGTCTCGGAAGGCTACATGGTTGATACAAGTGCCTCGATGGACCTTGGTGTACCGGAGGGTATGTGCCACTGCCCCTGCAGGTGTCCCAGACAACCTTACAATCAACAGCCATCAGTCCACCAACACATCTGAGCTGCACTGTGTGCTTCAACACCAATATTCGTCCAAGCTCACCCTCAGTGCTGTGACTAAGCCTGCATGTGCAACTCGCCTGGTGCAAGCTTTGCTGTGTTGTGGCCCCCCTGTGCTGCTCACCTTGCCTGGAGTTCCTTGGAACACGTCAGCAGTTCTAGGATGTAGGTCTGCAATCACTGTGCCTCTGCTTGTGCACACATGTGCATGTGGGCACCAACAAACATGTCCAGAATTCCGTCGTCCAATGGGCCATGTCTGCTGGCAAAGGTGCTCTGGAGGCTCATCCCCCTGCAGAAAGGGCATGAAACACATGATTAATGCTTCAAAGTCATCTGTGTGTGTCTCTTCAGGCATCTCATTACTTGACCATGTCAGAGAGTCACATCATAAATCACACCATCAGTCCGTCTTTCACATCCAAAGTGTGGAACACTATCTACAGCATGAATTGCAACAGGCACGTGTACAGTAAAGATAAGAAACATACTACACAATGCATAGCAATGAATGTACACATTAATCATGAAACACCCCATCAAGCAAAAGCTGAACAGTGGACAATAACACCAAAATCATCCCCACTAGGGGTTTAAACACAAGTCACACAGCACCAGACATGCCACAGATATGACAGTCCAAAGCCCTTGTGTAAAAGGTTGTGACACCGAACCATTCTTGCGAGCCCATGGATAAGGGAGGCAGGAGTGGCATATGTGAGTCAAGGACCCCAAGCAGCAAACACATACACAAGACAAGCCTGAAGGGGCCCAGCTGGAACAGACAGTGGATGCCTTCAAAAGCCACAAAGCACCGCACCATCACATGAAAGCACAATAGACAAGCAATTTTAAACTATATTAACTAATGACACTAACTATGGAAAACCTACATTACCTAATTAAACTAACTATCAAACAGAAACTTAACTAACTAAACTAAAAGAAAAATCAAAAATGGCCACATACGACCCGGGGGGGAGGGGAAGCACCCAGGAGGGGGGAGGTACAGGGTGCTGCTCAACATCCACATGCGATGATGCTGAGCCAAAAAAAAAACCTCCATGGGCTCAACGCCTGCACAGCCCGACCTATGTGGGAGATAGATGGTCGTCCGAGTCTGGCTCATCCTGGAAAGGAGGACGTGGCACAGTAGCCTGGCCACGCCTAGCTGCAGCTTGCCACTCGTTGGCAGCAAGTCTGCCGGACGGGTGAGCCTGGTTCTGTGTGGCGATGTGACGTAGGTCTGCATGCAGAACCTCACATGAGACACGTGCTTCCTCTTGCAAGGTAGCATGTGTAACACGGAGTTCCTCCTGCAAGGCCTGGCTGGACAACCGCTGCACCTCCTGGCAAGCCTGTAGCTCAGCCGAGATGGTACGCTCAAGCTGTGCAAACCTCTCCTCTGCCTGCTGCATCTGGGACATCATAAGTACACCCAGAGTGGATCTGAGGGAAGCATACTCCTCCCTCAGGGCATCCATGTGCGCCTCTGCATGAGCAGCAATTGCTTGACGCAGAGACGACATTTCAACCTGGCGTGCCCTGTCTGAGGCCGCCATTCCCAGCCTGAGTGAGCGGGCCGTGGACCGTGCCGCCTGCTGCTGGAGAAGCACCTGCCTAGCAGGGGGGGCACAGATCGGGCCACCAGCTCCATGCTCTCAGCGATGTTCTCCATTGCTGCCCCCTGCCGTTCTGAATTGGCAGTCATGTCTTGCTCCCACTCAGTATACTGCGGTTGCGCGCGGCGACCGCGTTGCCGGGCTTGACCCCTGCGGGACCCAAGGATTGGGGGTCCTCGCTGTGTTGGCACCGCCCACGGCTGCACGACTACATGCCCCCATCGACGTGATGTCCCAGGCACATCAGTGACTGGTGTGGAGGGTGACCCTGCATCCCGATCCACCACGGGCGGAGGAACCAAGACTGTCTGATCCCTCAGTGCAGGTGTCACAGACAGAGGAGTGTCCACATCAGAATCACTCACCCCTGACACAAGGACTTGATGCTCATCCAACTCAACATGGACGTCAGAGTCGTCATCAAGGCTGGACTCATAGGCAGCCAGAGACAAGATGGACTGTAGCACTTGGGGGTTTTCGTGGCCTACCACCCCACGACCCCCACTAGTGCCTGTTGATGTAGTGGTAACAACCCTGTGTCTGGCATGACAACACCATCCTCCGCCTCCATTGCGTCATCACCTGATAAATAGAGAGAAAAAAGGTCACTACACATGTCAGAAGCCCACAACACACACACACACCGACAGCAAATGCAGCAGGCAGACATGTGACACACAACATATAACCTGGCATGCATGCTGGGTCAACTTTGAATTGCTTCTGTGATCAGACCTGTTGAAAGGTGGCAGTTTCCATGGAAGTGGGTCTATGCAGTGCAGAAAATGTGTACACCACTCACTACCTACATGTACAAGGACTCCATGGTGTGTGCCAGGAAATGTGAAGGCAGTGCAATGTCAAATTCAGACATCACGTGCATTGTGCATTCAATGTGTACCATATCTAGAAGCCAAGCACCCCTCCACCCCAGTACCAAAGCAGGGATGCCTAGCTTGGTATCAAAAGGCTGACCATACACCTGTGTATTGACAGGCAGTGTTGACTGGCATCAACAGCTTAATGTGATTCAAGTGACAACACTGCAAATGATGCTGGGACATTAAGCAGGACACATGATGAAAACTCTGGATTCCGCCCATGTGTGAAGAAGACACAACAACAGTTGGACAGAGCCATTGGCAATTGAACAGGCTGAGGCCTGTGAGCCACACAGATTGTCAGACCCTAAACATGTGTGCAACGCAGGACTGAGCCACAGTTGACATGGGAAGGCTGATGAGATGGCAGGCAATGTATGTAACCAAGGACTTTTATTACAGTGATCATCCAGTCAAGGACACATAGGGGCATGCGTGCAATGCACATGGAGCATGAATGGGCACTCATGTCCCTGCGGGACATCTGACCTATGCACAGTACAAGTGAGATACCCTGCATCAAGTACTAAGGCTGTACCACACAGCATATGTTTGGCAGATTCTACGCTGGAAGTTAGTATCTACACAGGACGCATGAACAAGAAAGTACACATTGGTAAGATTGAAGAACACCAGTGCAAAGGTGGAACTGGGGTGCAGAGTGGCGGAGGAGGGGCAAGGGAGCATGCCTACATGGAGTCCCCGCATGCAGGCAGAGGAGACATGCATGACGGAAGCATTGCATTACTTACACATCAGAACCATGTACACGTCACATGTAGTGGCAATCATGCACAACACATCCCACAAGTGAAACACACACGTCCTCAACAAACACGCATCAACACTCACTGGACTGGGCATCAAAGTCCAGCATCTCTCCCACTCCTTCGACCAATTCAGGTGGTATTAACTCCGCAACGAGTGCCTCATGCGGAGTGAGCTCTTCCTCCTCTGGTGCAGGCCCACCGCCAGTCACCAGAGTCAAGTTGTAATTAGAGGCACGCTTAGCCTTAGTGCTGCGTTTGATGTCATTCCAACGCTTTTTGCACTCTTGCGCCGTGCGCACCTCATGGCCGAATGAACTGACATGTTCCGCAACATGCTTCCAGTAGGTGTCACGTTGGGCAGCCGTAGTCTGACTATTGGCACCCACTAGCATGTCACGGCTGTGGCCCCGCAAGTAGTCCACGAGGAAGTCCAGTTCCTGCTTGCAGAAAGGCTTCTTCCTCGACGTGCAGGAGGTCGTGGCTGTGTGTGGGGTCCCAGCCTGTGCTGCAGGTGCAACCTTCCTCCTCTTGGACTGTGGCGCAGACCCTGGCTCGCTGATGCCGCCCTGACCAGTATGGCCAGTGGGTTCGGTGGATTGAGCCAAGGGAGTGGCAGGTGGAGGGACGACCAAAGGCCTGACTTGTGTAAGTGGCAGCTGGGTGCCCACTAATGGACCCTGCGCAGCAACATCAGCTGTGGCAGGGTCATTGACCGCAACGGTCCTGGTTGGCAGACTCACAACCGGGGTGTTGTTGGGTGCATCTGTCCCTGCACTTGCCAACACTCGGCTGTTCGGGGCAGCAGATGACATGACTGCCCCAGGGACACGTGTCTTGGTCTGAGCAGCCCGGCCTGCCCCTATGGTTTCCCTCCTGGCCTGTTGGAGATCTACCAAGGGCTCCTCAAGTGCCAACGCAGCCTGCGCTGGCAGACCCTGAGCCTGGGTGGCGGTGTCCACAGCTTCACCTGCAGCTACCACTACCCTTGGGCCTGTGGCAGTCGATGGAACGGACTGCCGGGTCACACGGGCGCCAGTGCCAGATGCTGAAGCTGCATTCCCCGGAACCAAGGGGGTGGTGGCATGACTGCACCGACACATGGCACAACATTGTGCTCAAGTGGCGCACCCCTGCCTCTTCCTCCTCTGTGGCCGCCCTGGGCACCCTGGAGTCCCCCTACTCCCTGGTCACCACGGCCACGTCCCCGAACTCGCCCGCCATGAGGAGGACGCCCAGCTGAGGTGCCCCTCACCTTTGGTGGCCTCCCAACCATGGCACAGATGTAGTAGTGCCGGCACAGATGGAGTGGTTCCAGTGGGAGGTGTACACCACAATTGACCTGGGCAATTGGGGTAAAGGGAGTGGGAAGCAAGATGTTAACAGCCCCCCTGCACCTGCAAGGCTGTATGTGACCCCGGTGATGTATTGACGGGTCACGCAACGCTCAGGCACCCCAAAACTGCAGTAAAACCGTGCACGCAACCCTGCAGCCTACATGCGTGGATTCAACCTCCCGCAGTACGCGGTGGCACCCAGTAACACGAATAACGCGTACGCGTGGGACACGCAGGCTACTATGACATTGAAAATGGGTGCGATACAAAGGGGCACCCGCAGTGGGAAAAAGAGCGTGTGCCACTCACCGTCTGACTAGCGCGATGCAGAAAAACACGAGTAGCCAATACCCCCGCCAAAAGAAGAGATACGTCCTTGAAGTTGTGATGGCGCACGAAACAACGGAAGCAGCAACACACGTCGGTCTCCACGAAAGGCACGTACAGCGAACTGCTGGGCCCGCTCACCTTTAACCCATGCTGAGGGAAATGCCCGCGCGCGTCACGTCACTTACGCGCATGGGCCCTTTCCTCGGATTACACGCGGATGTGCAGTTTTTCACGCGCACTGAAATGCCCATGCACGCCTGTGCGCGTCACGTCACAGGGGCGCTTGCGCTTGAGGGGCCTTCTGTCCAATGAAATTGCATATGTGTGCAGATGCACTTACGCGCTAAGGGCCTTTCCTCGAATTACACGCTGACGTGCAGAATTTTCACGTGCCAAATCACTCCGTATCAAGCTGGCCACGCGTAAGCACATGGAAGACCACGCTCCTGCCCAGAAGGTCGAATTACTGCCTCCCAGAGCCCCGAGCACGCTCCCACCTGCCATCTGCTGCTGCCTGACTGCCTGCTGCCCACGTGCCCTGCCATTTGCTGCCTGCACATCAGCCAGGGGTGCTGTTGCTGTGACCACCCCTGCTGGAACCGAAGACTCCCGACTGGGATTCCATCGCTCCACAGCCCAGCCCCAGGACCCAGTTGCCCACCCACTCCTGCCTCTGGGGTTGTCATGTTGGGCACTGCAACATCTGGCACCACTGACAACCCCCGGCCAGAGAGGCAGAGGGGCACCAGCTTCAGTGCCAGGGAAGTTGGTGTCCTGGTGGAGCAAGTCCTGGGGCAGTATGATGCCCTCTTCGGAAGTTCCCGCGCCGACAAGGAAGGACGGACTCGGATCTGGACTGACATCGTGACTGCCATCAACGCGGAGGGGGTGGCAGTCCGCGACATACAACATGTCAAGAAGCGCTGGGAGGACTTCAGGTCCAGGACCCTGAACAAGGCCCGGCGCCTCTTGAAGGCAGTGGATGCTAAGGGGCGCCGGGGCCACTTGTCGGAATATCAGATGAGGGTCCTGGAACGCATATCCCCAGCGCTCCACGTCGAGGTCCTTGAGAGGCAGACCCGTCTGGAGTCGAGCGGTAAGTGTACATGCATCATGATTGTGAGCTGTGCGTGTTGTGATGTTTCAGTAGTGTGCAGGTTGCACATCTGTTTGTATGGGTCGAGTATGGGTGGGGGTGTACAGGGCCGTGAGGCTAACGCATGCGAGGGCTGTAATGTGTGAGACATGGATGTTGCTTGTGTGTGTAGGCTTGCATGCCAAATGCAGTTGTGTGGGCACACATGTTTGGATGAATGTGTATGTAAGTAGACATGTTCGTGATGTCACGCATGTATGTTGTTTTCAGCTGCATGTATCAGCACTGTGTACATGTGCATTTGTGTGTATTTGAAAAGGGTGCAACAGTGATGCAACATGGATGCATGTGACAGCGGGATGTGGAAGCCTGATTGGCAGATGTGACATGGATGCCCATCTGAACACTGCGACACTTGGCCGAGGTGTACACATGCATGCAAGTGTGGCGGTGTGTGTACATGTGTAGTGCACTTCCTGTGTTGCATGTGATGTCTGGCTCAGCTTTGGCTGTTCATGCTGTTTTATGTGTATGGATGGTGGTGGCAGTTGCGATATGGCTGTGGTATGGCTCATGTGTGCGAGTAGTAATGACATGTGTGTTGGGGATTGTGATGACGTGTCTGAGGTTTGCCAATGCCACTCATGTTCAACTGTCATGTGTGTATGTGTCCATTGTACAGTGCCCTGATGCCTGTGTTTTGTTTCTCCCTGTCTGCAGCGTCAACTGATGAAGAGGGCGGAGAAGGTGCTGTGGAGCACAGCGGCGGGGATCCCACCGCCAGCCGGAGGCGCAAGGCCCGGCTCCCCTCCCATGTTGTGATCTCGTCGGGGAGTGAGGAGTCTGGTGCCGCATCCCAGGCCGCAGCTGCCGGGGGGAGGTGCAAGAGGCGGAGGTTGGAGTTGGACTCCTCAGCAGCAGAAGGGGCAGCTGGGACCCCACAGGGCCCAACGGGGGAAGATGGTACAGAGTCATCCAGGTTGGTGGGGGGTTTGGTGGAGGAGGAGGCTGTGCAAGCAACAGAGAAGGGGTCTGGAGGTCGGGATTCCACTGGTGCTAGTGGTGCAGTGCAGGACCAGGGACAGGAGGCAGCACAGGCCGCCGCGGAGATGCCTGTGTGCAATCCTGTCCCTGATCCTGTCCCTGCATCATCTTGCACCAGCAGGGATGCCTACGTCCAGACCCGTTTTCAGGCAGGGGATGAGCTCACAACAACTGGCCTTCCTCTGCCTGCGGACGTGGCTATCTGGGTCCGGGTTGAGCCTGTCCTGACTGGGGTGGCGTTGCGTCAACGGGCCATGCGAGGTGACCTGCTGTCTTTTCATGAGGAGACTGCACGTCTCCTACTGGGACAGGTCACCCAGGCCGGATTCCTCTGTTTGATGGGGCTTGCTGCGACCCCCTCCTCAACTGAACCCCCTATGCACCAGTCGTCCTCCGTGCCATCTTCCCACCCATCAGTCACCTGGGTGCCCTGTGGAGCTGCCTCTGACGGTGCGGCCAGGCTAGTGGAGGAGGCATCCCTGCCACAGTCGGGAGTCGGACGTCCAGCAGGGGTGGCCACATCAACGACTGCACCCCAGCCAGCGGAGGATGTGCAGGCAGCAGGAGGCAGTGCACGGGCAGAGGCACAGCAGCAGCAGAAACGTGGTGGGAGCCATGAAGGCTCGGGGCCTTCAACATCGGAGGGGCAGGCATCGGCTGGAGGGCATGAGGACCCAGGACAGAAAGTGTCTTCCGTGTGGCAGCGGTTGGGCTACGCCATAGATGCGGAGCGGCAGCGGGAAGAAGAGGCACGGCTCACGATGGTCAGGGCGGAGAACTCCATGCGGAGGGCCCTGAGGCGGGCCGAGTGCCTCGAGGCAATCCGCAGGGGGTTGGAGGTGGACACGTCGACGGCCCTGCAGACCCTCGGGGCCATGGAGGAGGGCCGCCTCCGGGACATTGAGCAGGGTTTCGATGATGCCCTGGCCCGGTACATCCAAAAGTGAGCCGTCGGACTAGCCCGCTGCCCTTGTACATAGTTCTGTAGTTAGTGTTAGGTTTCCTTTGTTTTTGAATTTTTTTTGGACCTTTTGGACAATGGGCCACATTTTTGTATATAGTTTTTTTTTATTAGTTAGTGTTGTTAGATAGGTTTCATTTCTTTTGTTGGGATAATGGACCCTGGCTTGTTCATCTGTACATAGTTCACTGTTGGATTTTCTTTTTATTTTACAATTTACCCATGGAGCAATGGCTTTCAATTATAATTTTCCATTGGATTTTCTTTTGTGGACTGTGACTTTGGACACCTTTCCTTTGGATTATGATTTTTGGTTTTGCTTTTTTTCACGGACATGCTTCTTTTCATTTTTTTACATTCCCATTTCTGTTTGTTTATTTTTGAATCAATTTATGTTTCCTTTAATACATATTTTTTGATCAAACTTCAAAGGTAGTATCATCTCATTGGTTTCATGCATATCATGATATGGGTTATGAGATTCACTGACACTCATTGGGTGTATGTGAGGGACATGTGTTCGTTTCCAAACTTGCAATTGGTGTTCTATCATGTTATTGCCATTTCTAAGTGGGTGGATGCAATACTCGGGTGGGTGTTTTGCATTTGGAGGCTGACCTTAGGGACCAGGGATCTAGATTGTGATGACATGTTGGCTGGGGAACATGAGTTGGGGCCTGCTGGCAGGTGCCCCACAGTGCTGGGGAGTGGGGGTGCAGGGGAACATGAGTTGGACATGAGTGGGGGCCTGCTGGCAGGTGCCCCACAGTGCTGGGGGGTGGGGGTGCAGGGGAACATGAGTTGGACATGAGTGGGGGCCTGCTGGCAGGTGCCCTGCAGTGTTGGGGGGTGTGGGTGCAGGGGAACATGAGTTGGACATGAGTGGGGGCCTGCTGGCAGGTGCCCCACAGTGCTGAGGGGTGGGGGTGCAGGGGGACATGAGTTGGACATGAGTGGGGGCCTGCTGGCAGGTGCCCCACAGTTCTGGGGGGTAGGGGTGATGGGAGACATGAGTGGGGGCCTGGTGGAGGCTGCCCCTGCACTGCTGGGGGGTGGGGGTGATGGGAGACATGGGTGGGGGCCTGGTGGAGGCTGCCCCTGCACTGCTGGGGGGTGGGGGTAGTGGGAGACATGGGTGGGGGCCTGGTGGAGGCTGCCCATGCACTGCGGGGGGGTGGGGGTGATGGGAGACATGGGTGGGGGCCTGGTGGAGGCTGCCACTGCACTGCTGGGGTTGGGGGTGATGGGAGACATGGGTGGGGGCCTGGTGGAGGCTGCCACTGCACTGCTGGGGTTGGGGGTGATGGGAGACATGGGTGGGGGCCTGGTGGAGGCTGCCCCTGCACTGCTGGGGGGTGGGGGTGATAGGGGACATGAGTGGGGGCCTGGTGGAGGCTGCCCCTGCACTGCTGGGGGGTGGGGGTGGTGGGAGACATGGGTGGGGGCCTGGTGGAGGCTGCCCCTGTTGGCTGGGGGGTGGGGGTGATGGGAGACATGGGTGGGGGCCTGGTGGAGGCTGCCCCTGAACTGCTGGGGGGTGGGGGTGATAGGGGACATGAGTGTGGCTCCTGGTGGAGGCTGCCCCTGCACTGCTGGGGGGTGGGGGTGATGGGAGACATGGGTGGGGGCCTGGTGGAGGCTGCCCCTGGTGGCTGGGGGGTGGGGGTGATGGGAGACATGGGTGGGGGCCTGGTGGAGGCTGCCCCTGGTGGCTGGGGGCTGGGGGTGATGGGAGACATGGGTGGGGGCCTGGTGGAGGCTGCCCCTGCACTGCTGGGGGGTGGGGGTGATAGGACATGAGTGGGGGCCTGGTGGAGGCTGCCCCTGCACTGCTGGGGGGTGGGGGTGGTGGGAGACATGGGTGGGGCCTTGTGGAGGCTGCCCCTGGTGGCTGGGGGGTGGGGGTGATGGGAGACATGGGTGGGGGCCTGGTGGAGGCTGCCCCTGCACTGCTGGGGGGTGGGGGTGATAGGGGACATGAGTGGGGGCCTGGTGGAGGCTGCCCCTGCACTGCTGGGGGGTGGGGGTGATGGGAGACATGGGTGGGGGCCTGGTGGAGGCTTCCCCTGCACTGCTGGGGGGTGGGAGTGATGGGAGACATGGGTGGGGGCCTGGTGGAGGCTGCCCCTGCACTGCTGGGGGGTGGGGGTGATGGGAGACATGGGTGGGGGCCTGGTGCAGGCACTGCACTGCTGGGGGGTGGGGGTGATGGGAGACATGGGTGGGGCCTGGTGGAGGCTGCTCCTGGTGGCTGGGGGGTGGGGGTGATGGGAGACATGGGTGGGGGCCTGGTGGAGGCTGCCCCTGGTGGCTGGGGGGTGGGGGTGATGGGAGACATGGGTGGGGGCCTGGTGGAGGCTGCCCCTGCACTGGTGGGGGGTGGGGGTGATGGGAGACATGGTTGGGGGCCTGGTGGAGGCTGCCCCTGCACTGCTGGGGGGTGGGGGTGATGGGAGGCATGGGTGGGGGCCTGGTGGAGGCTGCCCCTGCACTTCTGGGGGGTGGGGGTGATGGGAGACATGGGTGGGGGCCTGGTGGAGGCTGCCCCTGGTGGCTGGGGGGTAGGGGTGATGGGAGACATGGGTGGGGGCCTGGTGGAGGCTGCCCCTGGTGGCTGGGGGGTGGGGGTGATGGGAGACATGGGTGGGGGCCTGGTGGAGGCTGCCCCTGGTGGCTGGGGGGTGGGGGTGATGTGAGACATGGGTGGGGGCCTGTTGGAGGCTGCTCCTGCACTGCTGGGGGGTGGGGGTGATAGGGGACATGAGTGGGGGCCTGGTGGAGGCTGCCCCTGCACTGCTGGGGGGTGGGGGTGGTGGGAGACATGGGTGGGGGCCTGGTGGAGGCTGCCCCTGGTGGCTGGGGGGTGGAGGTGATGGGAGACATGGGTGGGGGCCTGGTGGAGGCTGCCCCTGCACTGCTGGGGGTGATAGGGGACATGAGTGGGGGCCTGGTAGAGGCTGCCCCTGCACTTCTGGGGGGTGGGGGTGGTGGGAGACATGGGTGGGGTCCTGGTGGAGGCTGCCCCTGCACTGCTGGGGGGTGGGGGTGATGGGAGACATGGGTGGGGGCCTGGTGGAGGCTGCCCCTGCACTGCTGGGGGGTGGGGGTGATGGGAGACATGAGTGGGGGCCTGGTGGAGGCTGCCCCTGCACTGCTGGGGGGTGGGGGTGCAGGGAGACATGGGTGGGGGCCTGGTGGAGGCTGCCCCTGCACTGCTGGGGGGTGGGGGTGATGGGAGACATGAGTGGGGGCCTGGTGGAGGCTGCCTCTGCACTGCTGGGGGGTGGGGGTGGTGGGAGACATGGGTGGGGGCCTGGTGGAGGCTGCCCCTGGTGGCTGGGGGTGCAGGGGGACATGCGTTGGTGGGCAGTAGTGCAAGGTGACATGTGGGTTGGCTGGGGGGCATGGCCATGGTGGATGGGGTGCCTGCAGGACATGTGCAGGGTAGGCCCCTGTGGTGTGGGCCACCTGCAGGGGCTGTGGAGGGTGTAGAGGTTACACCTGGGAGGACCCACACGTGCAATTCACGTGTGGTGCTCCCCGCGCACCCCTGTAATACACGTACCCTGATGGAATCGCGTGTGATACTTTCCGTGCACCCCTGAAATACATGTACCCTGCTGTTTTTGCATGTGATACTTCCCGCGCACCCCAAGATACACGTAGCCAGGACATTCGCGTGTGGAACTTCCAGCGCACCCCTGGAATACACGTACCCTGCTGATGTCGCGTGTGAAACTTCCCGCGCACCCCGAAATACACGTAGCCAGGACATTCGCGTGTGGACCTTCCCGCGCACCCCTGATATACATGTACCCTGCTGATATCACGTGTGAAACTTCACGCGCACCCCAAGATACACATAGCCAGGACATTCGTGTGTGGAACTTCCAGCGCACCCCTGGAATACACGTACCCTGCTGATTTTGCGTGTGATACTTCCCGTGCACCCCTGGAATACACGTACCCTGCTGTTTTTGCGTGTGATACTTCCCGCGCACCCCAAGATACACGTAGCCAGGACATTCGAGTGTGGAACTTCCAGCACACCCCTGGAATACACGTACCCTGCTGATATCGCGTGTGAAACTTCCCACGCACCCCGAAATACACGTAGCCAGGACATTCGCGTGTGGAACTTCCCGCGTACCCCTGATATACACGTACACTGCTGAATTCACGTGTGAAACTTCCCGCGCACCCCTGATGTACACGTACCCTGATGGAATCGCGTGTGGAACTTCCAGCGCACCCCTGAAATACACATACCCAGCTGAAATGATGTGAGGTACTTCCCGCGCAAACCAGTGATACACGTAGCCCGCTTGCCGTGCTGGTACAGGGTTAGCGCAGCCCTTTGCGCTGGATTGGGGATTTTGATGGCTTTTCCCTGCACG
Organism: Ambystoma mexicanum; assembly: GCF_040938575.1. Taxonomy (NCBI): domain Eukaryota; kingdom Metazoa; phylum Chordata; class Amphibia; order Caudata; family Ambystomatidae; genus Ambystoma; species Ambystoma mexicanum. The sequence goes on from NC_090937.1 coordinate 1,011,222,297, forward strand.
AGAGGCGTTCCTGGGGGCGTAACTGGTGCTGCTGCAGGGTCGCTGCGCCACTGTGCGCCACGGCTGGTTTTGGTAGCTGGAATCCATGAATACGCTGTGCGCAGAAATGGATTTTAGCGCACGCGGCTTGCGCAGGGATTCGCACGCGCACACTGTGCGCCAGCCGCGTGCGCCACTTGTGCACTGAATTCTATGAATTACCCCCTTATTTCTTTTTTCACGTACAATGATTCGAAATTTGCAATCCAATCTTCTTCAGAAACTTGATTAGATTGTAATAGTGTTTGATATGCGTCCATTGAGTTGATATAACAGTACAAAACAGAAGAATTTCAATTCTTACAAAGTTGTAGCATACGTTCAGCATCCTTTGTAAAGTTATATTGTTATGCTGCTTTAAGACATTCTTGAGGCTTGTTTAACTTTTTTAATTAAGGGCCTTCTTTCCTTCATGAAGAAGTAAGATTTCTTGATAGCTCTAAGTTTTGCCCAAATTCACCTTCTTTCCTCAGCCAATTCCCCATCATAGACATGCATATATGAGTTCCCTCTACATTTCATTTTCGAGAACCCATAGTTTTCTACCAAGTCGTAATTAATGATTGTCTCAATTGTTTCTTCATAATTCTGGTGTTTAAAAGTTACCCATTTCCAAACCATGGTCGAAGATCTCATTATAGTAATTAACCTCGAGTTTAGCTGACCGGTAGCTGCCTCGTTCCATTTTAGATGGTTCTTATCATGGTTTATTACCAGGACCATAGGAGCACCTGTCATATCTTTGCCCATATTTAAATTAAAAATAGTATGTATTATGCTATGATCACTCCAATCATTAGGGTGACTGTGTAACCCCAAACATCTTTCCATGGGTAGCCCACCAGCAAATACATAATCAATAGTGGATTTACTGTTTCCCCTACGCCAGGTTGGTTGACTTGGACTGTCCCCCTGAACATGATATGATATTTTATTTGTATCGCGCTCGTACACAAGTGTTTCAGAGCACAAAAATGACATGACCATTTAACATATCGAGATTCAAAAGAGCTCAAAAAGACAACCCATTTCCATTCACTCTTCTCTTTCTTAGTCTCACCTTCTAACACAAAGGGGTAATACAGCTCCTCATTCTTATTTTCCTCCCCAATAGAGGTTGAATTCAAATCCCCCACAAGAAGTACCACCACTTTTAATTTTTTAATTTCCATTCTACTACATAGTTGCCCAGAATGTCCAGAAAAGAGTTTAGATTTGCCACTGCTTTATGCCAGTAGATGTTAATCAATAGAAACTACTGACCAAAACGTGTCTTAAATGAACTTCCACCAACAACATTGTAAAAGGTTTATCATGTAATACTCTTGCATGGACACCTTGGCACAGGCAAATAGCGGTCAGTAAGCCTCCTGATGGATTATCCCCCCTGTCCCTGATGAGCCTCTTGCACAAAGATGGCATAACCATTGAAGGTCGAATAGCTTGTGATCCATGTTTCTTATATCATTAGAATACTATGTTTTCTGGTTATTCCCATCAATCCCAAATTAGAGAGCAGATGACCATGCCCCTGAGAAGTCGAAGAAAGGACTGACATAGAAACTGGATTACTAAAAACCCTCTTGATAAGCAGTACTCTCTGCATTACCCTCAAGTTTCAATGCAGCTGCCGTCCAAGACCAGTCTATGTGTTATTGTGGTGGAGGATGAACAACTTGAGTAATCTGGACCTCATGAGTTCCCTGCCCAGATCATTTAATCTCCTCCACCATATAATTCCTTAAAATATTACAAGGAAATTTCCCAGCTAATCTGTTAGTATCTAAATAGTCAGACATGTCAAATCCTAATTGTCTTAACATAGGTGCTTCTCTTAATATTAAATTGTGCACTATTTTGGAACTGAATTTACAGCCCTGAAATAGGTAGCATCTTGTGCAGTAGATGAGATGCAGAGTAACTCTTACACCAGATAATCAAACCAACTCAGGAAGAAGGCAAACTTGTTTTAACTGTTTTATTATCAATTGTCTAAAACAAGGAGTTACAACGGACATGAACAGACGTCGCACAAAATCTCACTCAAAGCATTTTAAAAACAATTACATTTATATAGTAAAATCTCGTCATTCGTGATGTCATACTACGTGGCAAATAGAAATACCTACGGGGTGTTGTGGTTGGCTTAAGGGGAACATCTAAGTATACTTTCTATAAGGGATTGGGTTGTGATTGTGTCGCTACAGTCTATCTATCTATTATGGTTTTTCTATAGCGCAAAATCACCCATAGGCTTCAGTGCGCTCACACAGAGAAGATAACAGTGAACATATAGGTTGATACTGCAGCAAGGGTATGGAACACAGAGAAGGTCCACATAATTCTTATTTTCTCCCTACTCAAACAGGTGTGTCTTAAGTTGTTTCTTAAAAACAGTAAGGGACACACTATTTTTGACCAGAGGGGGCGTGGAGTTCCAGACCATTGGTTCCCAGTAGGCAAAGTTTGTACCACCTACTCTTTTCAGATTTTGTTGTGGTTGATATAAATCATTATTATCATTTGAACGGAGGTCTCTTCTGAAGGTTGCCTTCATTATATTTTTGACAAGATCGTTAGTTGCATTGCCGGCTAGGCATTTAAAGACTATTACAGTGCACTTAAATTTGATCCTTTGTTGGACTGGCAGCCAATGAAGTTTTCTCCTAGCTGCTGAGATTTTTTCATGTCGGCTCAGTCCAAAAACTTCCCTGACCGCTCCATTTTGTATAGTTTGCATTTTTCTGATGTCGTTCTTAGACTTACCCATGAAAAGATTATTACAATTGTCTAGTTTTGAATTAATTATGGCTCCTGCAATGAAAGCTAGGTTCTGCTCGGTTAGGTATGGTTGAATTTGCCATATCAGATTTGTGTAGAATGCACATGTTGATTTTAGGTGTGACACGTGTCTCTTGAAAGTGAGGTGCAAGTCCATAAAGATTCCCAGAGTTTTAACATGATCCAAAACTTTGATGTAGCTGTTGTTCATTTTACATTTTTTGTATTGATCTTTCAATTTCTTTAGCTTCTGAGGACTGCCGAGCTTCAAGAGTTCGGTCTTTCCTTCATTTGGTGCAAGAGCGTTTGTTGCCATCCATTTTTTGATGTCGCTAAACACCTCTTTAAATCTTTGTGCATGCTTTTCATAAATACCTGACAGTTCAAATACCAACTGAGTGTCGTCAGCGTAATTAGTAAACCGGACACCCAGTTTTTGAAGCATGTTGCACAACAATTTTGAGAAGATATTAAAAAGCAATGGGGACAAACATGATCCCTGCGGGAAGCCACAGGTTAGCAATGTTTCCAGTAATTCTTAACTAGTTTGATATCCATTCCATCAGAAAACCCAATCTGAACGCTAACTATAATTTGTTTTGGGATATCCTCCTTTAACATATTGGCCATCTGCATGGCGGTCATCGCCATAGTCCCTATTGGATTTAATAAATGACCTCTGAACCAGAACCACCTTCTGCTAAACTAGACTCTTCTCCGATCTCCTCCTTACTTATAATCTTAGGTTCCTCATCACAGTAAGCCTCCACTCCCTTTTTTTGTGTATTCACAGAATTCGAAAGGCGGTATAAAGTCTATTGTTGTATTAGGTTACATTAGAATTTCCTTGAAGATCTTCCATGGGACTTAAAATTCTTAATATTTATTTTATTTTGTATTTGCTTCTTTGCTAAAGTTTGACTTTGATATTTATTACAGGATCCAGATCTGCCTTCCAAAGGATCATCTTCTTTCTGGCTTAGCTCCAAAGAGACCATTAGAATTGCTTGTACTTTTAGATCATCCATACTCCCCATTTCTGTCTCTGGTAATGTTATTTCCCCCTTGCTTATTAGGTAATTTTTCTACAAGATTATTGTGTTCTTCAGCTTGCAACTATTATCTATTTGACTCCTGACGCTAAGTATTTAGTTTACAAGACTGGCATCCCTGGTGGTCCTACAGTTGGCCCATATCCATTGGATTGCTTTCTTGCATACCACATGAGGCGTGGTTAACTAGTCCCCCAGATTGCACACTCAAAGTACCATGTTGTAATAAAGCACTTGCAGAAGATTCCGCTCCAATATTCATTACACTGAGGATCAATGTGTGCACTCTCACCTCCTTGCGGATATTATCATACAAGTCAACGGAGGAGCTCCACACAGAGTTCAAGGCAGAAATGGTGGGAGATGTTAATCTTATTTGTTCATCAACATCTCTTGTGTGGTGGGGAGGGGTGTGTGTTCAGTTTGTCACTGTCTCTTTTTCCTAGATTAAATTTCCAGACAATAATTCAGTAAACATTTTAGCGGTGCCAGGATGAAGTGCCATCTATGGGAGATACAGGAGCCTCCATCAACCAGGGCAATGGGGTTCATGTTGGAGGCAGTCGTCAAGGAATCGGGATGTTTAACTTAAGTGTTTTTACCCAACTGTGACATAGCTCTTGCACTTACTAGTAGAGAGCTCCATACCAATGTTAGCTTGACACTGCTCCAGGTCACAACAGAGTTCTGATATTAAGACCTACTCCCTCATGCCTCCCTCAAGTTTATCACCTTGATCTGCATACGTTATGCCGGCCGGCATACATTTGGTTATAAGAGCTGGATTCATAAAGGCGCTATTAAGATCAGAAGGTAAAGCTCCCTGGCAGTGGAGTAACTTTGCTGAAAATGTTGGGGGGGACATGGCATCTTAATAAAAGGTGCTCCAGCCAAATGAATGGGAACAAAAGGGTGTGCCATGAAAGTTGGGGGGGGACAGACACCCCTGTCCCCCCCTAAAACTACACCCATGCTCCCTGGCTGCGTAAGGAATAGATTGAGCGGCTAGCTATAGTATGTTTATATACTGCCCCAAATCTCTCTTGCAGGTCACTGGAGCTGGATGTTGTATTAACGGAAATTTCTCACAATAAACAAAATCAGTTCTTCACCATGCACGATGCTGTCCCTAAACCTCCAATCTCCCAGCTGCGAATCTAAGGACAGCACATTCTCACCGAGCCGTGATGTACCATGCTATGCTCCCAGCTTCCCATCTGAATCAATCTGCAGTGTGACAGGTATTCCTGCAGTACTCAAAACTTTCCTTCAATCCAGTAATAATCAACTCTCAAATACAAAGTGGTGCCTGCAACTGCACCTTCACCTTGCATACAAGATATTTGTTCAATAATGTCATGTACTCCAGTGTAACACCAACAAAAGGAGCAAAAGAGGAGGCAGAACTCTAGAACACAAAGTAGCACTTACTTCACTGACCTGGCCACCAAGAGTTGCCTTTCACATTATCACTGCTGAACTGCTTTAACACTTACAAAAACATTTGCTGAAAGCGTGAGTGAAAAAGCACAGCGCTAGTGCTTTTAAATCCTTTGCAACCCAGCCCCAAGGAGAGGAGTACAGAATCACAGGTAAGTTTGTCAGCGCAGTCCAGGTAAGCAGATTGCAGAGTCCAATATTTCCAGCACAGCAAAGCCTCCTGCAGAACTGCTTTAATTCTTACAGAAGCACTTGCTGAAAGCACACGTCAAAAGCGTAACACCTTTTTCAGAATCAGACTAAACCTCCGGAAGACAAACGAGATCTTGGCAAGAAGAGGAGCGTCAACTTTGGATAAGTGCCGATATTGTAACACTGAGCAGGTGGAATCTATCAGACACCTTTTGTTAAGGTGTAAGGGGACCCAAAAGGCTAGAGAAATCTACCTAATGAAATACCTGACCAACGCAACCACAGTGGACGAAGCCTGGTGGTATGGTTTGATGGGAGGAGAAAAAAATGAGTGGACATTGGCGGTGACTCTGTTTTTTAAACAAATTAACCTTGTACAGGAGGTCAAACCAAGCTCAGGAGCTAAAAAGCCAATAATAACGGATGAAGAAACAAGTTGAAGAATTCACTCGATTCCTCCCGCACCAGGAACGACAGAACTTAATTTGGAGGGACTCAGAGAGATGAACTTCTTTATTATTGTTGTTTTGTAAAAATTGTAAATTTGTTTTACAATTTAATCAAATTAAACATTTTTTTAAAAAAGCACAGCGCTAGTGCTTTTAAATCCTTTGCAACCCAGCCCCAAGGAGAGGAGTACAGAATCACAGGTAAGTTTGTTAGCCCAGTGCAGGTAAGCAGATTGCAGAGTCCAATATTTCCAGCACAGCAAAACCTCCTGCAGAACTGCTTTAATACTTACAGAAGCACTTGCTGAAAGCACACATCAAAAGCGTGGCACTAGTGCTTTTAAATCCTCTGCAACCACAGAAAGGTGTAGCAGCCCAGCACGAAGCAGCAGAGTACAGACTCGTCAGTGAATTTGTCAGCCCAGTCCAGGAAAGTAGAGTGCCACGTCCAATATTGCCAGCACAGCAAAGCCTCCTGCCGAACTGCTTTAACACTTGCAAAAGCACTTCCTAAAAGTGCCCACGCGCTAGTACTATTTAAATCCTTTGCAATCACTGAAAGGTATAGCAGTGCAGCCACAAGCAGCGGCATGGGTGTAATATTAGGGGGGGACAGGGGTGTTTGTCCCCCCAACTTTCATGGCACACCATTTTGTCCCCATTCATTTGGCTGGGGCACCTTTTCTTCAGATGGCATGTCCCCCCAACATTTTCGGCAAAGTTACTCCACTGAGCAGCGGAATCATAGGTGAGTGTGTCAGCCCAGTCCAGGTAAGTAGATTTCTGAGTCCAATATTCCCAGCACAGCAACGCTTCCTACAGATCTGTTTTAACACCAAAAGCTCTTGCTGAAAGCACACGCTAAAGCGTGGCGCTAGTGCTTTTAAATCCTTTGCAATCACAGTATTGTGTAGCAGCCCAGCCCCAAGTATTGGGTTACAGATTCACAGGTGAGTTTGTCAGTCCAGTCCAGGTAAGTAGATTGCTGAGTCCAATATTCCCAGCACGTCAGAGCCTACTGCCCAACTGCTTTAACACTTACAAAAGCACTTGCTGAAAGCACGTTTTTCTGTTATGAAAGGTAAACACATATGGGCCAACAGGCATACCGATGGGCGCTCAGCAGAACATCAGTGAGAAGGAAATGGTATTGGCTATTCCACCAAGGAGGAGACTGGTTCCAGCACCTCTATTAGATCGCATCCCGGGCATACAGCCACACCTGACCTTCAGATGTCCACAATGCCAACACCTGCACTTTGGGTAAACCAAAAATAAAAGCAGAGAAACATATTTTGGGTGGCAAGCCTGTAGGATGAAGAGTACATGTCCTATCTATAGGTGGCTTCTTGTCAGCAAGTGAGACAGGCACAATCCACTTCAGCGTCCCAGAAATATGAGGTGACACCAGCCTTATACCTCCTTTCACCTACAGCACCTCCACCAGCGCTCTCTAGTCTGGCCTACTTGGCCCTGTGCTGCACATATCTCTTGCAAGGTTGTCAGCCATTGATTCAGAGCAGGAACATGTACCTCAGAATAGAAGGATTCGGGTGTCTACGTGCAAAGGTATTGGTCTGGTGCTTGTCCAGAGTCAACTGATGCTGCAAAGGTCATGTTGGACCAGTGGACTTATAACGCATTGAAGGATGCTGAGGAGCTTTACACTATGCGAGAGCTGCCATTGGCCTGAATGTAGGTGTTGGTTTTGAGCACTGAGCCTGAGTATGTCGGAGGCAGGCTGATGCTAACATGGGAGTGGCCTGGCCCAAGATGAAATCGCAGTGCTTTGTGGCAGAGGGGGGCGTTGGTTTGTTCAGTGCTGACACGTTAAAAGACTCCCACAGCCACCACCACACACTTCAGAGTATTCTGTTTTTAAGGACCCTCCTTCAAGCCAATTGGAACCAAACCCCTTATGTCGCAATATTTTATTTTTTGTTGGTCCCCCATTATGGATATTTTGATGGTTTTTTTTAGGAAACCCACGTATGCTCTCAGTGAACCTTGTAGTTCTGATGGGTTCCACCCATATCTAAACTATTTTTGTTTAATAGCGTTCACATTTTAAAGACTTGATAAAGCCAAACGGATCCTTTTTTTTTTGTTGGGTTGTATTGTGAGGGTCTGGGAGGAGAGTGGTTCAGAGTCCTGATATCTAATCAAAGAAGGGGTTACGTATCATCCCTGGGCATTCCCGTTCTAAATTGTCAACATGTTGTCCTGATTTTCATATCTCTGACTAAATATGTGCATTCATAGCAACATCAACTAAAGCATTGGACATATAAGTATACAGTAGATCTTGATAAGGGGGGGGGCATAGACTATTTGAAAGTAAGTATAATAGAGGATAACATTAGAAAAAAAAGAGACGCTACATAGAAGACAAAAGACTATATGCAAAAGGGTGAGCATGACAATTCTCCTTTAAAATCCCTAAAAGACCCCATCCCCCAAACACTGAGGGTGGTCAAATCAAGTCAGTTGGCAGAAAGAATTAAGAAATATGAGAAGGAACTAGTAGTAGATATAAGCCAAACTTCGGAAATACGCACTATCAATATGTTTAATCCAAAATTATGTCTTGAATAGCTGCAGTATCGGATCAGCTGAGTGAGCATTCAGTAACATACATTTCAAATTTGAACCAACAAGTTCATCAATACTTTTATTTTTGTGGCAATAAGCCACAAGGTAGCGGGCCAATACCTTAACGGTGCCCCGGGGCCATTACCTCGGGGCAGTACTGGCCCGGAACCGAGTGGCTTATTGCCATTAGTACCCCGGCCCGTTAGACCGGGGTACTAATTGCTTTTTTTTCTGTTCCGAAACACGTTTCCGAACAGAAAAAAGAAAAGAAACAAAATACGGCAAAAAAAATGGTCGCCGCCATGGAAAGGGAAAACGTAGTCTGTTTTCCCTTTCCATGGCAGCCATCGGGAGCGGACGCGCTTGGAACAGAAGTGTTCCCAGCACGTTCGCTTCCAAGACCAGAAGAAAAAAGAAGATAAGTGGGGTCGGGAGGGCGGAAGGGAGGGGATGGGGAGGAAGAAAAAAAAAAAAACATACCGCGGCCTCCGACGGGGGACGATGGAAGCCTCCAACCGTGTGGAGGCTTGGAGTGGGGATGGCCCCGCTCCGAATCTCCACACGGCTGGAGGTGTCCATCGTCCCCCGCCGGAGACCGCGGGATAGAAGGTAAGTGGGGTGGGGAGGAAGGAGGGAGGAAAGGCTGGAAAAAAAAATCGTACCTGCGTCCCCAGCGGGGGACAAAGGAAGGCTCCAGCCATGGGGAGGCTCGGAGCAGGGATTGCCCATTTCGAGCCTCCTCATTGGCTGAGGGGCTGCCATGCCCCTCGCCGGGAACAGAGTAGCCGGCACGCACGACGTGGATGGGAATACCGTGTGGTATGGCTCGCAAATGAGCCAATAACCACACAGTATTCCTGTTCAGCCGTGCGTGCTGGGTACTAATGGTTGTTAATTGTATGGTAGAGAATACTGAAGGTCTTCTTTTATTTGCTATTTATATGGGACACATGTGGAAATACAAACAGCAACGGAAAAAGAAAGAAAGCACATCATATTCAGGGTAATTCATGGAATTAATGTGCGCTGAAAACGGGGGTGCAAGTGTGAGAATCGCAGCGCACGCATGCGAAAGTCACGCAAGCACCCGTTTGGCGATTCATGGAAAGCACTGCACATGGCTTACCCGTGATCTGCGCTGAATCCACGTGTGGCGCACACGTCATTGCGACATCCGGAAGGCTGTGCACGAGACGGCCAGTGAAAGCGCACATCGCCCAGCGCACACACCTAAAAAGGGGGCGGAACACGCGGAATGGGGAACAGCATGCAAAAATGTGGGTGTTACGGGGGTAGTACCGCTGCCAAATCCTCACAACGCCCACACGCATGCTAACAACGCGTATTCATGGAATCAAACAGGGGAAATTGCTTGATTAATCTGGAACACAGGCATTGACCTTTCAGTCTTTAGAAGGGCCTGTCTCTTTGCCATCTTGGCCTGAATTAGACCAAGTGACTCACACCTTAGCCTCTGCTACAACATCCAGGTATGATTCGTGATGTTATCTGTTTCTACAGGATTCAAAGACATGTATACATTAAATTTGTCCCTGTTTCGGCTTGAGTGGGTTATCTCCAACAACCAACCTGCTCTCACTCTGCTGTCCAGCCACCTGACAATGCAAGCATAACTTTCCTGTGCTCCTCTAACTTCACACCCCACAACACCCTCTACCATGCAGTTGCTCTCCTTGACTTATCATGCTAATGCAACACATTTTCATTATCTTCCCTGTACTTTCAATTCCCCTTGCACACAGATTCTGTCTGCTCACATGTTTTTCTTATCGCTCGCCATTCCTCCCTCCACTCTCCCTCTAACTGGCACCTTGGCCACTTCACTCTCTCCAACCCTACCCACTTCAACCTAATATAGCCTAACCATCTCCCCTCAGTAAGGCCCCACTGTTAGTCCCCATCTAGCACTTTACCCTCTATTCTTGTACAGAACTGTCATTGGGCCTACACATTATCTGCAACATATTTTTTGTTTCCATGGTTAAAAACCATTAAGCGGCATAATGATGCATTTTTGTCAGGTAGCCTTTCAACTATCCATGTGCTAGAGAAACACTGAGTTGACTGTGATATGTTTATGGAAAAAAGAGCATTAACACATATACTACCCCACACATCAATTTTGCAAGGATTAGTCGACCCATAAAAGCACAAAGATGTAAGAGAGGAACCCGTATAGGGGTATTTAAAATGCTTTGCCTACATTTGTTAATGCACAGCTTTAGATTCATTTTAGGTTGTTTAGGTAAATGGCATTTTTTTCAAATTTGATTTGGATAATACAATCATCCATTCAAATATCAACAAATAAGTAAATTTATACATCTATCAATTCCTTGAAATAACATCGTTGTCATAAAGAGAGAAAATGAAAATTTCATTTCTAACATTAAATAAAACTAATCAAGTAAGATATGCAAATTGTTCTGTTAAAATATACAGTATTGTTAAGACGTAGAGAACATCAACTTAAGTAATTGCTTCTAAAACAAACAGTGCATTTCATTTTGAGACAGCTTGTTGATGTTGTATTGCTGAAATATTGATTCCAAGAAGTGCACTATTGCCACACGCATGCCCAATTTGGGATTATTGGCTATTGCTTGCCAGATATTAGTTAATTCCATAAGGCCATATATGTTTACAAGATGTTTTTTGATTTTTTTTTTCCTTTGGTTGGCCAACAAGGGGAAGTATATTATGCAATGTTCTAATGTTTCCTTCTCTCCCATATTTGTGCAAAACCAGCAAGAGTTGAGTTCTTTTGGAATCAGGTTTCGTCTAGACATGATTTCTCTGGTAGGCCAAAGATTTAAGCGAAATCTCAAATACTGCTGACGAATGTGTGATGATGGACATCTTAATAAATAATCAGCCGGTTCACGAAAAGCTTTGTGTTCAAACACTTGAAGATCAAAGGTCTTGTATTTTTGGCACTGCCTACGATTTTCTATCCAGTCATGCTGGTGTAGTTTTTGTTTTGCTCGTTGAGGATTATATAATAGCAAGTCTAGGGTAATTGAGACATCAGCTAATGCATCTATCTGTAGTGTGAAATTACACCACAACTTGGTAAATGCATGATCTTGAGCCAATAGGTGTATAGCCATAATATCCCAAATCCCAGGAGTGGGAATTCCCATGACGCATTTCCTAAACAGAGCACACATTCTTCATTTGATTTGTGATTCCAAAGAGAGAAGGCCTAATTCGTGTCGAATTAGTGGCATCGGATTGCTCTTAGGCAGATGCAACAATTGCGTCCAGAAGTGGGCCTCCAGTGTGGTCCACCACTTGGACTCTTTAGGTAATAAAGTTTCGACTCCATAAATTATGGTAGGAATCATTTTCTGCTGATAAAACTGTAGAATGTGCTTCAGTGTAAATTTTCCATACTTTGCTCTAAGTACCTTGGCTTGGGATATGAACATTTGGAGTTTTGTGTATATAACATCCTCCATTGCTTGATTTGTGGTTGATGCCTGGATAATCATACCCAGGTATTTGTACTGCTGGACTTCCAAAAGGGGGACATTTTGCAAATGCCAATTGGGCATTTTCACCTCAGTTCTTGCATGAGGTTTGCACACCATAATTTGTTTTTTTTGAGCATTGATTGTTAAGTTGTTAACAGACACATACGAGGCAAAACAGTCAAGTAATTTTTGTAAGCCGTAGGTGTTTGCGATATAAGTATCAGATCGTCAGCATAAAGTAAATGGCAGATGGAATTGGGACACAATTTAGGACACAATTTAGGAGAGTCACATTTGGTAAGGGCAATGCTAGACCCAGATCAAACAAGAACAGATTAAATATGGAGGATGCCAAAATACAGCCTTGTTTAAGATCTCAGCAAGTTTTAATAGCTGATGACAGTTTGCCAGCCAATGTTAATCTGACTTGTATGGTCGTGTTGGAATGTAATAGCATGATCAGGGCTAGTAATGAGGATGGGCAGTTGTATTGGGCTAGTTAATGATGCATGATAGATTGATTGATGGAATCAAAGGCGGCTTGTCAAGTGAAAATATTTTGAACAAAATAGAGGCCCATAAATCAGGATATTGTTTGAACATTAGATCCGAAAGGCCATCAGGTCCACAGGCACCTGATTTGCTGATCTTGTTAATATAAAACCGAATGTCGGCTAGATCAAAATTGAGGTGAAAACACTTATGTTTATTTCCAAGGATCACAATTGAGGAGTTTTGGGGCAAGGCGTAAAGGCTAGAGAAATGGGAAATCCAATTTAATTCTGGAACATTATTTGCTTGAGATACTGTTTGCAAATAGTGTGTAACTTCATTGAATAGCGACCAGGATCTTGCAACGTTCTTGGAGTGTAGAGCCAATAGAATTGCTTCAATGTCATTTTGGTATATTTTTGCTCGTAAAGCCCTTAGTGCATTCTTATGTTGAGTTTTAATTCTTCTCAAAGATGATGCTCTAGTCGCCACTGGTTCATTTAAAGCTTGAAGTTTCAAATGGCGAGTATGAGCTTTTAAAGTTTTCACTTCCCAATTGAAGACATGAAGTCTTGGGCGATGACCCACCTGTCCTGTTGTGTTTTCTGAAGATTTAAAGGATTGAAAGAGTTGCATCAGATCTGAATAATTAATTGACTGATTTGGTAATAAGGTAGTTTGTCTTTGTAGTCGAGCGTCCAAAAATCTGCTAAACTCATTCAAGGAATTAGGTGACTATCGTAAGCGATTGCCCCCGTTGTTCAAAATTAGGCAGTCTTGAGGAAGCGCCTTATGTTCTGTAGTGGTGGTCCTATGAGTCACCCATTGCGTCACTAGTTGATTGTGATCACTGTTACAATTTTCAACTATAGAAAAATCCACAACACTGGGAAAAAATTGGGAATTGACATATACAAAATCAATAATGAATGAACTAGCACCCCCTTTTCCATGTGGATTGAGGAGGAATATCTGATGGAAAAGCACCATTGAGTTTGACAAGATTGTAGTACGATGAAAAGGCCAGCCATTTTGTCAGCCTAGATTTGTTATTAGTAGTCTGATAAGTTATGCAATCAAGATTTAGATCGCCTGCAATTATGATGTTAGAGACAGACGTATCCAAAGCAACTAGGTTTAACAATTCGCTAAAGTCTTCAAGAAAACATCCATCACATATACCTGCAGCATTCCAATAAACATTAATTAAAGCATAACCAATGTCATCAATGCACAGTTTCACCAATTGCATATATTGAATAGGACACCTCCATTCCTGACCTGTAGTGCCCTGTTTGATCTTACTAGCAATTAACAAGCCAGAATTAGGTCTACCAGAGGTCACACAAAGAGCTGAGTTAAGGAAGATATCATAGTTGTCCCATAAGGGGACAGATGTCATCCATGTTTCCTGGAGCATAAGCATGTTATAATGTAGAAGTGTGTTTCGATTATTATTAATAAAATGGGAAAATCTTCTGGTATTCCAGCCAATGAGAGAGATGTTATGGCCATTTCTGGCATATGTTAGCTAATTCAATTGGAGAGCTGACCAACCAGAACACTCAGTTGGTTTACAAGAGGGTTTGTTTTGGTAAGGAGGCAGGTGGTTGTTGCTAATTCTTTGAGACTCCATTTTCAGTGTAGAAGCAAGAGCTTCTGGAATATAAGTGGAAAGGACGAAACCCAGGGCTAGTAATTCACTTTTTGCCATCCATATGGTGTTTTGGATTGATTGATTGATTGATTGTTTATTTGTATAGCGCCTATACACAATGTGTTTCAAAGCACTTCAAGGAAGGAGGGAGCATGGGAAAATACAGTTACATTCTTACAGGTCCTTGAAACAAATAAGAATGTAAAGAAAAAGGTATCATATCATAACAGATAGTACAAGTGCATGGAACAAAAAGGGGAAGGAGGGGAAGGAAAAGAGGAGACAATACTAGCAGTAGTATTACTATGCCTGATGACAATTGTTGCAGTGCAAGAGTAACACGAGGAAGGGGGAGGAAGGGGAGGAATGGGGCAGAGGAGAGGAACAAAACAAGTGACTATCTTAAGGGTCAATGACTGATCAAGGTAGTGCCGGGAGGGGGAGAGGGGAGAAAACATGGAGGAAGGAAAAGGGGGGACTGACAATCTATTATTAAAAAGGTCAGCGGACATTGATAAGAGTAAGTGCTAAGAATGGTAAAGGGTGAAGGGGGAAAAAACAAAACTTGAGTTCATCCATATCCTGATGAAATTGAGATTCGATTTGGAGGGAAATTCTATTAGGGCAATATCTGTGCTATGGATATCTTCAAGCAAAGGAGCAAAGGAATGTCGGAGAAAATGGCTAAAACCAATCGCCGATTAAAATCATATTGAGTAGAGGGTTTAGGTTTGCAAGCTAGATTCAGAGAGAAGTTGGCTGGAGATTTGTTGTTAGAATTTTTTTAAATTGAATTTTGTTCTGCAATGGGAGCTTTCTGGATTTCAGATGCATTTGTCACAGGCTGTAAGTTTGTGTGGATTGCTGTTTCCAACAGTTGTAAAATTTTGGGAGTAACTTGAGCCAGTAGAGCATGAGGATCTATGATGTTACTTGAAAGTATGTTGTTAGACTGAGGCATAGGTGGAGTTTCCTTGGTGCTTATAAGCACCGTTGGAACCAGTTTAATATTGATAGGAGTGGATTTTAAGGGTAAATTGCTCATGTAGGCATCAACCGCCTTTCTAATGGCTTGCCGTTGATGGTCTTCAGAACTCACAAGGCGACCTGTTGCAGCCTTGGTTCTAGATTCATTGTCTGCGTTAGAGACAGGCAGGATGGTGATGCTATTGTTAGGCAATGCTTTGACTTGGACAGCCTTGACTAAAGCATCGAGTGGAGCATATGGCATAGGAGCATCAACAACTTCACATATTACCTTTGCTGTTTTGTCCAGCATAAGTTGTTGGTATTTTTTTGTAACAGTTCGGGCAGCAGCAATGGTGCTTTTTTTTGGAAGAGTCAATTTGTTGATATATTGCTTTGTTTTAGCAGTATTGGCGTTCTTTTCTTTCAAAGAGTTTTTGGGCGGTTTTGATTTGGAAGGTGCTTCAGCATTACCCTTTTGGTTTTTAGAGAAAATAGTATAAGCTGTTTTCAAAGATGGGTTGTACTAATCTTGGTTGGGGCCGACGCTAGTCTGTGGCAAGGAAGGGGATTCCACTGGCAAGTCAGATTTTGATAAAGTGGGGTTGGCACTAAGTTCTTTGGGTCTTTCACGAGCTTCAGTGTCAAGACCAGTTATGGGACATACGAGCTCAACGTTTGCACCTGAAGCACAAATGATTTTATCAAATTGCGGGAGGCTCATGAACGTTGCTTCCGTTGCAGACATTTGAGTGGCAACTTCATGAAGAGGTGGGGAGGCTACGTCAGGTTCAAACTTAGCACCCGTAGGATGAAGCAATCGAAAGTCAAAATCGTTCTGCTATGCAAGTACTTTCTCCAGTTGGGTAGATTAAGTGTTAAGTTTTACATCAAGAGAATCAAATAGCTTGGCTAACGTTGCTAACGATAGATGAAAGGTGCTGAGAGCAAGTTTGATTAATTTGGCACCATTTTCTGATGCTGTGATTACAGGGGCATAGGTACTAGGTTTTTGAATGGGAATGGGTCTTTGTGGTGTTGGTACACAAAAGGAGATATTTGGAAACTATGTTTTTGTCCAGCCGCTCTGCAGGGATAGCTATAGCCGGAAGCCGAATTTTCGGCGTTGGGCACTGTCACCACTGCAGATTCTGTACAAAATGTGCGGATGTCTGGAAGGGGGGAGTTTTGGTGAGCAGATTTGGTGCTTCTTATGAGCAGCAAGGCTTTTGGGGTGGACGTATTGCTTAGAAAGCATTTGTTTGAAACTGTAGCCGTCCTTCTCGGCATCGCTGGAAGGACATTAGGAAGCAAGCCCTTAGGCATGCCAGACTTCAATGAGGAAAACATTAAATATAGTCGGCGGCTGCAAGGCACGCGAGTATCCCACGGAAGTCCTGCTCGCCACGACGCCGAGGCAAAGAGGCAAAGAGGGACTTCACAGGGCTGCTCGGGGTGCGCGCGCTGGTGCAAGCGACGAGTCGCCTTTATAGTGACATAGAAGTTGTGGGCGTGGCTTAGCCAATTATCTTGTTGTGCACTATATAGAAGCAAAGCAAAGGTGTATATGTCATAAAATGGTATACATATGCTATGGAGTCTTTGCAAAAATACTTTAAAGCAGAATAAATACCAATAAACAAGTCCAAACACGTAAGCACAAAAGCAGCAGGCGAGGGCTCTGGGCAAAGAGGGACTTCACAGACATATTATTTATTTATTTATTTAAGTTTGTTACGAACCTTTACATATTTAAAAAGAGCAACATTAATACGACAAAAACACAATCTACATCTTACAGCATATAACATTACAGTCATCAATCATCATTTGATTAATAAATAAATGAATGCACTTCATAAAGTTCACCACAAAAAATGTCCCCACTACAATAAGACATAGGAAATATATAATGCAGTAAAAAAGTGCTGACCACTCTTCAACAGTAATGTTCAACTTATCCTTTAAATAAGTGTTAATTTGTCGCCACAGAATATAAAGTGCAATATGAACTGATTTGGAGTCTGAATTCAAGTAATAGTTCCAAAACTCGCCCATCTTAATAGATTTATACTGACTAACAAACTACCTAGTATACACATATAAACAGTGCCTAACTTTACACAATCACTGAAAACATGCCTAACGGTTTCTTGTGTAACCTGTAATCTACAGATACGGCAAAGTCTCTGATTAAGGGGTGTTTTATTATAAACATAAACACCCTGTATCACCAACAGCAGTAATTGGTTTATTCGGGGGTTCAGAGGATTACATTTTGAACGGGCCGGCTAGAACTCTAGTATGTTAGCGTTTTGAGATAGATGTGTGTAACGCTAGATATATATTTATAGATTTGCAGGACATTCAAATGATCGTAGTTACTAGTGCAGTTCCATTGCTCTACTTTACTCTTATAGATATTCTAGATATTCTTCAATATTGTGAAAGTAGTAGTCTGGAAACCAATCAATGCTGGCGAAAACACTCTTTGTTTAATGCTCAACACGGGGCACTTGGGCCTGATCTTGATTTAATATACAGAGTGCCTCTATGAATCCAAACTTGAGTACTGAGCAAGACCAGGCCCAACTCTAACTGTAAGTAGGCCACTGTGGCGCAGGGTGCCAAATTCAATATTCTCTGCCACAAAACTCCAGCCCAGATATTAAACCAAGTCAAGTCCCTCATGGCCAATGCCTCCAGCCTGTACAATATGGCAGGGATAAAACTCTGCTTGTAGAGCTTAATTATTCCTTCAATAGAGTATCCAGCAGTTTGTTTCGAGAACTTGTGTATAACAGAAGTGATTTGGCAGGCTTTACTTTTCTTCTATTTTTTAATGTTCTCATAGTCCCCATTAGCCGCCACCTCCAAACCCAAATAGGGATACCTTTCCACGTATTCAATGTTTCCAAGTTGAGCACCCAAGGCAACCCGATTTACTCTATGTCCGGACATAACCATAGCTTTGCTCATATTTATCATTAGGTCATTTATGGGGGCATACTCCATGAGGTCATTGAATTTGGCTTTTACCCCCCTTACTGTATGATCCATTAAAGCCAGCTTGTCCACATGTAACATACTGTGATAGATCTAGCTCCTAGTCTTATGGGACAGCCCACTGTGGTCAATCGCAATGAAAGATCCACCAAGTAGAGGCTAAACAAAAGGGGAGCCAGCACACACCCTGACTTAACTCCTGTGTTGGTCCTCACCAAGGCGGATAAGGACCCTGTGTCATCCAGGCACACCTGAACACCTGTATTCGTGTGTAGGCCAATGAGAATAGATAACGGCCAGCCTGGGCATCCCAGCAATCTCAACTTCTGCCACAAAATAGAGCAGTTGACAGAGTCAAATGCTGCACTAAATTCAACATAAATCAGGTATAGTACTGGGTTGCCCCTCACAGCAGCATCCTGGATTAATTGATCCAACAGCCTAATGTTGTGTGATGCGGATGAACCATGGTGAAAACCTGTCTGTGATGGGTCAAGAATGTTACTGTCGTCCACCTATTTTTGCAGTGCTGCCAATCCAAAAGAGATAAACAGTTTTTTTGACACATCAAGGAGTGACAGCAATCTATAGTTTTTCAGTCATTGATCATTACAAGCCATGGACCTTTGAAAAAGGATTACAGATGTTGATATAACCTCACCTGTCCTCTGGCTTGCCAATCCTGACTGGAATACTGCCAGAATAATTTAAAATGTTAATGTGTCAACATTTAAAATGGCTGTGCACATTGCTGATGGGTTGTAGGTGACTATAAAAAATAAGAAGTGAATGGAAGAACAGGGGGATGCTGGGACCATATTCATCTACATTATGTCTAATATCTGTAAAAATTGTTTGTGTGTAGGATTGTCATCTGGTAAGAATGTGGGAAACCTGTCTTTTTTATTTTTATTAATAATACAATGATGTGGGTAATCCATCTCAGAAAGAGTGGTCTGTTAAACATACTCCCTGTTAGAAATGCTCTTGCCATAATGCTTCGGTCTCCTGATCTGCATCTCCAGATATTCAGTGGCACAGAGCAGGCATAAAGGTTGCAGGTGCCTTGGTTGACAGCTGATGTAACCCCCAAGACACTGATGACATAGGTTGCTTTTAAATCTACACCTGGTTTTATTTGATGGGTGGATAGAAAACTTGATGGGTGACAACAACTGCAAACATTGTGTAACAGATTTTCTCACTAGTTAATGACAAAGGACAAACTCATCATCTGCTCCCCTCAACCGCTACAGAGTTAGGTGATATGATCCAGGAGAACTAAACAACCACATCCAGAAGTGTCAGTTAATTTAATTCATCTTCTTCTTGTGCCACTCCTTTGGCTTACTTTGAGTCACCTCGCTTCTTTGACCCACTTCACCTTGTAAAAATTGCTAAAGCAATTAAATCAAGTAATAAATAAATAAATAATAATCTACACCTCTGATCCAAAACCATACAAATTGAGCAGTCTGTCTCTCTGGTGTCAGCGTAACCTCAAAGAATAGGTCATACCTACGTTTTGGTACGGTGGATAGTAGACACAATTATTAAAGCCATGCCAAATTTGTATCATGCTCATGTCAAGCATGTGAGCTCAGAGCAGCTATGGAAAGACTATGTGGATTTGGAGGCAGACTGCCTGTACCTGCTGCAGCCAGCAGGTCAAATAGGCAGGAAAGCTGACACTTTTGAGCATTTGTGAGGTTGGTTATAACCTCACTCAAACCCAGGAAAGTCTCAGCAGGACAGATCCTGGGAACATTAAATAGTCTGACCCATAACACTTGGACAGCCTTACACCAGGGTGTTGTATAGCAAGGGGCCTTTGAAGCTGTAGGTTCAGGAAGGTGGTATATATAGAATAGTCAGGCATAGCAGAAGAGACTAGAGGCAACGTTCCTCCATCTTGGTTTTCTGTGGATTTCTCTTTGCCTCTTGCCTCCCCCAGTTCCTGCCGAGCACATCACCTTGGATATGACACATGAAGTAAAAGTCACTTGTCACCTTTCTAGGATAGGACCACTTAAAGCAGGCTTGCTTTTATATGATCCAAATGTGATATTTTACGTTATAAGGAATGGGATCCCAACTTCTTCTCTGATTCCTTTTGAACCTTCAAGACAAGAAGAATTTGGTTGGCCCTGCTTTGAGAGTAGTCCTTGCCACAGTCCTCCAGTTTTGAGATGTTTGTAGGTGTTCCAAGGCACAGCCAAGTTCTTCCCCCTAAACGTCCTCAGGGAACTTTTAAGGTTGCTGCTGGTTGGTCAAGATCTACACTCTCTGACAGTTGCACTGTACCTCAGTGGAGGTGAAGGATTCCTACAGGTGCTAGCTAGCCTACCCAGACCCGGAGCAAAGAGGAAAATGACCTATCTTGTCCCTGAATTGTACTCACAGCTCCAGAGATCCCACAGCAGCCAACATCCTGTGTTCTGTAGGGTATTTTGTGGAGATTTGGGGCCTGACGGTATTTTATTACCGCCGAAAAATAACTTAGCAATAATCACTCTTTGTATTCAGATTTGGCCATGTGCAACAATAATACAATGGACATGCATTATTTCAGCACCCAGACCTGCATATTTGGTATACGTGGTTGGTGGTATTTTGGTGAGCATAATTCCCTTGTTTTATTTGTGGCCCCAATGTCCAGAATCCCTTATCTTCGCTTAGATTTTTCGTGTGATCACTAGAGAGACCTCAGACCTGCATTCTAGGGATACCACATTTTCCAGTGATAGTGTTGGTGCGCCACCATGGGCAAACTCACTGACTTATTTACGACAGAGAGCTATATGTGGTAGTCTTGTGGTAATTTCCACTACCTTATATACGGTAGGGAGCTATGTTCAGAGAGTCTCTCTTCCCGTTGGCTCATGTACCTCCAACAAGTTATACTACAGTCACTCACAATTATTCATACTGATTCTGACATGCACACATCTGTCTTAAAATGACCATTGCACTGTTTAAAAATCTCCCCACATCAACAGCACTGTAATGATAAACAGTAAGTACACCATCCGTCTGTTTTCAAATATTTTTCTGTATTATAAAAGTTGTATTTAACACGATCACATTCTTTACAGCAATAAAATGGCACAATCAAAGCATTTTCTATGACACACTGCAAATAGAGTGGCGGAGAACAGAACTCAAATTGCAACATTAGCACTTGATTAAGACACGCACGGGACTTTCATTTTTTCTACACTGACTGCATATTTTCGTGCACACACACAGCTCCCCCAGTTATGTAATTACCTTATCTGTTCAGAGGCTTCTCTTTGTGAATGTGGCTCTCTTGGATTAACTCCAGCAAAAAGGAACGCTTGCCTTCTCAAGCCGGGGTCATTGCCTGGAATTCTCAGCTTTTTCAGATAGGACTGCCTCAGCCAGTGGAAAGGTTTTTCTTTCAGCTCTCCCCAATGTCGACTGCAGCAGGACACAGGAATCTGCATTCAGTCAGGACCCCACAGCCAGGTCTTCTCCCCAGTAGTGCAGAAAGATGTCTGCCTGTCTTTTTCCCTGATACTGCCCACTAAAACTTTCCTCTCAGCCCTCTTTATGACGTGTCCCAATGAAATCCATCATCTCTCATCCTCCTACTCTTCAACAATAGCTTCGCTTATACATTTGCAATTGTTGCAAATCTGACTTCCTCCTTCCTGCAGTTACTGTGCACAACAACACGGAGAATCAGGCAGAGAAGAGAAAAAATCTGCACACTCATTTAAATGGTTTTCAGAGTATGCCTAATTCTGCAGTAGAGAACACATTTTATTAGTGGGTTATATTAAAATAAGGTTTTATTAGTCAGGTTAATGGTTAATAGGTTAGCTGTTAATTTTCAAATGTGTCTCTAGCAATATAGGCATTTCAGGTGAAAAATAGTGTGCATTTTTAAATGAACACGTGTGCTTTTAACTGTAAAAATAGATTTGCATCTTATATGTTAAAATCGTTTTTTACTGAATAGTCTGTCTTTCCTTGTTAATCTGCTAACCCATATAGCAATGCACCGCACCCTTGTGGTGGTGGTGCTGCAAAAAAATTGTGCTACTTGTGCAGTATTGCTGTACTGTGTACTGTAACACGCCAAATATCCTTACATATACCCTCCTTTTGTTTTTAGAACTTGGCTATAATCCAAGCCAATTCCTAAAAACAACTTGTTCTATTTTTTTTTTTACAATATAGCAATCCAACAAAATGAATATTCATGTGCATCAATGAAAATTTGCAATCAACATTTCATCTGAGTCCATCAGTTCATAAAATGTTCCACATTTGCCTTCTCAGTGGAAGTGGCATTACTTTAAGTTTAAATTTTCCAAGTCAATTAAAAACAATGAAATAAAACAACTAACTAAAACAAATAAGTAATATAACAAGTTAAAATAAATAATTAAAATAATAAATACGTGGAACTTCATATGCCGGAACTTTTGCTTTGTCTCTTTTGGTATGTCCCGACCAGCGATGTTATTCGGTTCATTCGAGTACTCTTTCATCTTGGCAATCTTGAATCCACAGTAGTCATCTCTTTTGGCATTCCGGTTATTTTGTCTTCACCTCCACCTGGAGGTAGGCATCTTTTGGTCTTCATCCAGGGGACTCCAGGACTCCATCGTCTCCCGTGGCCTCTGATCCCGGAACCTCCGACCAAATAATGTTAATTGTCTAAATCAAAATAGAAAATAAACAGATTAAGTACATAGCACAATACTAACTTCATCCTTTTGCCAAAAATAAAACATGCTTGGTAAAAATACTTCGTTTTTTTTTTCTTTCTTCTGAAATTAAACACAAGTTAAAAGAAAACAAGCATATATAAAACAGCATTCAATATTTAATACACTTTCTCTCTGCACACCAACCACGAGCTTCCGTTATATGTGCATTTATTTATTTATTTATTTATTTATTTATTTATTTATTTATATATTTTTACATATATTACAGTGTTTATGTGCCATCATAACAATCAACTTTTTTTTAACTTCTTTGTCACTGCCTCCTGATCACACCCATTTATTTTCTCAAGGGACTCTATCCGTTTCCACATGCTCAAGCTGCCTGATCTCATGTCTGGGATGGCATGGTTTGATTTGATTTACATGGACAAACTGCTCTATTGCTGTTTCACCTTCATTTTTCAAAATTTTATACACTACAGGAGAGACTTTATCTATAATTCGAAATGGCCCCTGCCAGGCTGCCAGAAATTTAGAATTTTTCTGTTTACTTTTTCCAAAATGAAACTTGTACACCTGATCCCCTACATTGTATTCCTTTACTGATGTCTTTTTGTCATAATATGACTTAGCACTGTCAGCAGCTCTTTCCAGATTTCTCTGCACAAAAGCAAATGCATGTTGCAAATGCCTCCTCAGTTCATCAATATATTCATGAACTGTGGATGCACTCACTAGAGTTTGCTCATGTGTTCTGTATAGTAGGTGTTGTGGTAACACCATTTTCCTACCTGTTAAGACCTCATGGGGGCTAACACCTGTTGCTTTGGCAGGAGTCGACCTGATTGCCATCAAAACCAATGGTAAACGCAAATCCCAGCTGGAACCTGCTTCTGCCACAAATTTCTTTAAAATATCCACAACAGACCTATTGCTTCTTTCAACTGTACCTGAAGACGCCGCCCGATATGCGATATGTAGTTTCCTTTTCACACCTAGTATTTGCCATACCTTACTCATTAGAGTACTTGTGAAATGACTTCCTCTGTCTGACTCAATTCTTTGTGGCAACCCAAACCTTGAGAACACATGGTTCACCAGCAATGTGGCTGCTGTTTGCGCACTACAATCTGGTGCGGGAATGCACTCAATCCACTTTGACATCAAACATACCACACTCAAAATATAGCGGTGTCCCCTGCTCGACCTTTTTAAAGGACCTACATAGTCTATTTGCAAATCTGACCATGGGAGAGTTAGGCCTCTTTTCATCAATGGTGCTCTATGCATTGGTGAAGCAGGTTTAAATTGGGCGCATACTAGACATCCTCTAGTATATAATTCCACATCTTGGGACATATGTGGCCAGTAAGCATAATCTTTTAGTATTTCTAATGTCTTTTGTGAACCTCTATGGCCTGCAGTTATGGCATCGTGTGCATGGTGTAGCATTAGTCCTCTGAATGAAAGGGGTACTACCCACTGTATTTGCCCTGTTATGGACTCTCTAATCATGAGTCCATCCTGTAATCTAATTCGTGTTTTGTTCTTTAATAACACCCTCAATTCTTCTTTTCCCATGCAATCATTTTCTGTTAAAGGATTTTGTTCAGGATCTATCAAATGATTATAATAGATTCCCAAAATTTGATCATTCTTTTGTGCCTCAATCAAATCTTGGTCTGGCGTGTCATGACTCCACTGCACCACCGGTTGATCTACCTCCTTTGGTGCTTTAGAACGTGTGACTGCATCAATTTGTATTTCACCCATTAAATAATCAATAGGTAGCAATTCTCCCATCACAGCCCCAATCTTAGCCAGATGGTCTGCCTTATCATTTCCCTCCTTATCCTCTCCTGGTGTTTTTAAATGCCCACGAATTTTTCTCCAGTATATTGTTAAATTATTTTCTGACACCAATTTGTCTATGGCTTGTATCATTTTTCCATGTTTAAGTGGCTTTTTGTTGTATGTAACCATGCCTCTTGCTTTCCAACCAGGCAAATACTCCACAAAGCTATTCCGTGCATAGTCAGAATCAGTCACCAGGACAATTTCACTGAACTTTTTATCAACTGCAGTAGCAATTGCTTTATATATGGCTGCCAATTCCGCCACCTGACTGCTCCTATCTCCAATCCTCATCCCTATACTAGGAACGCCTTCACATTTCAACCAGACATTTCCTATTCCTGCCACTAATTGTTTATTACTGTCATTTTCAATGTGAAAAGCACAACCATCCACATATACAGTTGGCAAATCCTTGCATGTTTTTTCATCAAAAGCTTTGTGTGGTGATTGTTCAAATTCCTGTAAACTAGCTTCCACATCCATTTCATTTGTTATTTGTTCAGCTGCACAGTCATGTAAGTCAGCTAACCCTTGAGCAATTGGGCTCTTTTTATTTTGTCCATATCTTACTTCTACGGGAAAACCTTGTAATGCCAGCGTCCATGAAGTGATTCTGGATTGCGCTAGATTGCCTGATCTAATTCTTTTACTCTCTAAAAATTGCAAAGGTTGATGATTTGTTTCAATAATCACCTTTTCTCCCTGAACAATGGGGCGGAAATGTTGTAGCGCCCACACAGTGGTTAATAGGGCCTTTTCGCATTCATTAAATTTCATTTCAACTTGGGAAAATGCCTTACTTGCATATGCAATGGTTTTGTGATTCAAATCGTGTTTTTGTGATAACACTGCTGACATACAATGTTCAGAAAAGCCTATTTCTATAAAGAAATCCCTGTCCTTTATGGGGTACGCTAAACATGGTGCCTTTACAAGACATTCCTTCAATCTAGCCACTGCATCAGACTGCTCTCTTTCCCATCTCCAGGGAGTATTTAGTTTAAGCAGTTTAGTCAATGGTTGAGTGATTTCTGCATAATTCTCAATGAACTTTCTGTTATAGCCTGTCATCCCTAATAAACTTTTTACTCCTTTCACATTTTTAGGATCTTTTAATCTTTGTATGGCCTCTATTTTCTTCCTTTGTGGATTTAGCCCATGTTCAGTCACTTCATGCCCTAGAAAGTTCACTTTTTTCTTGCACCATTGTGCTTTTTGCAAAGATACTTTGGCGCCTGCTTTCTGCAATTGGCCAAGCACATGTCTTATTTCATCAAAATGGCTTTTAAGGTTTTCATTTTTTATCAAGACATCATCCACATAAACTATTGTTCCTCTTTCCGCTGCATCTGGCATGGCCTTTCTCAAAAATATGCCAAATTCACTCCCACTATTGATGTACCCGAACGGAGCTCTAAGCCAGGCATATTGAGTCCTGTCAAATGTAAAGGAAAATAGGTGTTGTATCTCCTCTGCCAATGGCACACACCAATATCCAGATGTGAGATCTAACGTGGTAAATACATTTGAACCATGTATCTGAGCTAGGCCCTGATCAATGAATGGTAGTGGCCATCTAGATACTGGTACTCTTTTATTTAACTCTCTTAAGTCTGCACACAGCCGCCATTGACCATTTGGCTTTAACACACCTAAAATAGGCGTATTGGATGTGCTATGAATGGGCCTAATTATTCCCCGTGATTCCAAATTTTTAATAATCTCTGCCAATGATTCTAAACATGCCAGCGGTAGTCTATACTGGCGTACAAACACTGGATTTCTGCTATAACCTTCTGGTAGTGTGGCCACATGTAAATCAGTTAAACCACAATCATAAGCATCTTTTGCAAATACATCCTTAAACTCCATAAATATTTCCCTCAGATTGCGTCGATCCTCATCGCTGTCACATGCATCCGCTAAGGAGATCTGCTCTTCTACCATTCTGGAAAATTCTGGAAACTCTTCTGGTAAAGGAATCTCAGCGCTTTCCTCTAACTGTGTGGCTGTGTCTTTTTGTAGAGCTGCCACTTTCAAATATTTTGGCAGATCAGCTTCCACTTCAATGGGCTGATTTCCTGTTTCATTTTCATTTAAATTAAATATTATGCAATCCTCTTGATGGCAGCACACTGTCTCATTTGAATCATAAGGATACACAGAATGAATTTTAAATATTCCTTTGGGCTGAGAGTCCAGGTGTTCTGGCAACTCGCCCTTGGCATCTACATATTTTTCAGGAATTTTCCCAATCACCATGTTATTTAAATCTGCCGTATAATGTGATTTTTGTATGGCCATCCCTAATGGGGAGTTTTCCTCTAAATGAATGTCCTGACAACCTTTATTATTTACCATGATTTTTACAGATCCTTCACCAATATCTACCAATGGAATGTATTCATAATCCAGGCCTTGCTGTTTTATGGATTCATTCAGGCATACAAATGCATCAGAGCCTTTCATCTGCTGTCCATTTTTGCATTTCAGTGTTATTGCAAACTGTTTTGTAAATGCAGGAACAATAGTATTTTTCCTCATCTGTAATTCGACTGCATAAGGAACTAGTTGTGCACAATGATAAGCCCTTCTTTTGTCTTCAAATTCAGGCGCCGGCCCACCTAGGCGTGACCATATTTTTTGATTAAGGAAATCTAACACCATACACATTCTGTGCATGATGTCATTGCCCATGTAAAATTCATTTTGTGCTCCACTCACTATCCATACATTATGGTAAATTGTTTTCTGCCCAATGCTAATTTTAAGCATGCATCTGCCTGTAATTCGGTTTTCAAAGTCTGGACTGTCCAACCCAGAAACATATTGGTTTTTAATCCTAAATTTCGGGATTTCTTCCCTCTCCATAATTTTTTGCAACAATTTCTCATTAATGAAACTCCTTTCATGTTCAAGCGCTAAAGTGGCTTTTATTGTTTTAAGATAATCATTTATACCAACGTGAACCCATGGTTGCTCATCTTCCATGTGTATCTCTGCCAGAGTGGTAATGTGTTTTTCTGAATCTGTTTTAGGAACAATATTCTGTTTGCATGTATTCTCTTTTAAGTAAAAACGTAATGTGTGCTCATCTATAGCAGTCTGCCAATCTTTCCTTGGGTCCAAGTATATTTGTACAGGTAGTTTTTCATTGTCGCTCTGATCTTTGTCTTGACACATTAATATAACAGTGACACTAGGTATGCAGCTATTCTGGAGATATACCTCCACAGCATCATTTGTTTTGGCAACGGTGTGACATTCTTTTATATTGCTGTTTTGTGATTTTAGTTTCTTAGGCCTCAATGGTTTTTTGGTTAAGGACCACAGCACTCCATTCACCCCATCTATGAGAGGAGACAATCTTTTCAGGCAATCTGTCCCCATCAGAAATGGAATTTCACAAATAGATGTGATCAATACCTCTTGTTTCATTCTGTGCTTTCCTATTTTTATGTCAACCTCAGTTACACCTATGATGGGCACCTCCTCCCCATTAAAGTTATGCACTGGGCCTTGATTTGCCTTCACTGTGATCTGACTCTGTGGAGGCCTCCCTTCATTGATACTCTTTACCAGCTCCTTGGACATAATTGTGGCCTGTGCGCCAGTGTCAATCATAGCAAAGGTGTGGCATTTTTCTTCTACAGTGATGGGTGCATAATATCTGTCCTCAACTTCCTCTAATACACATAAGAAATGTGAATTCTTACTGATTTCAGGGCTCACCTTTCTCAGGTCTTTTTCACTTTTGGCTAAGCACATTGGTAAATGAAAAGACATTTTTCCCTCCTTTTTACCCATTTCTGTGCGAGATATTTTATTCATTTCTCCATGTTCAGAGGTTTTTTGGAGTGTGGCCACCGTTCGTCCATCCATCTGGGTAACATCAGAGACCACATTACAACCTTCCAACTGAACATGTGTAACAACATCATTCAGCAATTTGTCATTTTTTAATTCTGTGCATTTGTGATCATTTAGTGTAATACCAGCCCTTTCAGCCTCTTCAAAAATATGTGGCTCAAAGAATTTTTCAGGTGATTGACTTGTACCCTCCTTGTGAGTATTTCCTTTTTCTGTCTGTGTTTGGTCATTGTTTTGCTTGCCCAGGGAAGGAGCTATGGCATCCCCACTTACTCCCTGTTCACTGGTATTCCCCATGCATGAGTCATTTTTCTTAAATCTGTCCCTTTGTTCTTTTGGAATTCCTAATGTTTCTTTTTCATTTGTGCAAATCTTTACTGTTTTATTTAGCTCTAAGTTAAACCGTACCTCTTTTTTAGAAGTATTTACACTTTCTATCACAATTTCATTTACTGGTACTTTCATTTTTAATCCATTAGTCACCTCAGAGTTGTCATGCAAAATTATATCAGAGCAATCTGTCATTTTGGCACTGCAGTTATCATGAGTACTTAGTCACTTTTCGGAAGCCCCCCGGTCATTGCTATGGCCATCAGCCCCCTCTTTGGAAGGTTGTTTTTGCGCTGTATAGAGCTTTCCTATTTGCTCAGCTAACATTTTCACTTGGGCCTCAAGGCATTGGAACCTTTCCACCTCTCTAGGATCCTCTTTCTGTGGCCTAGGTCGATATTGGTTGTTTTCCCCCTGATTGGATCTATTCTGATACCTCTCAGGTGATTGATACCGGTTGGGATGGTTTCTGAACTCTTGATTCATTTGTGGAGGGGAGCGGGTTGCACCCATCCTTTGATTATAGTCCCTTGGTGGGGAATCATCGTACTGGCGTGGACTGTAGTTCACGTTTTGCCTCATGTCCTGTCTCTCAGATTGTAGGTACTGGCCCCTATGTTGATTTCCATTATCAGTAAATCGATCCACATATCGGGGCCTATCCTGATTACCATATATCATGGTGCTGGGATCAAATCTGCTCTGTGTCCCCAATGACTGGTAGGGACCATCATTTCTTTGATCTTGATTTTGTCTCTGGTTATTGTTCATACCTGCCATATCAGACCGGTATCTTACCCGGGGTCTATCTCCTAAATATCTAGGGCTGATGTAGCTCTCTCTATTACTAGGATCATGTGATTGGAACATTGGTACAGGAAATGGCGATCTTTGTTGATTACCCCTTTGTTCAGGTGTCACATTATTTTTACCTTGGCTTTGAGCAGACTCAAGGGACATTTTGGCTGACCTGATTTCCATTACTGTGGCTGAGGGTTCTTTAGATTTAGGCCTAGTATCTTTCATTTTATCACTTTCTCTACCCTGACAATAGAGTACCTCATATAGCTTGGTGCTTTGATGTACAATCCATTCAAGGGACTTGTCACGGTCAAATTCACGGACCAATTGGGATATGATGTCTTTCTGTAGCCCATAGAAGTATGCGGTTTTAAACTCATTGGAATTTGAGTCAAAAGATACATCAAAGCGAGAGAATGCTCTTTTTAAGTCTTGTAAAAATTGGCGAGGTGATGTATTAGGTCCAGCAGTAATAGTGTACGCGACTTTCTTTGCCTCCTGCAATGACTGAAAAGGAGAAAAATGACGCCTAATTTCTTTTTCAAACTCCAGCCATGTCATATTTTGCTGTTCATTTAATCCCCTTATGATGCTGGCCGTCGGGGCATCTAAAGTTAAATGAAAATATTGTCTGTACTGTTCCTTAGGTATCTGGAGTGCTTTAAAAATGTCATGCACCGCTTCTAAGTGATCCTCAATGCAGCATTCACCTCCCTTTTTAAATGGTTTGATCAGGGCTTTAATGGATTTCATTATTTTTATGGGGCTACTTGTTGCAATGCATGGAATTGCACTATTTTGTGATTCAATCCTGTTTTCAGGTGTATGAGATTGGTGGCTGCCCCCAATGGGAGTATCAAATCCCCCAAAGGCGCTGCAACCAAGTTCAGTCACCGGCCCAGTCACTGGGGCACTAGCTCTTTGGGCAGAGCTAGAATTCACCTCCACTCCATTGAATGTGGTACCCTGCCGCCTCTCTTGGGACCTGGGAATGCACATTTGCTGTTCTAAGTCCTTACACTTTTTAAGGAGTCTAGTTGCTTCATTCTGCAAATAATTATTTTCATCGCTCATTTTATTAATCGCCTCCTGCATGTCGCACATTTGCATTTGGCATTCATTGAACTCTTTATTTCTTTTGTCTCTTTCTTGAATCATTTTAATCATTTCTTGTTCTGCACTCTGGAGATCACCTTCTTTTTCACAATGTTCTTTTTGTAAAATCTGCATTTCTGAAATAACCTCATCTTTATCCTG
Source organism: Ambystoma mexicanum (assembly GCF_040938575.1). Lineage (NCBI taxonomy): Eukaryota > Metazoa > Chordata > Amphibia > Caudata > Ambystomatidae > Ambystoma > Ambystoma mexicanum. Next base: position 1,011,253,278 of record NC_090937.1, read on the forward strand.
CCTAATGTGATCCACTAATGCTTTTAAGTGTGTCAATTCTTGCTCACTATCTTCAAATTGTTTCTTGCTTTTGGATAACTGAGTATCAAAGTCTCTGCATTTTAATTGCATGTCTTTTTGGCATACATCCAATTCTGCTCTCAACATTTCCTGATTTTTACTTGTCCCATCTAATTCAGTCTTTAACCTGTTAATTAGCTGAGTATCATTCTCTTGCATTCGCAGGGACTTGTTTAAAATAAACCATATTTTGCCGCATAGCCGTATTAAACAGTCTTTCTCTGCACTTTTATCGGCTGCATTCAATAATCTTGTAAGGCAGACCTGAATTATGCTGCCTTCTGCAAAAATATTGTCTAGTTTTTCTTTCTGCACCTCACCTTGAATGCGGTTACTCCATTCTAACGTGGTATTCGAAGACCAATTCCCATGTGCAAATAACTTTGCCTCTAAATATTGCACTAGATCTGAGAATGTGGTTTCCCTTTGTGACATTCTGAAAATCGTTTTTAGTGGCACACTGCTATTATAAAATGGGTTCCCTTTAATGTGCAAATGGCAGTGTGAGACACGCTTGCCACGCCCAGTAGGTACTCTATGATCACTTTCCCGGCCTGCAACGCACCATAAATATGTAGGGTATTTTGTGGAGATTTGGGGCCTGACGGTATTTTATTACCGCCGAAAAATAACTTAGCAATAATCACTCTTTGTATTCAGATTTGGCCATGTGCAACAATAATACAATGGACATGCATTATTTCAGCACCCAGACCTGCATATTTGGTATACGTGGTTGGTGGTATTTTGGTGAGCATAATTCCCTTGTTTTATTTGTGGCCCCAATGTCCAGAATCCCTTATCTTCGCTTAGATTTTTCGTGTGATCACTAGAGAGACCTCAGACCTGCATTCTAGGGATACCACATTTTCCAGTGATAGTGTTGGTGCGCCACCATGGGCAAACTCACTGACTTATTTACGACAGAGAGCTATATGTGGTAGTCTTGTGGTAATTTCCACTACCTTATATACGGTAGGGAGCTATGTTCAGAGAGTCTCTCTTCCCGTTGGCTCATGTACCTCCAACAAGTTATACTACAGTCACTCACAATTATTCATACTGATTCTGACATGCACACATCTGTCTTAAAATGACCATTGCACTGTTTAAAAATCTCCCCACATCAACAGCACTGTAATGATAAACAGTAAGTACACCATCCGTCTGTTTTCAAATATTTTTCTGTATTATAAAAGTTGTATTTAACACGATCACATTCTTTACAGCAATAAAATGGCACAATCAAAGCATTTTCTATGACACACTGCAAATAGAGTGGCGGAGAACAGAACTCAAATTGCAACATTAGCACTTGATTAAGACACGCACGGGACTTTCATTTTTTCTACACTGACTGCATATTTTCGTGCACACACACAGCTCCCCCAGTTATGTAATTACCTTATCTGTTCAGAGGCTTCTCTTTGTGAATGTGGCTCTCTTGGATTAACTCCAGCAAAAAGGAACGCTTGCCTTCTCAAGCCGGGGTCATTGCCTGGAATTCTCAGCTTTTTCAGATAGGACTGCCTCAGCCAGTGGAAAGGTTTTTCTTTCAGCTCTCCCCAATGTCGACTGCAGCAGGACACAGGAATCTGCATTCAGTCAGGACCCCACAGCCAGGTCTTCTCCCCAGTAGTGCAGAAAGATGTCTGCCTGTCTTTTTCCCTGATACTGCCCACTAAAACTTTCCTCTCAGCCCTCTTTATGACGTGTCCCAATGAAATCCATCATCTCTCATCCTCCTACTCTTCAACAATAGCTTCGCTTATACATTTGCAATTGTTGCAAATCTGACTTCCTCCTTCCTGCAGTTACTGTGCACAACAACACGGAGAATCAGGCAGAGAAGAGAAAAAATCTGCACACTCATTTAAATGGTTTTCAGAGTATGCCTAATTCTGCAGTAGAGAACACATTTTATTAGTGGGTTATATTAAAATAAGGTTTTATTAGTCAGGTTAATGGTTAATAGGTTAGCTGTTAATTTTCAAATGTGTCTCTAGCAATATAGGCATTTCAGGTGAAAAATAGTGTGCATTTTTAAATGAACACGTGTGCTTTTAACTGTAAAAATAGATTTGCATCTTATATGTTAAAATCGTTTTTTACTGAATAGTCTGTCTTTCCTTGTTAATCTGCTAACCCATATAGCAATGCACCGCACCCTTGTGGTGGTGGTGCTGCAAAAAAATTGTGCTACTTGTGCAGTATTGCTGTACTGTGTACTGTAACACGCCAAATATCCGTACAGTTCCTAAAGCCACCGCCGATTGCATCTGAATGTCGTTGAATCATTAAGGCACCAATGTACTGCCTTTGGCACTCGCACTGAATCTTGAACCACTATGTTGCTGCTTCAGACACGTTTTCAGCCATATAACACCAGCAGAGCACATCATCTACCCAGCTCGAAGAGGAAGCTTGCCACTGTGAAAGTCTTTGAACCACTGCTTCTTCAAAAAGCACCTCAAAGCACCAGGATCTTTACCTCGCACATGCCCGCAGCTGGACCCAAACCGCTGAAAGCATTTTTCTGCCCAACTTTACCCATCACGTATAAAAGCCACACCTCGCTTTTTGCCTACTTTTTGGGATGTGTTTAGGTGTGGTCAGTGGGGTACAGGGCATGCTCAGAATATAATGGTGTTCTGTATGTGTGTTAGTTTGATTTTGGTTAGTTCTGGAGTGTTTTGGATGAGGTTTGAAGGAGTTTGTCGGCTGCTTGTGCTTTTTGATGTTTCCTGACACCTGTTTGATCCCTTGTCTCTTTGCATATATGTGTTAGCCCCCGGTATTTAAATTCCAATTCCTAAACTTACCCACTTATAAAACAACATAATGAAAGCCCAAAAAGTTTATTTTATAGTTTCTCATGCTTCTTTTTTCCGTTTGTCACACAAAAAGAAAATGAAAAAATGGCTCCTGATTTGCATTTCCCAATTCCCTCTTTCACTTAGTATTCTTTTATTTGTATTTTATTGACATTTATCAAGCACTTTTGCCAAAGCACTGCACAGAAGTGATGCAAAAAAGCAGAAAAAAAAACTTTAAAATGAATAGATAAATCAGCTAAGTTGATGAAAGAGAAGAAGGTGAGCTTTAAGACCAGAGTGGAAAATATGGAGTGATGGGGAAGAGTGGATGTCAGGAAGGAGGGACTTCCAGAGTTTGGGAGCAAGAAGGAAAAGGGAGCAAAACCATAATTGAGCACAAGAAGGCTGAGGAGAGATGAGGAGATGTAAATGCTTGGATGTAGGAAACAGGAAGGTACATAGTGGGAGATCCATGAAGAAAGATAAGAAAGGTTGAGACTGTGATAGCACTTAAAAACAATGCAGGGAACACGAAATTGAACCTGAGATCCAAAGGGAAGAAGGGAGATAGAAAGAAGAGTGGGAGTTATAGAAGATCTTGGAGGTAGCAGAAAAAAAGAGCCAAATGAGAGACCTAGAAATGGAGCGAGAGAAGAAAGAGAATAAAAATAGATGAGAACGACAGGTTTGAGCTGTATATGAGATATGGTGAGAGAATGTAAGTGCAAGAGTCAAAGGTAATGCCCATATTGTGGGCAGTAGAAGAGAGTGGAAGGGGGATAGAAAACAGATGACACCACGGGTAGGGGAGATAATCAATCATTTTGTTACTTATATTGCTGCAGCGCAAGGGGGAGCAAATTCCAAAGTCTGGGCCCTGCAACAGAAAATGCTTTTGCCCCCAACTTACTCCTTGCAGTACCTTGGAATGCATAAACGCGCGGCGTCCGTAGATCTGAGTGAGCGAGAAGGGCTGCAGCACTGCAGCTACTCCTGAATGGCCAGACAGCCTTTGTATTGTATCGTATATGGTATTTATAGCGCACACATAGACCACGAGGCATCAAGATCTCCCTCCCGCTCTAGCGCAGCAAAATCTAGGAACGCACAGCAAGGATTGGTTTGTTGAACGCAATGATCGGCCCGGAATGTAAGGCACAAGTTTAGAGTGCAGGAAATCTGCTCCGACATTGTGAGTAGCAGGATGAATGAGACAGAGTGCCTTAAACTTAACTCTGCTTCTGATAGGAAGCCAGTGTAGTTGACGTAAAAGATCATCTTCCCGTACAAAGCTCGGTGGGTCATACATACATTTTTAAACTTGACCCCGGCTGCAACCGGTAACCAGTGCAAAGATGGGCGAGCCTTAGAAGTATGCTGGCCAAAGGGGATTCCTTTCACCAATCGGACAGCCGCATTGTGTAAAATTGCAGACGGTTGAGATATAAAGGTTAGGAAAGATAAATGGCGTTGCAGTAGTCAATGCTGCCATTAAGACAGGCTGCCACCACTTTAGCATAAAATTCCCTAGGAATAAATGGGAGGAAATTCTTCAACTGTTTTAACTTGAGGAAACCAAGCCCACAACCCGCGTTTATCTGATTTCCATCGTAAGTGAAGCAGAAATTCTGATGCCCAGATTCTGGACGATGCTGAAAAGAAGAGGATCACGGTTTTCATGGATTAAGCAGGAGAAAATGGGAGGAAATGCAGAATTGGAATGCCTAAAGGAAGGAAGAAGAAAAGTGAAAGTGGTGAGAATCAGAGAAGGAGGAAAAGGACAAAACGATCAGGGAAACATCATGTTATGTCCCCCAAAACATTTGAAAAAACAAAACATTTTCCATTACATTTTCTTTGCTGAGTTTGTTCTGTGTGTACCTAAGTAGTCTTCATATGCACAGTACCTTCATTATGCATACTGTTTTTGTTCCATGACAACCCTTTCCTTTTGTATGAGTCTTCCATAAATCCATTTATTTGTCTTTGTCACTGAGTTTTCATTGCACATTGACGTGTAGGAACATACACACAAAGAGAAACATGTTGTTTCTTGCAGAAGGAGTTAAAATGTGGGTGCCGGGTTGAGAAGAGGAAGAGCTGGACTACTCCTCTACCTCTGTATCAGACGATGTAATGAGAGACAGTCAGGCAGGGGGGTGGAGTGTGAGGATAGGGAGATAGCGGGTGAGGGGGAGGTTTAGAGTGGCTGTGGTGGAAGCCCCAGTGACTGAGGGGCAGGCTACTAGCAATCAGATGAAGGTTATGTTAGCCTCTGAGTCACTGCAGGAGGTCTTGGAGTACATGGACCTGTATTTAGAGCTTGTCATTGGGCGTCCCACAGCAGAGATGGTAGCCGCAGTGGTTCTGGCAGATGATGGGGAAGGAAAGAGCAGGTGGAGGTGGTGGTGGTGCTGCAGGAAACGTAAAAGCACCATAAGGGGAAGAGCAAATGGCAATCTCCAAGCAGAGTACTCCAGATGAAGAAGGAGACTGACACTACTGCATGTTTGCCTGCTCAGGAGGAAGGACGTGGGTTCACTGCACCTTTTTACTGTTCAGGCAGGTGTTGAAATGCAGGTTGAATCTTCCTTAAGCAGTCGAGGATGGTTCAGAATTCATCCCCACCAATGAGATTCCCATCAGTCGGGAATTGGTGTGACGTACCTTAGCTTTCCAGAGAGCTTCACTGTTAGGGGAGAGGAAGGCAGTGTAAACTGTTACTTCCACAGAAAAAGAGTGCCCCAGGCGACACAAGGAAGAGCACTGAGTGCACCTGCCTGATTATCAAGAATTGCTGCAGGTTTAGCAAGAAAGTGTATGAGGAGCACACATCACATGCCCCAGACCCTGTAAGTGCTGCTCCCTCATCAACCAGTGATAACAGTGACAAGGGTTTGTTGGAAGGCACTCCACCTCAATGCAAGCAACACATGAAGTGACCATGATGCCCTCTTGAATCTGGCTTGGTACACATGCCTTCCTGAGCCCACATGTTTGCCCCAGCACAGCCAAAGTCTCTCATGATTTTCTGATACTTGAGAATTCATGAACCCTGAGGTAGTGTCAGAAGGCGAGGGGTACCACACTGGGTTGTTATTCTCTGAACGTTCTCTCACTCTTCTCGGTCCAGCAGGAGTTTCGAGGTCTCTTAAATATTTGCTTGCACATGATTAGCACATTACTATTGTTCTTACTTATCCTTATTCTCACACTCAAACAAATTTTGTATAAACGTTACAACTTTCAGTTTAAACCATGGGTCAAGGAAAAATGCCAGGAGGTACTGCATATGTCACTTTATGCCAACAGTGTATGGATCCCGTTAGAAAGTTGAGACCACTTTCATGGTCTGCTTCTGCTTTGCCAGAGATGCTATATTCCTTTAGTGTATTGGATAGCTCTAATTCCAATAGATAGACCATGTAAAGTACCTCACTGAGTGATGTATCATATGGGATATCCAAATGGTTTGCCTATTCAGAAGACTGCAGAAAAGAGCAATCATTGTCGAACATATGCCTCTGTTCATGTGTTAGGTAGGCACTATTCAGTTGCCCAATGTGACTATTGCAGTAAAAGGTCACTACACTGCACTGTTATAGCAGAAACTCCATCCTATGGAGGATTCTACTCCACTGAGTCAACAGAGCCATTTTAGCAAATTTTAAAGGAGCTGTCAGCTCCTATATGCATTGTGGGCACTGTATGACTGGACACAGTGTTTATAGAATTTCTAGGCCACACTCACATCTCATCTAGTGGCAGGTAATGGCCTATGAAGTGGGTTACCACAAGATGGTGGGCATGGGCAAAGTAGGTTGCATTTACCCTTAAGACAGATAAAACATTAGAGTCATTTTCTGCTCTCTCAAAGCCTACTTCGAGCCACGAGGAGCGTGCCACAAACTTGTTTACTTTTTCCCAGACACCAACTTCTGAGACTAACTGTCCCCTTGAACTTGCTGTCAAATCCAAAACTAAAGACGGTGGCACGCTGGTGAATGGCATTCAGTGGTTGCTCTCCTGGATGTTGCTCCCGGAAGGGGTAGGGTAAGTGGACCCAGTGACATACCCATTGTCAGGTGGACTTTTTGCCCTAAGAGTGGACCAGAATCATTCCCACTATTTGTAGAACATGCTTATAAAGGGTGGGACTACAGCTCATGAGAAGTAATGCTGATCTGTTTTATTCCAGCAGGGATCAATCAAGCCAAGGATGTATCTGAAGCATTGGTTATCCCCAAAGGATTAGGGCTGAACATCTAACATTATTGCACGGTTGTCATTTAAGAGAAGATGATGTTCATTTTTTTTGGTGATATTTTGTAAAATTCTCAAACACCTCAGGAACTGCAGTGTATACTCAGGAGGAAACCAGTTGTCTCCATGTTAAATGACCATCTGGCAAAGATGGTGTTCCATAAGGGCTGCTGAAAAGCTATGAATTTCAATGATTCTTGTATGTAATGGTGACAATGGTGGTGCTAAAGTGTGGATATCATGCAGTCGGGAAATGGCAGACTGACCTTTCACCTTTTACTTTGTCCAAACACGTGGGTCCACAACCAAGAGAAGCCCAAACTGCTTGCTGGCTTCTCATTCAAAACTCTTTTTTTGCATATAGCAGGTGTCAATATGTGATTTTTGCTTTTCAGTTGTGAAATAACTCCACATACCAGACTGTTTTGAAAGATAGGACGGGCCCTAATTTCAACTCCTCCTATTTGTGGTCTGGTGATGATGGAGTTGGCAGTGATGTTAATGTGACGTTCTGCAAAGATGAACAACCACTATCATGAGATTTCTGGACGTCTTTAAAAAATGAAGTATTGGGTGGACCGAAAGTTCACTGCCTGTGCACAGTGCCTAAAGTGCACAGCATAGTCCTTGTCATGTACCGCAGTGTTTTCTGGTTCCATGAAAATCAGAGCTGGGGAATCCTACAATGATCCCCTCTTGTTTCTCATCTCCATGTCTCTCTCTCTCTCTCTCTCTCTCTCTCTCTCTCTCTCTCTCTCTCTCTCTCTCTCTCTCTCTCTCTCTCTCTCTCTCTCTCTCTCTCTCTCTCTCTCTCTCTCTCTCTCTCTCTCTCTCTCTCTCTCTCGTGCCTTAGATGGTGGAGGCTACAACGTGAACGTGCACTCAAGAATCTTAAGAATGTGTGCAGGCGCACCTCCACCAAAAAATCTAATCTGTGGGCCTAAGAATGCTTGAGCATGCTCTCGCATTCACTATAACATGATATGTGGATAAGAATGCTTTGCTGAGGTCTCTTTCCACCTATACAATAAGGTCTGTGTGCCTAAGAATGCGTTGATGAGCTTTCCTCCACCTCAAAAAGAAAGTCTGCATAAGAACTACTTTTACATGCTCACCCACATCTACAAAATGAAGATATGACTAAGAATGTGTTGGCATATTCTCTTAATGTGAAATGTGTGCAAAGTACTATTTTGGTGTGCTCTCCTTCACCTTAAAATTGAAGATTTGATTAAGAATGCGTTGGTGTGTTCCCGTTCCCACCAAGAAAAATTAAGTGAGTATTTGAATACTTTGGCATTCTCTTTCCTCAGCCTTAAAATTAACATGTGCCTAATAATGTGGTGTCATGTTTTCTTCACAACTACGAAGCTGAAGTGCACCTAAGAATGTTTTGGCATGCTCTCTCCCCTTCTATATGATTTATTCTTTGGCTATGCATGTTTTGGTTTGCTCTTGTCCACCTATAGAATTAATGTGTGCCAAACAATGTTTTGGCATGTCTCCTTTACCTATGAATAAACCTTTATCTAAGAATGCTTTGACTTGTTCTTTTCACACCCACAAAATGTTCATGCAATGTTAAGAATGTTGAGGCGTGATGTCTCCTCCACCAATTAATTAATTAATGACAGAGAATGCTTTGGCTTGCAAAATAAAGTGTGCATGCCTAGGGATGCTTTGGTGTGCTCTCCCATACCTGCTTAATAAGACTTTTGCAGTGCCCACCATCAACATGCAAAACAACAGGAGCCTAAGAATGCTTTGGTATGCATTCCTCAACTTACAAAAATGAAGTGTTAGTAAGAATGCTTTTTGCATGTCTTATCCACTAAAAAACAAATAATGAATGACTAGGAATGCTTTGGTTTGAAAAACAAAGTGAGTATTCCTCAACTTACAAAAATGAAGTGTTAGTAAGAATGCTTTTTGCATGTCTTATCCACTAAAAAACAAATAATGAATGACTAGGAATGCTTTGGTTTGAAAAACAAAGTGAGTATGCCTAAGAATGCTTTGGTGTACTCTCCCCACCTACAAATATAAAGTGTGCATAATAATGATTATGTACTGCTCTATATTAACATACAAAACAAACAGGAACCTAAGTTGCTTTGGTACGTTTTCCTTCACTTACAAAAATACAGTGCTCCTAAGAATGCTTTTGGCATGCTCTTCCACACAGACAAAATGAACATGTGCCTAAGAATGCTTTGGTATGTGTTTATATGCCTAAAGAACATTTCAATAATAGGAACATGTAGGTTTCCATCTTCCTTGAAATGTTACTATTTTTATTTAATATAGCTGGTGGTTATTCTATGTAGTTCGTTGGATAAGGCAAGAGAAGAGCTTTTGTGGAAAATATGTTTCCAGAGGACAGACTTCAGAGTGTTCCCTATTTTCCATTTCATGGTGGTGGGCTGTATTCTAGAACAACTATTTTATCACAACAAATTACTCACTCCCTTTCTTTCCTTCATGTAAACTTTTCACTTTACCCCTTTGTGAATCAGGGCCTATATTTCCTAAACATGGAAACATTCATTTTTCCCAACCGCTTGCAAGTTCTCCAGAGACAATCAGGGGTGAGTTTGTGTATTCATAGGCAGATGTATCCCCAATCTCCCCTCAACTCTACAGCACCAACGGCCTCCTTTCTATTGTTTCCTGGTGCTTACCAGTAACTTTGACCTAATTCCCTCAAATAGAGCAGGTGCCTGCCACTTGCATTTCTCCATATTTTTATTTACTATGACTGCCATGATACCCAACCACTGGTTGTGCAACCTACGTCTGAAGGGAGTTGAAGTACAAAACATATGAGGAACAAAATGTTGAAGACAGCTGAAACAGAATTAGAGATGACTCAAAGCAAAAAAAAGAAGAAAGACTTAGTTGTTAAACTCTAAACAAAACAAGTGTTTTTTTTAAAAAAATGTCAACAGTTATATTTATTTTTATATATTACAATAAACATTCTTCCTCAGGACATCTTCTCAGGATTTCAGAGGCATAGTGATAGCTTTTGGAGTATTTTAAAATTTTAGTCCAGGATGTTGTTTTGAACTGTGATACCCTCTAAGAAAATTCTCTTTTTTGAAAAAAGTGAAATACATTTTAAATTGTAGTGATATTGTTAAATAACATGCAGTAATTGTTTTAATTATGTACTGTATGCATACCATTGCAAATTATAACACCAATATTGTTTTATATAACACCAATATATTGTTTTATTTGTTATACATTTTGACATATCACTGCAAGACCAGAAGTCCAATCCAATCTAGTTGATGGACCTTTATGTTCAGCACTTACTACATGCGGAATAATGACATCTTTCCATTTACTATATATGTTTCACCAAATGTTTCCCAATAGTTCACAACAATAACATTTTCAGTAATTGGGTTACAGTTTGAAGTTGTTAAAATAACAGCTTTTAAAAACCTGTCTCTTAGATTTAAATTCTCAAAAGAGTATACAGGCTCTATTTAATCTTACAATTATAGGTTTCGTGGATCTTTAATTGATGTTGTTTTGATGTGAAAATTCATTGCATCCTTTAAAAGCAAAAATACAGAAACAGATGCCTTGTGAATTATGTATCAAGCACAACAGAAGCCAAGTGTCACATGCATTTTTTACTGAATATTTCATGACTGATCTGCAAGCGCTGCTGTGGGACTGATCTCCCCCCCGTTGGAAAAGACATTAAGAAGAACAAAGTTAATTCTGTGGGATCCTTTGAGATGCATTAAGCTCTTTGCCAAAACAATAAAAACTCATATTGAACAAAGGCTATGCCAGATCCTGTGATTAACTGCGCTGATGACATAGAAATGAAATGAAGCCATTCAACATGTGCCTGGCCCAGAGCACGGAAACAGAGGATGCCAAGTAAAAGATACATGCACGGGTCCGGGAGACGAAAGAGGAACAGCAAATCTTTAATTCACAGTTTACGAAACAATATGCTCCCCTATAAATTATTCAAAGTATAATTAACAGTTAATAATCCGTAACATGCAGATATGTTTCCACAAATGGAGTGTTGTGTGTTTCTGTTATTCCAGAATTCCAGTACATTTTAGGAGGGAACCGTGAAATAATTTGGGTAACTACATCATTATTACTGAAATCCTATTGGGAATTAATCGTATTGGTTAGATATCTGACCTCTGTGTAGCCAATTACGACCTAGTGTTGCTGATTCACTGTCACATTTTAAAGCATTTTATTTACCGTTCCTATATTTCTTCAACAATGAGACAGATGTAAGAAATATTTGGATGGGGTTCATTTTATGCCTTAAAAAGTGTGTTTCCCCTGTCACAGAACAAAATGCGGAAGAACATTAAGTTCATGTGAAGACCAACCATGTGCAGGGAAGTCGTTAGTGCTGAACAACAGTAATTCACTGGGTGTGTGTGTCTGTGTGTGTGAACCTCCCACACTCTAGTAGACAGACAGAATTCACTAAGGGGGTAATTCATAGAATTCAGCGCACAAGTGGCGCACGCGGCTGGCGCACAGTGTGCGCGTGCGAATCCCTGCGCCAGCCGCGTGCGCTAAAATCCATTTCCGCGCACAGCGTATTCATGGATTCCAGCCACCAAGACCAGCCGTGGCGCACAGTGGCGCAGCGACCCTGCAGCAGCGCCAGTTACGCCCCCAAGAACGCCTCTCGCGCAGGGAAAAGCCATCAATATACCCAATCCAGCGCAAAGGGCTGCGCTAACCCTGTACCAGCACGGCAAGCGGGCTACGTGTATCACTGGGGTGCGCGGGAAGTACCTCACGCGATTGGCCCCGTGCGAGCAGGGTACGCGTATTTCAGGGGTGCGCGAGAAGTTCCACACGCAATTTCCGCAGGGTACGCGTATCTCAGGGGTGTGCGGGAATTTCCACACGTGATTGGGCCCGTGCGAGCCGGGTACGCGTATCTCAGGCGTGTGCAGGAAGTGCCACACGGGATTTCAGCAGGGTACGTGTATTTCAGGGGTGCGCAGGAATTTCCACACGCGATTGGGGGTACGCGTATCTCAGGGGTGCGTGGGAAGTGCCACACGCGATTTCAGCAGGGTACGTGTATTTCAGGGGTGCGCGGGAAATTCCACACACAATTTCACCATGGTACGTGTATTTTGGGGTGTGGGGGAAGTTTCACACGCGACATCAGCAGGGCACGTGTATTTCAGAGGTGCGCGGGAAGTTCCACACGCGATTCCATCAGGGTACGTGTATTACAGGGTTGCGCGGGGAGCACCACACGTGAATTGCACGTGTGGGTCCTCCCAGGTGTTCCCTCTACACCCTCCACGGCCCCTGAGGTGGCTCACACCACAGGGGCCTACCCTGCACATGTCCTGCAGGCACACCATCCACCATGGCCATGACCCCCAGCCAACCCACATGTCAACTTGCACTACTGCCCACCAACGCATGTCCCCCTGCACACCCAGTCACCAGGGGCACCCTCCACCAGGCCCCCACCCATGTCTCCCAGCACCCCCACCCCCCAGCAGTGCAGGGGCACCCACCACCAGGCCCCCACCCATGTCTCCCACCACCCCCACCCCCCAGCCACCAGGGGCATCCACCACCAGGCCCCCACCCATGTCTCCCAGCACCCCCACCCCCCAGCAGTGCAGGGGCAGCCTCCACCAGGCCCCCACCCATGTCCAACTCATGTCTCCCACCACCCCCACCCCCCAGCACTGTGGGGCACCTGCCAGCAGGCCCCCACCCATGTCCAACTCATGTTCCCCACCACTCCCACCCCCCAGCACGGTGGGGCACCTGCCACCAGGCCCCCACCCATGTCCAACTCATGTCTCCCGCCACCCCCACCCCCCAGCACTGTGGGGCACCTGCCAGCAGGCCCCCACCCATGTCTCCCACCACCCCCACCCCCCAGCAGTGCAGGGGCAGCCTCCACCAGGCCCCCACCCATGTCTCCCAGCACCCCGACCCCCCAGCACTGTGGGGCACCTGCCAGCAGGCCCCCACCCATGTCCAACTCATGTTCCCCACCACCCCCACCCCCCAGCACTGTGAGGCACCTGCCAGCAGGCCCCCACCCATGTCCAGCTCATGTCTCCCAGCACACCCACCCCCCAGCACTGTGGGGCACCTGCGAGCAGGCCCCCACCCATGTCCAACTCATGTTCCCCACCACCCCCACCCCCCCAGCACTGTGGGGCACCTGCGAGCAGGCCCCCACCCATGTCCAACTCATTTTCCCCACCACCCCCACCCCCCAGCAGTGCAGGGGCACCCACCACCAGGCCCCCACCCATGTCTCCCACCACCCCCACCCCCCAGCAGTGCAGGGGCAGCCTCCACCAGGCCCCCACCCATGTCTCCCACCACCCCCACCCCCCAGCACTGTGGGGCACCTGCCAGCAGGCCCCCATCCATGTCCAACTCATGTTCCCCACCACCCCCACCCCCCAGCACTGTGGGGCACCTGCCAGCAGGCCCCCACCAATGTCCAACTCATGTTCCCCACCACCCCCACCCCCCAGCACTGTGGGGCACCTGCCAGCAGGCCCCACCCATGTCTCCCACAACCCCCACCCCCCCAGCAGTGCAGGGGCAGCCTCCACCAGGCCCCCACCCATGTCTCCCAGCACCCCCACCCCCCAGCACTGTGGGGCACCTGCCAGCAGGCCCCCACCCATGTCCAACTCCACCCCACCCCCCAGCAGTGCAGGGGCAGCCTCCACCAGGCCCCCACCCATGTCTCCCACCACCCCCACCCCCCAGCAGTGCAGGGGCAGCCTCCACCAGGCCCCCACCCATGTCTCCCAACACCCCCACCCCCCAGCACTGTGGGGCACCTGCCAGCAGGCCCCCACCGATGTCCAACTCATGTTCCCCACCACCCCCACCCCCCAGCAGTGCAGGGGCACCCACCACCAGGCCCCCACCTATGTCTCCCACCACCCCCACCCCCCAGCAGTGCAGGGGCAGCCTCCACCAGGCCCCCACCCATGTCTCACACCACCCCCACCCCCCAGCCACCAGGGGCAGCCTCCGCCAGGCCCCCACCCATGTCTCCCACCACCCCCACCCCCCCAGTCACTAGGGGCAGCCTCCACCAGGCCCCCACCCATGTCTCCCACCACCCCCACCCCCCCAGTCACCAGGGGCAGCCTCCACCAGGCCCCCACCCATGTCTCCCACCACCCCCACCCCCCAGCAGTGCAGGGGCAGCCTCCACCAGGCCCCCACCCATGTCTCACACCACCCCCACCCCCCAGCCACCAGGGGCAGCCTCCACCAGGCCTCCACCCATGTCTCCCACCACCCCCACCCCCCCAGTCACCAGGGGCAGCCTCCACCAGGCCCCCACCCATGTCTCCCACCACCCCCACCCCCCAGTCACCAGGGGCACCCTCCACCAGGCCCCCACCCATGTCTCCCACCACCCCCACCCACCAGCCACCAGGGGCACCCACATCCAGGCCCCCACCCATGTCTCCCAGCACCCCCACCCCCCAGCAGTGCAGGGGCAGCCTCCACCAGGCCCCCACCCATGCCCAACTCATGTCTCCCACCACCCCCACCCCCCAGCACTGTGGGGCACCTGCCAGCAGGCCCCCACCCATGTCCAACTCATGTTCCCCACCACCCCTACCCCCCAGCACTGTGGGGCACCTGCCAGCAGGCCCCCACCCATGTCCAACTCATGTCTCCCACCACCCCCACCCCCCAGCACTGTGGGGCACCTGCCAGCATGCCCCCACCCATGTCTCCCACCACCCCCACCCCCCAGCAGTGCAGGGGCAGCCTCCACCAGGCCCCCACCCATGTCTCCCAGCACCCCCACCCCCCAGCACTGTGGGGCACCTGCCAGCAGGCCCCCACCCATATCCAACTCATGTTCCCCACTACCCCCACCCCCCAGCACTGTGGGGCACCTGCCAGCAGGCCCCCACCCATGTGCAACTCATGTTCCACAGCCAACATGTCATCACAATCTAGATCCCTGGTCCCTATGGTCAGCCTCCAAATGCAAAACACCCACCCGAGTATTGCATCCACCCACTCATAATTTGCAATTACATCACAGAACACCAATTGCAAGTTCGAAACAAACACATTTCCCTCACATACACCCAATGGGTGTCAGTGAATCTCAAAACACATATCATGAAATGCATGAAACCAATGAGATACCACACATTGAAGTTCACCAAAAAAATATGTATTAAAGGAAACATAAATAGAATAAAAAATGAAGAAACAGAAATGTGAATGTACAAAAATGAAAAGAAGCATGTCCGTGAAAAAAAGCAAAACCAAAAATAAAATTCCAAAGTAATGTTGTCCAAAGTCAATGTCCACAAAACAAAATCCAATGGGAAATAAAAAAGAAAGCCATTGCTCCATGGTTAAAAAGTGAAAAAAAAATACAATCCAACTGTGAACTATGTACATGGGAACAAGCCGGGTCCATTATCCCAACAAAATAAAGGTAACCTATCTAACTACACTAACTAATAAAATAAACTATATACAAAAATGTGGCCAATGTCCGAAAGGTCCAAATAAAATCAAAACAAAAATGAAACCTAACACTACCTACATAACTATGTACAAGGGCACCGGGCTAGTTTCACGGCTCACTTGTGGATGTCCCGGGCCAGGGCATCATCGAACTCCTCCTCAATGTCCCGGAGGCGGTCTTCCTCCATGGCCCCGAGGGTCCACAGGGCCGTCGACGTCTCCACCTCCAAACCCCTGCGGATTGCCTCGAGGCACTCGGCCCGCCTCAGGGCCCTCCGCATGGAGTTCTCTGCCCTGACCATTGTGAGCCGTGCCTCTTCCGCCCGCTGCCACTCCGCATCTATGGCATGGCCCAACCGCTGCCACACTGAAGACACTCTCTGTCCTGGGTCCTCCTGCCATCCGGCCGATGCCTGCCCCTCCGATGTTAAAGGCCCCGAGACTTCATGGCTCCCACCACGTTGCTGCTGCTGCTGTGCCTCTGCCCGTGCACTGCCTCCTGCTGCCTGCACATCCTCCGCCGGCTGGGGTGCAGTCGTAGATGTGGCCACCCCTGCTGGACGTCCGACTCCCGACTGTGGCAGGGATGCCTCCTCCACCAGCCTGGCCGCACCGTCAGAGGCAGCTCCACAGGGCACCCAGGTGACTGATGGGTGGGAAGATGGCACAGAGGACGACTGGCGCGTAGGGGGTCCAGTTGAGGAGGGGGTCGTAGCAAGTCCCATCAGACGGAGGAATCCGGCCTGGGTGACCTGTCCCAGCAGGCTGACGTGGTCAACGAGCCATTCGAGATGACGTGCAGTCTCTTCATGAAAAGACTGCAGGTCACCTCGCATGGCCCGTTGACGCAACGCCACACCAGCCAGGACAGGCTCAACCCGGACCTGGATAGCCACATCCGCAGGCAGAGGAAGGCCAGTTGACGTGAGCTCATCCCCTGCCTGGACGTAGGCATCCCTGCTGGTGCAAGATGATGCAGGGACAGGATCAGGGACAGGATTGCACACAGGCACCTCCGCGGCGGCCTGTGCTGCCTCCTGTCCCTGGTTCTGCACTGCACCACTAGCACCAGTGGGATCCCCACCTCCAGACCCTGTCTCTGGTGCTTGCACGGCCTCCTCCTCCACCAAACCCCCCACCAACCTGGATGACTCCGTGCCATCTTCCCCTGTTGGGCCCTGTGGGGTCCCAGCTGCCCCTTCTGCTGCCGAGGAGTCCAACGCCAACTTCTGCCTCTTGGACCTCCCCCCGGCAGCTGCGGCCTGGGACCCGGCACCGGACTCCTCACTCCCCGACAATATCACAACATGGGAGGGGAGCCCGGCCTTGCGTCTCCGGCTGGCGGTGGGATCCCCGCCGCTGTGCTCCACAGCACCTTCTCCGCCCTCTTCATCAGTTGACGCTGCAGACAGGGAGAAACAAAACACAGGCATCAGGGCACTGTACAATGGACACATACACACATGACAGTTGTACATGAGTGGCATTGGCAAACCTCAGACATGTCATCACAATCCCCAACACACATGTCATTACAACTCGCACACATGAGCCATACCACAGCCATATCGCAACTGCCACCACCATCCATACACATACAACAGCATGAGCAGCCAAAGGTGAGCCAGACATCACATGCAACACAGGAAGTGCACCACACATGTACACACACCACCACACTTGCATGCATGTGTACACCTCTGCCAAGTGTCACAGTGTTCAGACGGGCATCCATGTCACATCTGCCAATCAGGCTTCCACATACCGCTGTCACATGCATCCATGTTGCATCACTGTTGCACCCTTGTCAAATACACACACATGCACATGTACACTTTGCTGATACATGCAGCCAAAAACAACATACATGCGTGACATCACGGACATGTCTACTTACATACACATTCATCCAAACATGTGTGCCCACACAACTGCATTTGGCATGCAAGCCTACACACACAAGCACCATCCATGTCTCACACATTCCAGCCCTCGCATGTATCAGCCCCACGGCCCTGTACACCCCCACCCATACTCGACCCCATACAAACAGATGTGCAACCTGCACACTACTGAATAATCACCACACGCACTGCTTACAATCAGGATGCATGTACACTCACAGCTCGACTCCAGACGGGTCTGCTTCTCAAGGACCTGGACGTGGAGCGCTGGGGATATGCGTTCCAGGACCCTCATCTGTTCTTCCGACAAGTGGCCCCGGCGCCCCTTGGCATCCGCTGCCTTCAAGAGGCGCCGGGCCTTGTTCAGGGTCCTGGACCTGAAGTCCTCCCAGCGCTTCTTGACATGTTGTAAGTCGCGGACTGCCACCACCTCCGCGTTGATGGCAGTCACGATGTCAGTCCAGATCCGAGTCCGTCCTTCCTTGTCGGAGCGGGAACTTCCAAAGAGGGCATCATACTGCCCCAGGACTTGCTCCACCAGGACACCAACTTCGGAGGCACTGAAGCTGGTGCGCCTCTGCCACTCTGGCCGGGGGTTGTCAGTGGTCCCAGATGGTGTTTGCGCCGACATGACAACACTAGAGGCAGGAGTGAGTGGGCAAGTGGGTCCAAGGGGGTTGGGCTGTGGAGTGATGGAATCCCAGTCGGGAGTCTTCGGTTCCAGCAGGGGTGGTCACAGCAACAGCACCCCTGGCTGATGTGCAGGCAGCAAATGGCAGGGCACGTGGGCAGCAGGCAGTCAGGCAGCAGCAGATGGCAGGTGGGAGCGTGCTCGGGGCTCTGGGGGGCAGTAGTTCGGCCTTCTGGGCAGGAGCGTGGTCTTCCGCGTGCTTACGCGTGGCCTGCTTGATACGGAGTGATTCGGCACGTGAAAAATCTGCACGTCAGCGTGTAATTCAAGGAAAGGCCCTTAGCGCGTAAGCGCGTCTGCACGCATACGCATTTTCATTGGACAGAAGGCCCCTCAAGCGCAAGCACCCTTGTGATGTGACGCGTACAGACGTGCATGGGCATTTCAGCACGCGTGAAAAACTGCACGTCCGCCTGTAATACGAGGAAAGGGCCCATGCGCGTAAGCGCGCGTGGAAAACTGCACGTCCGCGTGTTATACGAGGAAAGGGCCCATGCGCGTAAGCGTGCGTGGAAAACTGCACGTCCGCGTGTAATACAAGGAAAGGGCCCATGCGCGTAAGCACGCGTGAAAAACTGCACGTCCGCATGTAATACGAGGAAAGGGCCCATGCGCGTAAGTGACGTGACGCGCGCGTGCGTTTCCCTAAGCACGGGTTAAAGGTGAGCGGGCCCAGCAGTTTGCTGTACGTGCCTTTCATGGAGACCGACGTGTGTTGCTGCTTCCTGTTGTTTCGCGCGCCATCACAACTTCACAGCTATCAAGGATGTATCTCTTCTTTGGCGGGGGTATTGGCTACGCGTGTTTTTCTGCATCGCGCTAGTCAGACGGTGAGTCGCACACGCTCTTTTTCCCACTGCGGGTGCCCCTGTGTATCGCACCCATTTTCGATGTCATAGTAGCCTGCGTGTCCCACGCGTACGCGTTATTCGTGTTACTGGGTGCCACCGCGTACTGCGGGAGGTTGAATCCACGCACGTAGGCTGCAGGGTTGCGTGCACGGTTTTACTGCAGTTTTGGGGTGCCTGAGCGTTGCATGACCCGTCACCACATCACCGGGGTCACATACAGCCTTGCAGGTGCAGGGGGGCTGTTAACATCTTGCTTCCCACCCCCTTCACCCCAATTGCCCAGGTCAATTGTGGTGTACACCTCCCATTGGCACCACTCCATCTGTGCCAGCACTACTACATCTGTGCCATGTTGGGAGGCCACCAAAGGTGAGGGGCACCTCAGCTGGGTGTACTCCTCGTGGCGGGCATGTTCGGGGACGTGGCCGTGGTGACCAGGGAGTAGGGGGACTCCAGGGTGTCCAGGGCAGCCACAGAGGGGGAAGAGGCAGGGGTGCGCCACTTGAGCACAATGTTGTGCCATGTGTCGGTGCAGCCATGCCACCACCCCCTGTGGTTCCGGGGGATGCAGCTCCTGCATCTGGCACTGGCACCCATATGACCCGGCAGTCCGTTCCATCGACTGCCACGGGCCCAAGGGTAGTGGTAGCTGCAGGTGCAGCTGTGGACACCGCCACCCAGGCTCAGGGTCTGCCAGTGCAGGCTGCGTTGGCACTTGAAGAGCCCTTGGTAGATCTCCAACAGGCCAGGGGGGAAACCATAGGGGCAGGCCGGGCTGCTCAGACCAAGACACGTGTCCCTGGGGCAGTCATGTCATCTGCTGCCCCGAACAGCCGGGTGTTGGCAAGTGCAGGGGCAGATGCACCCAACAGCACCCCGGTTGTGAGTCTGCCAACCAGGACCGTTGCGGTCAATGACCCTGCCACAGCTGATGTTGCTGCGCAGGGTCCATTAGTGGGCACCCAGCTGCCACTGACACAAGTCAGGCCTTTGGTCATCCCTCCACCTGCCACTCCCTTGGCTCAATCCACCGAACCCACTGGCCATACTGGTCGGGGCGACATTAGCCAGCCAGGGTCTGCGCCACAGTCCAAGAGGAGGAAGGTTGCACCTGCAGCACAGGCTGGGACCCCACACACAGCCACGACCTCCTGCACGTCGAGGAAGAAGCCTTTCTGTAAGCAGGAACTGGACTTCCTCATGGACTACGTGCGGGGCCACAGCCGTGACATGCTAGTGGGTGCCAATAGTCAGACTACAGCTGCCCAACGTGACACCCACTGGAAGCATGTTGCGGAACATGTCAGTTCATTCGGCCATGAGGTGCGCACGGCGCAGGAGTGCAAAAAGCATTGGAATGACATCAAGCGCAGCACTAAGGCCAAGCGTGCCTCAAATTACAACTTGACTCTGGTGACTGGCGGTGGGCCTGCACCAGAGGAGGAAGAACTCACTCCGCATGAGGCTCTCGTTGCGGAGTTCATACCACCTGAATTGGTCGAAGGAGTGGGAGAGATGCTGGACTTTGATGCCCAGTCCAGTGAGTGTTGATGCGTGTTTGTTGAGGACGTGTGTGTTTCACTTGTGGGATGTGTTGTGCATGATTGCTGCTACATTTGACGTGTACATGGTTCTGATGTGTAAGTAATGCAATGCTACCGTCATGCATGTCTCCTCTGCCTGCATGCGGGACTCCATGTGGGCATGCTCCCTTGCCCCTCCTCCGCCACTCTGCACTCCAGTTCCACCTTTGCACTGGTGTGCTCCAATCTTGCCAATGTGTAGTTTCTTGTTCATGTGTCCTGTGTAGATGCTAACTTCCAGCGTAGAAACTGCCAGACATATGCCGTGTGGTACAGCCTTAGTACTCGATGCAGGGTATCTCACTTGTATTGTGCATGGGTCAGATGTCCCGCAGGGACATGAGTGCCCATTCATGCGCCATGTGCATTGCACGCATGCCCCTATGTGTCCTTGACTGGATGATCACTGTAATATGAGTCCTTGGTTACATACATTGCCTGCCATCTCATCGGCCTCCCCATGTCAACTGTGGCTCAGTCCTGCGCTGCACACATGTTTAGGCCCTGACAATCTGTGTGGCTCACAGGCCTCAGCCTGTTCAATGGCCAATGACTCTGTCCAACTCTTGTGTCTTCTTCACACGTGGGCGGCCTCCGGAGTTTCCATCATGTGTCCTGCCCACTGTCCCAGCATCATTTGCAGTGTTGTAGTTTGAATCACATTAAGCTGTTGATGCCAGTCAACACTGCCTGTCAATACACAGGTGTATGGTCAGCCTTTTGATACCATGCTAGGCATCCCTGCTTTGGTACTGGGGTGGAGGGGTGCTTGGCTTCTAGACATGGAACACATTGAATGCACAATGCACGTGATGTCTGAATTTGACATTGCACTGCCTTCACATTTCCTGGCACACACCATGTAGTGCTTGTACATGTAGGTAGTGAGTGGCGTACACATTTTCTGCACTGCATAGACCCACTTCCATGGAAACTGCCACCTTTCAACAGGTCTGATCACAGAAGCTATTTAAAGTTGACCCAGCATGCATGCCAGGTCATATGTTGTGTGTCACATGTCTGCCGGATGCCTTTGCTGTCGGTGTGTGTGTGTGTCGTGTGCTTCTGACATGTGTATTGACCTTTTTCTCTCTATTTTTCAGGTGATGACGCAATGGAGGCGGAGGATGGTGTTGTCATGCCAGACACAGGGTTGGTAACACCACATCAACCCGGCACTAGTGGGGGTCGTGGGGTGGTAGGCCACGAAAACCCCCAAGTGCTGCAGTCCATCTTGTCTCTGGCTGCCTATGAGTCCAGCCTTGATGACGACTCTGACGTCCATGTTGAGTTGGATGAGCATCAAGTCCATGTGTCAGGGGTGAGTGATTCTGATGTGGACACTCCTCTGTCTGCGACACCTGCACTGAGGGATCAGACAGTCTTGGTTCCTCTGCCCGTGGTGGATCGGGACGCAGGGTCACCCTCCACACCAGTCACTGATGTGCCTGGGACATCACGTCGACGGGGGCATGTAGTCGTGCAGCCGCAGGCAGTGCCAACACAGCGAGGACCCCCGGTCCTTGGGTCCCGCAGGGGTCAAGCCCGGCAACGCGGTCGCCACGCGCAACCGCTGCATACTGAGTGGGAGCAAGACATGACTGCCAATTCCAAACGGCAGGGGGCAGCAATGGAGAACATCGCTGAGAGCATGGAGCGTGTGGCCCGATCTGTGCTCCCCCCTGCTAGGCAGGTGCTTCTCCAGCAGCAGGCGACACGGTCCACGGCCCGCTCGCTCAGGCTGGGCATGGCGGCCTCAGACAGGGCACGCCAGGCTGAAATGTCGTCTCTGCGTCAAGCAATTGCTGCTCACGCAGAGGCGCACATGGATGCCCTGAGGGAGGAGTATGCTTCCCTCAGATCCACTCTGGGTGTCCTTATGATGTCCCAGAGGCAGCAGGCACAGGAGAGGTTTGCACAGCTTGAGCGTACCATCTCGGCTGAGCTACAGGCTTGCCGGGAGGTGCAGCGGTTGTCCAGCCAGGCCTTGCAGGAGGAACTCCGTGTTACACGTGCTACCTTGCATAAGGAAGCACGTGTATCACGTGAGGTTCTGCATGCAGACCTACGTCACATCGCCACACAGAACCAGGCTCACCCATCCGGCAGACTTGCTGCCAATGAGGGGCAAGCTGCGGCTAGGCATGGCCAGGCTACTGTGCCACGTCCTTCTTTCCAGGATGAGCCAGACTCGGACGACCATCTATCTCCCACATAGGTTGTGCTGTGCAGGCGTTGAGCCCATGGAGGATTTTTTTTTGGCTCAGCATCATCGCATGTGGATGTTGAGCAGCACCCTGTACCTCCCCCCTCCTGCGTGCCTCCCCTCCCCCCCGGGTCGTATGTGGCCATTTTTGATTTTTCTTTTAGTTTAGTTAGTTAAGTTTCTGTTTGATAGTTAGTTTAAATAGGTAATGTAGGTTTTCCATAGTTAGTGTAATTAGTTAATAGTTGAGTTAGTTTAAAATTGCTAGTCTATTGTGCTTTCATGTGACGGTGCAGTGCTTTGTGGCTTTTGAAGGCATCCACTGTCTGTTCCAGCTGGGCCCTTCATGGTTGTCTTGTGTATGTGTTTGCTGCTTGGGGTCCTTGACTCACATATGCCACTCCTGCCTCCCTTATCCATGGACTCGCAAGGATGGTTCAGTGTTACAGCATTTTACACAAGGGCTTTGGACTGTCATATCTGTGGCATGTCTGGTGCTGTGTGACTTGTGTTGACACCCCTAGTGGGGATGATTTAGGTGTCATTGTCCACTGTTCAGCTTTTGCTAGATGGGGTGTGTCATGATTAATGTGGACATTGATTGCTATGCATTGTGTAGTATGTTTCATATCTTTCCTGTACATGTGCTTGTTGCAATTCATGCTGTAGATAGTGTTCCACACTTTGGAGGTGATAGACGGACTGATGGTGTGATTTGTGATGTGACTCTCTGACATGGTCAAGTAATGAGATGCCTGATGAGACACACACAGATGACTTTGAAGCATTAATCATGTGTGTCATGCCCTTTCTGCAGGGGGATGAGCCTCCAGAGCACCTTTGCCAGCAGACATGGCCCATTGGACGACGGAATTCTGGACCCGTTTGTTGGTGCCCACATGCACATGTGTGCACAAGCAGAGGCACAGTGATTGCAGACCCACATCCTAGAACTGCTGACATGTTCCAAGGAACTCCAGGCAAGGTGAGCATCACAGGGGGGCCACGACACAGCAAAGCTTGCAACAGGCGAGTTGCACATGCAGGCTTAGTCACAGCACTGAGGGTGAGCTTAGACGAATATTGGTGTTGAAGCACACAATGCAGCTCAGATGTGTTTGTGGACTGATGGCTGTTGATAGTAGGGTTGTCTGGGACACATGCAGGGGCAGTGGCACATACCCTCCGGTACACCAAGGTCAATTGAGGCACTTGTATCAACCATGTAGCCTTCCGAGACATGGAAAGGGGCAGCTCACAGGGACATACAGCAAGGGACATACTCGGGTGCAGTGCATGTCTTTTCCACGTACTTCATGATAAATGCACTGCCAACTTTGTTTCGGTCATGGTGGTACGCAACTTGCTCTGTAGTCATGGCTTGCTATATGGGTCTGTCTGCTTTCCCAGGGAACATTGCATGTTGTGTGAATTGTGACACATTGGTGTTCCATTTGCCACGCACCCACCAGCGGCTGACTTACTGCATTGACTGTGTATGACCCGTCACAGGGGTGATGTTATATATGGGTACGAAGCATCGACCACAGATTGTCTGTTTGTAGAGTAGTTTGTTGCTATGGGACATGTTTAGTGTTGTGTTTTTGTGTAATTGGCACATATAGCTTGTTGACTGTGGCTCTCTTTGCAGCATTGCAGTGCTCCTGTAACCGGACCTGAGAGTGCGCAGGCAGGAGGCCAGCACTCAAAACCAGAGCTAAGTGTCTTGTTGTTTTTCTTACGAACTGCTCTGCATAGGCTTGCTGGGGAGTGTACTGATGCATGGATGTATGTGTGGTTCAATTTGGTATGTTTTTTTCTCCCTAATCACCCGTGATCCTATGCAATTTTGAAACCTGTACCCTCTACCCGGTGTTCATGCTTCCCGTGCCTATCCAAGCAACGTTCCCTGACCCTCTTTCCCCACTGGGGTTGCGGATGCCTGTGTACCCAAACTTGCAGGCGCCAAAACCCTAGAGGGGGTGGTTGGTTCGTACCACTCCTGAGCCTGGACTACAGAAGGCCATGACAATGATGTCCAAGTTTGTTTGGATTGTGTATGTGTTCATGCAGGTTGTACATTTTCGTGCATTCCCTAGTTTCATGTGTCATTCCTCCTCCCCTCTCCTGCCACTCATTCCAGTCATCCAGTGTGTCAACACCTGTCCCGACTGCATATCCCTGAACCTCATTCCCCAGCAGGGTCTCAGGGGCCTGTGTGAGTTTGACCTTGCAGGCACCCGGGACATGGTGGGGGTGGTTGTTTCGTGACACTCCCGCGCCTGTACAGGGGACCTGTGACAGTACACATCCATTCATGGTGCATCATCCTATGTCATGTACCACACATGTCTCACATCCTGTCGTGACATTGTTTTGCTGTGCTACCTTGGTTGTTGCATCATTGTGGTAGTACTTGGCCTTTGTGAGGTACTGCTACGTCAAGTCATCTACTGGAGGGTGTTCGGGTTCGTTTTTATGCCTTGGATTTTGTGATTTTGGAAATGAGTGTGGATTCTGAGGGTTCAGGCATCTTTTTACACACAAGGTGGGAGATGGTCACGAAGGATAAATGTGATCATGTGGCCTGGTGGAATTGAGGTTTGAAGGCTCCATGACACAGGTGCAGTTGTTCAGTGGGTCATGGTCATTTGTGAGGGAGAGGGGGGTTGTTGGTAATAGTTGCCTTGCCCTGCAGTGTGATGGGAACTCTGACATAGTAATGGTGGTATCCTATGTACATGTTGTGTTCTGCTGATCAATGCCTGTTCATGTGTTGTGTTTTCCTTTCAGGTGCAAGGGGATAGTTGTGGTTTGACATGCTGTGGTGTACACATGGTGGATGTTCACATGTGATGTGTAGGGAACACTGATGGTCACTGGAGTGCACATGCATATGTGGAGTGCATGTCCTTGCAGAACCACACACTTGCACTCTGATGCACTACATGTACTCCCACCTTTGCATATCCACGTGTACACTGTTTGCCTTCTGGTGCCCACTGAGTCCCGGCAGCACATGTTCTGTGACCGATCATGGATCCAGTACATGCCTAATTTGATGTTTGACGTGGTCTGTCACTTAGATGTGATGCTCAGGGTGTGCATCACACACAATGGATGTTCACTGTGCTGTGCGCTGAGCAGTGTGATGCAGGAGTAAGACACTGCACACATGAGCTGCAGTGTAGATTTTGCAATGCATAATGTGCATGTAGACAGGCATTCATTGTGATGTTACGTCTACGACTGTTGTAATGCATTTGGAAATGACTTATTTTGGGTGGGAGATTTTGTTGGTCTGTCATTTCATCTGATTCTGGGTCAGGCAGCAGTGTCCGATGCCACTGTACATTTAGGACATGGCAATGTGTACCTTATCGTTACTGCGTTGGTGTATGGGTATTGCTTGCCATGTCATGTTGATGTTTGGGAGGGTTTGAGTGACATGACAGTGATGGCCATGGCCTGTTTTGCAGGTGTGTGTGATGCACACCTTGCATGTCCGGGTCATCCGCTTCTCAGAGCAACTAGCTGGGGGTAGATTTCTCTCCTCAGCAGGGCCCTCCACCTGGAACAGACTTCCGGCCTGACTTGAACTTGAGGGGAACCATCTCCAGTTCTGGAAGCACCTCAAGACCTTCCTCTTTGCTTCTGCTTACTCTCTGCCTCTCCCTTGCAGAATTATTCACTGGAACTGCACAGGACCTGCAACTGGGCAACTCTCACCGACCTCGGTCCCTGGCCCAGCCACTCTCCACTTGCACTGCCTCCCTGGCAACCCCTGCACTGCAGTACTGTCTCTCTATCCCTACACCCCTCCCTTCTCAGCACTTGTCTGCACTTACCTTTGTAGTTGCCACCAGGCGACCTATGTATTATTTTTTTGGGCTACTTCCCCTGTACTGGACTCCCCCCCACCCTTCCCCTTGCACTTTTCCCATTCCCCCTACCCCTGCACTGACACTTGGCCTAGTAGTACCGTTCTCTGTGTTCCCTTGTTCCCCCCTCCCTGCCTCATTGCGCCTTGGAATACTTGTGTATGGCCCATATCATGTCATCTGTCATATGTGTGCCTTTTGGTCACACAGGATAGCTTGTGTTTAAGTAGCTAGGGATGCAGACGATGTGGCACTTCCATGGCAACTATCTCAGGGTGGTAGGGTTGTGACAGTTGACTGTCTCTTTGTCATCATCGATTGTCACCTGGTATGTGCCAGGCCTGTGTGCACTCCGCAGGCGTGGGAGTTTAGGTGAAAAATGTGGCCACAAGCTGGGTCCGGGCTTCCTCGCCACGTGCCCTGTCCCCTCCCATGGGCAGCGCCTGTGCCTGTAGTTGGGGATGTGGGGGCACCACCATGTCCACCGGGACGCCCTGCCGTGTTGCAACATTGTGCAGGACACATGCTGCCACAATGATCCTGCACACTACTGGTGGTGCATAGAGTAGTTGCCCACCAGAGCGGTCAAGGGAGCGGAAACGTGACTTGAGCTCTCCGAATGTGCGCTCCACTATGCCCCTGGTTGCAACATGGGCGGCGTTGCATCTTACCTGGGGTGGTGTGGTGGGGTTCCGGATTGGCGTCATCATGTGGTTGCTCAGAGGGTAGGCACTGTCCCCTGGGGAGGTGATAATAGTTGAGATTATTAGGGTTTGGATATTTGTCTGTGTGTAACTTGCATGCATGTGCAAGGGCATTTGTACTGACCTAGGAGCCATGTGTCGCCATGCTGCCCAGCTTCCAGGGCCCGGCTCAGGGCGGACATTCTGTATATGAAACTGTCATGGGTGGAGCCAGGGTAGTTTGCATAGACAGAGGTGATGATTCCCTTTGCATCACATACCACCTGTACATTGATGGAATGCCAGTGCTTGCGGTTTCGGTAGATGTGCTCAATGGCCCTAGTTGGACGTAGGGCCACATGGGTGCAATCTATGGCACCGAGCACTTTGGGGAAGTGTGCCACCCTGAAAAAATCCAGGACAACGGCCTGCCTTTCTGCGAGTGTTCTGGGCATGTATATGTGCCTGCGGACTGAGGGGTGCGCTGTCATGATTGCCAGTACCTGGTGTAGGCAGCGTGACTGCATGGCCTGTGAGACCCCCCCCACTATGGCAGTGGTCCGCTGAAATGACCCAGTGGCCAAAAAATGCAGGACATTG
This sequence comes from Ambystoma mexicanum, assembly GCF_040938575.1. Lineage (NCBI taxonomy): Eukaryota > Metazoa > Chordata > Amphibia > Caudata > Ambystomatidae > Ambystoma > Ambystoma mexicanum. The sequence goes on from NC_090937.1 coordinate 1,011,281,336, forward strand.
AGCAGCTTCTCCAAGGGGCTCAATGCTTGGGAGCAAAGGGTGGGGGATGTGAGGTCATCTTCCCACTCCCTGACCAGGTCTAGGATGATATGGGGTGGAAACCTATACCTGCCGTAGACCTGGTCGTCAGGCATCCCAAAAAGGCTTGTCCGTGGTGCGACAATGCGTGCCCTGGCTATTCTCCTCCTCCTGCGGTGTCCCACGATCAGTGCAGCGACAAATGGGGCATTCATCGTAGCTGTATATACGCGTTTGTTGTTTGCGCGCACTTTTATGCTGTGCGCGGGGATGGCTCCGCCTGCCTTCGTGTGGGTGGACGCGTTGACGCCTGTGCACGTCTTTTGCCGTGCGCGGGTTTCTCGTATTCGGATACGGTCCGAGTGTCATCGCGTGTGATCGGAGGGGAGTGAGGGTACACGCAATTGGCCTGGGTACGTGTGTTTCGGGGTGCGCGGGAAGTTCCACACGCGATTAGCCTGGGTACGTGTGTTCCGGGGTGCCGGGAACTTTCACACGCGATTGGTGGAAATCCACGTGTGTTCTGTCATCACGTGCAATGAGGGAAACACCTGCGCGCGTCACGTCACAGACGCGCTCACGCGCTAAGGGCCTTTGATCCAATGAAATCGCATATGCGTGCTGCCGTGAATACGCGCATGGGCCCTTTCCTCGTATTACACGCGGACGTGCAGTTTTTCACGCACGCTGAAATGCCCATGCACGTCTGTACGCGTCACGTCACAGGGGCGCTTGCGCTTGAGGGGCCTTCTGTCCAATGAAAATGCGTATGCGTGCAGACGCGCTTACGCGCTAAGGGCCTTTCCTCGAATTACACGCTGACGTAAAATACATTTTTGGGATTGCTTTATTGTGGCTATGTTAACATTGGTAGATATTGTATTAGGCTCATTAGTAGGTCTGCTTTTGTTTGTACATCTTTTTTTACTTTTAGTTTTTGCAAGAGGGACCTTTTTTTAGTGGTTGCTAGTTTAGTTTTGTTGAGTGAGTTCAGTAACTGTCTTTTTATTGTTTCTTTATAAATTGTTTTAGATGTGGATGAATATATGGCTTGCTTTTATTTTTATCTGTTCTATTGTTTATTTGTTTTCTACAGTGTTGGTTTTAGTTAGCCTTCTGTTCTGTCTTTTGGGGAAAAAAGAAAGTGTGTGTTTGAATGTTTTGGAATGTTTATGCATTTATTATGCATAGGTGTGTATGTGTGATTGTACAGATGAACAGAGTGTTGTTTTATTGTGCAGTGGGATGATAGGTGTGGCTGGGAAGTTTGTAAGAGTAAGAGGCTGTAGAGGTGGGATGGGCTTGGGTTAGTGAGTAAGGGAGTGGTGGTGTGATTGAATAAGTAGAGACATTATGATGTTTTCAGGAAAACCGGTTGTTATGGTGTGATTTAGAGCATATGTATGAGGGTTGTGTGGATGTAATGGAAAAGGGGTGATGAAGTGTGTGTACGTGTGTGCAAATGTGTGTTAGTGAGTTGGAATGCAATGAGTTTGAAAGTTGACTAGTGGTATAGAAGTTGGTGAGAGATGAATGTGTTGCTATGCAGTAAGTAATGGGTTGTTTATTGAATAAAGAACAATGTTTATATGGGACTAGAAAGAGTGTGAATGCTGCAAGATAATGAGTAAGAGTAAAAAACAATGTTGTTGGGTAGAAACAAATAACCTAGGCTAATATATAGTGATAGTACATTGTTACAATTAGAGAGATATACATGTTATGTTAAATGAATGTACTTACTTTGTAGGATGTGAAGAGTGTTCTTTCTTTGGTAGCTTTCTTTGTCAATCATCTTTTTTCCTGTAATTGTGAAAGAAGGTTACTGAGTATATGTGGTAATGGTGAAGTACTTTAGTAAGAGAGGTTGTTGTTTATGAAGATAGGAGGAGTCATTAGGAAAAATAGTTAATACAGTTGTGTTATGGATGGTGTAGTATGTTAACTATGTTGTTAGAACAATAAGTGATGTTGGGACATTATAAGGAACAAAACAAAAATTGGTGTGCAAAAAAGATGCATATCTAGGTTACTTTTGTGCTGGTGATTTTTAATAATAGAAGTGCTGTGTTTGTGGTACAATATGTGTGTAATGTGTTGTAGCTTTTTTTAAATAATAGGGAAACTGCGCCTATTGATAATGTAATGTCAGATAGTAGTTCAATCAGTGTTTGGTGTCTAATAGTAGTGGTTGGAAAAGAACAAAACTTTCTATGAAAAGTGAAGTGTTGTATATACATACTTTGACAGTATACACACATGTGTGATCAGGTTGAGAATGAAGGAACAAAAAGGAATGTAATCAGAAAGGTTGAAAGGTATGACAGTCATATGGAATGACAAATGTAAAATGCTGTGCGTGTAAAAATGTTTCTTTTCAGGGGAGCATTTTTTCAAAAGTAAAAAAAATGCATATGTGCATTTACAGCAGCACTGCATGTAACTTTTTTTCTAAAAGGAAGGAAAAACAGATGCAAAAGATTGGTAGAACATTTTTAAGTGGCACTTGGTGTGTGAAAGTTTGCTATGTTGGCAGTACATGTAAGTAACTTCCACCTGATGTGACCAGGTCGAGAATGCTGCAATACATGTAATTTGATTGAGTGGTTTAACAAGAGAACATGCTTATTGAGCAGCTTATTACAAGATAATTGGCAGGAATCCCGTATATTACACGGCCCACAGTAGTGGCCGTGTAGTTATGGTTAAGTTGCTAATCCCCTAGATAGAGCACTTTTTGGGTGGCTTATAACTTTGCTCTCCCTGGACGAATCCTCACCAAACTTTGCAAAAAAAAAGTATATGGTCCAATCTGAATATTTTCTGCAAAGTTTAGTGAGGTTTGTTGCAGGGGGGGAAACGTTATAAGGGGGCCCCAAAATTTTTTTTTTTTCCCATAGAGTGAATGGGGAAAAAAATTCTCCCGCCTACAGCTCAAACCGCTGGACGGATTTACACCAAATTTATGGTAAGAGCAGTGGCTTGGTCCCAAAAGCGTGCTTTTGAAAATTTGGTGGAAATCCGTCCAGTAGTTTTTTTTAAAACGATCAAAAAGTAGGTCTAAAAAAATGTGTGATATCTATGTCTGCTCTGCAACACGTTTACCTGTTCGCTCCGCAAACAGGACACTGATTGGGTAATCAGCTTTCATCATGTCTGTGGACATGCGACATGTTCACTGATTGGTTGGGTTGAAGCGTGAGGTGCATCGTATTGTTTTGATGCGTCCTCTTCTTGGATCCGTGGACATCCACGGAAAGCGCAGTGACAAACGGGGAAAAATACAACTTTGGGGAGTGTGTTGGTGTGTAAGAGTGCTTGGAGAGTGTGGGGGAGTAAGAGATGGGTCAAATGGTGTATTTGTTTAGGTGGCAGGCGCCCCTGATGTGTTTGTCATGTCCGCGGTCACTACGGCTGTCCGCAGACATAAAAAATGCAGTAGCCCATATAGCACAGTTAAAATGTTTGATTCTATGGGTGTGTTATGCTGTGGTGGTTGTGGCCAGGGCCTAGAGTCTTGGGTGCATGGCCGAAGGCCGTAGGCCGTAGGTATATTTTTGTTTTCCAGTACTTGTAGTAAGCACATTAGAAATTCTTGTGGATCTTCTTGTGAGTTTATAGTGAATTTCACCATTCTAGCATAGTAGTCGAAATCTTCTGTTATTCCATGAACACTGTATGTGTTGTCAGGATTATTGCTTGCATTTCTATGAAGGACTAACATTTGCAAACACAATTGGTCTGTATTGTGTAAATAAATGTTGTCAACAGTTGGTGGCAATTGGAATAGAATATGTATTGCTACATTTGCGTAGCAATTTACACCAGTTATATTTGAAAATTTGAATGGACCAGATAGTTCTGTGTCCAAGTCATTTCTTCAGAGTGTGTGTTGCTTCTTTGAAGAAGTACCTGAGTTACTTTGAGTAGTAGATTCTTCTTTGGTTGTAGTTATTGATGGAGTATTAGCTTCTTTTACTGTTTTTGGAGGATTTGCAGTGAGATCCTGTTGCATTTCTGTTTGAAGTAGTTTTCTTTTACAACGTTTTGCATTTTTAGAACAGGATAGGTTTTTATATGGGGTTGTACATTGAACGTAGTTTATTGTATTCTAAAATGCAAGTAATATCAGCGTTTAATTTACTTGCATCAAAGTTGATTAGAAATAGACTGTCAAGTGTTTGTAAGCGTGATAGTGCTACGTAGCTCATGCCTTCTTTAAAGACTGTGTTCCCAAAATCTATCAATGCTTTATCTAGAGTAAGACCTTGTGATTTGAGAATGTGACTGCGTATGCTAGAGTTAGAGAAAATTGCTCTCTGTGTACATACATGTCTTTGAAAAGAAGGAATTGAGCTGTTGAGCATCTTATCCTTTTAACATCTGATAGTTTGTCAAAGAGAATATTGACAAACTGAATGTTGTCACGTGGGTATGTTTGAAAGCCAACAACTGTACCAAGTGCTCCATTAACTAGTCCTTGATCCATGTCAAGGTTACGTTTAAGCATTACTCTACAGTTTAAAGATAATTTTAATATTTTCTCCAAACCAGCTGGTATTTAGTCTTGTTGTGGCTTGTTGACACATGGGTAGTGTCATACCATATATGTCCAGTTTGTCTGTGGAGCGAATTTCAATTATTGGTTGCATTTCTTTTTTTCAACATTGTTTTATTACATTTTGAACAGCTTGTAAGACTTGGCATCAAGGACATACAATTGACATTTTTGTGTGCTAATTTTTCCATGACATCAGTAGCACATATGTTATGGCCATACAGTGCATGGATGTGCCAGGTTTTTAATATTGATTGTGCTGCTTGAGATAGTACATCAACTCTAATACTTTTTAAAATGTTGGCGTATGTGAGGTCTGCATACTCGCGCATGTTTTTCTGTTAATTCTCTGTATTGGAAATGTCACCAAAGGTTGACATTTCCTATGCTGCCAACAGTTTTACGGCAGAGTTTGTGCCCTAAGGTTTTAAAAATAGGTTCACCATTTCACTGGTGTCAATTGAAGAAGATCTCTGAAAACAATAATATGTATTCCTCCAAAGACCTCTTCGTAGTTTGTTTTGTAATTTACTTGTAATCTGAGGTGAATCAAAGCCAACATTGAGTTGGAGACCATGCTCACTTAATCTTTTAGTAGCATTTTCATTTGTTTTAAAACTCTGCATAGTTCCATTGCAGCTTCTGTAGAAAGTTTGTAATATTCTATTTTGTTTTGGTGTTCTACTGGAAGCAATAGTAATCGGTGTAAAGTGACACTGCCTATGTTGTAGGCAGCTAAACCTGTGGGGGCAGTTACAACAGCTGACAGATTGTTCTTAGTCAATTGTTGAAGGAACTTGCTGATGATTTTGATTAAGAATGTTTTGTCTGAACCAGCTTGACCACTGACGTATAATACTATAGGTTTGTAATTTTGGCAGGTACATTCTTTATTTTCATGTTGTACACCATGTGCAATTTCTTTTGTTACTTCTTGAAAAATGCTATGCTGCTCATTGTTCAGTTTTGATTGCAGGACAGTTAAGTCTTCTGTATCTTCTTCATAGTGACACATGGGGCTGATTCATGGAATTATGTGCGCCGAAAAACAGGCTTTGTGCGCCATTCTGCTCATGAATCCCCATTTGTGAAACAGGGATTTGCGGGCAGAATGGCGCACAAAGCCCGTTTTTTGGTGCACATAATTCCATGAATCAGCCCCATGGTGTTTTCTTCTTCTGTCATAGCTAATTCTGCCTCATTTGCTATTAGTGGCTGTCCCAGTGGTTCTTGGCTTTCTTTTACAGAAGGTTGACTACTGTCGGGAGTGTCTTTATCTAGTTGGGCCTGGAGTTCTTCTTCGTGTTGCTGTTCATTGAGCAACATTGTTTTGTACTGTGTAAAGATTACATCAGCTATAGTGGTTTCATTTGCTTTCAAAGCATCTTCATAGGAGTCATAGATATCTAGTAACTCTTCTTCTTTTCTCCATGGTTTAAAAGGTTGTAGAAGGGACATGTAATATAGTTCTTTATGTTGAGGAGTTTTTAATGACAATTTGATATGATTAATTAAGCTTCGTTTGGTAAGTTTCACTAAGCTGCCTTCACAAGTTGTCACTCTGTATCTACCTTTGTTTTCATCTTGTTTTATATTATTTTTGTATGTGAATTTTTGGGCTATGTGGTATAGAAACATGGTCTCCAAAGTGGTACTCCTGTTTGGGTAGTATATGTCAAGTAAATTGTTTTTCAAAATGTCTTGGCTGTTGGGATCATTTTTGGCTATTGTTCCTATTTCGTCGTATGATTTAAGAACTCTTTTTCTGGATTTAGCAGGACCAATAATTAGCCATTCTATATTTTCTGATTTTCCATACAAAGCAGTACTTGTTAAACAGTCTGCAGCTTCATAGCTGCCACATTCTCTATGAGAGAGCATTTTTATGCCTGAGCTGCACAAGTTCTGAAACAGTGTTTGGTAGGTCACCCCAGAGGTCTTGAAGCTCTGTTTTTTCTGCTTTTGTTAAGTAGGCTGTAACATATCGTGCAACTGCAGTGCCAATTGGCTGCAATGTACTGCACATATATGTTTGCATTCCATAATAGGGCAATGATTGCATTTTAATCATTGATATATTTAGCTTCTTCTGTTCCTTTTATGTATTATGTTTTCCTAGGTGATTTACCTTTAGCACTATGTCTAACTGAAGATATGAAGTTGTTTCTTTGACCTGTTGCTGTAACTGGTCTAGGGAAACCAAAGCAGCATTTGGTGTAGTATTTCCCTTTTTTTAGTATTTGCAACGACAATATTTGCCACATTTGCTTCTTTGAAATTGTAAAATTTGTGCATGAAGATCACTAGTTGTTGTAAGTCAAGGAATTTCACAACTGACTTATTTTTCGATAAATTGTAAATTGTAAAACAGTGGCATCACTGTCTTGACCAAATTTAGGAGCATCTTTAATCCATAAAAGCATGTGGATATGTGGTGCTCCTCTGGCTTGGTATTCTTTTCTCCAAAAGAAGTGTTGCACTTCTCTGAGGGGAGGAACAGTTTTATTACAAATAAAGTGTAGCATAGCAATGAAGAGAGAAAAGTTCTCCAGGTGTTAGTATATCTATGTTTGTTTTGTTTTTGTTTGATATGTGTAGGAAATCATGTAAATCTTCCCATTCATAATCTGCACAACTTAATGTAACAAACCAAGGTTTCTTATCATACAACGTACATCTCCGTGATGTCGGAACCAGTATTCTTTAGTACCATGCATGTTTGCTAACAGATTTGTAATGCTTGATTGAAAAACCTCATCTTTTTGTAGTAATGGTGTAGCTGACATATTTTGAAAATGGGTACCAGGTTTCAATGTGTGTGCAATTCCATAGCATAGAGTTGCTAGTTCACTTTCAAAGAGTAGGTGGAATATGTTTTCCACATTTTGTCACAATCTGGGACCTTCAGCATACATTTGTAACGAGCGGTATTCTGATGCTGTTATCTGAGGGGGTCTATCATCGTACCTACCTCCTTTCTCAGTAGGAAAGAGTAGAGGAAAAGTATGTGCTTCTATACTTTTTTCCCATATGCTGATTGGTGATCCTTTGGTTTGTCGCATTTGGTATGTTTCTAGTGCATCATCTATGGTGTATTTAGAGTGTAATGGATGCATTGTATAATGGTCTAAAATGTTGGATACTCTGGCAGGATCTAGAAGTTCAAATTGAACATTTTCTGGTGACTCTTGAATTATTTCAGTGGTTTCCCTGAGGTTTTCTTCAATATTAATGTCTTTGTAGTATTCATTATTGTCTTTTAGATATTGCAAGGCTTGTCTAACTTTATGTAAGTCTACGAGTTGTTGCCAAATTATTTTGTCTTTTGTAGGTACACCATTTACTAAGACAATTAAAGATTGATCTATTGGACGTTGCACTCCTAGAGTGTGTCCATTTGCTTTCAGATCTAATGGTAAATAAATTACTTTGCCACAAATACCTTTCACTAATTCATAGGGAGGTAATGTTGCTGCTTTTGGTTAAAGGCGTATTATTGCTTGAAATGGATGCACTGTTTGAATTATGATGCTCTCATATAAATTGAGTTGTTGCAAGGGTTTTGGTAGTGGGAATAATTCCAAGTTATTTGTGATAGCACGTGAAGGAGTTTGGTTGTTGTCAAGTTTTGCAGTTCAGTAACTGAAAAGTATTAAGGGGTCATTTATTTCATATTTGTTTTCTGCTATAAGGTAGAGAGCTCATTCAAACCATTTGGAATCTTCATTGTCTTCTATTTTGTAGGTTATCTCTACAGTTTTTGTGCTACTTTATAAAAAGTTCTGCGGCAACACACACACACATGGTTTGGTACTTCAGCAGATGTACTTTTACATGTTAGTATTTCTTTTTTGTATGTGTGTAGTAGAAGGTTGCCATTTATAGAATAGTTCCTAGTCTGTTGTAAAGCTATTGCATTTTGTAAGTGGCTTTCACTTCCAAAATATTTTCTTTGGAAATGCTCTATTTCTTCGAGTAGGTCTTTGGCTGTACCATGTAGAAGATTGTTATTTAAATTGCCTAATACTAAAGCTGGACTTTTAGCATAGTACAGTTTATGGACTATATTTCTTATAGTTGAATGATGTGTTGATATCATTTTGATATGATGGAAGGTGCTTTTGCAATAAGGTCCTGAAATGCAGGCTAATGAATGTCCTTGTAGTCTTGTGTATTTGCGCACTGGACAGGTATCCATATTTTGTAGTAGTTCCATTTTGAATTTGTCTTTGCCTTTCACATTCTGATTGAGGAACTTGCGTAAAGATTTGAAAGATTGTTTTTCAATGTTACACATTGATGTGCCCGGCCATTTGTACACTGGAGGTTTTGGTTCAGTCGGATAGAGTGGTTATACTGAGTTTTCTGGGTATATTTTTGTAAGCAGCATTTCTTGTTCCATTATGGTATTATTACGTTTTTCATACCCTCGTCCACTGCTGTGTATGCCAATTGTGTTTGTTTGTTTTTGTTTGTATGATTCTTCATTGAAATATGTTTCTGTGCTCGTGGTGTGACTCCATTCACCTCCACAGCTATTTAATATGTTATTTTTGTTGACATTCCGTTTATTGAGAAGTCTTTTTTGTAGTTTTTTGTAGTTTACTAGTTAGTTTTGTTAGGGTATCATTCTCTTTAACACTAAAATAAATAACTTCCTTTTGAGAAGGATTTCACTGTCTATGAGAGCTTCTAAGATTAATTTTCTATGGTAGGTTTTAAGGGTTGTGCATGATCTCTCTCCTGTTTTTATAAGATTCTGAAGGACTCTGTGACGAACATTTTTTATGAAATACTTTTTTTGGTATGGTTACTTGCCATTACATCAAGATTATAGGAGCAGTGTTAGCAGTAGTGGTAGCTGAATTCTTGTTAATCACTTTCTGTTTTGTTTTACATTTTGAAAGAGGAGGCAACGTTTTTGTACTGGAAGCTTGTTTTGTTTCACTTAATGACTCTATTAGATCTTTTGATTGAACTTTTTGTACAAATTCTGCTAGAGATGGATGCTTATTTTGGACACTTTTATTTTCATTTGCTCTACTTCTGCGTTGTTTTCTATGGACTTGCTTTTTGGTAGGCATTCTTTGGGGTCTGTTGAAAAAAAAGAAGGTATGGGTTGGGCTGTTCTGTAATGTTTGTGTGCTGTGTGCATGAGTGTCTGAGTATGATGGTAAGGATGTATGTGGATGTGTGTGATTGTGCATTGGGCAGCTACAACTAGTTGGGAAGGCTATTCTTGTGTGTTACTATACGGGGTTCAGATGACAGTAGAAAGTAAGCAAGTGGTGGGGAGAAGCACTAATACTAAATCTAATGGTATAGGATTAAAACAGTTCTTTGTTCTGCATACTAACATTCTATGGGCTGATTTATGGAATTTGTGTGCCGAAAAATGGGGATTTGTGCGCCATTCTACCTGCATTCTACCTGCAAATCCCTGTTTAACAAATGGGGATTTGTGGGCAGAATGGCACACAAATCCCTGTTTTTCGGCGCACAAATTCCATGAATCAACCCCACAGTGTGTTTGATTAACAGTTAGAATATTATGGTAGTATTGTACTTACTTTTTTGTATGGAATGAGTAGGTTTCTTCTGAGTTGTTGTTTGTACTTCAGTTGCTGCCGCTTTTCAGGAGAGTGGTTTTGACTGCAATTGTAAAAGAAAGAAGTTAGTAATTTTGTGTGTTTATAGCACTGATGTTAATTTAGACGTTGATTTTTATGTTTTTGTAGTAGTATTGTTGTTTGATATCTGAACATAGTGTTTGCATGCAGTTTCCTTTGACTATGTGCATCCTTTATATTTTACTTACAATATGTTAGTTCAACATGCTTTTCAAATGAGTATAATACTAAGTGTATGAAACTCACATGGTTTCTGAAGGCTGTGTTATTGGATGTTAGGAGATAGAAGAATGATATACCTATTTTGCAATTTTTATAAGGTAAATGGCAGAAACTGTATAGAAAAGCATGGAATGTATGCATTTGTGAAGGTGTGGGTAATAAAGCAGAAGGATGTGATGTACAGGCAGTGATGTTATTTCAACTGGGAGCTTTTCAATGATAGTGTCTGTCTGTGTGAGTGTATAAAGATGTATGAACTTATCCTGGCTGTGTGTAATTTTTTAATACACTACTAAGGGGCCGATTCATGGAACAAACGTGCGCCGAAAAAAGTGGCGCAAGCAAGCACAAGCGTGAAAAAGGAAGCGCATGCACAAGCGTGTGATTCATGGAAGTGCCTGCGCGTGTCTTTCTCGGGATGTGCGCCAAACCCGTGCGTGGCGCACACGGGCGCACACGTCATTGCAACATCCCGAATGCTGTGCACGACGCGCACAGGTAAAGCGCACATTGTCCACGCACACACCAAAAAGGGGGCGAGACATGGGGCTTAACACGCGGAATGGGGAACAACGCGTGAAAAAGAAGGCGTAACTGGGGAAGTACTGCAGGGACATACACGGAACGCCCACACGCATGCGAACAACCCGTATTCATGGATTCGAATACGGGAAACCCGCGCACGGCAAAAGATGCGCATAGGCGCCAACCCGTCCGCCACACGAAGGCAGGCGGAAGCGTCCCCGCGCACAGTATAAAAGTGCGCGCAAACAACAAACACGTATATACAGCTACGATGAATGCCCCATTTGTCGCAGCACTGATCTTGGGACACCACAGCATGGTGAAACAAGGCTCCTAGGTGATTACAAATGCCTGTGCACATGCATGCAAGTCACACAGAGACAAATACCCCAAACCATATAATCTCAACTATTCTCACCTCCCCAGGGGACAGTGCCTACCCTCTGAGCAACCACATGATGACGCCAATCCGGAACCCCACCACACCACCCCAGGTAATATACAACGATGCCCATATTGCAACCAGGGGCATAGTGGAGCGCACATTTGGAGTGCTCTAGTCACGCTTCCGCTCCCTTGACCGCTCTGGTGGGCAGCTACTATATGCACCCCCAGTAGTGTGCAGGATCATTGAGGCAGCATGTGGCCTGCACAATGTTGCAACACAGCGGTAGGTACCGGTGGACATGGTGGTGCCCCCACATCCCCAACCACAGGCACAGACGCTGCCCATGGGAGGGAACAGGGCATGTGGTGAGGCAGCCCGGACCCAGCTTGTGGCCACATTCTTCACCTAAACTCCCACCCCTGCTTGTGCACACAGGCCTGGCACATACCAGGTGAGAATCGATGATGACAAAGAGACAGTCAACTGTCACAACCTTATCACCCTGAGAATGTTGCCACGGAAGTGCTACATTGTGTGCATCTCTAGCTACTTAAACATAACCAATCCTGTGTGACCAAAAGGAACACATGCAAGGTGTGTATCACACACCCCTGCAAAACAGTCCATCACAATCCCTGGTATGTCAACCAAACCCTCCAAAACCACATCACCCTTGTCTGCTGCACCATCACATGTCATGCAATAGCAAAATGCCAACACATGACCAACAATATACAAAGTGACATGTCATAAATGATAACTGGCATGAGACAATGAGGTCTGACATGGAATACAATGAAATGACTGACCAACAACCTCCCACACATACAAAGTCAGACACAAATGCTTTCCAACAGTCGTAGCATGAACACAACACTGAATGCCCATTGACATACACATTGGGCATGGCAAAAATCCAGACTCCCAAACCCATGTGCTGTGTGTGTCTCCTGCAACACACTGCTCAGCACACAGCAATTTGAGCAGCCATAGTGTTGCAGATACACCTCGAGCATCACATGAAAAAGACTAATGAAATCTAGAACCAAATGACGCATGTACAGGATACCCAAATGGTAATAGATCATGTGCTGCATGGACACCGCGGGCATGAGAATGCAATCTGTGTGCACCTGTGGCCATGGAAGTGTGGATGTACATATGGTGGATCATTGTGCAACTGTGTGTGTCATTAGGGACATGCACTCAATATATGCATGTGAAATCAAGTGACCCTCAGTGTCCTGTATACATCACATGTGAACATTGGCCATGTGAACACCCCAGCATGTCAAACCACACCAATCCCCTGACACCTGAAAAGTAAAGACAACACAACACAGGAACAGGCATTGAGCAGCACACCACATCATGTACATTGTACCCCACAATTACAGTGTCAGAGTGCCCTAAACACTGGAGGCCAAGCCAACTGTCCAACGACAAAATGCCCTCCCTTACACATCACCTTGACCTTCTGAGCAACTGTCACTGGGGTATGTAGCCTTCTTCCTCCAAGTCTACCTGGCCATAGGATCACCCTGCCCCTCGGTCTCCATGTACCAGCTTGCGTGTAAATAGGGTCCAGCCCCCTCAGAATCCACCTTGACTGCTAGAAATACCAAATCGCATAGAACTCCAAGAAGGCAAACCCACAAACCAGGGAAAAAGGCTGTAAGCACCAAAAAACCCTGGAAGAGTCTTCAGTAGATGACTTGAAGTAGCAGGAAATGTCAAAGCACATGTACAAGCACAATGATAGAACAACCAAGGTAGCACAGTTGAACAATAGTCCAACAGGATGGGTACCATTTACGGTACATTACATACAATGATGATGCAACAACTGATGGGTAGTGTCACAGCTCCGGTGTCCAGGCGCAGGAGTAGCACGAACCAACCACCCCTCCGTGATCTGGGCGCATGCAAGGTCAAACTAACACAGGCCTCCGATACCCTGGCAGGGAAGGAGGGTCAGGGATATGTTGCATGGACAGGCATTGTTATTCAGGATAACCGGAAAGAGGGGCAGGAGAGTGGATGTGGATTTGTAAGGGAAAGTAAGCAAAATACAACTAATCACAAAAACACATACTCAATTAGAGAAAACATGTTCATCATGCACATTGTACCAAATTAGTCAAATGCAAGCCAAATAGACACTTATCTCTGGGGTGAGTGCTGGCCTCCTGCATGCGCACTCTCAGGTCCGGTAACAGGAGCACTTCAATGCTTCAAAGAGAGGGTGAGTTACTGATCTGACCCCATCCATGCCCAAATAAAGAGACTTCTCCACAAACAAACACCCCTGTCTGCTGCCATGTACCCATTTGTTAGCTTGGCCCACCGATGGTACATACACTGTCAATGCAGTAAGGCTGGCGCATGTGGCTGCGCGGGAAATGGAAGACCAATGGGTCAAGAATCAGACATGATAGAATGGTCCCTGGGTGAGCTGCAAGACGCGTATAGCAAGGTGCAACTTCAGTACAAGTTGTGTTTTGGCCGCCGCAGATTCAAATAGGCAGTGCACGTGGCAATTTGCACATGCAAATGACATGCACTCACCACAAGTCTGAGCCTCGCTTGTCATCCCTGTGCGCTGCATCAGTTTCTGGCTAGGAACGCTACTACCCTAATTACTCAGCTTCAATGGAGCAGGGGGTACTGGAGGATATGTTTGATGGCCCCTGCGTGTGCCCTCTCAACGAATGTCAGCTGTGCTGTGTGCTTCCGCAATGATGCCTGGCAAACCTCCCCAGCACTGGTGCTACTTAGCATCCATGTGCACGTGGCCTGGTGGAAGGTAGTCTGCGTTGTGGGACCTTGTGTTGCTCACCTTGGCAGGAGCTCCTGGGAACAGGTCTGCTTCTGTCGGACGTCTGAGCACAAGCCCTGTGCATCTGCTTGCGCACACATCCACATGTCTGTACCACCGAACGTGGCCAGTTTCCTGGATTAGTCGTCCCTGTGTCTTCTGGCAAAAGTAGTCTGGAGGCTCATCTTCCTGCAGAAAGGGCATTAAACAAAGTAATAAGGCTGGAAAATTCCCTGTGTGTGTGTCTACAGGCTGGTTGTCACTGGGCCAGGTTACAGAGCTACATCCAAACTCCTCCCACCATCAGTGTCACTTTAACAGGCCAACGGTGCATGCTACTGTCTAGAGCATGAAGTGCATCAAGCACATATACAGGCAAGAAAATAACATACATCACAATCCACATCAATTAATGGAGAAATCAATCACATACTCACCCAAATTCATCACAGACATGGGGTGGATGAAACACAACCAATCCCCACTAGGGGTGTTAACACAAGTAGTACAGCAGCAGACAGGCCACAGTTATGAGGCAGGTCCAAAGCCCTTGTGTAATATTTTGTTACACCAAACCATATTTGCGAGCCCATGGATAAGGGAAGCAGGAATGGCCTATGTGAGTCAGGACCCCAAGCTGCAAACACATACACATGACAAGCTTGAAGGGCCCAGCTGGAACAGACAGTGGATGCTTTCAAAAGCCACAAAGCACCACACCGTCACATGAAAGCACAATAGACAAACAGTATTAAACTATATTAACTAATTAAACTAACAATGAACAACCTACATAACCTAATTAAAATAACTATCAAATAGTTAATATTAACTAACGAATCTAAAAGCAAAAATCAAAAATGGCTACATACGACCCAGGGGGAGGCACTCAGGAGGGGGGAGGTATAAGGTGCACCTCAACACCCACATGAGATGATGTTGAGACCAAAAAAAAAACCTCCATGGGCTCAACGCCTGCACAGCGTGACCAGTGTGGGAGAAATGTCGTCGTCCGAGTCTGCCTCATCCTGAATCGGAGGACATGGGTCAGGAGCCTCATCACGACTAGACGCAGCTTGCCCCTCGTCGGCAGCAAGTCTGCTGGACGGGTGAGCCTGGTTCTCTGCGGCAATGACACGCAGGTCTGCATGCAGAACCTCCCGTGATACATGTGCTTCCTCTTGCAAGGTAACACGTGTAACACAGAGTTCTTCCTGCGTGGTCTGGCTGGACAACTGCAAGCACATAGCTCAGCTGAGATGGTACGCACAAGCTGCTCAAACATCTCCTCTGACCGCACCCTCTGGGATGTCAAGAGGGCACCCAGAGTGGATCTGAGGGACTGATACTCAGCCCTCAGGGCCTCCATGTGTGCCTCTCTGTGAGCAGTAATAGATTGACGCAGAGACAGCATTTCAGCCTGACGTGCCCTGTCAAAAGCTACCATGCCCAGCTTGAGCGAGCGGGCCATGGACTGCGTCGCCTGCCACTGGAGAATCACCTGTCTAGCAGGTGGAAGCATGGATTGGGCCACACGTTCCATGCTCACAGCAATGTTATCAAGTGCTGCACCCTGACGTTCTGAATTGGCAGTCATGCCTTGCTCCCACTCAGTATACCTCGGTGGCTCGCGACCACTGCATTGCTGGGCTTGACACCTGCGGGACCCAAGGACTGGGTGTCCTCGTTAGGTTGGCACCGCCCGCGGCTGCACAACTACATGCCCCCGTCTACGTGATGCCCCAGGCACATCAGCGACTGGTGTGGAGGATGACCCTGCGACCCGATCCACCACAGGCGGAGGTCCCACCACGGTCTGGCCCCTCTGTGCAGGTGTCGCGGTAATAGGAGTAGCCACATCAGAATCTCTCACCCCTGATGTATGGACCTGATGCACATACAACTCGACATGGTCGTCAGAGTGGTCATCTGGGCTGGACTCATTCCAGCCATAGACAAGATTGTCTGTAGCACATGTGGGTTCTCGTGGCCTACCACCCCACGAACCCCTCTTGTGCCGGCTTGCTGTTGTGATAACAACCCTGTGCCTGGCATGACAACACCATCCTCTGGCTCCATTGCATCATTATCTGAAAAGTGGAGAAAAAATAACATTAGTACACATGTCAGAAGCACATAACACACACACACACATAGACATCACACAGACAGCCAACACATGAAGCAGACATGTCACACACAAATGAGAACCTGCCATGCATGCCTGGTCACTTTGACATTGCATCAGTGAGTAGGCATGTAGAACGGTGTAACACAGCTCAGATGTGGGTTGATGCAGTGCAGAACATGTGTACATTACTCACAATCTACATGAACAAGTACATCATGATGTGTATCAAAAAATGTGAAGGCAGTGCAAGGGCAAGTTCAGGCATCACGTGGAATGGGCATGCAATGGGTTGCATGGCTACAAGCAACCCCTCTAACCCCCATAAGTGAATATGGGATGAATGGTGGAATGGCATAAAATGTCGGTCACCCTGGACACGTACTACAATGAGCATCCACTCAAGGACACATAGGGGGACACGTAGAATGCACATGGAGCATGAATGGGCAATCAGGTCCCTGCGGAGCATCTGCCATCTGCACAGTCCAAGTGAGACACCCTGCATGAATGACAGAGGATGTACCCCACTGCATGTGTCTGGCAGGTTGGCTGGTGGAAGTTAGTATGTACACAGGAGGCTTGAACAGGCCATTGCAGTACTGCAAAAAGATGCACAACAGTGCAATGGTGAAATTGGGGTGCAGGGGGGGTGGAAGGGCATGGGAGCATGCCTACGTGGAGTACCCGCATGCAGGCAGGGGACACATGCACGTCAGTCATGCAATGACATAGTCCCAGTGCTGAGAGGAAGGATACCCCAGGCTACATGCAGAAGGGCCAGTGAGCTGGAACATGGACTGGAGGGGCATCTAGGTGACTAGCATGTGAGTATGGTGCAAGTGTGGTGATGAGAACAGTCCCTGTCTGCTCAAAATGTCCACCATCCTGCACAGCAGGCACGCATCAGTGAATCATTGCATGACTTTCACATGAAAACGGTTCTAGGTCAAATGTTCAAATGAAAATGATCGAATGACCAAAGGTTCGAAACGAAAGGACCAAAAAACCAAAGGGTCGATTCTTTTGGGCCAATAGTTTGGGGGTTCCCCAGTTACTGTAGCATAAACCACTTTCATTTTCAACTACACGAAAACCATTACCCATATATATTCTGTCTGAGAATTTCTATCCTTTTGTCTTAGGTCCAATTACCTCGGCCCTTTCATCATTCAATCCTTTTGGTGTTGAATCTTTGAATCTTTGACAGGACACCCATGAGAACCATGTACACATGACATGCAGTGGCAGTCATGCCCAACACATGACATGAGTAAAACAACCATAGCCTCGACAAACACGCAGCAACACTCACTGGACTGGGCATCAAAGTCCTGCATCTCTCCCACTCCTTCGACCAATTCTGGTGGTATGAACTCTGCAACGAGTGACTCATGCGGAGTGAGGTCTACCTCCTCAGGTGCCGGCCCACTGCCAGTCACCAGAGTCATGTTGTAATTTGAGGCACGCTTCGCCTTAGCGCTGCGTTTGAGGTCATTCCAACGCTTTTTGGACTCTTGGGCTGTGCGCACCTCATGGCCGAATGCACTCACATCTTCCGCAACTTGCTTCCAGTGCGTTGCACGATGGGCAGCCATAGTCTGACAATTCGGCCCCACTAGCATGTCACGGTTGTGGTCCCGCATGTAGTCCACGAGGCAGTCCAGTTCCTGCTTGCAGAAAGGCTTCTTCCTCGAGGTGCAGGAGGCCGTAGCTCTGTCTGGGGTCCCAGCATGTACTGCAGGTGCAAACTTCCTCCCCTTGAACACTGGTCCGGTCCCCGGCTGGCAAATGCCACCCTGATCAGTATGAGCACTGGCACTGGTGGAATGAGCAGAGGGACTGGCAGGTGGAACACGGACTGAGGCCCTGACTTGCGTCAGTGGCTGCTGGGTGTCCTGGAATGGACCCTGCACAGCAACATCCTCTGGGCCAGGGTCATTGACCGGGACTGTCCTGATTGGTAGACTCACAACCGGAGTCGTGTTGGCTGCATCTGCCCCTGCAGTTGCCAACACCCGGCTGGTCGGGGCAGCAGATGACATTACTGCCCCAGGGACACGTGCCTCAGTCTGGGCAGCCCTGCGTGCACCTACAGTGTGCCTCCTGACCACCTGTAAATCTTCCATGGACTCATCAAGTACCAACACAGCCTGCACTGGCAGACCCTGAACCTGGGTGGTGGTGTCCACAGCTGCACTTGCAGCTACCACTACCCTTGGGCCCGTGGCAGTCGATGAAACAGACTGCCGGGTCACACGGGTGCCAGTGCCAGATGCAAGAACTGCATCTCCTGGAGCCGCAGGGGGTGGTGGCATGACTGCACCAACATGTGGCACAACATTGTCTGGAGCTGGCGCACCCCTGCCTCTTCCCCGTCTGCAGCCAGCCTGGACATCCTGGAGTCCCCCTACTCCCTTGTCACCCTAGCCACGTCCCTGACCACACCCGCCACAAGGTGTACGCCCAGCTGAGGCACCCCTCACCTTTGGTGGCCTCCCAACCATGGCACAGATGGAGTAGTGCTGGCACAAATGGAGAAGTGCCAATGGGAGGTGTACACAACAATTGTCCTGGGCAATTGGGGTGAACGGGGTGGGATACAAGATGTTATAAGCACCACTGCTCCTGCAAGGCTGTATGTGACCCCGGTGATGAAGTGACAGGTCACGCAACGCTCAAGCACCCCAAAACTGCAGTAAAACCGTCTACACACCCCAGTAGCCAGCGTGTGTGGAATTTACCTTACCGCAGTATGCGGTGGCACCCAGGAACACAAAAAACACATACGCGTGGGACACGCAGGCTACTATGACCTCGAAAACGGGTACGTGATACACAGGGGTACCGCAGTGGGAAAAATTTTGTGCACGACTCACCGTCAGACTAGCGTGATAATGAAAAACACGCATAGCCAATACCTCCGCCAAAAGAAGAGCTACGTCCTTGATGCGCTGTGAAGTAATGATGGTGCGTGAAACAACACGAAGTAGCAACACACACGTCGGTCTCCACTAAAGGCACGTACAGCGAACTGCCGGGAGCCGCTCGCCTTTAACCCGTGCTGAGGGAAAAGCCTGCGCGCGTCACTTACGCGCGTAGGCCCTTTCCCCGGATTACACGCATTAACACGCGGACGTGCAGTTTTTTCACGTGCTGATTCACTATGCACCTGTCATGAGGGGAACACCCGCGTGCGTAACATCACAGATGCGCTTATGCGCTAAGGTACTTTCCTTGGTTTACACACTGACGTGCACTTTTTTCACGTGCCAAATCACTCCGTAGCAAGCTGGCCACGCAACAACACACGGAAGACCACGCTCCTCCCCAAAAGGCCATTTTCCTGCCCCCAAGAGCCCCGAGCATGCTCCCACCTGCCATCTGCTGCTGCCTGCCTGCCGGCTGCCCACGTGCCCTGCTATTTGGTGCCTGCACGTCAGCCATCTTCAGGGGTCCAGCCCTGCTGGAAGAGAAGGCTCTCGACTCGGATATCATCGCTCCACAGCCCAGCCCCAAGACCCAGTTGCCCACCCACACCTGCCTCGGGGGTCACCATGTCGGGGCAAACACCATCCGAGGCCACTGGCGACCCCCAGCCAGAGAGGCAGAGGGCCACCAGCTTCAGTGAGAAGGAAGTTGGTGTCTTGGTGGAGCAAGCTCTGGGGCATTATGATGCCCTCTTCACACCATCGCGCGCTGACAAGGAAGGACGGGAGAGGATCTGGGAGGATGTAGTGGTTGCCATCAATGTGGAGGGGGTGACAACCCGCGACATCAAGCACGCCCGGAAGCGCTGGGAGGACTTCAGGTCCAGGACCCTCAACAAGGCCAGGCGCCTCATGAAGGCAGAGGATGCAGAGGGGTGCCGGGTCAGCCTGACCAACATCCAGATGAGAGTCCTGGAATGCATAAGCCCAGCGCTCCCTGCCCAGATCCTTCGGAGGAAGACCCGTCTGGAGTTGAGCGGTAAGTGGCCATGCATTGCTGTGTGAAACAGGGCATATTGCAGTGTGCTGGTATACTTGCCTGTATGTGTAACATAGGCTACGTATGGATGTGTGTGTGCAGGGACATCATGGTAATGCATGTGAGACCAGTAATGCGTGAACCACATGGATGGTGCATGTGTTCCAATGCAACATGGGGAGCAGCATGCGGAATGCACATATGAATGCATGCCTGTCCGGTGTCCGGACATTTCATCGAAAACAATTGGTCGACATTTTGTCCAACAAATGGTTGGATTTTTTTTTTATTTATATATATATTTTTAAGGTTGTAGTTTCGGGAAAAAAAGGGTTTTTTAGGAATAAAAGGCGGTTGGGCGGGGACCCCCCCAAAAAAAAAGGGTAAAAATAAAAAATAAAAAAAATGTGACCATTTGCTTTTTGACGAAATTGGTTCGACCATTTGTCCAGTCGACCAATTTTTTTTGATCAAATGTCTGGTAACCTGCCTGTCCCTGTTTTTGGACATGGATGGGGGGTGAGAGATAGGTGCTGCTCTCATGTACATGTATGGTGTACATGTCTGCGTGTCAGAGAAGTGTGTGTGTGACTTTGAAACACCATGGATGCATGATACATGTCCATGACGATGTGTAGATTCACTTATGCAGTCTAGTCACCCTTGTATCCACTGTGTCTGTGATGTACGAGCCATGATGCATGACTCTCCGGTGATGTGTGTGCATGGGATCAGTATGAGCCATGATGCATGTGAGTTTTAAGGCAACATTTATGTCAATAGAGGCCCTTGTACATGGATGCTGATGTTGATTGCATGCGCCGTGCCCGTTTCTGCATGTGTGTTGCCTGCATTGACCCAAGTGTTGTGGAAGGACAGGATGGAAGTGACGTTTGACAGTGCCACTCATGTGTTATTGCTTCCTGTCCAGGGGACTATTGCACAGTACCCTGATGCTTGTGTTCTATGTCTCCCTCTTCGCAGCGTCGAGTGAAGAAGAGGGCGGAGACGGTGCTGTGGAGCTAAGCAGCGGGGATGCCTCCACCGGGCGGTGACGCAAGGCCCAGCCACCCTCCCAGGAACTGCCATCATCCGGGAGCGAGGGGAATGGTGCCGCATCGGCCACTAAGGCTGTAGCGGAAGGGCCGGGTGAGCCCCCACAGGGGCTTGCAATGGTGGAAGATGGTGCGGAGACATCCAGGTTGGTGGTCTCCACAGAGGAGGAGGAGCCCGCTACTGAGCCGCACATGGGGCCTGGTGGGGGTAGTACCACTGGTGCAAGTGGTGTAGTCCAGGGCCAGGGTCAGGAGGCAGCACAGGTCGCCGCAGAGGGGCCTGTGTATGTCGCTGTCCCTGACCCTGTGACTGCACCACCATGGACCAGCAATCCCTGCGAGACCTTGGGGCCAGGGCAGAGGCCCGCCTCCAGGAGATTGACATGGAATTAGATGATGCCCTGGCCCACAACATCACAGAGTGAGCTGTAGGACTTGCCCGCCGCCATTGTATATAGTTAGTTAGTGTTAGGTTTCTTTTCTCTTTTCTTTTCTTTTGGGACGCTTGGACAATGCCCCAAGTTTTTGTATATAGTTCTTGATTAGGTAGTCTTTTTTATAGGTTTCATTTCATTTGTTGGGCTCATGGACCCTGGTTTCAATCTCTGCACGTAGTTGGACTGTGGATTTCTGCACAAATATTATTTTACTTCAGCATGGATCAATGGATTTTTAAATTTAGGTTTCCTTTGGATTTCATTTGGTGGATAAGGAGTTTTCACTGACTTTATTTTGGATGACTTTGGATTGTGACTTCATAATTTTTTTTTTTTTTGTACATGCATTCTTTTTTTTGATTTATATTATTTTCATGCTTTGATTCCATTTGCTTCATTTTGTGCACAACACATTTAGATTTCTTACTGCATGTCACAATGTTGGTTTGCACAATCACTGGCACACAGTGTGTGTGACGGACATGTGTTGATGTGCATAGTTGACTTTTGTTTTGTGACAAGAAATAAGCCTTTCAATGTGGGGTGGATGGGAAACTTGATTGTGTCTCAGGACTGGGGTGGCGTGCAGTGGGATTTTGGTGGACATGAGCCCCATGAATGTGCATCTTTATGACATGTTGGGTGGGGACATGTGTCAGGGCCTGCTGGCAGGTGCCCGTCATTGCAGGGTGGGTGGTGGCGCAGGGGGACATGTATCGGGCCAGCTGGCTGGTGTCCATCAATGCAGAGTGGGCGGGGGTGCAGGGGGACATGTGTCGGGGCCTGCTGGCAGGTGCCCCTCAATGCAGGATGGGAGGGGTGCAGGGGGACATGTGTCGGGGTCTGCTGGCAGGTGCCCGTCAATGCTTGGTGGGTGGGGGTGCAGGGGGACATGTGTCAGGGCCTGCTGGCAGGTGCCCTTCAATGCTGGGTGGGTGGGGGTTCAGGGGGACATGTGTCAGGGCCTGCTGGCAGGTGCCCGTCAATGCTGGGTGGGTGGGGGTAAAGGGGGACATGTGTCAGGACCTGCTGGCAGGTGCCCGTCAATGCTGGGTGGGTGGGGGTGCAGGGGGACATGTGTCGGGGCCTGCTGGCAGGTGCCCGTCAATGCTGGGTGGGTGGGGGTGCAGGGGGACATGTCTCAGGGCCTGCTGGCAGGTGCCCGTAAATGCAGGGTGGGTGAGGGTGCAGGGGGACATGTGACGGGGCCTGCTGGCAGGTGCCCATCAATGCTGGGTGGGTGGGGGTGCAGGGGGACATGTGTCAGGGCCTGCTGGCAGGTGCCCCTCAATGCAGGGTGGGTGAGGGTGCAGGGGGACGTGTCGGGGCCTGCTGGCAGGTGCCCATCAATGCAGGGTGGGTGAGGCTGCAGGGGGACATGAGTCGGGGCCTACTGGCAGGTGCCCATCAATGCAGGGTGGGTGAGGATGCAGGGGGACATGAGTCGGTGCTGACTGGTGCGTGGTGGCATGTGGGCTGGCTGGGGGGCATGGGTCGGGGCCTGCTGGCAGGTGCCCGTCAATGCAGGGTGAGTGGGGGCGCAGGGGGACATGTGTCGGGCCTGCTGGCAGGTGCCAGTCAATGCAGGGTGGGCGGGGGCGCAGGGGGACATGTGTCGGGGCGTGCTGGCAGGTGCCCGTCAATGCTGGGTGGGCGGGGGTGCAGGGGGACATGTGTCGGGGCCTACTGGCAGGTGCCCCTCAATGCAGGATGGGAGGGGTGCAGGGGGACATGTGTCGGGGTCTGCTGGCAGGTGCCCGTCAGTGCTTGGTGGGTGGGGGTGCAGGGGGATATGTGTCAGGGCCTGCTGGCAGGTGCCCTTCAATGCTGGGTGGGTGGGGGTTCAGGGGGACATGTGTCAGGGCCTGCTGGCAGGTGCCCGTCAATGCTGGGTGGGTGGGGGTAAAGGGGGACATGTGTCAGGACCTGCTGGCAGGTGCCCGTCAATGCTGGGTGGGTGGGGGTGCAGGGGGACATGTGTCGGGGCCTGCTGGCAGGTGCCCGTCAATGCTGGGTGGGTGGGGGTGCAGGGGGACATGTCTCAGGGCCTGCTGGCAGGTGCCCGTAAATGCAGGGTGGGTGAGGGTGCAGGGGGACATGTGACGGGGCCTGCTGGCAGGTGCCCGTCAATGCTGGGTGGGTGGGGGTGCAGGGGGACATGTGTCAGGGCCTTCTGGCAGGTGCCCTTCAATGCTGGGTGGGTGGGGGTTCAGGGGGACATGTGTCAGGGCCTGCTGGCAGGTGCCCGTCAATGCTGGGTGGGTGGGGGTGCAGGGGGACATGTCTCAGGGCCTGCTGGCAGGTGCCCGTCAATGCTGGGTGGGTGGGGGTGCAGGGGGACATGTGTCGGGGCCTGCTGGCAGGTGCCCGTCAATGCAGGGTGAGTGGGGGCGCAGGGGGACATGTGTCGGGCCTGCTGGCAGGTGCCAGTCAATGCAGGGTGGGCGGGGGCGCAGGGGGACATGTGTCGGGGCGTGCTGGCAGGTGCCCGTCAATGCTGGGTGGGCGGGGGTGCAGGGGGACATGTGTCGGGGCCTACTGGCAGGTGCCCCTCAATGCAGGATGGGAGGAGTGCAGGGGGACATGTGTCGGGGTCTGCTGGCAGGTGCCCGTCAGTGCTTGGTGGGTGGGGGTGCAGGGGGATATGTGTCAGGGCCTGCTGGCAGGTGCCCTTCAATGCTGGGTGGGTGGGGGTTCAGGGGGACATGTGTCAGGGCCTGCTGGCAGGTGCCCGTCAATGCTGGGTGGGTGGGGGTAAAGGGGGACATGTGTCAGGACCTGCTGGCAGGTGCCCGTCAATGCTGGGTGGGTGGGGGTGCAGGGGGACATGTGTCGGGGCCTGCTGGCAGGTGCCCGTCAATGCTGGGTGGGTGGGGGTGCAGGGGGACATGTCTCAGGGCCTGCTGGCAGGTGCCCGTAAATGCAGGGTGGGTGAGGGTGCAGGGGGACATGTGACGGGGCCTGCTGGCAGGTGCCCGTCAATGCTGGGTGGGTGGGGGTGCAGGGGGACATGCGTCAGGGCCTTCTGGCAGGTGCCCCTCAATGCAGTGTGGGTGAGGGTGCAGGGGGACGTGTCGGGGCCTGCTGGCAGGTGCCCATCAATGCAGGGTGGGTGAGGCTGCAGGGGGACATGAGTCGGGGCCTACTGGCAGGTGCCCATCAATGCAGGGTGGGTGAGGATGCAGGGGGACATGAGTCGGTGCTGACTGGTGCGTGGTGGCATGTGGGCTGGCTGGGGGGCATGGGTCGGGGCCTGCTGGCAGGTGCCCGTCAATGCAGGGTGAGTGGGGGCGCAGGGGGACATGTGTCGGGCCTGCTGGCAGGTGCCAGTCAATGCAGGGTGGGCGGGGGCGCAGGGGGACATGTGTCGGGGCGTGCTGGCAGGTGCCCGTCAATGCTGGGTGGGCGGGGGTGCAGGGGGACATGTGTCAGGGCCTGCTGGCAGGTGTCCCTCAATGCAGGGTGGGTGGGGGTGCAGGGGGACATGTGTCAGGGTCTGCTGGCAGGTGCCCGTCAATGCTGGGTGGGTGGGGGTGCAGGGGGACATGTGTCGGGGCCTGCTGGCAGGTGCCCTTCAATGCAGGGTGGGTGGGGGTTCAGGGGGACATGTGTCAGGGCCTGCTGGCAGGTGCCCGTCAATGCTGGGTGGGTGGGGGTGCAGGGGGACATGTGTCGGGACCTGCTGGTAGGTGCTCGTCAATGCTGGGTGGGTGGGGGTGCAGGGGGACATGTGTCGGGGCCTGCTGGCAGGTGCCCGTCAATGCTGGGTGGGTGGGCAGGGGGACATGTCTCGGGGCCTGCTGGCAGGTGCCCGTAAATGCAGGGTGGGTGAGGGTGCAGGGGGACATGTGACGGGGCCTGCTGGCAGGTGCCCGTCAATGCTGGGTGGGTGGGGGTGCAGGGGGACATGTGTCGGGGCCTGCTGGCAGGTGCCCCTCAATGCAGGGTGGGTGGGGGTCCAGGGGGACGTGTCGGGGCCTGCTGGCAGGTGCTCAACAATGCAGGGTGAGTGGGGCTGCAGGGGGACATGAGTCGGGGCCTGCTGGCAGGTGCCCATCAATGCAGGGTGGGTGGGGATGCAGGGGGACATGAGTCGGTGCTCACTGGTGCGTGGTGGCATGTGGGCTGGCTGGGGAGCATGGCCAGGGTGGATGAGCTGCCTACGGGACATGACCAGGGGTGCAGGGTAGTACCCTGTGGTGTGGGCTGGCTGCAGGGGCTGGAGAGGGGGTACAGGGCACACCTGGGAGGACACACACTGCAAAATCACATTTGGAACTCCCTGCACACCCCTCAGAATACACGTAACCCTCTCGCACAAGGCCTGTCGCATGTGATTCTCCACACGTACCCCCGAAATACACGTACCTGCTCACACAAGGCCTGTCATGTGTGATTCTCCACGCGCACCCCCGAAATACACGTACCACGATTGCACAGGGCCTATCACATGTGATTCTCCATGCACACCCCCGAAATACACATACCCCAATTGCACAAGGCCTATTGTGTGTGATTCTCCACGCGCACCCCCATAATACATGTTCCCCGCTCGCATAAGGCCTGTCGCGTGTGATTCTCCATGCGCACCCCTGAAATACATGTACCCCGCTCGCACAAGGACTGTCGTGTGTGATTCTCCACGCGCACCCCCAAAATACACGTACCCTGCTCGCACAGGGCCTATCGCGTGTGATTCTCCATGCGTACCCCCGAAATACACGTACCCCGCACGCACAGGGCCTGTCGTGTGTGATTCTCCATGCGCACCCCCGAACTACACATACCCCGCTCGCACAGGGCCTATCGCGTGTGATTCTCCATGCGCACCCCCGAAATAAGTGTACCCCGCTCGCACAGGGCCTATCGCGTGTGATTCTCCACGCGCACCCCTCAGAATACACGTAACCCTCTTGCACAAGGCCTGTCGCATGTGATTCTCCACACGTACCCCCGAAATACACGTACCTGCTCACACAAGGCCTGTCATGTGTGATTCTCCACGCGCACCCCCGAAATACACGTACCACGATTGCACAGGGCCTATCACATGTGATTCTCCATGCACACCCCCGAAATACACGTACCCCACTTGCACAAGGCCTATTGCGTGTGATTCTCCACGCGCACCCCCATAATACACGTTCCCCGCTCGCACAAGGCCTGTCGCGTGTGATTCTCCATGCGCACCCCTGAAATACATGTACCCTGCTCGCACAAGGACTGTCGTGTGTGATTCTCCACGTGCACCCCCAAAATACACAGACCCTGCTCGTACAGGGCCTATCGCGTGTGATTCTCCATGTGTACCCCCGAAATACACGTACCCCGCACGCACAGGGCCTGTCGTGTGTGATTCTCCATGCGCACCCCCGAACTACACATACCCCGCTCGCACAGGGCCTATCGCGTGTGATTTTCCATGCGCACCCCCGAAATAAACGTACCCCGCTCGCACAGGGCCTATCGCGTGTGATTCTCCATGCGCAGCCCCAAAATACATGTACCCCGCTCACACAAGGCCTGTTGCATGTGATACTCCACGCGCACCCCCGAAATACACGTACCGGCTCGCACAAAGCCTGTCGCGTGTGATTCTCCTTGCGCACCCCTGAAATACAAGTACCCCGCTCACGCAGGACCTGTCATGTGTGATTCGCCACCCGCACCCCCGAAATACACATACCCCACTCGCACAAGCCCTTTCGCATACCCCGCTTGCACAAGGCCTGTCACGTGTGATTCTCAATGCGCACCCCCGAAATACACGTATCCCGCTCGCACAAGGCCTGTCATGTACCCTGCTCGCACAAGGACTGTCGCATGTGATTCTCAACGTGCACCCCCGAAATACACATACCCCGCTCGCACAAGGCCTGTCACGTACCCCGCTTGCACAAGGCCTGTCATGTGTGATTCTCCATGTGCACCCCCGAAATACACGTACCCCACTCGCACAGGGCCTATCGCGTGTGATTCTCCACACGCACCCCCGAAATACACATACCCCGCTCGCACAGGGCCTATCGCGTGTGATTCTCCACGCGCACCCCCGAAATACACGTACCCCACTTGCACAGGACCTATCGCGTGTGATTCTCCATGCGCACCCCGCTGCGAGCGGGGTTCGTGTATTCAGAGGGGTGCGCAGGGAGTTTTACAGACGTTTTTGTGGTTGGGGGCTGTATGCTGGTCCACTGGCCTGTGCGCCATGTGCGGGATTTGTGTGCTGTTCATGGCGCATGGGGCGGTGTTGGGGGCATAACTGGCGGTGCTGCAGGTTCGCTGCACCACTCTGCGCCAGGGCTAGTTATGGATGTTAGAATCCATGAATATGCTGTGTGCGGAAATGGATTTTGGCGCACGCGGCTGGTGCAGACTGCCGCACGCGCACACTGTGCGCCAGCCGCATGTGCCACTTGTGCGCTTATTTCTATGAATTACCCCCTAAGTGTTTTGCTACAGTTATACTGTTATTTCTCCCATCTTTTAATATTCTAATTTTTTAGATAGCTATGTGTGTAAAAAAAAGAATTTAGATAGCAGACAGGTTTGGAAGTGACAGTTGATTATAGCAGATGGGAAAAATAATAGTTCATTTTATAGGTTATACAGGTTAAGTGGCAGTTACTCTGTTTATATGCATTCATAAGAGTTGTACATGCACTGTGCATAAAATATGCATACCTGTAGTTTGTATTCATGCATGTGGATATGTGGCAGAGGAAGGTCCCAGCTAATGAAAGAGATCTACCACCAAGTGGTTGCTTGGAGAAGCGAGTGACCCTAAGGGAGTTGGAGGCGGATGAGTATGAGGGAAGAGCTCGAGCACGCACATATTAAGGAAAAGACAGTTGCAGGTATTGAAGCCCCAGGGTCCAGAAGGCCTTGTGCATAATGATGAGGGTTTTTACATTATCCCTTGCAGTTACTGGGAGCCAGTGCAGACATTTTAGTCCCGGAGAGATACCATCCCTGGGCTTGAGGCCAAGTATGAGGTGCACAGTCTTCTGCTGGATGAGTTGCAGAGGGTGTATAGCAGAAGCAGGCACATTTTGACCGAGTCTGTTGCAATAGTGGTGCCTACAGAAAACCACAGCTGTGGAGACAGTGAGGTTTTGGGACTTTGCTTTGCGTTGCTTATATACATTCAGTACTGCTTTTGAAGCCACATTTTACAATTTCTGTAAGACATGGGTTAGTGGGGAAAATAATTCATACTATTGTCGGAAGGAAAGAAGAAAGTTCCTGTTGCGATATTACAATGTGTATCTGGGGAAATGGAAACGTTGCAAGCATATGTAATTGACGTGTCACTTCATGGTAGTGGATGGGAGAAAAAACCAGTAACATTTTTACAAACGTAATGGACGCTCAGTGGCACATACCATGCGCACAGTTACTTATAACAGAGTTGGACACTTTTTGAAGATATAATATTCATACATCCACTTTGTGGTGATTGCTTTTCAAGTGGATGAATGTTGATGCGCTCATTTTGCATTATTTTACTGAAATTTCTATGGGACGTGCTTTACAATGACACACCACTTAGAACCTTACTGTGCAACGGTACATATGAAGTGTTGTACAGAAATTACAGTGTAAAATGCTAACGTCTTGAATGCCATTGGTGGATGCGTGTGACTATTTAACAGTCCCGAATGAGGTAGTGATGGACAAGAAATAGTGCACAGAGAAGAAAGACTCCACCTGCTTTACTGGGGATTGGCCCTTACGGAACTTGGGGAAGTGTACATGCCACATTCTGCGCTTGTAAACATGGTGGTAATGGAAATGGGATTGTGGGCATTGTCCAAATAGGTGTTCAGGTTGTGCCTCGCGGGAAAGGGCAGCAATAGGAAGAAAGACTCCTCCTGCTTTACTAGGGCACGGCCCTTGCGGTACTTGGGGAAGTGCACATGCCACATTCTGCGCTTCTCACCATACTGGCCAATGGAAATGGGACTGTGGGGATTGTCCAATCAGATGCTCAGAGTGTTCCTCGCGGGAAAGGGCAACAATAGGAAGAAGGACTCCTCCTGCTTTACTGGGGCGCAGCCCTCGCGGTACATGGGGAAACGCGCGTGCCATATTCTGCGCTCCTCACCTTGCTGGCAAATGGAAATCGGACTGTGGGGATTGTCCAATCAAGTGCTCAGGGTGTGCGTCACAGGACAGAGCAGTGATAGCTTTTTCATTACTTTGTGTAGTGCAGCTGGGAAACATGGCAAGATGCACCGTTTTCATCGTGGGTGATGCCTTTGTGGAAGATCTATTCCTGTATGCCCTCCAAAAAGGCTTGTGTGCCAATTTCGATTTGGATGGAGTGGTCGCTTTGTGGTGCAGTGTCGATGCGTGTGTTTCGGCGATGTGCTTGCAGAATGTCGATGCATGGCCAGTTCTGCAACTGTACATGTTGTGGTCTTGCACTTTGGAGCCTTCTTTTTGGATTCCATGCCTTGTTCATGTGTTTCCGTCAACTCAAGGAGATGTTAAAAGTCGTGCAGCGCATTTGTCCCACTGCCAAGGTGCTTTGCTCATGTATACCACCGAGAATAGTATGGGACTATTCCACTGATTCCTGTCGCCAGCCAGAAGTCGTAAGGGGTCTCATCAACAGAAGCATGTTTGACTTACTTAGTGCTGCTGGGATGTTCTCCTGTGAGTATGAGAACATGGGTTCTTGATATATAAAACTTTTTAAAGCAAATGGAATGTCTTTGTTGACCAGTGGCAATGATATTTTGTTTCACAATATACCGGCTGCACTGAAGACCATACTGTAATAATGTGAGCTGATGTACACAACACAAAAATACATATACAAAACGCAAAAAAAGTGTGTCAATGGAAGCACCTTAAAAAAAAATGCTCTTTTCAGAGCTGCCACAACTAACGACGTCCCCTGCCCTGGTTGAAATGTATTCCTCCCACTCCCGTACGCACACAGCACGAAAAGTCCATGGACATTGTCATAGTTGCAGGCTTGCACGTGTTACATATACCTCTTTTGCAGATGATGGTCAAAGAAATGGGCCTGTAGAGGCTACAGGATTGGTCAATAAGGATTCTGGGTGTGGTTTTTATGCACAGACTGTGGTACATGGTGTATTTGTTGACATAAATGCATAGGGTGCGGTTATGGCTGTGTGTTTCATGAGCCACAGTGTACAGGATTTGGGGGAGTTCTAAATACTTTGATTGAAAGTGCATGGAAAACACTGTGCAATGGCTGCTCATTTTGGATTATATCATGTGGATGTGTACTGCTATGGAGTGCCTACAACAAAGCGACTGATTTCGGTTTGCTGTGTGACACTTTGGTGATGCGCAATCATGCCGACATTATTGTTCTTCATTGTGGAGGGAAAATTGCACAGAATGTTACACAAGTTTCAATGCCGTTTGCGATAAAGGAGGCTCTTGCCCAGGCCATGTGAATGTTTCCATTTCCTGCATAAGTTTTGATGGCATTACACAGAGACCGATGTGGCTGCGTTATTTTTCATTTGGTCCGCAAATGGAGAAAGCGCTGTACATTGTGAAGAAGTCTATTTGTGCCTTTCTACGACATGTGCCAATGGCGTACTTCACACATGGGATTATGACATTTCACAGCACCAACAGTTTTCCAAACCAATAACGTTCATCTTACTATTCCTTCCATCCCGATTTCTGCATGCCCTATCCAAATTTCCTTGCTGCCCTTCTTAAAAGTAGTGGAAGAATTGTTGTAGTAAGTGTTGCGCACTTACACTCTTCAAAAAGCTCTGCAACACGTAAAGAAACCTCTTTCTACAGCGAACCCCTTTCTACCTGATTCCACTACAGTGTTTTGTGCATGTCACTCCTCCCTTTATTTTGCACATATTGTGTGGAGTGTATATCGTGCGCCACACCGTGCATCCGTTCATTGGCAATTCCATTGGTCAACACTGAAAGGAGCTTCGTTTATTTCCCTTTTTTCCCTTCCCAGGTCCTTTCTATATATTTTGGTCTTCTAACACACGCCACAGAAGGAACAACAGGTAAGACCCGGTACGGAAAGGGCAGCACCTGCATGGATACATAGGGAATGGGCAAAGAGAGGGAAATATTAGGTGGTCCTCACCTACATAGGTGCCAGTCATTGTCATGCTCGCAGACGGACCCTTCCCACACACTTCCAAGTACCGTCCCTCTGTAGAGTAGCACATTGAACTACATGCACAATGCAATGCCCTTTGCCGGTTAAGCATCTGCCCTACAGCAGTGCCCTGTTCTTGGCTGCAGCAGATGTGGAAAATGCACAGTTTCATTACGTGGAGCAGGAAGATAATTATTCAGCGTGACCACTGCAGCCGCAGTACTTTTCTAGTGACCACTGACATTGTTTGTGCTCTGAAGTTTCTGCTGTTTGCTTACTTGCCTTTACATGCACTAGTATGTGCATGACCAAGCCACACCAGCTTTTCCATTTTGCAGACTAACTACAAACTGTCACACCTGCAGATACATGTTTTCTTCAACTGTACGACCCGCAGGCGACCCCTTGACACTTCCTGTCACAATTCTCAGTGCAGCGACAGTGTGTCTGTTTCATGGGTCATGGAAAGGCAAGCAGCACATCAATCAAATTCATGCAACATTTAACACGGTCACGTTACACTGGAGGTTGCTGTTCCTTGTTTACCAATGGGACTCATCCAGCCAGGCATGCTGCAGCCATACATTGGTAGGTTTGCACAGCCACCCACGTAGTCAGCAGGAGTACTTGAAATGTGGTAGCCTACCATATGAATTGGTAGGGCTGGCGACAGGGGCAGTGTTATCAGCACACAGAGGATGCCCTACACATGGGTATAAGTGTGCAACAGATACACGTGAAAGGCCACAACTAGTAAAACATGTATTAGAAGATGTTGCCATACGGCCACTAATGGAGTCCTACGGATACCTGCAGTGTAATTGCACATACGCTGGCCACGTGCAGTCTCCCTAGGAAACATCCATATTGCTCACCTGCAGTCATATCGGACAGTACTGTGTGGCACAGATTCACCATGCAATGTTAACAAAAAAAGAGAAACCACTCAAACATTATCCAACACTTACCATGTACATCTGTAATTGCTAAGATACACCAACTGTATTATGAAAAAGAAGGGTAGCACAAATGGATACATACACCAGAGAATTTTGCCTTTCCACAAGTTCATCATGAGGGCAGCCAAGGAATCAGTGACAACCCGTTGTTAACGGGACTTTATGGTTCAGTTGCAGAACAAAAAACATATCATCTTTAGAGAAAACACTATGCTAAACAATGTTGAATGTACAGTGCCCTACTAAAAACCTATGAAATTCACTAACAAAAAACATTGTTAAAGGGATGTTATGGTTAAGTTGCACTACTACAAACCTATCCCCTTTTACTGCAAAAGCTATCCTAAAGGAAGGGTCTGGTTACAGTGGCCTACTAAAAACCTATCAAATTCAGTGATAAAATGTTGGTGAAGGGGCGCTATGCTTCAGTTGCCCTAAGATCAACCTCGCAACTTCAGTGCAAAAACTTTTGTTACAGGACCGTTACATTTACTTTGCACTAACAACAACCTATCCAGACTATGATTACAAGTAAAATCGGAAAACCCCAGAGATTCACCAGTTATGGTAAACTAAGTAACCATAACTCGCGCCACCACCGTGCACTGCTAAGACTAACACCCAGGACATCAAAGATGACAACACAAATGCCATTGATAATATTTTTTCAACTGTGTTGAAAAAAAATACTTACAAAAATAAACATACTTCTACTATGTCTTGTTAGATTCAGATGTTGAATCTGCAAATAAACATTTTGCAGAGTTCTATAGTAGTTTTTTAATGCAGGTGGCTGTGAGTAACAGATGTGTACTCTGAGAGTTCAAGAGTACATCTGAAGTGTTGAACTGAGATTATAGGGTTACATGTAGAGTTTCTGGATCTGATTTGTGGATGGATGTGTGACTGTCTGAAAGCAGCCACTATGGGAGTGTTACAAACATACAAATAAAAAGGGTAGAAGAGTTTGCTTGTGCTGTGGTGTCCGTGGACATGACAATAGTCTGCAGTCCTGCACTTGCCATCTGGGTCTTTTAAGGATGCCTGCCATGGAAAGGGGGCTGCAGAGACTGCGGACATTGGGGGATTAGCAGATTGTTGTGGTTGTGGTGAAGACAAGTAGCAAGAGTTATCTTTTTTGTGTGCAGTGAAGATGTCTATGGCGTTGATGATGAAGCAGAGTGTCTGGATGGTGGGCGATTCTTGGATCCATTGGTTAAAGGTGTCTTGTGAGCAGTGTAGATTACTTGTGAATCTTAGATTTGAAGAATTTGAAGTTTCCTGGTATGGAGTTTGAGAAATGAAGTGGGTGGAATTGTTCCCGATTGCGAGAGTATGGTTACTTTAAGGCATCCATACATCATTGTAGTTCAATGTGGAGGCAAAGGTTTGGGCTACGTCACTTGCATGTCCTTACAGTTTTCTGTGAAGGATACATTTGCAAAGTTAATGGAACTGTTTCCACAATCGAAAATATTTTTTTCTCAGCGTTTGAAGACAAATGTGGAAACGTTCTAATTTATTTTGTCCAGAAATCGAGAAAGCAAGGCGCAATGTACACAAAACTGTATGTGCTTTTTTGCAGGACATTGGAATGACATATTTTCACAATAAAAGTTTGATATTGTGAATATTTTCGAAGACATGCAGTGCATTTGACTGATGCTGAAAGTCAGATTTTCCTTTTGAATATCCAAAATGCATTGAAACAGTTTGTCCTTACTTTAAAATGCAATATCAAAAAGGATATCATTCCTTAGTTCTATGTATATTAGAGGTAAGTGAAGACCAATTTCAGAGTACATTTGATAGGGGACACTACACTGGTGAGCACCAGTGCTGCATACTATGGTTCCTGATTCACAAAACATTTTCCAATCGCCCTGCACCATTATAAAGCACTTCTGTGAATTAGGCCCTATGTTTGTAAGGTAGCATGGAAACTGATAGAGGATTGTATTAATGTATAGTCCTAACTGGTTAAAGAACTGAATCTACAGAATTTGTCCATCTTGTCCTCTGAGCTTATTGTAATACCATACGCCATCAAGCAGCAATTGGCTTTCAATTAAATTTGGTGGTGACCTTATAGTTAATAAGCTTGGTAGAGGTTGCATGATGAACGTGTGCAGCGACTAGCCATCTGGTGTGATGTGACTGTTTTATTTTTGCAAAGAGTGATAGTAGATTGATAATAAACAAACAAACATTGTTGATGTGATATGTATTTTAATATTTGAAATAAGTATGTGTCTCTTTTTAATTGTCCTTTTATGTTAACCAAATGCACAATAAAAAATAAAAAGGAAACCGTTTTTGTGAACATGTGAAATATGTAGTGAAGTATTATTTAGTAACACTGAGGACATCACAGATGGCATCACAAATGTCATTGATGACTACACTGATGACATCACATATCTGGACAACTTGTTTTTTGTTCACTGGCATATCTAGGCAAGTTGTTTTTGTTCACTAACAGTGAGACATCACATATTTGGGTGAATTTGTTGGGTTTTTTCGATTTTACCTTGTAACCATAATGTCCCTTTAACAAAATTGTTTCACTGAATTTGAAAGGTTTTCATCTGTGCAACTTAACCATAATGTCCCTTTAACAAAGTGTATACACTGAAAAACGTTATGGTTAAGTTGCTCCAATAAAAACCTATGAAATATAGTGAACAAACTTTGTTAAAGGGACGGTATGGTTACACGTGAAATTAAAAAAGAACCTGAAATTTCCCTTGTTATGGTAATCTAAGCAACCATAAACTGTGTCACAACCGTGCACTGCCAAAGGCCATGGTCAGTGACATGGTAAATATTTGGGAGTCTTATTTATTTTGACTGCATGTTTCCAGATTTCTTACATGGGAGACAGTTGAGAAAAAAATAAAATTGTTAAAAAAAAAACTCAATACGAAAAGGAGTGTGGTTGTTAAAATGGAGAATTTAAGAAGAAATGTAACGAAGTAAAAGGTTTACTATTTATTTACATTACATACATATGTATCCAGTGAAAAAACGTTGTTGAAGGGACGCTATGGCTCCAAGTAAAATCAAACAACTCCGGAATTTCTCCAGCTATGGTAAGGTTAGCAACTTTAACTTGCGCCATCCATGGCATCAAAAATGACATCACAAATGTAATTGATTACATCACTGATAGCATCACATATGTGGGCCACTTGTTATTTTTCATTGCTATGTCTTGGCCAATTGTTTTTGTTCAATGACAGTAAGAATTGTATAATTGAAATTGCGCTTTATATCTAGACATCAACCTTATCCTATGTTGTTAAGGTTCTTTCTTTGGTATATGGCCTCAGCTCATGGTGGACATACATGGGGAAATAAGTATCCCTTAAACACACAATACAATCTAATACAATTGTAATTTTCTAGTGATGTTCTTTCTTTCCTCCTTACTGGTGTTTCCCTGTATATGCCTCAGATTCCTATGCATTGTGGCTCTTCATATGTATTGTTTGTAGTAACACGAGTGTGTAGCAAGTCTTGTATTGTTAGCTGTTAATTCCAAGTTTTACATTAGTCAAGATTCTGATAGCCTCGCATTCATTATGTTACTGACCAATATTACCAAAATACTGTTTTCCTTTGGTACATTCTGCAACCATTGCCCATGCGTATGTATAATTAGGTTATTTTATTAACAAGAATACTCCAATATAACATTTTGTTTAAACAAGTACATTTTTTAATAAGTACTTCATGAGAGGTCTCCTGATCATCACTGATATGTTGCTACCAACATTATAGACACAACCCCTTGTATAGACGTTTCATCAGAATGAATTTGATATGTGATTTTATCAGGGATGTCATCAATGACATTTGTGATATCTTCTTTGATGTCCTTGATGTTAGTCTTAGGAGTGTATGGTGGTGGCATGAGTTATGGTTGCTTAGCTTACCATACTGGTGACTTTCTTGGGGATTAACGTCCGGTTAACAAACCTTTTTCACTGAATTTCATAGTTTTTTATTACTGCAACTTAACCTCAACATCCCTTTAACCACATTTTTTTACTGAATGTCATAGGTGTTTACCAGTGCACCCTAAATTTCTACAACTTCCTAATTTCATAGTCACCCCAAATATAACATCATTTTCTGCCAATCTAGGAAGTTTCAAGAGAAAACTGTGCCATTCCCATCTTCTAGCAACATTCTCAACACTTCTCTCAACTTCCTACAACTTTTCACACTGTTTTTGATTCGCCAATTTCCGCAAACGTCTGACGTCACAGCAGACTTTCCGTACAGATTCCCGGTGCCACAAGTGTGCACCGTGATGATGTGTTTGCGAACCTGTATGTGCTTTGTGGACATTTTGAAACTGCATTTAAAGCAGATTGAGGAAGTTTCAAGCTGGAAGTTTACCCTTGCACAGCTCCTAGGCCTATTGTTACTCATTTTCATTCTGCAATCCAGGAGAAAGCACCTTCTTGAAAGAGTATTAGCACACCTGCTATTTAACTTGAAAAATGGCAGCCACCAAAACCGACACCACACCATCAGCTTGATGGCGTGGACAAGGGAAAAGGTGCAATGATGCAGAGGAGGATCAGGAGGACCAGAAAGATGATATAGAGGAAATGCATACTTCAAGAACCCAGAGAGAATCATGGGTGGGGTGGTTCTTTAAGACATACTAGGGCTACCAAAGGCTCGGGCTAAAAATGTTGAATGCATTGAATGCGGATTCATACTCAGTCATGGACATTTTTGGTACCATGTCCATGTGCCACCACACCCGTTCATACCACCCAGGTACCCTGAGAAAGGCTGTTCCTTTCTCAAGAAGTAGTAGGCTGTCTTCCTCTACCTCATCTTCCTCAACCGCTACTGCCACCACAGAGGCTACTCCTGTGGGGCAGAAGATCCCACAATTACCTTGTAAGTCATAAAAAAGTAATAGACAATTGTATACTTGGAAAAAAGGTAAAAGGACAGAAACAATCCATGGAGCTTCATGACTATCCACAGTCTGCGCAATCACCTTTCCAGGCCAAGCATCATTAAAAGACCTGGAAGGCACATGCACACTATCGCACATGACAGCCCTTCTACCCTTTTTACATGTATGTTTGTAACACTCCCTCATTGCCTGTTTTCAAACAGTCACACATCCATTCACCAATCACTTCCACAAACTCCACAAGTAACCCTAACAACATATTAAACATCCACTCACCAACTGCCACTTAACAATGTTCTAGAAATCTTTTGTATCTGCATTTTCCTTACTTATACAAACAAATTGTACACAATGCTGCTATAAATGCACTTATGCATTGTGCAGTGAGACAAGTGCATTCATAGAAGGGGAAGTAGGGATGGGAAAGTGCTGATGGGAGCCCGGATGGGAAGTGCCAATGGATGCCAAAGTGTGAGGCCACTGGCTAAGTGCTGGGGTGGAGGAGACCCAAGGGTGGGGTGCACAGCCGCCAAGTGGTAGGCTCGCAAGAGCAGTGCTGAAGGGGGTACTGGTGGGGACTAGGTATAGGTTGTGGAACCTGTGAGGTTCATGGGGGACAAGGTCACCAGTCTCAGTGGCAGTGGTATGAGTTAGCAGGGAAGGGACAGAGGGAAAGAGGAAGAACAAAGCAGAGTTCTGAGAAATTTCCTGGACTTTAGAAAGTCTGGGTCAAGTTTGAGAGGAGCATTGAGGCTGTTCCAAAGAGAGGCACCA
Source organism: Ambystoma mexicanum (assembly GCF_040938575.1). Lineage (NCBI taxonomy): Eukaryota > Metazoa > Chordata > Amphibia > Caudata > Ambystomatidae > Ambystoma > Ambystoma mexicanum. The sequence goes on from NC_090937.1 coordinate 1,011,319,891, forward strand.
GCCAAAGAGAGAAACCTGCTTCACGCTCTGTTTGGAAAAGCGTTTGACAATCAGAGAATGGGAGTTAGAGGAGCTGAGGGCTGTGGAAGGGGATTATTTAGGGAGAGAAAGTTGGAGATAACGCTGTCCCAGTTTTCAGACAGTCTTGTCGATTATACAGACAGTCTTCAATTTCATCATTGTGGTCACCAGGAGCCAGTGTAGAGATTTTAGGGCTCCAGAGATTCAATCCATTTACCTGGATTCCAACCTCAACATGACTCACCAAACCAACCACATTGCCTCCACATCAGGTTTTGCCACTAAGCTCATCACCGCCAGCAGATCATTCCTGTGCTGAAATAACAGCTCGAAGTTGCCCAAGCCCTAATCTGTTCAAAACTGCTTTGCAGTACCTCTGCTAAAAAATCTCTGCAAACTCCAATCGATCCAAAACAATGCACTAAGATCAGAACTTGACATCAAAAAGCTTGAACAATATCCGCAGCCAGGAAAGCCACTCACTGGCTTCTGGTCCAGGACAGGATCAAGTTCAAGATCTTATCCATCACGTACTAATGCCTTTTGAAAAACGCCCCTTCCTACCTCGCAACCAAAATCTCAAGAATCACAACAACAAGGCCACAATGCTCAGCCTAAAAATACTGCCTCTTCATTCCATGATTCAACTGCACAAGAGGGGGGTGGAGCCAGCTTACCAGTCTGTGCCCCTGCCCTCTGGAATGAGCGCCCTTGCCACCTCTGTGATGAACCCTCCTACAGCAGCTCAAAACCTACCTCATACTAAGAACCCTCTGGATAACCCCTTTGTGTCCTCTCAACTTCCCCCTGTCTAATTGTAAACAGCACCAATATGCCCTCAGGCTTTGTGTGCTTCTATAAATGCCAAATAAAATAAATAAAGATCCCTGGGCTTGAGGCCAAGGATATATCTTGCAGCCCTACTCTAGATTAGTTGAAGGGGCATAGGGAACAACGGGGGAGTTTGAGGAAGAGACTGTTGCAGCAGTCCAGTCTAGACAGGACCAGGGCTGTACAAACGTTGAGCTTCTGAGGGAATGCATGTAAGGAGGCGAAGCTGAAAGTGAGTCTTCTTGACAAGGTCCAAGATGTAAGGAATGAAGGAGAGAGAGGAAGCCAAGGTGACCCCAAGTTTTTTGGCCTTCCAGGATGGTGATGGTAGAGTGCCAAGGAGAGCTGCCAGAGGGTAGGAGGGAAACTCGCCACAGGTGTCCAAATAAAAAGGATTTCCATCTTACTGCATTGAGAGAGAGATTGTTAGCCGCACACAATGACTGGATGGGGGTCAGACAATCAGCGATAAAAGACAGGGAACAGAAAGTACTACAGGGAAGTTTCAAGGAAGCTGTGTGTCATCATCATAACACCAGAAATGAGAAGAGACGGGTGACATCTGATGAGCCAGAAGGACGAGATAGATATTGAAGAGCCACTTCAATAGTATAGGACTCTGTGGGACACTGCAGGTAGAGCGTGAGTTGCTGGAGGAGAAACTGACCAGTTGCAGCTGGGGAGGGCGATTAGTGAGGAAACAGGTCAGCCAGTCCAGTGCCCGATCCGTGAAGCTGTTTAATGAGGATAGAATGGCTGACTGTGTAGAAGGCAGTCTAGAGATCAAGTAGCACGATCCTCAATTGTCCTAAAATCATAAATACCAGATGCACTTCAATTTTATCATTCCACCATATTACAAAAAAATTGTATACTCCCTTTATAGTACCTATAATAACTGGGTGTGGTGGCTCATTAAGACAATTAGGGGTGTACCAAAATCTTGGGCTGCCAAGGTTCATTGCATTGAGTGTAGGGTCATACTCAGTCATGGACAAACTGGCCAGTACTCTTTTCTGATTACCTCCATGTGATGCCACATTGGCTCCCACCACCTCTGTGCTCTGAGAGAGGTTCTACCTTTCTCAGGGAGACATAGGTTAACGTCCACTACCCCATCTTCCTCAACCGCTCCTGCCACAACACAGGCTACTCCTGTGGGGCTTTGGATCCCACCGGCTGCCTCGCAAGCCATACAGAATGATGTTGACCCTTACGTTTCGAGGGCCAAAATACTCTGTACTTGGATACACTGCTCTGCAGGGGGCAGCAGTTTCAGAGTGCTTTCAAGGCAGCGGTCAAGGAGCATGAGAAACAGTGCCACCGGCCTTAATTCTAAGGCACTCCAAGCATCTTCCCCTGTCCATCTACCCCTCTGTGTCTTTGGTTGGTGCCCATGCCTCCTTTCCCTCCCCCACCTTACCTGCTGACCTCTCCTACAAAAAACAAAATCCCCAACAAATATAAAAGCCTGAAAGACAAAAAAAAGGTTTCAATAGGATCCACCTTTCATAGTCAAAAATGAGAGCTAAAAATAAAAATCACATGACCTTTTGTAGTCTACATAGTTCGAGTACAGTACAAAAGTTTGCAGACACCAGAAAAATTCCAGGTATGAGGGTTGGGTATTAAAATCAGTTAACTTGTTTTTCTTCCAAAAATGGTGGCTCTTAAAATAACCTTTTGGTGGAAGGGGTTACATACTGAACTGACAGGTATTCTACTGAACTTAATCATTTTATTAACTTTCACAAAAACTGTGTCTAATTTTTATTTTATTTTTATTTTAATTTACTACAACTACTAGAAAATACTTGACAACATATTTCAAGAGTTCACAAAACATGTTTGAGTGCATTTCGGATATTCAAAAAAAAAAAATCTGATTTCCGACATCAGTCAAATGCACTACATCTCCTCGAAAAATATTTAGGCCATCCAACTTGATATTTTTGTTGTCATTCCTAAAGCATAGATACAATCACAGACACCTTATTGACATGCTGTCTAGCTTCTTCCAACTAATGACAAAAAATGTTTGGATATATTTGTCTTTGATTGATTTCAGAAAAAAATATCGTTGTAGCTAGAAACATTTGCATTAGGCTTCTGAACATATCCTTCATGGCAAACTGCAAAGATCCTGCAGTCACATAGCCCAAACTGTTGCCTCCACAATGCACAATAATAATATCTGGGCGTTTAAAGTGAGCCATGCTCACAGAATGATAATAAAGTTACACATTCTAAGCCACAATCTGTATACCACAAAACTTCTACTTCACCCAATCCAAAGGTAGTAGAGATGCCACAAGATTCAGTATAAACCTTTTATGAATCGATCCAAGAATCTCCAACCATTCACACACTCTGCTTCTTCATAGGCATATACATAGCCATCTTCACTACACACATCAAAGAAAACACTCCTACCCTGTAATCCTGTACACTTCAACTTCTCCTTCAGACCCACAAAAGATGATTGGCTAATCCCCCAATGTCCTCTTTCCATACCAGACATCTTTAAAAGACCCAGATGGCACGTATGGGTCAGCAGACTAGCATAGTATCCACAGAACACTGTCACACAGGGTAGCCCTTCTATCTACATTGGCCACAACCACCACAATAAAATTAAACAATATAACAAATACATAAAATACACCTTCATATCACAAGACTCACCCTGAACCACCCCACTGTCATGGTAGTCTGTGGACAGTAAAGATGTCCACAGACTCACCGATGCCTGCAACACTTGTATTCACCTACAACAGCTCCCTATCAACATTTGTTCAGTCCCCCGCCCTTTCCAGACCATCTTTATGCCACAAACTAACCCTAAATGTGTTTTCCAGACTTTTTGTTCAACACTCTGTCCGCGGACTATGGTGGCTGTCCACAGATCAAATGTATTAAACACAAAAGCAAGGGAATGAAATGAAACACACAATAATGGAAATAATTAAGAAAAAGCTGCATGTCCAAAATATAAAATAAAAATGTGCGAAAGCAGAATCCAAATCAATCCAAAAACACATGGGTCCAAAGTCTCTTTCCGTCAAAACAAATCCAAAGTGAAAAAATAAGACAAAATCATTGATCCATGGAACAAAAAAAAAAAAAAGAAGTGAAATCCAGTGCTATATACAAAGTACAAATCCAGGGTCCATGAGCCCAACCATTGACAGGAAACCTACAAAAAACCCTACCTAATGAACAACTATATACAAAAAGTTGGGACATTGTCCAAGAGCCCCAAAAGAAATAAAAACAGAAAGGAAACCTAACACTAATTAACTATATACAATGGCGACGGGCAAGTCCTACGGCTCACACTGTGATGTCCTGGCCCAGGGCATCATGGAACTCCATGTCGATGTCCCGGAGGCGGGCCTCTCCACTGGCCCCAAGGTCTCGCAGCGATGCAGTCATGGCCTGTTCCAACTCCCTGCGAGTTGCATCGAGGCACTCAACTTGCTGCAATGCCCTGCGCATGGAGAACTCTGCCCTGACCATAGTGAGCCGTGCCTCTTCTGCCCGCCGCCGCTCCGCATCTATCTGCTGGCACAACCACTGCCACACGGAAGACGCTCCCATTCCCGGGTCCTCCTGCCCTCCGGCCGATGCCTGCCCCTCTGATGTTGATGGCCCCGAGCCATCATCGCTCCCACCTTGAGCCTGCTGCGGCCATCCATGTGCCCTGCCCAATGATGCCGGCACATCCTCCATCTGCTTTTCTCCAGTTGGTGGGGTGTTCACCCCTGCTGGACCTCCAACTCCCGACTGTGGCAGGGATGTGATCTCCACCAAGCTGGCTGTGTTGGTCGGGCCAGGTCCACAGGGGGCCCTGGTGGAATCTGGGCCGGAAGACGGCAGGGAGAACGACTGGTGCATAGTCTCCACAGAGGAGGAGAGGTACGCCAGAGTGCCCCTCCCAACTGGGCCACGTTGCCACGCAGCTCTTCGTGATGGCGTGCGTGGTCCCCCCAGGAAGCACGCACGTCATCATGAATGTCACACGTGCGCAACACAACACCAATCAGGACGGACCCCAATAAAGTCATGGGTCTCCTCGTCCGCAGGTAGTGGAGTGCCAGATGACGTGGGCCTCCTCCCTACCTGTGGACGGGCCTGGGACGGGGCATCCCTGCTGGTGCATGGTGGTGCAGTCACAGGGTCAGGGACAGTGACATGAACAGGCCCCTCCGCAGCGACCTGTGCTGCCTCCTGCCCCTGGCCCTGGACTGCACCACTTGCACCAGTGGTACCACCCCACCGGGCCCCATGTGTGGCTCAGTAGCGGCCTCCTCCTCCACTGTGTAGACCACCAACCTGGATGGCTCTGCACTGTTTTCTGCCATCGCAAGCCCCTACGGGGGCTCATCTGGCCCTTCCGCTGCAGCCGTAGTAGCATCCGCGGCACCAGTCCCCTCGCTCCCGGATGATGGTAATTCCTGGGAGGGTGGCTGGGCCTTGCATCGCCGGCCGGTGGAGGAATCCCCGCTGCTTTTCTCCACAGCGCAGTTTCCGCCCTCTTCTTCACTCAACGCTTTGTAGAGGGAGACATAGAACATAAGCATCAGGGTACTGTACAATAGTCCCCTAGGAAGCAATAACACATGAGTGGCACTGTCAAACGTCACTTCCATCCTCTCCCTCCACAACACATGGGTCAATGCAGGCAACACACATGCAGAAACAGGCATGTTGCATGCAATTAACATTTGCATCGATGTTCAAGGGCCTCTATTGACATAAAATGTCTTCAAACTCACATGCATCATGGGTCATACTGATCCGATGCACACACATCACCGGAGGCTCATGCATCTGGCCTCGTACACCACAGACACAGTGGATCGAAGGATGACTAGACTGCATCAGTGAATCAACACATCATCACGGACATGTGTCATGCATCCATGGCGTTTCAAAGTCACACACACGCTACTCAGTCACACAGACATGTACACCATACATGTCCATGACAGCAGCACCCATCTCTCACACCCCATCCATGTCCAAGAACAGAGACAGGCATGCATTCATGTGTGCATTCCGCATGCTGCTCCTCATGTTGCATTGTAACACATGCACCATCCATGTGGCTCACGCATGACTGGTCTCACATGCAGCACCATGATGTCCCTGCACACACACATCCATACATGGACTATGTCACACATACTGGCAAGTATATGACTACCAGCACACTGCTACATGCCCTGTTTCACACAGCAATGCATGGCCACTTACCGCTCAACTCCAGACGCGTCTGCCTCTGAAGGATCTGGACGTGGAACGCTGGGCTTATGCGCTCCAGGACCCTTGTCTGGATGTTGGTCAGGCTGCATCCTCTGCTTTCAAGAGGTGCCGGGCCTTGCTGAGGGTCCTGGATCTGAAGTCCTCCCAGCCCTTCCGGACGTGTTTGATGTCACGGGTTGCCACCCCCTCCACATTGATGGCAACCACTACGTCCTCCCAGATCCTCTCCCATCCTTCCTTGTCTGCGCATGATGGTGTGAAGAGGGCATCATAATGCCCCAGAACTTGCTCCACCAGGATACCAACTTCATTATCGCTGAAGCTGGTAGCCCTCTACCTCTCTGGCTGGGGGTCGCCAGTGGTCTCTGATGGTGTTTGCCCCGACATGGCGACCCCCGAGGCAGGTGTGGGTGGGCAACTGGGTCCTGGGCCTGGACTGTGGAGCGATAGTATACCAGTCGGGAGTCTTCTGTTCCAGCAGGGGTGGACACAGCAACTGGACCCCTGCAGATGGCTGACGTGCAGGCACCAAATAGCAGGGCAAGTGGGCAGCGGGCAGGCAGGCAGCAGCAGATGGCAGGTGGGAGCGTGCTCAGGGCTCTGGAGGGCAGGAAAATGGCCTTCTGGGCAGGAGCGTGGTCTTCCGTGTGTTGTCATGTGGCCAGCTTGATACGGAGTGATTTGGCACGTGAAAAAACTGCACGTCAGCCTGTAATTCAAGGAAAGACCCTTAGCTAGTAAGCGCGCCTGTGACGTTATGTGCATGGGAATTTCCCTTGTGACGGGTGCATAGTGATTCAGCATGTGAAAAAACAGCACATCCGCGTGTTAATGCATGTAATCAGAGGAAAGGGCCTAAGCGCGTAAGTGACGACGTGCGTGGGCGTTTCCATCAGCACGGGTTAAAGGTGAGTGGGGCCAGCAGTTCGCTGTACGTGTTTTTCGTGGAGACCGACGTGTGTGTTTCTACCTCGTGTTGTTTCGCGCACCATCACAACTTCACAGCGGATGAAGGATGTATCTCTTCTTTTGGCAGGGGTATTGGCTACATGTGTTTTTCATCATCACGGTAGTCTGACGGTGAGTCGCGCATGCTATTTTTCCCACTGCGGGTGCCCCTGTGTATCGCGTACCCGTTTTCAAGGTCATAGTAGCCTGCGTGTCCCACGCGTACGTGTTTTTCGTGTCCCTGGGTGCCACCGCATACTGCGTAAGGTTAATTCCACACACGTGGGATACCGGGGTTGCGTGCATGGTTTTTCTGCAGTTTTGGGGTTCCTGAGCATTGCATGACCCGTCACTTCATCACCGGGTTTACATACAGCCTTGCAGGTGCAGGGGTGCTTTTAACATCTTGTATCCCACCCCCTTCACCCCATATTGCCCAGGACAATTGTCGTGTAACCTCCCATTGTCACTACTCCATCTGTGCCATGGCTGGGAGGCCACAAAAGGTGAGGGGTGCCTCAGCTGGGCGTACTCCTCATGGCAGGCGTGGTCAGGGACGTGGCCGGGGTGACCAAGGAGTAGGGGGACTCCAAGGCATCCAGGGTGGCTGCAGAGAGGGAAGAGGCAGGGGTGCGCCACTTCGACGGGATGTTCTGCCACATGTTGGTGCAGTCATGCCACCACCCCATGCGGCTCCGGGAGATGCAATTCTTACATCTGGCACTGGCGCCCATGTGACCCGGCAGTCCATTTCATCGACTGCCACAGGCCCAAGGGAGTCCACTGAAGATTTCCAGCAGGTCAGGAGGCACACCGTACGTGCACGCAGGGCTGCCCTGACCGAGGCAGGTGTCCCTGGGGCAGTAATGTCATCTGCTGCCCCGACCAGCTGGGTGTTGGCAAGTGCAGGGGCAGATGCAGCCAACAACACCCCGCAGTCAATGACCCTAGCACAGCGGCTGTTGCTGAGCAGGGTCCATTTCAGGGCACTCAGCAGCCACTGACACAAGTCAGGCCTTCGGTCGTCCTTCCACCTGCCACTCCCTTGGTTCAATCCACCGGTGCCACTGGCTATACTGATCAGGGCGGCATTCACCAGCCAGGGTCCGCACCACCATCCAAGAGGAGGAAAGTTGCATCTGCAGCACAGGATGGGACCCCAGACACAGCCACGGCCTCCTGCACATCAAGGAAGAAGCCTTTCTGTGCGCAGGAACTGGACTCCCTTGTGGACTACATGCGGGACCACAGCCGTGAGATGCTAGTGGGGCCGAATTTTCAAACTACGGCTGCCCATCGGAATACCCACTGGAAGCATGTCACAGATAATGTGAGTGCATTCGGCCATGAGTTGCACACAGCTGCCAAGTGCAAGAAGCGTTGGGATGACCTCAAATGCATCGCTAAGGCGAAGCGTGCCTCTAATTACAGCATGACTCTGGTGACTGGCTGAGTTCATACCGGCAGAATTGGTCGAAGGAGTGAGAGAGATGCAGGACTTTAATGCCCCGTCCAGTGAGTGTTGTTGCTTGTTTGTTGAGCCCATGTATGTTTTACTTTTGTGATGTCTTGTGCATGACTGCCACTGCATGCCATGTGTACATGGTTGTCATGTGCAAGTCATGCAATGCTTCACTGATTTGTGCATGCTGTGCAGGATGGTGGACATGTAGAGCAGACAGGGACTGTCCTCATCATCACACTTGCATCCTACTCATATGCTAGTCACCCGGATGCCCCTCCGGTCCATGTTCCAGCTCACTGGCCCTTCTGCATGTAGCCAGGGGTGTCTTTCCTCTCAGCACTGGGACTATGTCATTGCATGATTGACGTGCATGTGTCCTCCGCCTGCATGCGGATACTCCACGTAGGCATGCCCCCGTCTCATGAGCTAAGGTGGGGTACACAAGTTATAATGAAGACACATAGTCATTGTTGTTAAAGAGGTGCATAGAGAGCTGAAAACGTTTGCGGTTCCCAGGCCTCGGGAACGTCAGTTCTAGCCAATCACAGTTTAGTACCCTATCGGTGGGTAGCAACAGACAATTACCAATGGTGTGTGCACCACAAGTCAACATTGTTATAGCTAGTGACTTGGGGATCGGTCCAGGCCAGCCACCTGACATGCAAGAGCCAGTAGAGTAATAGCTTTATAGTCCGCTATAGGTGGTCCAATAGGTTTTCTGGAGAAGGGCCCAGATTGTGATGTTACTCTGACATAACAGCATTATAAAACCAGCCTGCGAGCCGAGGAAGAGCAAGATGTGCATGAATATTCTCTGTGCTGATCCGTGTTGGTTTTGCCTGTAAAATAACGCTGTCTGAACTTGCTGTTGACTGAGTCCTCTGTATATCTTGGGAAGGAGGGTGTTGGGTTATTCAAGTCCGCAGACTTCCAGTGTCCCTCTGGCATACCTGGGGGTCCGGCCCTAACAGGCCCATATTACCACATTACTGTGAATTTGTTCATGTCCTTCCTCTGTGCATGGAGGAGCTTCATGTGATCGTGAGTCACTATTGGTTTTCAGGAAGGTCTGTGTATGGGCAGGTCCCCTTTTGGATTAATTCTGGACATCTCATGTCATCTCTGTATCCCAGAATGTACGGTGTACGTAAGACAAGCAGAATCTGTGTAACCATCAGAAGGAATTTGTGTAACCATCAGAAGGTCTGTGTTATATGCAGTCATTAATCCGTATGTACAGGTACAATTTGCAAAGGACAGGATGACAAGAAATAAAGCTGTAGGACACATTCTTCCCCCTTTTTACACACACACACACTCTCTCTCTCTTTCTCTCTCTCTTTCTCTCTCTCTCTCTCCCTCTTTCTCTCTCTCTCTTTTTGTTGTATTGGGTATAAGAGGCAGGTATGAGTGGTTGGGCGTGAGGATTACACCCCGAAGATATACAGAGCTTTTGTAAGGGTCAACCCACACACACACACACGCACACACACACGCACACACAGACACCCATCTCCTTCAGTGAAGGCAGTTAATTTGCTATGCAGGGTACACATGTCAATAGCCTTAAAGCAGGCAATAAGCAATCCCTCTCCCTGTCACATAAGCAGTTCACTGAAAATTCACTTTTCATGGTAAGAAACAATCTTACACTTGGTGCTCTGAAGTTATCTAATGTGTTGCCTTAAAAAACAAACACATATAAATGAAATCACCAACACATAAACATTTTCTGCAGCTATTTGATTTAATGAATGTTTACTGAGTATCCCTAGAGATATACACTTGCCAATTCGGTACAGGTGAGAGTTTAAGAGAATTCTAAAGAAAGTCACACATTTGATCCCATAATATTTGAACTCAGCATACACATGGGGAAGTATGCTGGTTGACAGTGCTGTGTCCACACATGCAGGTGCAGCGACTTTCTGGTCTGTTGTGAGGGCTGTTTTGGCTTCTCTGCTAACACTCAGCAGTGCTGCGCTACCGTTGCATGTGGGATTGTAATTACTTTTACCTTGCTGTCACTGACTGTGACTCTCCTCTTCTCCCCCCTTCTTCTGGGTCTGAAGGAGCTGTCTACGCCTCTTGTCACGTGGAGCTGACTGTGGGGCGGGCGTGGTGGCACTTAGTTGACATATTGGTCTCTGACCGAGGAGAGCCTTTTTCTGCCCTTGGACTTCCCAGACGCTTGAAACATGTTGGGGACTGAATTGGTGGTGCCGGGGAACGTAGGCACTGATGTTGTTCACTGATCCTTCCGGTGACACGTCCCATCTTCCTCTCTTGCTTCTGGCCACTGGGACTTCCTTTACTGTTTCCAAAAGGTTTCTTGGTTATATCATCTATACCATGTTTCATCTTTCTCCTTCACCCCTTTAGTTTGATCATTTTAAATTCCATTTGACTGTCTCAATCATGTTGCTAGGCGTGCATCTTTACAGTTTACTGGGCTATCATATTGTCTCTTGCTTTGTGGTTTATTTCTTGTCTTCTCTTCCTTGTTCTTATCCTGTATTATATTATTCAACATTGCTTATTTTTGTACCATCTCAATAACGTTTGTACAGCGCTTTGGCGAAAGAGCTTTAGAAATCAATAAACAAACAAACAAACATGTATCTCCCTCTTGAAACAAACCACTGTGTCCCTGTTCAGCAAATTAATGGTTCACCAGAGTGCACACAGCAAATCAGGTATGTTCAGAGAGACCTATAGACAGTGCCATATTCTTCAAGAATAAGAGGACTGTGATGTTTCCATCACACATGTTTTGGGTGCAGTGACATGTACTGGGCACTAGACCTTGATATCAACACACTTGCAAAGAAAGACCAATGTAACAATCTGAAGGACAGACTTGCTATAGAGGGTCCAGTGTTTATGAATGTCTCTATTCAAGGAATATGAAGTACTTCAGACCTGTCCCAAAGACAGACCCTCTTACCCAAACCTTTTTCATAGTTGAATTCACAAAAGAAGAATATTTCGAAGCTATCAATTCTGCTTTATCTGTATGCAAAATATAGTAGTTAGGGCATATTTTAAAGACCATTGACTTGAAAAGTCTCTGTCCATGGATTTTCCTTTTAAATTACATAGCACAATATTCACACATCATATCCATTCTAAGTGATCCCACTTTTGACAAACATAGGACCTGACGTATGGGGAAGGAATGTGATTTGCCCGGATCACACATTTTCATCAAGTGTGTAAGACATTTTGAGGGTACCTATTCCATCTGAGCAGCTATAGCATGAGTGGTTTTGATGAAAGTTTTTGAGCAGCAGGAGGTGGCCATTATCAAACAGCTTTGCTGGCTTTCCCAGAGTTCTCTACATTTGACAGGTTCCTATCACAGCAAAACAGAGGTTAACGTTTGTGCTGCCCTCCTGTCTGTACAATGAGGTTTGTGTTATCAGGGGGGCATTGTAAGTATGTGCTTGGTGATGATGAAGCTGTGTCAATCAACGCACAACACGATTACATTATCTACAGAAAAGTAAATCACCTTCGTTTTTAGGTTCATAGAATGTTGTAGTTTAAGTATTTTGTGTCATACATTTGGAAAATAAGAGTACAGCTATGTATTGTAGTTCACAGAACAGGATGAGTGATTTGATGTGGAGTGCTGTACATGAGGATGTTGAAAGTGAGTGGACCAGTCCATATACAGGGTGATTTACAAAAGCCGATGATTAAACAGTGATTCAAGTGGAGGAGGGGGGATTATACTGGGAACTTTGAGAGGTGAAATAACAAACTAATAGCATATGTTACATAACCCATACAAATAATCAGATATGTAGGTACCTGCTCAGTAGTTGAATAAACAGTAGGTCGAATGTGGGAAGGGAGGGAATTAATGAAAATTGACAATATGAATGGAAGGCACGGAAGGTGTCAACGAGGCATTCTTGGACTATTATAGAACATTATATGAGGACAGAGGAGGGGACAATCGGGAGGAGATTAGAGAAACACTAAAAGACATGGAATTACCTAAGATTAGTGACGAAGAAAGGGAGGAGCTGGACGCACCGATTACCTTGGAGGAATTATAGGAGCTGGTGAAACAGCTGCCCACCTGCAAGACCCCGGCCACGGACGGATTCCCTGGTGAGTTTTACAAAATATATAAAGTAGAAGTACTCCCCCCTGTGTTAGAGATGCTCAATGAGTCTTTTGAGAAGGGTCGGCTACCGGAATCGCTCAGAGAAGCACTAATCGTGCCGCTCCCTAAACCCAACAAGCCAGGGCATAGCTGCGGCTCCTATAGGCCGTTGTCAATGTTGAACCAGGACAGCAAGATCTTGACGGCGGTCCTGGCCAATAGGCTGCGAAGGGTTATCAGCAAACTGATACACCCGGATCAGACAGGTTATGTCCCCAACAGGTATATAACCCACAACCACAGGCGACTCCACCGGGTGATTGAAGAGGGAAACAGGAGCGATGGGGAAATGGCGGTAATGTCCCTAGATGCAGTCAAAGCTTTTGATTCAGTGAGGTGGCCATGGCTGCTGGCGGCCCTGGAAGAATACGGGATGGGGCCGGGTTATGTTAGGTGGGCAAAATTACTGTACAGCGAACCACTGGCCAGAGTACGCACAGGATCGGTGATATCTGAGAGGTGGCAACTCAGTAGAGGCACCAGACAAGGGTGCCCCTGGTCCCCGATGTTATACATTCTAGCCCTAGAGCCCCTGGCAGTGTACCTCAGACAACAATATGACATGGTCGGTACTGAAGCAGGGGGAGAGAAACACCTAATATCCTTGTATGCTGACGATTTACTACTGTATTTGAAATATCCAGAAGAAAATCTTCAGTATATTCTAGAGGTCATGGAAAAGTATGCAGAACTGTCCGGCATAGCGGTGAACCCCCAAAAATTGAGCATGTTCCCATTGGGGAGCTACATAGGAGCCCCTCTGGAACGGTTGCCAGTGTTGTCCGTACCTTGGGCGGCTGATTCCTTCCGCTACCTCGGAATAGATGTATATCATACTGTGGAGGGGGAACACTTGCATAACACCGAGGTGGCTGTGAAAAAAATCCGCACAAATATGAAGTTTTGGGAGAAGCTGCCGCTGGCGATGATGGGACGGGGGGCGATGCTCAAAATGGTGGTCCTGCCTAGGCTGTTACATTTCTTCAGTAATATACCATACTTGATACCCAAAAAGTTTTTTGTCAAACTGAACAGCATGTGTAGGGACTTCCTATGGCACGGCACTCGCAATAGAGTGGCGCTATGGAAGCTACAGAACTTCCATGATAGAGGGGGCATTAAGCTGCCGAACTTTGAGGCCTATTATGTAGATAGTCAGTTGCAATATGTAACCAAATGGCTCTCTGATGAAGAAACTCCTGAATCTAGGCTGTTTGGGCAGGACTGCACCCCGTTTTACCTAAAGGAGATTATCTGGGTGCCTAGACTTGAAATGAAAGAACGCCCGGGTATGCTGTTGCTTGGGGGGAAGATGTGGCACAGAGTATGCCAACTGATGGAGAACCCGTCCCCGTGTTCCCCACAGATGCCACTAGTCGCCTTAGCTAGGGGAGACAACCAGCTCAGGATGATAATCAGGACCTATTGGGAATCGGTTGGGCTGGTCACATTGGGAGACATATGGCAAGAAGGGATTATTAAAGATTTCGAAGAACTGGGAGAAGAGACAGGTTTGCATGGAGGCAAATATGTCACGTATCTTAGGCTAGTGCAGACTATTCGCAAAACCTGGCCAGAGATTGTACTGGCGGAAGAGCCAGACGTCCTAATGGGAACAATATATGACATATCAGAAGGAGAGCACAATATCTCTAGACTGTATGAGATGGTGATGACCCGGGTGGGGAAGGATTTGACTCATTTGAGGCTGGACTGGGAAGCGGAGGTGGGGGCACAGATGACCGATGGAATGTGGGAATGTGCTATAGGATACCACAAGAAAGTGTCCAGAAATGCTAGATTGCAGCAGACACAGTTATACATAACGCATAGAGCCTATATGACCCCGAAGAGAATATCTAAGTTTGCAAACGCAGGAAGACAAGCATGCCCAAAATGCGATGAGGAAGATGCTGATATGACACACATGTACTGGTCTTGCCCAGTGATTGAAGCTTTTTGGGGAGAAGTGGCACGGAAACTAGCAGATAAAGGGGTCACGCTCAACATAGATACAGCCTGGGCCTGCCTGTTGGGAGGGTTTCCCAGACCACGGAATACTAAACACCTTGGGAAACTGAGGGACCTGGCATATGTGCTTGCCAAAAGAAGGATTGCCATGGGCTGGAAGCAATGCCACAAGCCACGGGTAGAGGTATGGTGGCGGGACTTGCAAAAATGGGCGGAGGCTGAAACGGTGGTGTGGCAGGAGGCATGTAGCAAGTGCGGGGAAGAAGATGTGGGTAACCTGATGGCTTGGAGAATGTTAATAACAGGACTGTTTGGCACAGTAGTGGATTCTGCAGCTTTGGAAGGAAGCGATACCCAGCCACACGCAGCGGATACAGAATGAGAAATGCAAATAAGCTCTTGAGGGGGGGGGGTTTGGGGAGCAGTAATGAGCGTTAATTGATGTTCACGAGTCTATTGTAAATAATGCTGCAAGTTTGGTTTGTATTGTTTATTTTGTTTTCAAAATAAAAATATTTTTTACAAAAAAAAATGATTGGAAGGCATACCAGCGACTACCCTGGCACCCCTGAAATGATAAAAGGACTCTGCAAATTCTACCACATCACTCCGACCCTCATTAAACTGCACTGGCTTCCACTGCAAGCCTGTATTATCTTCAAATACTGTTGCATCATCTACAGAGCTGTCATCCTAAAGCCTCAAGCTGCCTCACTGTGAAACTCTGCATTTCCTGATACCTGCTATCCACCAGAAGTAAGGACATGTGCACACTTGAATCGCAATGCTGCACGAAGGAAAGAACCAGAAGACTGTCCTTCTCTGTCCACACTCCAAGACTCTGGAACCAATTCATTTTGCCAAATCTATTAGGCCTATGTTGCTGCTTTTTGACCATAAACAGTGGAAGGAGACCCCCAGAACGTCAACCCACCATTCCCATTTTTATATATCTTACTGCCTTCACTGGACTCTTCTATTCTAGCTAATTTCCATCCTATCTCTCGTCTGCCTTTTCTCAGAAAGCATTTGGAGTCTCTGGTGTCACCCCTACTTTCTACGTTTCTTGAGTCCTCTCAGCTACTCGATTCTGCCCAGTCAGGTTTTCGAGCTGGCAGGGGCCCTGAAAGTGTTCTGTTCTTGGTCCAAGACGACATGGCCAGGCTGGTGCATGCAAAGGGGGTTGGGCGCCCCTCACCCTGCTGTCCTGTCTGGCCAAGATGGGTATATCTGGGCAAGTGCTGGCCTGGTTCTCTTCATTCTTGGCTGACCATACCCAGAATCTCCCTCTTCCTCCCTCTCTGTCTGTTCCCTGCCCACCTTGCCTGTGGGGTGCCTGCAAGGCTCCTCCTTGTCGTCCATTCTCTTTAATATTTACATGTGGTCACTCGTGTGTCTTTTCCACTCCTTCCGCGTCAGGTGCTACTCTTATGCTGACGACACTCAGATTTTGATGCAGCTAGATGTTGATCAGGAGATGGTGTCGACGTGCCTGCAGCGGTGCCTCGCGGCCATGGAGGAGTGGATGAACCGCAATTGGCTGAAGTTGAATGGATGTATTGGTCGTAGGGTCCCCCCTTGATCCGTCACTTTGGGTGTCTTCCTTGTGGCATGGTTCTCTTTGCCAGCTGCCCATTCCAGTGGTGAAGGTGAAAAACGTAGGTGTGGTTCTGTCTGCGTCCTTGTCAATGGATGCCCAAGTAGAGACAGTCTGTTAAATTGCTCCCTATGCTGCCGGTTTCTCTTCGTCCACCGGTTGTAGCAACTATGGTGTTGAGTCGGATGGACTATTGCAAATCAATTTATTTGACACAGCCGAAAGGGTTAGTCCAACGACTCCAACGCTTCCAAATTCTTGCTGCGTGTATGGCTACAGGGTCCCCATATGGGGCCCACCTTCCTCCGGTTCTACGAGGCTTTGCACTGGCTTCCAATGGCCCAGCGCATTTGATTTAAGGCGCTCTGTATCGTCCACTGGGTGCTGAATGATCAGGGAGCGGAATATTTTCGTCGGAAGTTAATCCGCTATTCCCCCAAGCGCTTCCTGTGCTCTGCATCAGCTGATCTGCATTGTGTGCTGTCCTTTCGGCGTGCCCGCATTGGAGGTCGAGCCTTTTCTATAGCAGCGCCTCAGCTATGGAATGAGCTGCCAATTGCGATAAAAAACATTGTCTAATCACTTGGCCTTCAGAAGGGCAATAAAAACGGATTTGTTTTGAAAACTGTGTGCACCGGGTTCTGCTTATTATTCTCCCTCTCCAGCGCCATGATGCTTTCGGGCGACCACACACTTTAGAAATTCTCATAACATAACCCCAACTTACCATATACCTGTTTTTGGTAAGAAAAGTGTCAAAAATGCGGCAAGAAATGTTTGGTGAAATTGGAATTCAGCAAAAGTGAGTAATACCGTGGCAGTTTGTTTGGCCTTCATGTGCACCACATTTTCACAGTATTATTCCTGACAAAGACTGGGGTAGCTAGGTAAAATGCACATAAGGCAAAACATTAGGATAGGCTGAGGGCTTCTGCAGACCCAGTTGGGGTTAAAGATAATGAAGTGAGTTTGGCAGGGAAGCAGAGTGACAGAATAATAGATCAGCCCCTGAAAGAGAACTACAAATAATGCATTGTAAGTTGGTTCTAGACTAAAGGTGGCATTGGAGGAGAAGTAATCAGTAGACACATTTCAAATTGTTGAACAAAAAACCTGGGATGAAATCCTGGCTTCCGCACTGCACCTAAAGCACTGTTTTTCACCCCTTTGGTTTCTAAGATGTCTGACCTACGTCATCCCACCTGCTGCTACTGCAAACCTTTGCGAGGATATGTTCCTGTGGTGGACAATGTGGTTTATATGGCAGGGTTGCTTTTTAAGCACACCATTTTGGCCACACTGGTTATGCAGATTAGGCTGTTGGCAGCTGTACATTAGTTTGGCATCACCAGGGGTACAGCCTGATGTATCACATTAGTATCCCAATGTACCATGTTGAAAGCCATTAGGATTCTAATGTCATTTCTATGTCTTGTTTTCTGCCATTTTCTTGGTGGAATCATAAGCCATGGCCTAAAAAGACAATTGTGTCAACATGAGATCACTCAGGTCCCAGACCTGCACCCTCCTCTTTGGTTTGGTCATGTTTAGACTAGTCCCAAGCCTGAGACAGTCCAGCAGGCATACTGTGTGAGTGGACCTGGGTTTGGTGGTTTGTAGGGCCAGCCTGTTTGATTGGCCTCCAGAACCTTTGCATGAGTGCCCTTGCATGTGATTGTAGGTCTGACTTAGGCCACCCCATGAGTGACCCCAATAGTGATAGGTATGTCATGGGGAAATCTTGACCCTTCCTACATTCTGATGGGATGGTGTTAGGTTGCTAATCTTCTTTCTAATAGATCTCCACCTTGAAAACATGCTGCTACAAATTCAAGACCAGGTCTATCCATACTGACTTAGTCCCATTTCCTTATCCTTAGCTCTTTTTATTGATGCATCCGCTGGATGCACTTCCTTTGCTGTTATCATTCTCCCCAGTGCTCTCAGTGGCTGGGCTGGTACATCCAATGCTGGGACAATTTCAGGGCTGTGTTACCACTATTTTTCAAAATGACCTGCTTGATCATACACTTTGGGGTAGGAAACTGCCATCTCCCAGAGTAATGCTGGGACACCACCGGACAACCTCTGCTGTTCATGCGGTTCATTCTATGTTCCCTGCACTATTAGCTACTTCATGGGACCATTTTCAGTTGTATGGCTGCTCCTCTTTGCCCATCAAATCTTCAGAACATGCTTAATTGCTTTTCTCAGTCCTACCTGAGCCATTTTTGCCAATGTTGTCCACTCCTTTAGGGTGGGTTCCACTCTTCAGAAAGCCAAATAATTTTCTTTTGGGTTGTATGCATCATTATTGATCTCGGGTTCAAGTCCCTGGGTGACAGGATACCGTAACCCGACCTTCAACAGAAGACATTTATTCACCTAGTTGTTTCACCATTTCTGCGTGTCACTGCCTATTGCATTTTGCTATAGACATCAACGGGCATGAATCCTGTTGTGCTTCCCTTCTTTCTAGGGATTCTGGGACTCATTCCTTGTACTTGTATTTGCACTTTTTGTGGGTGTCTCCCCTGGTGGCTCTTAGGGACTGTTTCTGCCTTCTCCATTCCTTTGGTTTAGAATTCCAACTTACCTGGCTTTTCCCCCTAAAATGAGCTGTGCCTATAGAGTTTGTCCCATGCATTGCTATAGAGAACTATTGAAATCACATACAATTATTTCAAAGAAATTTCAGAAGTACCTGTACATCAATATCCCCCCAACCCTCCATCCTCTTAGGTCCTTGGAGTTTTAGGACAAAGCATTGGAATTTTAGCATGCATTATTGGTATTTAAAGTATTTCTAAACTCTTGGTATTAAAGACTCGTTTACTGAAAATGCCTTTTTCATTATACACTGTTTCTGTTTTCAAGGAGGGTAATAAGAACATGCTCTGATACTATGAGCCTAATCTGGACCTCTCGTTTGGTGACCCTCCAGGGTTGTGTAATATGGGTTAACCCCTTTCCCCTCTACGTGCTATATTTATGTTGTGACTTTGTATCATATGAGTTACTGTTTGTTAGTTGGAAAGGCCACTTTGTACATGTGGGAGCCCCTGTAGTTTTTACTGGCTTCACTGGCATTTGTTTTTCTCCCACCCAGACTCCCACCCAGACTTCATGTAATGTTTATCTGAATCTGTATTTGTATGTGTGCTGGATGTGGCTGGCAGCTGAATAGATTTTTCTGAAATTAACTCTTCAGGAACAAACTGGGACATAAGTCACTGGCAGAAGATGTCACACAGCATGTTGATGGTGAATCTAGAAGGTCAACAAACTGACATCACACTGTATTGCAAGGAATTTGTTGACACCTTCTAAAACTGACTACAGAAAATTGTTTACAGGTGATGATAATGGTAAACAGGGCTTAACTTAAATTTCAAGGACATTGTGATAATGTTGCAGGTTCAAATTATCAAGACAAATGTTTAGACACAGCTGTTCTACACACCTGAATGTTGTCAGTGCTGGTGTCCTCAAAACAGCCACACCAACATCTTGCAGGTATATGATTTTCTCTGACCACTATGCACATCACTTGTGAAAACCGTAAAGGTGAAAATCATTGTTAATTTAGAAACCCACTGCCCCATCATTCACACTAGAAGAAAGGACTGTTTATTAGTGTGATTATCATGTCAGTGATGTGATGCTGGCACGAGTCATGAGGAATGCTGACTTATGCTATGGATAAGTAGCTCCTAGATTGTATCTCTCATTCTCTACACATCTGGTGGGGTGCCAAAGGGGCAGTGTGCCGCCCCAATCTATTGGGCGATGGACCTGAGCAAGGTAATGGCAGGATCCTTTGGTCTGGTCACTTACACTTAGTCCCCATCTCAGGGCCAGTAGCAGTCACATAGTGCTAGCAAAGGGTGGTACACCATCAAGGGTTGTAGCCATTGTAGCTGTTTAGCAGAGATGATATTGGATGAGGGAATTCTGTCTCTCCCTAAAACCAAAGCACATTGTGTTTTTATCCCCCTTCAAGGGAAGTGAGGAACGTTGCTCATGCATGCAGAACTGGCAGTGCTTAGCCAGTCACCTCTCATTGCACAGGTATGAGATTCCCACAAAAACCTACAAAGGGAAAGAGTGGCAGCTCTACTTGAGAGGAAAACATGACTGTCACTCAGCCATCCATCAGACAAATCCTCACCTCCCATATTGTTACAAGCAGTAGGTTTTGGGAGACTGCATCATGAGCATGGTTAGGGAATGACATCCAGAAAGAGGGATGCCCAAAATGAGGGATTAACTAACCCCCAAGACCACATCGGAAATGGAAGCTATTCAAAGGTGGGAACCACCAGCCAAGTTCCACACCTGCTACCTCAGGGGACATATGTGAGTTCCTTTCCCTAGTGAGAAGCTCAAAGCACCACATTGAGGCAGGCTGAGAGTGTCCCATCCCAGAAGGTGGAGCACAACAGCCAGTTACCAATCCAGATAACAAACCTGATGCTACTTTTTCCCGAGATAGAATGGAAAATGTGAACTCATCACTGTAAGAGCACACAGCCTCAGTCTGCCTCAATCTGAAACACATCGACCACCTAGCTGAAGCAAGGACACTTCGTCACTGGTTGCAAATCAGTGAACAAACAGATTTCAAAGTGTTGGAGTAGGAACTTGAGACCAAAGAGTAGAGAAAAGAGTTTATTTGGAGAAGGTTATGAGAGCAAGCAGTAGCATCTGGAGTGGTAGCAGAGTCCAGAAGGCTGAAGGAGAGGTCCAAAAGGATGGTCAACCATGGTGCATAAGAGCATGAGGAGAGACCCACATTCATACAGTACAACACAACAAATGAAAAGTGGTAACAGGGATATTTTCCACCAGAAAAGGGAAGTTTTGTTTTATCATCAATTAATTGCAATGGAGAACAATCAATTTTCTGTGTGAAAAAATAAACACATTTTATAAAATAAAAACAATGTTTTGGTCTATAAAATTGAGATTCTCACATAAAAATCAGGAATATTGTATGAACATCAGGAGAGTTGATTGGTATATCAAGGATACCAAGGATACCAAACATAGGAGACAAATAGTTGCTAGTACGGTCCAGGAGAGCGTGAGAGAAGTAAGAGGACGAAAGCTGGAAATAGTGACAACAGTGTACACTGGTTGAAAATATGGGAAGAGTAGCAACAGTCCCAAATGAGTGTACAAGGTGAGGATAGAAACAATAGTGCTCAAATGGATGAAGATGGAATGGAAAATAATAGAAAATGTTGGGAATAGAAACCACATTACCCAAATGAGTGATGCAAGAGAAGACAATACTAGTACTGCTGAAAGGGTTGAAGGTAGTTTGAATAGTGACAGAAGTTCCCAAAGTGGAGAAAAAGTAAAGGACAGGGATGAAGGTGTCCAGAGGGTAGAAGGCGAAGACAGTGATAACGGTTGTCATAGGGGTGAAGAATATGAGGACAGTAATCATAGTACCACAATATATATAAAAGGGGATCCAAAGGGTTTGGACTGAGAGGATACAGATTATAGGTGATTAGGGAAGAAGCATTCGTCTGAGAGTATGGACTTGAAAGTTGTTGAATTCTTAATACAAAAGTGGACCATTCCAGAGTGTGAAATGCAATGTGAGAGGGAAGGGACAAGGTGAAGTTGAGAGGCAGTAAAGGAGTCATCAGAGATGAAAGAACTGATGAAAGCATAATGTAGTTGAAGTTAAAGAGGACAAGTGGGTGGCCAAGACCCTGGTTGTATAGGTATGCGTTGTTAGTGACCAGAAAAGAAATAGATAATTGGCAACCCTCACCTTGCTAAGATTATGGTCCACATTCTGGATTTTGGGAAATTGCCACACTTGACACCTAGGTCCCTCCCCTCCACAGCCCCTATGTTCCCATTGAGGTAGAACATCTCTAGGAACACATGGGTGAGAAACCAAGGGAAGGACATGTAACATGAGACCAACAAGATCAATTCACAGAGGAGAAGTAGGAGGAAAGATGTGATGCCCCTGTGAATCCAGGGATAACCGAGAACTGCCAGATAGACTGGGAGAATGCAGGTCCAATACAGAAGGAGGCTAAAGACCTGATCCTAAGTGAGGTGTACTTATTGAGCTATCCACTCAGAACAGGATCTCTGGCATTTTGTGAGGCTGGATAAAAGCCACATTGACTTTTTGGTTTCACTGCACCTTACCTGGGAGGAAACACCGCACTTGTTGCGACCCTACTATTGCCCTTTATTATTTGTTTTTTTCAGTGTGTTTCAGTTCAAAATGTAAACTATGCACACTAAGTAGGCAATATTCCTGATAAGATTCCATATATATATTTTCAAGGAAAAAACTTTAGTTGCAGCACCGTTAAGGTGAGAACTTAACGCAAAAACAAAAATTCTGCTAAAGCCACCTTAACTTCGCACCCCCTGGGGCACAGCCTTTCACCACAATGATGACATCATAGATGGCATCCTGGATGACATCACTGGTGACATCAGTAATGCCATTATATATGACATTACTGGTGACATTAACCTTCACGTTACAACACTAACCAGTCATGACCAGTGGTCACAGTCTTCAGCTGTTCCCACTGTATATTTTAACACATTAAGGAGTCATTAGCCATGACCTTTGGCTATGGGCAGTGGCCATGGTCTTCAGCCATGCCTCCTGCTCAGTTTAACACATTAATAGGCCACTAGCCATTGTTGTGTCCACTTTTAAAACACTAATGAACCCCTAACCATGGCGTTTGGCTATGGCCAGTGCCCAAGGCCTCGAGCGGTGCCCACTATATATTTTACAACACTTAACAGTAGTCAGTGGCCACATCCTCTGGCTGTGCTTACTGTATATTTTCAAACACTAAAGGACCCCAAGCTATGGCCTTTGGCCATGGTCAGTGGCCACGACCTTTGGTCGTGCCCACTGTATATTTTACAACATTAACTGGGCAGTAGCCATGGCCATCACCCATAGCCAATTGTCATGGCCTTTGTCCGTGCACACTGTATATTTTAACACATTAAAGGGCCACTATCTATAACCTTTAGCCATGGCCAGTGACACAGTGTTCAGCCATGGCCACTGCATATTGTACAACAGTAACTACCCACTAGCCATAGCCAAACCAAAGGTCCCGGCTAAGGACACAACCTAAATTGCATATGTAATTAGTGGTGTCATATATGATGCAATATGTGATGACACCAGTGATGCCATGGATCATGTCTTTAGTGATGTCACCAATGATGTCATGAAGATTTCATCAATGTGGTCAAAAGCAGTGCAACAGGGGGTGTAAAGTTAAGATGAATTTCGCTTTTTGCATTCAGTTCTCATCTTTACGTCCCTTCAAGTTTTTCCTTAAATTTTAAAGGTTTTTTTATAATTCATTACTCCCCTTGACACCGTTGCAAGTGACATTTTTTACTGAATTTCAAGGGTTTTGTTATTCCATAGATCTTTTCTGTGCCACTAGTCATTTGACCCCATCCTAGATGAGACAAGGAGATATAGCATTTGGAGCCAGGGGACCTGGGTGATGAGCCTAGCATCCCTATATGAAAGTCATGTGGAATATTGGGAAAATCTTCTCATGCCCTTTGAGTGATAGGTTGAGGCTGGACACAGCGAACTAGACCTTGGACCATGGGCCACTAAGTTGTACTTGTCACACTAGGACAATGTTTCCACACATTCCCCTCCAGGAGATGATTCTACGCAGGAAGATAGTTTCTGGGCCATTTACACTTTTGAAATATAGTACGTTTTTCATCTCATAAGGGAGTAAAATTGTAATAAGGGAAGCAAACAGAACCATCCCTGATAAAACCTGTTTGATTTTTTCAAATATATGGAAGAAGTCTAAGCTCCAGTGTTTGGTAGAGAATGAGATGCTGTTCTTGAAACACTGTGTGGTCACACTTCCTATGTTCCATCAACCAGTATTTTGTCTACTCTCCATTGATCTAAAAACAGTTCTGTGTGCCCCTTGAGGTAGAAGGCATGGAAGAGGGTTATATAAGGGTTCAGGAGGGCAACAATGATAGGCTAAGATTTTGAGCGTACTCTTCAATTGAAATTTGAGATCAGGTCAGGCTTTGTTTCCTGGGTCCCACTAATTCAACCCCTTCCTGAATGATCTAGAATGGTTTCTTGCAGTTCAGGGGATTGCTGTACCAAGGGTGGGTATCTAGGTTTTCCCATTGTTCACTTTTATTTATGAAGCATTGTTTTGGCTCATACAGAGATGGCCATGCAGAGAACTTTGCAGTCCTTTTGTGAATATTATAACAAGAAGAATGTTATAGTAAATGGTGAAAAACAATGTTCTTGGTAATAATAGTAAGACTAGGATGCAGTATTAGGTAAACAGTATGCCTCTGAGGTAGTTTGACAGTTTTAGTACCAGGCCTTTGCTTTGAGCAGTATCTTTTCACCTGTCTACATTTTTGTTTTTATTGAGCAGCAAGATGCAGAATCAGATTGACGTTAAGTCTTTTACATAGAAGCTGAAAGGATCACTGTGTTAGTCACTCACAGTTAAAGGCAAAGGTGTCCTGCCGAAATCTGCTGCCAGCCTATCCTCAATGAAACTGAACAACAATGCCCAAGAGAACTACTATGACTTTTCTTGAGATTTATCTTGAAAACTATCTCCCAAACCAGAAGAGAATGAATTGACTCCTTTGGAATTCCAATTCTAAGAAGTACAAGAAAACTATCAAACCAAACCTAGGGTAAAAAATTGTAGGTCGTGTATCAGAGAATTCTATTAAGGAACACGAAATATAGTATGTGTTCATCCCATGTGTGGGCCTAGAAATGATCTGATTGGAATTTACCATTTCCAAGGCATCAACATACTCAATGGCTGACTTAACACTTGGTACAGAGTCGGAGTAGGGGTTGTCCGAAGCTTTGAAATAACCAATTATAATCACATTTTTAACTTTTTTTAAATTTAAAGCTTTACACCTTTTAACACTACTATTCAAGCATTTACTGAAAAATTGAAAACACATTCAACAACAAATTACTTTTACAAATATAAAGTCATTATGCTAAAAATAGAACAATGACTAGATTAATCTTTAAAAATTCCTTCTTCATAATCATAGGAGTCGATAGAAAAATAGTCATAAAAAAATGTTCAATAAAACAAGACTGTTTCACAAGCCTAGTGTTTTCTTGAACTTCAACCAAATATAATGAAGAGTAAAATTGTATATTGTACTATTGCCTGAGTATAAAATACCGCAGGATTGGTCTGATTTACAGTTGTCATGTATATATTGTCAATTATGGAAACCTCTGCTGTAAAGATTGTGCAGCCCAGCACAATCTGTAAGCAAGTGTCTCTGGGTTTCCACTTCCATTTTGCAGATGTGACATACCTATTCCTGATATGCACTATCTTTCCATGCACCAGTTTTTGCTAACATTTGGATACATTCTAATCTTAATTGGAATATGAATCTTCTCACCTCACCGCTGTGTAAGTTCTTATGGTAGGTGCAGAGTGTTGCGACCGGAAAGCTCTACATCACAGAGTCAGAACTTCTTATTTTTTTGGATAGAATAGATCCGTTGTTATTTCTGTCCCATATTTTTCCCAGTATCTTTATATTGTTCTCCACTAAAGATATATTTGTTTCCTTGGGGCTATTAAAGCCGATCTCTTCGAAGAATGTGTAGTTGTCTTTTTTCATTCCTCCAATGCTTTAGGACCAGGAAATTGTGTTCAGATTTCAGCGGAATTATCCAACATTGTTTATCTGATTGCATTAAAATCTTCATAGAGAAAATTCCAGTAGAATTCATTTTTGCTTGTGCTTATTTTATTTTTATTTTTTACATTTATATAGTGCACAAACAGCCCTCGGGCATTGTGGCGCTGTTACTTGATGGGCACTTAATTACAGGGAGGGAGCACATGTTGAATGTACATTTGCATGATTTTCATTTATACATTTATACACATGCATTTTTATGCACAGATTACATATACATTTGCAGTTTTATATCATATTTAAGTGTGCCGGCATGCTTGTCTCTTGTGGAGGCAGGTTAAGTGAAGAGCATGGTTTTTAGCACCTTTCGGAATGCCATGTGTGATTCCTCCGCACGTAGTGGTGGTGGGAGGGCATTCCATTGAAGGGATGCTAAGTACGGGATGCTAGTGCCACCTGCTCTTATGCTTTTGATTAGGGGCACAGTGAGCAAGTTAGAGTTAGGTGTTCTAGTGGGAGATGTGGATGGGTGAATCCTTTGTGAGAGGTAGGCCGGTGTGGTCAGATAGTTGCACTTGTGGGTCATTGCCAAGGCTTTGAATAAGACACATTCTTTTATAGGGAGCCAGTGGGATCTTTGCCTGGAGGCAGTGATATGTTCCCTTTTGGGAATGCCCATCGCTGCGCGAAGGGCATTATTCTGGATGACTTCCAACTTGTCTAGATGTTTTGCTGAAGTGCCCAGGAAGAGAACGTTGCAATAGTCTAACCTTGAGCCTGTGACGCCTCTTGCTTTGTTGGTGCAGATCTCCTTAGAGAGGTACTGTCTGGCTGCATTCAGGAGCTTGGCATGATAGGCTGCTGAGGAGGCATTTGCGTTAACTTGTCTGCTCATGGATAGGTTGGAGTCAAGGTCCTAGTGTTTTCACTGCATCCGATACTGGGATTTTGATAGAGTTAATGTTGAAGTGACGGAATTGTGTGTCGAGATTCTGAGTGTGTCAGTGGCGCCGACCAAGAGGAGTTCAGTCTTGTCTGAGTTGAGGCACAGTCCATTAGCAGCCATCTAGGTCTGGATGGTGTTGTAGATGTTGTGCCGGGTTCTAGAATCAGTGTCATAGTCGCGTGTGAGTAGAATCTGAGTATCGTCCGCGTAATGGGTGTAGGAGATGCCTAGGGTGTCAAGGATGAGGAAGAGGGGGCATGTGAATATGTTATAGAGTGTGGGCGAGAGGCAGGAGCCTTGGGGCATGCCACATAGCATGATGGTAGGTGAGGTGGAAGCTCGGTCAAAGGATACTTGCATGGTCCTTCCTGTAGCAATGAGGTGTTCCAGGCAGTAGCGTTGGGGGAGAAGTTGTCCGTGGTACGGAGGTGATGGGATAGGATGTTGTGGTTTACAATGTCAAATGCGATGGAAAGGTCGAGAAGTAGTTGGGCTGGTTTACCTGAATCCCTGGCATCGTCCATCTGGTTTTTAAGGTCCAGTAAAGCGTTTTCTGTCCCATGTCAAGGGATGAAAACCAGAAGGTCACAGCCCTAGGAGCTTGATTTCCTCGATTAATTGTTGTACCTAACGCCTACCTGGACCTATAGGGGATTACAGGCAGCCCTCACACACCTCCTATCAGACAACTTAACCATCCTACTTGTTGACCTCAATCTAGGCCTCAATGACACTGAGGATCCAGGGGCCAAATCACCCAACCTAGCCCTGGACACCCTAGGGTTCAAAACTCTGTCACTGGCCTCACACATACAGAAGGCAGAGCAATTGACTGGATAGCCCAACACAATTGTCCCATCCTAATCACTAGTAACACTCTCACCCTGTGGTCTGACCATCACATTATCATGTTCACCATCCCTACTACTAGAGTCAACTCGCACTCCCTTCCCCCTTTACCACCCGCACTCACCAGAAGCTCCCGCCTGCTCACAAAGGATCGGATCCTACCTTACCTACAGGTACCAGCTTTCAGGCCTCCATTCTCAACTGACCCAGAGGCCCTCGCGCTAGTCTTAGCTGGACTTCAGTATCAGCATATAATTCTTTGACAAGGGTGAGGATTGTTGGATGTGGGTTCCATTTTTTCAATTCTTCCCACTGTAACCTTTGCTCTACGGTATCAAAAGCCGCTTTATAAAAGACATACAATATCAAAATAGCAGCTTTGTTATTGGTTAAGGTGGCCACATTAGATAAAAAAAGAGTCCAGTTGTTAGTCAAGGGGCTAAGACATTTTCTGAATCTGGATTGTTGGTTCCCCAACAATGTATTTTTTGGTATCCAGGTATTCATTTCTGTTAAGAGTAGTTGGGCAAACAGTTTGGAAGAAGCAATCACTGTAGCCAATAGCTGATCATTCTGGGGATTTTCTCTAGATCCCTGTTTAAAAAGGGGGATCAATATAGAGGCCTTACAGCTGTTGGGAACATTTCCAGTCACTCTAATAGTCTGGAATAATGTACCAAAAAAAGTGCCCACTTTTTAATGTGTTGTGTTATTACCAGATTACATAATCACATGTTATGAAACAAAGCAATTTAGAACAACAAAGTGAATGCATATAGTGTCAAATCCACTATAAATCTGTTGGGGGTTCTAGCAGGCAAATACAAATGATATAATATAATAATAATAATAATAATAATAATAATAATAATAATAATAATAATAATAATAATAATGTATTTATTGAGCACTGAACTAGCTTCGGGAAGCAGAGATACAAGGGAGTGGTGAGCTAACAAAAGGGGCAGGGGAGGGTAGACAAGTTGGCAGCAAAGGATCTAAAAGGAACCAGGGGAGGAAACAGAAGGGACAGATATGATATGATATGGCATTTATAACGCACCTATACACAAGTGTGGAGCAAGGTGAAAGGTTGGAACCATTTCTTGAAGAGGAAGGGCCTATGTTTCTTCCTGAAATGTGAAGGGGTGTGTCTGGTATTTATGGAGCAGAGCTTCGAGATTCTGTCTTCTGGTTCTTTACTTACGTCATTGGCTAAGTTCAGGGCTGCACTTGTTCTTACTTCTGGTGGATCGTAGGCCTCCGGAGATGCTGAACTTCACAGTGAGGTAGCTTGCGTACTTGAGGGCGAAAGCCTTGTAAATTATGCAGCAGGATTTGTAGATGATACTTGTTTGCAGTGGCATCCAGTACCTTTCGATTAGAATCGGTGTGATTTGGTTGAATATATGGAGTCCTTTGAAGAGTCAAGCTGCAGCATGTAGGACATACCTCAGGGGTGACAGGGTCGTCGTCAGAAGGACTTCCAGAAGGGCATTGCCAGCATCCAGATGGGAGAGGACCAATGTTTATAGAGCAGATCTGAATTTGTTTTCTGTGAGGAAGGGCTTGATTCTTCTGCAGGCGGGAACGTTGATACCAAGCTGATTGTGTTTTCTTGCCTATGTGCTCCTTGAAGGAGAGCTGTCTCTTGATATAGAAATCAAGGCAGCTGTGTGTTAACATTTTTTATACATCAACACTAACACTTCATTAACAAGGAACAAAAAAGAATTCTTAATAATGCCACTCTATGCCCTGATGAGAAAAGGTCCAGGCTGGCCCCGGAACATAGAACCACAGCAAGTTAGATTAAAGTGTTAGAGCACTTTCAGAATGCCAACCTACATACCAAGGAAGCTGAAAGTGGTGCCTGATAGGTTCATGTCTGAAACACATGTTTTTCTGAACCAAAAGATATGGACTGGCAACTGGGTTGGTGGGGTATGCTGGTGTATCCTGTGCAGGTAAAGCAGAGCAGTGTAATTCCCTCCTGCACCCAGAGGCATGCTCTATGACAGTCTCCATAGGAGACCAGCAATACTGTGACAGCCAGCACAGTGGCTTTAACTGTGTGCAGCAGGAATTCCATAAGAGAGTTTCAAAAATGTGAATAAGATCTCTCCTACTAAGATCTGTTGTACATTTCTCGAGTGTTCTCTGAGAAAAAACTCTTTCGCCAGCCATTGTTGATGACTTATTGCCGAACAAATTCTTGTGGATCCTCATATTGTATTTCTGACTGAACAATTTTTGACGCTTTTCTCTCTGGTCATGGAGCCCACATCCAGTAAGCGAGCACTAGTAAGAAAACATACATTGGCAAGGCCAACAGTTTGGGTTTTTGTGTAGGCATGGGAAAGGCACTTGCCAGCCAGAGCCGTAGTGTTCTTAACTGGACATTGATGGTAACAGGAGCAAAATGGTGCAAGTACCTGGACATCTGATACAGTGCCTTGCACATGCCTAATACTTATACACAAGCCAACATTGTTGGCTTTGCAAATGCTTGTTTAACAGGACTTCAGTGAAGGGCATGAAGAGTGCTTTTAAATCGAATGGCTGAAGCCAGTCCTGGTTGAGAAATATTGATTACACCAGTAGCAGGTTTACAACTCCAATTAAGTCATTAACTCTCAGAAGGCTGCTTTGAAAAAAAAAGCACAGGTACTTAGGGATCAAAGTGTGATGGTAAGGCTTGATTAAAGTGAGCTCAAAGGGTTCCCATGAGGCAGTGTTTTGTGAGGGAACGGGCACGAACTGGATGGGAATGGCCATAGGGATTACCATGGCCATGGGCAGTCAATGGGTGGGCAAATTATCAAACACCGGCTGTGTGTCCCTCCTCGTTTGCCTTTCCTCTCTATATGTACTCTAAAGCAATAGTTTTGGCTTAAATGTGTTGTAAGGGGAACCTAATAGCCCAAACTTAAAATGTAAGTATTGTCAAGCCATTATTTTAGAAATGATTCCAATATTTGAAAAGGGCCAATGCCTATAATACTTAATTGTATTTATCTGCAGCATTTACCATACATGATTATTTGAATGGTCATCATTTAAAGGACAACCCATTTTCAAAACATTAGTCTAGTTTAGAAATACGTTCGATTCATATTCTGGCATCAATAAGAAACTGGCACCTGCAGATTTAAAATAAAGAACAATTCATAACGATTCCTGTTATTAAGTCCTTCTAAAGTTACGCTGCAACTTTGACCCCGGCTTCTCATTCTCGGGACCTCGTGATTATATTTCCAGAACACATTTCTTGTCCCGAACATGCATACAACAGCTGGTAGATGTATGTCTTATATTAGCGAAAAACAAATGCACACAGCACCGACAACCCGGCCTGCCAGTGCAGTCATCCATGCGAGACTGAGCAATTAGCGTCTGCTTGAAAAGTGCTGGAATTATACAAAGGGAGCATTCACACGCGGGAATAACGGTTAGTTCTCGGGTACCTGTGCACATGATGTTAGGAACGCTGTAGTGTATGCGAAGCTTTTGTAGAAAGCTCCATTTATGAATGCCTTTATGTGGCTCTCCCCAAGCGTAAAGCGAAAGTGTGGTGGAACTAAATGGAATCATTCATGCATGTCGGGCTGCTTCGTATGCCAGTCTAGCTGTGGTTTACCTGTGAATGATATCATTTCCAAGAAATCATCAGGGTATTTGCAAGAGGCTGCAATGCATTGTGGCATGGTTGGGAACTAGAGACGAGCTCGAGGCCTGGCCGGGGAAAGGTGCAATGGTTGTATTTTGCAGGGTCTGTGCATATGAATCAGGGCAGGACCAACTTTGCAAAATGAGCGTGGAAATGTGAGCAGGTAGGAAGCTGAGAGGCTTCTGAGGAAGCAGAAAACACAAAGATCACTGTATACATCTCCATTATGTACGACCTTGAATATTAAACAAGCAAATACAACGATCCACACTCTAACATGAATAACAAAGTAGATAATGTGAAATTGAACAAACCCAATCATCATTTAAATCTGACTTAGAGATGCATTGACGTCAAGTGTAAACCGCTATACTAATGTGTGGACATGCAGGAAAAGATGGGAGTGGCCAGGAGGATGTGTGTTACAACAATTAGAAATTACTGCGGCGAAGTTGATTGATACAGTCGTTTTAAGAATTTACCTAAAGTCGGCTAGAGACAATGCGAGATATATAACCTGCCTGCTGCCTCTCGAGAAGAGGAAAGCCTACAATCGAAGTTTGGCCTATCAACACTTTCCCATTGAATGATCAGTTATAACCTTGCTAGGGCTGCTTGATGATGCCATCTGCTTTGGTGCATGATCACATCCACTGAAAAGCGTGTATTTGCATAGCTGGTGTTTGAATGTTTTATTTCTGTCGGACTGGACCTGCAGCAATGCAATCTACATGGGATGCACTGAAAAACATGAATTCACAACAGAAGTGACACTCAAATATTGCTGTTCCCAAATCGTCGATCTCAAGCGCATCCATCACCTATCTGAAACAAGCACATTTCATCAATGGTTGCCAATCAGTGAACAAACAGACTTCAGAGTGCTGTGCATCACAAACACAAATCACTTATTGTCAAGCCCCAGCAAAATCAACACAGTGCCACTACTATTTAAGTCACCCATGGGCCTATATTTAGAAGGTCTAGACTCACTCTTACTCAGAAATATGAAAGAGAAATATAAACATCGTCTAGTTGCACAGATTACCATTTGATTAAAAAAGATCCTTAAGTGTCCCACGCAGTTAGATTCCCAATACGGCACTTTAGCCTCTCTAAGAACATGTTATTTGATTGGTTCACTCACCCGCTCAATCCACATGGGGAAAGATATATGACAATTCACGGTGAATGTATGCTGGCTTGTTGGATATTAGCATCGATAACCTCTATGATAGTTGATGGACTGCTATTTCCTTCTAGCAGGCACTATCTTGTCATTACAGTCTGCAGAATCCAGCCTGACTTTGGAGATCAGAAATCTGATTCTCCTTTGAAGCTCTGTGCGAGGAAACTCTTGTTTGGAGATTTCTCACATGATTCCCACACCATGCAGGACACCCATCCAAAACAGGAAGTACATGCAATAAGGCACAGACAGCCTTTTTCATTGCACATAGATGAAATACCACCACTGGGAGAAGAGAGCTGCAGCATTCCACAATAAGTGCAATACTCTTTATGGAGACAATGCTCGGAGACAGGGCCCTTTCCGACAACGGCAACATTTGACTCAGAGTACTTGTGTTGACAAATCCTATTGGAAAACCAAAAGTGGTAATAATGGCTCTAGACCATCTGCTTGTTAGAAGAATGGAAAAGGTAACACAGAAGTCAAAAGAAACCAAGGGGCAGGCACGCGTCTTTCGAGGAGGCCTCAGAAACAAATATTGGTATATGAACAGCATCAGAAGGAAGAGAAGTTCCAAACAACTGAGAAAGAAAATTGCAAGAGTGCAACGGAAGAACATAGACTGTAAACCAACCAGAAAACACAATATTGTTCTAATAATCACCATATTAACGAAAACCAAACTCTGCCTTCCAATTTGTGATAAATCTGTCAAAGGAGTAGATCTATAATCCACTCTAAGGTCACTTTGAAACTGAGAAGTATGTAGACATTTTAAACGTATACCATACCGAAGGATGCACAGACGTAGGCTATCACACTATTTAAACCATGCTAAAAACGTAATCCAATGTTAGCTCAAAACCACTGATTCAATTCAATTGGCACATCAAATGACTTGAATCAACTAGAAGTGGAAAATAATGGCCACCAAAAACAAGAAAATATATTACAATTATAGCCTCACATATTTAGACTATCAAGCACTAAATAATTTAAATCTGACACTTAAGTGTGAATCAAACAAGTGATACTGGTAAATATGAAAAGCAAATCACAAAGACTGCATTAATAAAGCAGACAGACACATATTGGATATTTCATGATACACTAAATTATACTCTCCTAACGCACGCCTTTCGAAGATGACGGCCCAAAACTAGAGCACTAGAGTGCCTGGTGTTATCCTGCAGTGTGTAGTGTGCAAGCATTGATTGGCTGGCCCTCTTATGACCTATGCCAATCACGAAGCCGGCAAGCTTAGCCGGCCCACTCACAAGACCTCACTCCTAAGGCTCCTGTTCATTGCCTGGCAGGGTATAGAGGTCTCCACCCCCTCAACAAACATGGACTATGGAGGCTGAGCAACACAACCATGCCTCCTGTGCCCACTGAATACCATGGGACGCCACGCTGATGTGAATACGGAACTACAGCATGTAGAATCCTCCCAGACACTTGTCTTTGCCATGCATGGCATTCTCTTACTTCTCTGAAGGTCAGCCTCCACAACCCTATGCGCACATACCATGGCCTGCCTCCACTACCCTAACTGTTGCCCACCCCACTCCTTATTGTATCTCTGATCACAACACCTCTACTAAAATCGAATTTAGCTGAGTGCACACCCTGTATTGATTTTCTGATTCAGTCAAAAATCGATTTTAGCTGTGTGCACATCCTGCATTGTTTTTCTGCTTTGGACAAAAATTGGATGTAGCTTTGCACACTCCAGCATTGTTGTTCTGGTTTAGCCAAAAATCGATTTTAACTGTGTGCAAATCCTGCATTGTTTTCTGCTTTAGTCAAAAATCGAATTTAGTTGTGTGCACACCATGCATTGTATTTCT
This sequence comes from Ambystoma mexicanum, assembly GCF_040938575.1. NCBI lineage: Eukaryota > Metazoa > Chordata > Amphibia > Caudata > Ambystomatidae > Ambystoma > Ambystoma mexicanum. Next base: position 1,011,354,399 of record NC_090937.1, read on the forward strand.
GCTTTAGCCAAAAATGGAATTTAACTGATAATTGTAGTTTGTACATATATACGCAGCCGGGACTCACTTACCCGCAGCCGGGACTCACTTACCCTCTGTTCTAGTTGGCTCCACCCCCAGACTCTGCATCCCCCTTTGTTCTCTTCCACGTCCCTCTGTGTTCTTGTGTGCCTGCTCCACCCCTGTCACATCCCCCAGGTTCCTCCTCCACATGCGCTACAGCCCAAGTAACATCCTTATCTCTAGTCGCTCTACCTTCTCCCATTGCCATCTCTCAGGTACTCTCGCCGCTTGCAGGGAGGACCGCTGGGCCATGTACCCGCCCTAAAGTCTCTTAAAAGTGGCAATGTATTCCATGTTGCCACTCTTAACTCTTGTTCTGCTGTCAAGCACTTCTCTGACATCTGCCTCTTCCTTGAACTGCTGGACCTTGATGTCCTTGCCCTCAATGAGACTTTGTTTAAGGACAGCTCTGTCACAAGTTTTGACACACTTCTCCCTGAGGTCTACAAGATCCTTTATGAGTCCAGGACTAACAGACAATGAGGTGGAGTAGCCCTGATCTATCCAGAGTGGATCCCTGTCCGCATCATTCCCATTTCAGCCTACTCTTCCTTTGAATGCCTGGTCTTCAGACTCTCTCTCCAATCTCCCCTCTTACTTTGGCCACCTTTTATAGGCCGCCGGGCCAGTCCACCCAGGGGATCTAAATATCCATTTGGAATCCCCAGACTCTTCAGTACCTTTCCGCAAAGTCTGCGATTCGCTCTCTCTATCCATTCTACCTTCTGGGCCATCTCACACCGCAGGTCACACCTTGGATGCACTCATCTCCATGGACATCCCTCTCTCTACCCCTCTTACTACAACACTGTCCTGGTTTGATCACTCTCTGCTCTCTTCCCACCTTAAGCTATCATCTCCTCTGTCATTGGCACATCTGGCACAGCCTCCCCTCTTCAAGGCTGCTCGACCCATGAAGAGAGTGACAGTGACTGGCTTTGCCTCTTCCTACACCCCGCCTCCTATTCCTGCGGCTGAGTCCCACCCTGACACAGCCCTCTCTAACGTTCATCTCTCCATTGCCAACACACAGGACATCCTTGATCCTGTCAATAGGGTGCGTATGAATGTTAGGGAGAATTCTCAAGAATGTGCTAATTTCCCTTACCTTTTCAGACCCCCAGAAACTTTGCTGGATTTCTAGGATTTTAATTTTTACCTGGAAACAGTATGAGCCTTTTTTCCCACTCTTTCATGTATGGTTTTAGAACAAACTACCATGATTTTTCCCGCTCGTGAACACCGGGAGCTAAAAATCGAGTCAGTCATGTTTTTCAATATGGCGCCCAAGACCCCTCTGTAAAAACAGACTCTGGTCATCTTTTTTCACTGTTTCTTTTAGGAAAGGTCCTTCTTGTGTTTAACTCTGCGCGCCAAACAAGGTTTGGTCCCTTTGTTCGATGCCCTTTGGCGGGCTTCAGTGCTGAAGCCCTCCTCTGGCCCCTGAGTGTCTGCGGTGGACAGGATGTGAGGGAGGTGCCCGAAACTCCCTGTGCTTAGCCTCCTAGGAGACCTGAATGCACTCTGGTGTGATTGGCTGGCTGACTGTCTGGCAAGGACAGCCACCCTGCTGGGTGAGTGACAGCTAGGCTGGAATGAATGTGAGAAAACTGTTTAAAAGCAGGTCTCTGGGACTTGGAAGACAGAGTCGACCACTGGAACGAATGAACCAAAGACGAGCTGGAGGAAGACTGCTGCAACTCCTGCACTGTTGGTTTGCCTGGTGAAGCCCTGTTGCAGGTCAAAATTGCCTGAAACTCCCTCGATAGAGAAGCCTTTCAAGGACGACTTCTTCCCTTGAGCTGGTGGGAACAACCAACTCGTAAGCCACCTGGACAACGTCTCCATACTGGTCGAATTTTCATCAGAGTGCTGTTGAAAACCGGAATAGCCAGTGAGAAGGATACCAGTTTGTGGACTTTAAGGCACTCACACCTTAAAACCGACATTTTTCCAAGCTTGTGGCTTCTTTCCTGGGCAGTGCAGGAACCTCCCTATGTCCTCCTTCTTGTCCCCATGACTGAAGCTCAGGATAGCAAGATCTGCAGGAACTGCCAGGAATAGCTGCCTCGGCTACAGCTTTTCTTCATACTTAAGGTACTGTGCAAATGCGGTGTGGACATCCTTTCTGCCGCAGTGAAAGTTTGAGAAACTTTCCCAACTTTGGAGTCTTGTTCACTCCTAAACCAACATATAACTCTTTTGCTGGCAAACTACTTCTCAGAACATTGGCAAAGACTTAACAGTTTACTACCCGAACTGGCTATCCTATCCAAGACACTGAACCATTGACTTTGGCCCAGGTCTATTGAATTGAATTGCCTCTTGTAGTGAACTGCAACTATTTGCCCTGCCTAGGAAAGTAATTGATTATTTTAACCTTTGTATTTCTACCCCTTTTGAAAGTTACTGAAGTGCCAATTTGCTCCCACTTCAGAGGAGCCTAACTTGTTCAGAAACATATTGGTTGTGTACTGTAGAGTATTATAGTGTGATGTTGAGCTGCTTCTTACTAGTGGAATGTTTCTAACTTAATGTGTAAATAAATGTATATTCTTTTACCAAGAAACTTTGAGTGTCTGTTTGAACTACTGAGATTGCAAGTCCTTTGTGTAACATCTTGTACTGCTCACATCCCTCTTGAGATAAGTCTGGCTGCTCAGCCACTGCTACCACATAACTGTGTAGTACAGGCTTGTACCAAAGGTGAGATTGCGCTACGCCTGTAGTCTTAATTGTGTGCACCGTTCCCAAAGGGTATTGCATTTAATTCTTCCTAAAAATGAAGCCTCCCAAAAAGTGCAATTCCTTGAACGACTCTGATATGGCTGCACTCAATTGCAAGTGTAGAGCATCAGAATTGAAATGGGTGACCTCAGGTGCACCCTCTGACAAACTGGCCTATCTCCTCCTTCAAATACAATATAGACTCTCTATCCGGTCCAAGAATATGGTGCATATTCAAGCCCGCAACTCTGCGGAATCTAACAACATGGCCAAACTAAACTATTAAAAAGGCTGCAATGAATTGGCCAACCCTTCAGCAGTCTCATCTGCCACTACACCCACCCAAGCCCTCTACTCATCACTGGCAACACATTTCACCAACAAAACCTTGGACATCCTTTCCTCTCTCACTCCTTCACCCGCCCATGCACCAACATCCTCAGAGCGCCTTCGATGTGCCACACTTTACCCCTCTTCCCTTTCCTGCATTATCCCCTTTCACACCTGTGGAGCTCACTCGGCAAGTCCGGTCTATGAAAGCCTCTTCCAAAGAGGTGGATCCACGCCCTTCCAAAACTATCAAGGACAACATTGGCACTCTAGCTCCAGCCTTGGCAGATCTCTGCAACCTCTTCTTTATCTCTGGAGTTGTCCCCTCCTCCCTCAAATACTCTCTGGTGTGCCTACTACTCGAAAAACCTTCAGCCGGCACTTCCATCCCAGCAAACTATTGCTCGATTTCTATCACCTCCTTCCTGGGAAAACTATTGTAGGCGTTGGCTTTCTCTCAGCCCGTTATTAGCTCCATCCCCATTCCTATTGAGCCCTATGGGGGCTCAAATGGGAATGGGGAATGGTTTTGTGCAAGGTCGGAATGACCCGTTAATTCCTCATTCAAAGAACTCGGTACTGGAACCCGGTATTAAGGGCATGGCTACCTCCATACTCGTAATGAGGCCCATTGTCTCCATAGCTCTGGTTCTCTCTAGACTTGACTACTGTAACAGTCTCTTTCTCAGTCTCCCTACTTCTACAATCCGATCTTAACAACTCACCCAGCACAGAACTGCAAGGCCTATCCTTGGTCTGAAGCCCAGGGACTGCTTCTCTCTGGCACTGAAATCCCTCCACTAGCCCTCCGTGGCTGCAAGGATTAAGTACAAGACCCTCTGCATTGTTCTCAAGGCTTTCTGGGGCCAGGGCCCACACTACTTACAACACACTCTTCCCAAATACGCTCCAGCTAGAGCACTCCGCTCATCCTCCTTAAACTCTCTGAGAGTGAGTTGTTTTTCCAAACAGAGACTGGGTGTAGATCCCTATCCTCTGCAGGGGCCACCCTCTGGAACAGTCTCTGTGTCTCTCTGTCTCGAGCTAGATTTCCTTCAATTCCAGAAAATCCAATCCTCAAGACCTTCCTCTTCTCCTCTGCCTTCTCTCTGCCTCTCCCCTGATAACCTCTGTTCCCTACCTGCTACCTCCTCCATCTGCTTAGCTAGCTTGACTGGTTTCCTGAATCACCTCAGAACCTTACAGGTCCCAGGCACCCATCCCAGGCCCTGCACTTGCTCCTGGGCTACTGCACTACTTGCTGCACTACGCACGTCCCAAAGAGATAACCTTCTGCACATATCCAGCCCTCCTGGACTAGGCACACTTAATCCTTCTCCCATCCCTCGCACTTCCTGTCTGCGCACTTACTCTGACTAAATACACCCAACCCAGTAATGTCTGTCTGCCCCTTGTCTCCCATTGTCCCAGCCTAGCATTGTGCAACTGAAACACTTGCGTTAGTGGCACATTATAAAATGCCCAGACAACTTAACCACACCCCTCCCATCCCCTGATCCACTCCCCTTGTGTCAATGTCTACTTGTGCACATTAGCAATAAATGTCCTCTAATATGGCAGCTGAGTTGTTACGTGCCTCCACCTCTCCCCTCTCTTGTCTCCTACCCTCACTACTTGCCAGACACTTGAATTACTGTCCGTTTGTGATCCATGTACTCCCTTCTCCTCCCCCTCCCTGCTTTCCCCCCTCTATCTGTTAACACACCTGAGCTACCAGAAATGTGAACAGGCCTACTATGCTTATTATTATTGTATATAATTCAGAATTCACCAAGGCCTTATGAATGATTGTATCCCATGCCCCCGCCTCCCTGTCTTGGAGCACTTTGAAGCACTCATTTAGTGTCTAAGCACTTTATTAATAGACAATACCATACCATACCATAAAGTAGAAAAAACATCAATTTCCTGCATTGTAATAAAATACATTTTATATAGATGCTTTTTCCCAAATTAACCAGTAATGATGATGTTCACTTTTTAAAACTACTAAATCGCAGAAAACGAATTGTGTAACCTTATAAACAATCAAAGACAGGTATTGCTTTCCACCCCTGTATCACTATCATAAAAGAGATTTGATATGGTCACTAGAAACATTGGAATTTAGTGATGCTGCTTTGTTCCCACATGTGCATAAGCTAGACAGTTACATCACTGACACCATGGGCATAATCTGCAATTGCATACATTTGAATAATATGATGTGTACCTATTGGCATCCTTGGATGTTGTAAGCTTGTACATATAAATTGAACATTGTATTGGCATATGATTAAGTGATTACTATCACAAAGATCAGCAATATATTTGGATCATAACCAGAGGTTTCTGGACATGTAGCCAACTAATTATTTTATGTTCAACGAAAAGCTATATCACACATATAAGGGACTGCAATGGAGCCAAATACGTCCTAGTCTATGCTAACCTGTTCATGGAATGATGGAAGCCTGAAGTAATCAGACAAAGCAGTGAATTGGCAATGTCAACATGTGTGAGTGATAAATTGATGACATTCTGATTATTTGGTAGGGTGCACCTGATACTTTACAAATATTGGTTGAGCAACTCAATAATAAGGACTTCAATTACAAATTAACAACGAACTGAAGTGAAACCTAAATAAATTTTCTTGATTCACTAATATATATTGAAAATAATACAGTGAAGACTAGGGTGAATCTAAAACAAAGCGCAGGTAGCTAAATTTTGCATGTTCTCAAAGCCAAATTCATACTGTGCCCCAGTGAGAATGTGTATGAATATGAAGGATTTGAACTAACAGCAATATCTTTAATGAGTAGGCTGGTAAAGGAATACCACAACATACAGCCCCACAGGATGCAAATGAAACACTCTTATAGGGCTAAAGTGAAATGCCAACAAATGCAGAAATGTGGGCCACTTAGATAAAATAGAAACATCTGACATAATCAGATAAGTTTCCACATACAATGATGAACAGGAACACATTTATAATATTTTGCACAAGTAGTGGTATTCAGTAACCCTAAATGTGGAAAATAAAGAGTACATTGCAGACACACTGAAAAATGCATATGCTAAACCATAAACTCTTAAAAATAAATGTTACCCAAACGTATGTTAGGATCAATTTGATTAAATATGAAAACAAATGGATTTTTCAAGTTTTTCAAGTGTGCCCATTCATTGAGTAGATTGTCAATGGATAAAAGACTGAAATACTAAGTTGTGACAATTTTACTAATTGGTCCACCATATTTTTCTCTCTGGTGCAAATTACATTTTACTCTTGATGCAACTTAAGGTTGATGACTTACACACCAAATAATGTGTATATGAAGGGATATGTGAGTTAAATGTTTTTCATTTAACTCACATAACCCTTCATGTACACATTATTTGTCCATCTCAAAGCAACAAGTTCGCCAATATGCATGCTAGGATGTACTAATCACTGCTTGTTTGTTTGTTTGCTTGTTTGATTATTTTATTTGTATGGCACACTGTTAAGGATGTCAATCGGGCATCCACACCGGACCAGAACACTTGGTTTTATCCTGTGATGTGGTGCTCAATAGGAAGGCTTCTTCTTTAATTTCAATTAATTCAAATTGAGCCGATACCCGACCCGTCTCACACCCCCTTTTAAAAATACCCCGGGTTGCAATGGACCATGAACCAGGCCGGTTGGTGAAAATACAATATTTATTTATTTTTAGAATTCATAAAGATAACACACATTTTAATATTGGGTAGCAATCACCAATGGGGTGATAATTACAATAAAAACTACTGAACTACACTTGGTTAACCTTCTACGTGAACATATCAAAAGCACAATTTAATAGGATCACTTTTTGAATTAGGATAGATAGCACCCAAGTTAAGGTTTTCCCCGCAATGTTCCTACAACCCACAAATAATCGAATTCTGAGTGGATAGAAAGAAGCAGCAGGTAGTCAGGGATAAGAGGCAGTAAATAGAATCAAAATCCAACCTTTTTGCAAACGCCTAAATTGACGCTCGGATTTTGACAAATAATTATTATATGTGTGTTTAAATAAGGATATGCATAGGTTTTATAACAGTATCAGGGTTGTTATATCGCAAGCAACCATCAGGCAAAGTATCAGAAAAGCATACAGTTCACAAAGCAGATTGAAATGGAAAACCAAGTGCAGCCAAATTCACACATGGAAAAGTTGCATTTTTTCTAGTTTGTAGTTTTAAATGTAAACATTGATGAAAAACACTGAATTGGAATGCAGTTCTTGGGCAGGGTGATGGATGCACAGCACAGGGACAATATGGATGTGAAAGTAGGGCTGTAGATGAAGAATTGAGAGGGATTTGGAAGGTAGAATGAGGTTCGTTTTTAGAAAAATAGAGCAGTGAAAAAGAGAAAATCGGTTTTAAAATTGAAGGCAAATTTTACTTAAACTTGATTTAATGGCTAAGAAAAGAGGAAGGTCACCCGTGAATATAAAAGTTACACTGCAATTGTCACCCTTCATGCAGTGTACCCCTTTTCTTTAGGGAAAATTAATTTATCTAATAAAAAAATTGCTAATGACTTACGAGCTATCCATGACAGAATTGAAGAGAAAAGTGAGTATAACGCTTGGAGATCATGGACAAGTTGCACAGAGAATTCTGAAGTTGGAAAAGTTATCAGGATATGGATAGGGTTGCTGAGTGAGTGGAACAAAGACAAACATCAAGATGGGGTAAACTAGGTCTGATGGGATGTGGATACTCACAGTCTGCTCTTAAATTTGGGATTAGGCACAGTCAACTGGGTTCTGGACTCCAGGGATCGGGTCGCCGGACGGCGGACTCTCCTGGCAAAAGACAGCTGGGCAAAGGTCTGGTCACAGCACAGCGATGCCACAGCAGGATGGAGCAGGTAAGCAGGGCAAGCAGTTAGTGGGCAAAAAGTCAGTCTGGTTTCAGGATGCTTCCCAAAAGAACACCAAAGCTTTCCCTTTGGTTATAGGAATTTTTAGATCTGGGCTCTCTGGATTGAGGCCTTGCTTGTATGGTCAGCAAAGCTTTGGCCTTGCAGTGGAATCTGGAATCAGCTATACTTTGGCTTTTGCAGGGGGATCTGGAATCTGGCAAGATGAATGTGGAACATCAGGAACGCAGGTACAGGAATTCAGGAAAGAGTATGTGTCCTGTCAGTCTTTCTTTATATAAAGCATGGGGACATCATAGAACTATAACGTGGAGCAGGCTTAGCTGATCACGCCTCTAAACAACTGGATTGGTCAGAGGTAATGGTTGACACCTTACTCTCAGCTAGTTGGGTTTCCAGGGCATGCTGTCAGATTTATGATGTGAGTTTTACAATGTCCAGACCCTCCCACAGATTTTTTAGCTAAAATCCAGTTTTGGCACATTTGTATAGTGGTAGCATTTTAACAAATTACGTAAACAGGTTACATATTTTATGCAGCACATACCAGTCCAACACCACAGTCTGTAAGACATTGTTTTGCCCTTCTACTAATTTTTTGTCATTTTTAGGGTGAAATATTCGGCCTAAAATTGTATAACTTTATACAGGTATGTGGATTATCATTAGGCATGTCAGCATTGAAATTTACAGTGGCATCAGGTATACTTTCCTTAGAATACCCAATTCTCTGCCATTTCTGTTCCCAAGGTGGCAGTGAAGGCTACAGCATTTTAAATTACACTCCACAAAATTACATTAAAACTGTTAACTTTTTAAATGTTTGTGAATTTCTGCTGCAAAAAGTAACCGTCTTCAAAGTTTCTTAATAAAATAGTCTTTTGAAACAAATGGGCTAGTTTTTGTCCTTCACTGGACCATTTTTTTTTCTTCAGCTACCACCAACTGTCACTTCAGCCCTGTGTGGGATGGGGTTTCCCAGTTTGATTGAAGGTTTTATGCCCCCCCTCCACTTCACAGGTTAGTGTCCCACAACTTCTATTGTCCTAGCTTGGAGCACAGACGAATGTCTGACAAGCGTGTGAACTTACTTTGTCTTGGTCCATTCAAAGTTTTTCAAGCTAGCAATTATCACTTTCGTGTCCCGACAGTTTTTGGTGGTTCCTGTTGGGGGAAGCCTTCAGCTTAGCCAGCATGGAAAAACCTGTTCTGGAGCTTGTAAAATTCAGCCAATGCAGTTCAATTCCTTATATTTTATTTTCTTTTGTCCTGGATCAAAACAACCTGTTGGATAAAACATCCCCTATATGTTTCCCAGCAAAAAACCCCTTTTCATTGCTAGACACAGACACATTTTTGTTCAACATGGTACTTTTAAAACAGGCATTTTTTTCTAGTTTGCAAAAGCCAATTTTTCCATGCATAAAGTCAGCTCGCATTTTCCTTACAAATTCAGTTTGCCTCTTCTATCTACACTACCACATTGTTTTGTAGCCATAGTTATCTTTTTGTACACAACAGTCTGTACAAGGCAGAGGTCTCTTGAGATTGACATGTGCGCAGAGAGCTAGAATTTCTTTTAAAGCAGTGATTTTTGACATTTTGTAGCAAAAGTCAAGTGTTTCCTGTGTAGTTGAAATAAATCTTCTTTGGATTCCTTCAGAACTGAACAACAGTCTGTCATTCAGGGATACTGTTCTTGTCTACTGTAGCACAATGTGAATGTGGATAAGCATGGCAAGGTCTCATGAATAAAAGTATTGTGATGTAGAACAGAGGAAAAAGAGCATCAAGCGGCATCATTATTAAATGTAAATATTTTCCTTCTTCAATAGGAACTTTGGGCTTGCAGCAGAGCAGTGCTGCTTTTTCACTCCCCTTATTTTGTACATGTAAGCAACACACTGGTAGGCTTTTTTGGTGTGCCGCCTTGTTGCATCCTGCCCAATATGTACTTGGCAAGATGGTGCAGCCATCTTTTCGTAGTTGAAAAACACTGTTTTGGTGTGAGGCAGTGGTCCTAAAAGGAGCTAGCACTGCCATTTTGCAGTTTCTGCCAAAGCGCAGCTTGGTTGTGGAGAAGAATTCTGTTGAGTGGGTCAATGTAGCCCACAGCACCCAACCCAGAGGTATCGGGGTGCCTTTGTATCTAGACTGCTATGTGCCATTCCTGCACAACGAAATACAAATTCACCTGATTTGCATAACAAAAATGACATCACAACAATTGTTCGGGCCCATCTTATATTTTCAAACAGAACATTTGAAAAAAACACTCAATTACATTTTGTTTCAAAGATATCACCAAACATATAAATCTTATGTATTTTCCCGAATGCATTTTCTTTCTTTATAAAATATTGAATGGCAGTCTTTTGTTTTTTTGCTTGATCTGGAAAATGTATGACTCAGGGTTCGGTCACCATGATACAATATTTTGTAGTTTAAGTTGCTGGGGCTGTTCATGACTTCCTTCCACCATGCATGGCCTGGCCGGTCTTAATTAAGACTTTCTGTCTTCCCAGGTGTCAGAATCCTTGTTTAACGAAAGGCCTGGGTGACTGAAATATCAGATTGGATGAGAAAGACCTACTGGCTGAACTGAATTCCTTGTATTTTTAAGATTTTAAGCACAAACACATACACGGTAGCCCGCAGACTCCTTGTTAGTCCACAGTTGTCACGTGCCACATCTGGGTCTTTTGAGGATGGCTGGCATGGAAAGGGGACTGCAGAGACAACCGTCAGTCATGGATGTCAGTGGATATCGCAGGATAAGCCAAACAGGTTTCCTGGGTGTGGTGTACCGGAAGAGCAGGTAGCAGAAGTTTTGTTAGTACAAGTTGTGACAGGAGTGAAAAAAGCCATGGCAATTTGTTTCAGCAGGCAGAGTCTTTGGATTTTGGGGGCCTCTTGGGGTCATTGGTTGAAGGTGTATGCTGAGCATTGTGGAATAGCCAAAAATCTTGTATTCCCTGAACTGGAAGTGTTCTGGTGTGGAGTGTGAGTCATGAAGTGGGTGGTGTTGTGTGTGAGCATTTTGTGGAGATACGTTTGAATTGAAACATCCAGACATTATGATTATTCATTGTGGAGGGAACTCTTTCAGGAACATGACTGGAATTGCATTGCAGATTACAATGAAGGAGACATTGGGAAATTTGAAGGAAACGTTCCGTAATTCAAACATTATTTTTTAACGCATTACCCAGAGACAGATGTGAATCCATTCCAGTTCATTGGTCAGCAAATGGCAAAAGTGAGGTGCAACGTCTATAAAGCAAAAAAGAACCTACGTAAGGAAATCCGTGATGTAGTAAGGAAAAAGTATTCTCTGTCGACAGAAATCATGCTTTTATGCCATAGCCATATTAAAATACTTAAAAAGAACTATAAAGGTTGGCTTAAAATGCATAAATGTGAATGTGAAACCAATTTGTGGAAATAAATTGCATTGGTGGCCCTGTCTAATAACAAATAAAGTATTTGAGAGGGCGCTAGAGAGCCGTCCAAGATGGCGGCCTCCCTGTGAGCTCCGCCGAGCTCCCCTGAAATCCTGATCAATCGAAGCTTCTGTGGTGCGCAAATTGTCCGCAGCCGCCTCCAGATTGTAGCCGAGACGATCCCGAGCAGAACGGGGTATTCATCCGCCGACCCTCGAGCGCCGGATCTGGTCTCCTCAAAGGTGAAGAGCCCCCCCCTTCCCCGTGCGGACGGGACGCGGGTGCAGGCCAGACGCGGAAGACCGGCGGCGGAGGAGGCCTGGGACCCGGGGGTGCCGCTCGGAGCTGGCGAACACGAAAAAAGAAATCCTGCAGAGCCCTGGAGGGGCGTGGGGCTCCCTGGGCGCCGCCGAGGATCAGGTACGCGCGCCCCGTGCGCCCTCGCTAGCAGGCCCTGGGTGGATCCCCGGCTCCCTCGCCGGGGGAGGCGTGGTACAGCTCGGTCCGAACCGGCTCAGCAGCAAGATCTCCTGAGAGCCACATCGCCAGGAAGCGACAAACCGAGCGCCCCGGGACCCCTGGTCCGCCTCCCGGTGCCTCCTGGCCCCCGCAACGCGAGCACCAATGGCGTCCTCGAGGAAAACGGACAGATCTCAAAAAAAGCTGAACTTCGAGGGTAGCTCCGCAACCAAAGCAACCACCTCGAACAGCAGAGCGCAGTGTCCCGTCCAGGCCGCAGCCCAAGATGGAGAGGATGCCCACGGGTTCAACATCAGGGAAATCCTCCTTGAACTTAAGGCCGGGATCGAACGTCTTGGAAGCAAACTCGACACACTCTCCTCCAAGGTCGACCTACTCCAGCACCGGCTGGAAAAACACGCTGACAGACTGAACACAGTCGAGCAGAGAGTGTCCGACCTCGACGATGGTGCAGCGGCCCTAACATCCCGAGTGGCCTCCCTTGAAGTACAAATGAAAGCAGTAAGCGCCAAAAACGAAGACTTGGAGGGCCGCTCGCGGCGCAACAACATCAGGATCATGGGAGCCAGGGAACAACAACTTACCGTGAAAATGGAAGACTACGTTGAGAAGTTATGCATGGACCTTTTCGGTACAGAAATCCTGTCCAAACTGTTCGTCGTGGAGAGAGCTCATCGAGTCCCCAACACCAGACCGATCCCGGGGGCTAATCCCCGCCCAATCATCGCGAGATTGCTTAACTATAAGGACCGAGATGCCATTCTACGGGTGGCTAGGGAAAAAGGGGACCTCCAGTACGACGGCGACAAGATCCAGGTTTTCCCGGACTTCTCCCAAGCGGTCCAAGTGCAGAGAAGATCGTTTATGGCAGTGAAGCGCAGACTGCAAGAGAACCAGATACAATATTCCATGCTCTTCCCAGCCAAACTCCGTATTCAACACGAGGGCAGGACCCAGTTCTTTAATACACCAGAAGAGACAAGCGACTATCTGGACCGCTCTGGATGTAGACCCGCTACTGCCAACGGAAGACCGCAAAGGGGCGACAGACCAAGAAGAAACCCGCCGTAAGATTTGCCTATAGGACACCCAAAACGGCTGCATGAGACTTCAAGGTTGCCTAGAAGCGGCCACCACAGTTCAACACTGCATCCGAAGAAGGGAGCTAGCCCCCTCTTGGAGGGCCACCTGTGCCCCGAGCACAGCAATGCTGGTTGTACGGTTAAAATGGGTTTGTTTTTCACGGGCTTGTTGGGGGTTGCCCGTGCAGGGGAGGGAAGTTAGTTTAGCAAAACCGCCACAACCCACATACCCCAGTTCCACGACAGTCACACGAAGAACTATGCATCTAACGATTGCCACGTCCTCCCTGCTCCTCTATGAAAAGCGACTCCAGCCAATCCCGCGAGCCTCGTCTCGACATGATGATCTGGACCCCTCCAGATGGCAGCGGCAACTTTGAAAATCGCCACCTGGAACATCCGTGGTGGCAATCAGCCTACGAAAATGAGGAGAATTCTTCAATATCTTCGGAGACACAAAATCAACATAGCGATACTCCAGGAGACTCATCTTCTGCCCGCGTCAGAACAACACTGGGCCAGATCATGGGGATGTCATCGGTACTTCTCATCCTATTCCTCATTCGCCAGGGGTGTTGCGATCCTGATCGACAGAAGAACTCATTTCAGCTTTATCGAGTTAAAGAAAGACACGGAGGGGAGGGCCCTAATGGTGAAGGGGATAATCGCAGGAAAAGCGGTGGTGGTGGTGAACTCATACGCACCGAACACAGACGGACCTGATAATTTCAACTGGTTAATGTCCCACTTGGACACGACCAACGCGACGACTGTGGTGTGTGGTGCAGACCTCAATACCACACTTGATCCCAGGCTCAACAGGTCCCATAACACATCGGGAGTCCCATCCAAGGCCAGCACTCAGGTTCGAGAGATTTGTCAGGCCTTCAATCTATCTGATATGTGGAGAAGACACAACCGGGACAGCAGGGACTACACCTTCCGATCAGCGGTACACAACACTAGTTCCAGAATCGATTATATCCTGGCATCCTCCCATAGCCCTTTCAGAAGGGGAGTGTGCCATATCCTGCCAAGGTCCTACTCCGACCACTCGATGGTTGTATTGGAGGCCACCCTGGCGGGCGTAACAGTGCCTGGCCTCAACTGGAGATTCAAGCCCGGTTCGCTCACGGACGCCGTATTTGCTGCAGAACTACGTAACGAGATAGTCTCATTCCTGGAGATCAACCAAGACTCTGTCGACTCCGCATGCACCACCTGGGAAACACTCAAGTGCTACATACGAGGAATTTGCCTGACTAAAGAAAATGGCTTGTTGAAATTGATCCGAGGCGAATTATCCAACAAAGAGGGTCGTCTGAAAGAACTAGAACGAAACCTCTCCAATGCTCCAGACCCACGCACCCAAGCCGAGCTCAAAAAAGAACTCTTGGGATTCAGGGAGACAGCGGACCGCGAACTAAAGCTCCTGGGCCGCAGGCAACAGATCAGGCAATACGGAGAGGGGCAAAAGCCAGGTGCACTGCTGGCCAGGCTACTAACCATAGACAAAGTCCCACCCCGCATTGAATGTATTGCAGATGCGCAAGGCCAGAGGGTTTACACAGAGGAGGAGATCTCCAGTGTTTTCCGAGACTTCTATCAAAACCTGTACAGTTCAAAAGGAGCAGCAGATCCCGTAGCGATACAAGAGTACCTTAATGACACGGAACTGTACTGGGTGAGCCAGGACCTGCGCGAACCCTTGAACGCGCCCATATCGCTCGAAGAAATTCAGACAGCAATCAAATCCCTGCCTAACACCAAGGCCCCCGGTCCCGATGGACTCAATGGCGAATTTTACAAAGCACACATGGAGGTGGTGGCCCCCCTTCTTCTACAAGTCTACGAGGAGGCGGTGGAGCAGGGGACACTCCCTCCCACGATGCGCAAGGCTAACGTAATGATGCTGCACAAAGCTGGAAAGCCTACAGAGAACTGCGCTTCGTACAGGCCGATCTCATTGATCAACCTAGACAACAAAATCCTAGCTAAAATCCTGGCAACCAGATTGCTCCCCTTGATGCCGGCATTGGTGCTGGGTGACCAGGCCGGGTTCATCCCGGGGCGGAGTACAACATACGGCATCAGGAGACTGTTTGGCGTCATTGAGGCCTTGGACCCGACGCAGCAGGCAATAGCGGTATTATTGGATGCCGAGAAGGCGTTTGACTCAGTCGAGTGGCCCTTCATGTTCGCTACACTAAGGCAGATGGGTTTGGGTAACTTCTTCCTGAAGCTAGTAGCCCTGTTATACAACAAACCACGCTCATACATCACACTAGGGAACACCAAATCCACAGGGATCACACTGGAACGCGGAACGAGACAGGGTTGCCCACTTTCGGCCCTTATCTTTGCCCTGGTGATGGAACCCCTGGCGTCAAGGCTGCGAGCCGAGCAGTTGGGTCGAGGGATAAAGCTGGGTCCGCACAGGCTAATTGTCTCCCTATACGCTGACAACGTCATGTTGTTCATCAGCGATCCCCAAATCAATCTTAATCCCGTAATGCGAGAGGTGATAAAATTTGGGTTAATGTCAGGCCTCAAAACCAATCATTCCAAATCGATAGTGTTCCCTCTGACCCCTTGCACTTTGGAGTTTGCAGATGACCACGGGTTCAAGTGGGAAAACTCAAAGGAGCGCTATTTGGGGATTAAGATGTCACGAAGCCACCACGATATATTTAGAGACAATTATGTAGTTACACTGCAGTTACTACAAGAACGTATTCAAAGATGGAAATCTCTACCACTAACGCTGTGGGGCAGAACCTCACTGACAAAAATGGTCATTCTCCCCAAACTTCTCTACCTTTTCACAAATATCCCGCTACTTCTCCCCAAATCCTTTTTATCAAAAATCAAGAGCGCGATCCTTGAATTATTATGGGCGGGGAAACCAGCGCGGGTGGCGTACAACACACTTACTCTACCAATATCAAAAGGGGGCCTAGCTCTCCCCGATATAGAAAAATACTACTGGGCGGCACAGGCCCAATTCCTAAGCCATTGGTACTCAACCCACTACATTAGACCACATGTGCAAGTGGAAAGAGCCCTGGCTTCCCCCGACCTGCTTGCTGCAGTCATAATAAGCCACTTTCCCGTGCCGCATAAAACACTGAATACAGTCCTATCCACATATGCGATATGGAAGAAGATTGCTGGCGAATACGGAGTGGCTATACGATTTTCCCCCCTACTGGCGATAAAATTCATCCCCGGCATCTCCCTCACGAACGAAAGAGTATTCCTGTTATGGATAGATAAAATAGGGATTAAATCGTTGGGAGACCTCTTCCCAGAGGGCACCTTTCTGACCCCCCAAATGGCAAAAGACCGGGGAGGGAACACATCCCTAGACGTCTTCCTTTATTTCAGACTTCGCCACACCCTCCAGGGGCTATTCCCCACATTCCCTAAACAACCGCCCACCTGGGATCTGCTACATAATACCATTTTAGCGCAGGGTGAGGGCAGACTGGTGTTAACTCTATACAAAACCCTGGTGGGAGACACTCGGAAACTCCAACCTAAAGTGCAACAAAGGTGGGAATCAGCGTTACAAGAAGACTGGGCCTACATTCTTCATCAGACTCAGAAGGTAGCGTTAAATTCCCGACTCAAGCTAATACACTTTAACTTTGTGCACCAAACATACTACACTCCAGTCAGGAAACATAGGCACCACCCTGAAGTGTCAGCCCAGTGCGAGAGATGCACATTTGCCAGCGCTGATTTTCTTCATCTGGCATGGGGATGTCCTGGTATCCAACGCTTCTGGACTTCCGTTATACAAATAACACCCGACATTATAGGTGAGCAGGTGACCCCCCTACCGTTGAGTCCGCTTCTCGGCCTCACTACATATCTACAGCCAGCGTCACGCAAGTTAGCAGCGCTCCTCATGGCGCTGGCACGAAGGAGAATTGCTATGTCGTGGGGTCGTGGCCCACTCCCCAAGATAGCTGACTGGGAGAAGGATATAACATATTGCCAAGATATGGACACCAAATTTATCCGGACCCTGCCCTTACATGCGCGCCCTCCCGACATCTAGGGCCCATACATCACTTACCTGACGAACAATGCTGAAGCTTCAGATTCGAACAATCCAAGCCCCCAGAGCGAGAGACCATAGGACGGAAATATACAGGGACAACGTGGAAGACTTTCTATTTGACCTAGACAATGGATAGCGGCATTCAAAGTCATGGTGGGCGCGGGGCTGGGGGGCGGAGGGGGGGGGGACTGTTGTTGGGGCTTGCATTAGGCAGCTCCCTGTTGGAGCACTGCCTATTTGATACAGCAAAAAGTTAAAAATAAAGTTTAAAAAAAAAAATATATATATCAACAGCACACTAGGTAAAGTCAAATTAGATGCTACTATCACCCTACCACCCAATGTTATATGGGAATGTCAATCCTCCGAACTTGATATAGTGAAGATTATTGAAAATCTCAAGAATTCACGGACAGCTGGACCGGATGGAGTTTGTAACCTGGTTTTAAAAAAGCAGCCTGAGCTGTCGGGTGCTGCCTTATGCTACTATTTAAACAAATAGGGAACCTTGGTGCAATACCTCCATCATGGAAGACAAGCCACATCCTAACGGTGCACAAAAAAGGGTCATGGGACAATCCGGCCAACTTTAGAATGTTGGCAATGTTAGACGTTTCTTCTAAGATTTTCACCAAGGTATTGCTCCAGGAACTTAATATTTGGATTAGTGAACATAATATTCTTCCATCTAACCAAAATAGGCTTCCGTGATAAGTCAAGCACCACACACAATCTGCTAATATTAACATCTTCGATTGAGCATGCCTGGAGTAAACGTAACCTTAACGTCTATTGCACATACATCGACTTCTCTGCGGCATTTGATACTATTCTTAGAAATAGATTTTGGAAAAAACTAAGCTCATGGGGGATCCCACAAGGTCTCCTAAAGATGCTCCTGTTGTTACATTCAGACAACTCTGTACGCATAAGACTTAATGCGGCTGGAAAACGTTCTGAATATATGGCAACTAGATGTGGTGTGAAGCAAGGTTGCATGATTGCTGCCATCCTGTTCAACCTTTATTTGTCAGATATGATGCAAGCATTTCTTATCCCAGAGGCTAATCCTGTGAGAGTTAATGGTGTGAGTATTGTCTGGCTTGCCTATGCTGACGACCTGCTGTTATTGGATTACACCCCAGCGGGCCTTCAGCATATGCTTGACTCCCTGGCCACCTATTCCTCTGAAAATGAATTGACCATTAATATTGACAAGAGTAAAATTACGGTCTTTTCAAACAACGCAAAACTAAGAAATACTCGTGGAACTTAGCACTCAAAAAAATTGAACAGGTAAAATCTTACAAATATTTGGGAGTCATCATTGATGAAAGGTTGAATTGGGCTGAACAGTGGTCTGCAATCAAAAGTCGCTGCACCCTGGCCGCAAATGCTCTGAGTGTATTCATTGGTAGAAATTGCTGCATCTCTGCAATGGCAGTTCTTAATATTTATTTGACAAAAATTAGATCAATGCTCCTCTATGCTGTTGAAATATGGGGCCATAGGTATGTAAAACGTGGAGTGGTTTTTGAATCCATACTATTGAGAAAGCTTTTGCGTTTAGCCCGAAATGTGAGTGTTGAATATCTATATTTGCAATTTAACATCAGAAGTTATTTGTATGCGCACATTTGTCAATGTGTCATGTCATATGAGAAAGCTGTAACACTTTCCAATGATTCAATTTTTGTTCCATATGTTAGTGCTTATCTTAGACTCGAAGGTAATGTGCTGCTTGGTACCATCAGCATTATCCAAAAGCGTCATTGTACATGGTCAAATGGGTCTGTTCCAGGAACTATGTCTCTATTAGCCTTTAAAATGCGACTTAAGAAAAAAGTTCATGACTACTGCCATGAACTCAATATGGTAAACTTGGCATCTAAAAGGGACAGTGGTTGGTTTTTCGATGAGTATCTGAGCAGAGTCTCGCCCCCTAAATACATTATTGCCTATCCTAATAAAGGTACTTTTCGCACTTACCATATGATGAAATTCAACTCGACTGTTGCACTAGAGACTAATTGCGTCACAATGGGGACTCCACATACTTCTAAGTATTGTTGTTTATGTGGAGTAAATGTTGTTGAGTCCCATCACCATCTTATTATGTGTTGTGAAAGTTTAAATGAATTGCGATCCACATGTTTTAAATCTTATAATAATGGCACTGTGATGACTGATATATCTGACCAATGGATGATTTTTATGAGAGGGAATGATATTAATCTGATATATTTCATTGTTGTTTTTTATCTGAAAATCGTGGCAATTTTAAAATGTACCGTTAGGATATATTTGGATTTGTAATATTGTTTTGAGATCTTGTGTATTGATGTTGTATGTTTATGTGTTATACAAAGCCTATCCGCTAAATGTATATCTAAATATAAATAAATAAATAAATAAATAAAAATAAAGCTGTGCGTGTTTTGGTTTGAGATATTGGCATGACATTGTTTCATAATGAGAACATTAAATTTGATTGGGCCAACGTCTGTCGACGAGATGGAATCCATCTAACTGTTGTGGGTACTTAGATTTTTGTGCAAAAAATTTCAAAATGTTTTGAAGCTTTTTCTCTGAAGTGAGAAGAAATAATTAAATTCAGTTAAATATTTTCATAGTTCAGTTTGTAAAACCAAAACTAAAAAAAATATAAAAGGCAAAAACACAAAAAAATCTTCTAAGAGCCACCCTTTTTGATCTAAAAAAAAATAAAATCATTTTAATTGTCCTGCCCTGTGCCTGGAATTTTTTAGAAGTCTGCAGACTACCTCGCTGCCCACATGCAGGCTGCACTGGGGCCTGTGACAATTTTTCTTTCTCACTTCTATTTTTAAACTCTGAAAGGTGGCTCCTAGAGCTTTTTTTGGGGGGTCTTGTATTTTTTGTGTGCTTTTTTCAGTTTTTCTTGCAGGAGAGGGAAAGAAAGGAAGGGGAACCAACCACAGAGATGGAGGGGCAAGTGGACAGGGGAGGATGTTGGGAGTGCCTTAAATTTAAGGTAGGGGTTATTGTTTCTCATGCTCTTTGACAATTGCCTCAAAAGCACTGCAAAACTGCTATCCCCTGCAGAGTGGTGTGTTGCATTACATGCAGAACATTGTGACCTATGAAAGGTAAGGATCTACAACATCTATGGCCTACAAGGCTGCCAGTGGGATCCTATGCCCACAGGAGTACATTGTGGGCTGGGAGGAGTGGTTGATGAAGATGGTGCAGGGGAAGATAGCCTGATCCTCCCTTAGAAAGGAACAGCCTTTCTCTTTGTAACTGGTTGTTTAGAACGAATGTGGTGGTGCATTGATGTGGCCCCGAAGGAGAAGTGCCTCTTTTGTCCATAACTCAGTTTCACCCCACACTCAGAGCATTCAATGCGGGCACCTTTGCCACCTAGACCCCACCAATGGTCTTAAAGAACCGCCACACCAAGGACTCACTCCAGGTGCTGGAGGTAGGCACTTCCATTATCTCATCTTCATCTTCCTCCTAATCCTCCTCTACATCAATGCACATGTCCCCCTGTCCAGACCCTCCAGATGGTGATGGTGGTGGGATGGTTGGGGAGCAGAAGTGGCCATAGCAGATGTCATGATGCTGTTCACAAAGAACATTCTGCAAAGTTCTGCAAAGTAGGTGCTGAAAGATGCTCTCCCCTGGATAGCCTGATTGAGAATGAGAAAAAGTAATGGGTGGGTCCCTTCTGAAGAACCGTCTGCAAACATGCGTACTGTCCGCAGACTATCGAGTTGCAAAAAGGCCTTGAGAAGTTGCAAAAAGTTGCCAGATCCATAAAGAATGGGTCTGGGAGGTGTTTAAGGGTAAAGGTACAACTTGAAATACCCTTTATTGTTGGGAAAGGCACTTTTAAACTGTCAGCTGTCACATGATGACATCCGCGGTCGTCCGCAGCCCTGACTGCCATCCGCGGATACCATTCAGGAAGGAATAGCAGAACACATGCGCTTGGTGTCCGTAGTACAGGCACGGTGTCCGTGGACTAATTAAAAGTGCGTCACATGAAAACAGACATATCCGGACATCGCGCCTGTCTGGCAGCACCTCCATTTTGAGTGCAGACACCCCGAACAGTCGAGGATGCTTAGCCAGGAGAAAGAGAAAACATCTACTGTTGTAAATATTATGTACTGTAGCACAGCGCCATAGCAAGTATTCATGGTTTCAGGCATTGCACAGCAGGAAGATCCACAAACATATTTTTATTTTACATCTTTGGCTCTCATACAGCAGGAAGAACTACATAAATAATTGCAGTTGAAACTAGTGAGAGCATGTATACACAGTATTCAGAAGGTATACTATGAGAAATATTTGCAGTTGCAGCTACTCAGGATCTTTGAATAGTCTAATGTTTGTGGTTCTGTTGCAAGATTGAGAACCTGAAAAGTCTCACGGTTATGGCATTGGTGTAGCAGGGAGAACCTGAAAGGAACCTGAAATATTGACATCTGTGTGGTTTTCACGTATCAGGAAGAACGCAAAAGAGTCCCATCTATGTAGCTTTTACATAGCACAGAGGCCAGAAACATAACCGTAATTGCTTCTCTCTACTGTAGCAGAAGCAATGAAAAGGTTATTTTTGTATTTATTTATTCATTAAAAAAGGTATTATGACATTATCATAAGTTTTTAACCTTTACAGAGTAAAACATCCAAACGGTCTTCCTTTGAAACAATTAGGTGTGTAAATTTCTTTCTAAAACCCTGTTATCTCGCAGTAGCTCATCCACTTCATTAATGCATTTAAAAATGTCTCTAAGTAGGTGATTAGAGTAATGATTAGCAGCATGCTTCCCCCCTGGATGCAAAGCTGCCACCAATCATCACCATCATGTGTTTTGGACTCCCCAAAAAAGGAGTGTCTACCATGTGTTTAATTGTTTCTTTCTCGCTCTTTCCTTTACACAGTCTGCAGATGTCACTCCAGTGGCCATCTTAATTCCTAGTTTAGGATTTCCAGGGTGGTATACAGGCTCAGGCGAATTCGCAAATATTTGCATCTTAATAAACTGCATGGAGACTTTGTTAGGTATTTTGGCAGGACACTGTAAGGCCAGCATACAGCAACACCCTTCACATATCCAATCCCGCCTCAACAATTGAACCTTTATCGAGACAGGATTGGTCAATAGCTGTTCTCCCATCATGGCTATGTCTTCTAACATGTCCCAACATGCTCTTCTCCGGTCCTGCAGATCTTTATCACGAATGACTAGAACTGCTTCTTTTAGAATACCAAAGCCTCTAACTGGTGTGTCTAGAATACAGTTCCAGAACAAGGACAGTTTCTTCCAAGTGACCTGTGCATGCATGGAGTTCAAGCCCAGCTCTTGTCCTATTATTGCAGCAAGTACACAGTTTGGGATCTTTAGTATTTATTGCCAGAATCCTGCTTGTGACTACCTTCATTTTGTAGATTTTGCAATGATTTACAATTTACCAAATGTCTTCCCAATCAACCTTCCCTGATTTGATAGTGTTTGCATTTTGGACCTGCACATGTTTACATGCGGTGCCTGTCTCATCTTTGATTTGTTTATGCATACTTTGAAATCTTTCGCTTACATATACATTTCGATCATTCAGATGGTGTTACAGGCCCACTGGAGATTGGTCTATTAGGACCAGGTAATCTATGTATAGGAGATGGTCAATAGGGACTCTATCGATATTGGAGCAGAAGCTTCTTGTATCAATCAGAACAACTGCAAGCTCATAGGGAAAGAGGTTAAACAGGGCTGGCGCCAAAGGGCAACCCTGTTTTAAGCCGATGTTTTTAATGGACAAGACAGGGTACAACTTTGGTCCAGCTTTATCTGCAGCTCTGGGCATGTGTGCAGTTCGTTTTGTTCTTTCAGAATTTCCCAAGGACACCCTCATTAAGTCAGTTTGTTCCACAGTTTATTTCGGTATATTGAATCAAATGTCAGTGATAGATGTGGGGGTAGATCTCTCTCCGCGGCAGGTGCCTCCCTCTGGAACAGCCTTCCTGCCTCCCTGAAACTTGAGGAGAACCATCTCCGGTTCTGGAAGCACCTCAAAACCTTCCTCTTCGCTTCTGCTTTCTCTCTCCCTCTCCCCTGCTAAATTCTTCACCAAAACTGCACTGATCCTGCAACTGGGCCATTCTCACCGACCTCGGTCCTGGACCCAGTCACTCTTCACTTGCACTGCCTCCCTGGCAACCCCTGCACTGCGGGACTGTCTCTGTATCACTACAGCCCCCCCGCCCCCTCCCCAGCACTTGTCTGCACTTACCTTGCACTTGCCACCAGCTTGCCCTATTTATTTATTATTTTATTTCTATTCTACTATTTGTATTGCACTCCCCCCTCCCCCTTCCCCTTGCATTTTTCCCTTCCCCCTACCCCTGCACTTGCGCGGTCTGAATGACACCTGGCCTAGTAGGATCGTTGTCTGTCTTCCCTTTGTTCCCCCCTCCCTGCCTCGTCGCGCCTTGAAACACTTGTGTATAGGCGCGTTACAAATGCCATATCATATCATCATATCATATCATATCATATCATATCATATCATATCATAGATAGATAAAGGCCAGGTAGGTCTTCCCATCAGAGAGTTGGGGATTCCTCCAATGCAGGCACATTGAAGTCTACACATATGATAGTCAGTGGATGCTGTAATTCTTCTGCTAGGTTCTCGAGTAATGCCATGATTTCCTTAATGAATGCTGTGTCCTCTATTCCTGCCAAGTTCCAAAATACATTATATAAAATTAGCCATTCAGGCGTGTTGGTTCCTATCCCCAAAGTTTTAATCAGTGTCACTTGCATGTAGAGATTTAGGTTCCATGTTTCTTGTTTCTTTATTTCATTAACCCAGGACATCCTGTCCACCCTCACTTCCCCTCCCCATCCTCTCTGCGCTCCGTCTGTGCTCGTAAACCCTCCTTCATCCAACCCCCACCCTCTTTATCGTCCTTTCCTATTTTCTCCCCTGATGAGGTCACTAGACAAGTCTGATCTATGAAAGCATTGTTAAAACAGGTAATTTGTGAGAGGAGCGTGTTAAGTTGGGTTTCCTTTAAAGTGGACCTCAGCGCCCTTCTAAATAATTACTAACTGTCCAGTCTCGGTCGCATGACATGTGTACCGACGGAGTTCCCTTGGCTCCTATCCTCCGTTTGACTTATGTACAAACAAGACTTGGTTCCTTAGAATTTAGTTATGCGGCCTTGTTGTCAAAGAGAAATAGCAGGCAGAGAACACTTTTTCTCCAATGTTAGACATTTGGCTTTTAATTATACAAAGTTTCTGAAGCGCCCTTTATGATTACACGTGTTTCGACGTCTCCCGCGTTTTTTTCAAATCAGGGCTGATTCTGTCACCATTTTACAAGTTAACATTGCATTTACAAAACAAATAATTAAACCACAATTATTTTATGAAAATAGTTTTGAAAACACATTTTCGTTACATAAATTCACGTGAACAGGTGGCCATTGAGGGAGGGGGAAAGGTAGGATGCTTGAGAATAGAAAAGAATACACCAAATAAGGCATTCACAAATAATAATTGAAAAAGAAAAAGAAAAGAAAAAGGGTCACATTGTTAGTGATTAATATCCCATTCCACTTTTAAATCTTCAGTGTACAAGGGATCATAATTGGCGAATCAAATGAAAGGTACGTTTTGCTCTTACCTATTAATGTTGATTCAATGTTCATATTACATGGTTTAGGTTTAGAGTTCATGGGTTAAATCCCTGAAAAAGATATATATATATAATCCACCCCATTAATGAGCTGCCTAAAAGTTACTTGGTAATATTCATTTCAGGTCGTTTTAATGACCATTGTTAAAACAGGTTCATCCCTGTTGCTCTAAAACCATCAAGGACCACATTGATACCCTCGCTCTGGCCCTTGCCGATTTTTGCAACATATCCTTTGCCTCAGGATCCTTCCCCTCCTCTCTGAAGCACTCCCTTGTGCATCCTCTTCTCAAGAAACCCACGGATGATCCTTCTTTTCCGGCTAACTATCGCCCACTTACCATTACTCCCTTTCTGGGCAAACACCTGTAAAAGCTGGCCATCTCTCAGTTTACTGTTCATTCCAATTCTGTTGGCTGTCTCCATGACCACCATTCTGGCTTCAGAGCTGCTCTCCTGAACATCCATGAAGATCTGCTATACAACCTTGACTCTAACATTCCCTCTGTCCTCCTCCTACTCAATCTCTCCTCTGTCTTCGACACAGTCAACCAAACCATCCTGCTCAACCATCTCCGTGATAACCTGGGTATCACAGATTAGGCGCTGGCCTGGCTTACGTCTTTCCTCAACTTGTGTCCCTCCCATCATCTATCTCCCTCTCTACCTGTGGTATTCCACAGGGGTGAAACCTTGCTCCCTGGATTTTCAACCAATACCTGGCAACTCTTGCCCACCACATTGCCATTTTCTGCTCAAATCTCTAGTGCTACACTGATGACAAAACTCATTTTCAGGCTGCCCTCAGCCACCTCCTCTCCTTCTCTCATCTCTGATTGCCTAACTGCCATTCAAGATTGGTGTGCTGCCAACAATCTTTGTCTTAATTCCAGCAAGACAAACATCCTCCTCATCGGCACACCTTCACCATCCTTTCTCCTCACTCTCTGGCTGGCCTCCCTCGGCTCTCCTCCTACCCCCACCTGCGCAGCTAAGAGCCTCAGGGTCATCTTTGACACCATACTTTCCTTCTCTGCCCACATCCCTGATGTCTCTAACAAGTCAGACTTTCTACTGCATCTCCTCCGAGGTACTCTGCCTTTTCTTTCCTTCCCCCAGAAGCTCACTATCTCCCAAGCTCTCGTTCTCTCTAGGTTGGACTATTGTAAAAACCTCTTTATAAATCTGCCTGCCTTTACTCTCCGCTCTCTGCAACTAATCCAGAACAGGACTGTGAGACTTGTCCTTGGCCTCAAGCCCTGGGTTCGTCATTCTCTAGCTCTAAAATATCTCAATTGTCTCCCAGTGGATGCAAGGATTACATTCAAAACCATCTGCATTGTCCAAAAGGCTTTCTGGGGGCTGGGTCCAAAATACCTTCAGCTATCCCCCCAGCTATCCCTCTGCAAATACCTCCCCTCTCAAGCTCTTCGCTCCTCTACCTCTAACTCCCTCAGGGTCAGTCATTTTTCAAAGAAACGAGATATGGGTAGATATCTGTCTTTGGCTGGAGCCTCCCTCTAGAACAGCCTCCCTGCCACTCTGAAACTTGAGGAGAACCATCTCTGGTTCCGGAAGCACCTCAATACCTTCCTCTTTGCTTCTGCCTTCGCCCTGCTGATCTGTTCTCTCTCTGCACTGTGCACCTGGCCACCCTCTGTCCTCTGGGCACAGGTACCTGCTCACCCTGCCACCCTCCTGCACTGCCTCTGGGCCACCCCTTGCACGGGGGTCTGTATCTGTACCCATACAGTCCCCCCTTTTTCTTCCTGCACTTATCAAACCAACCCTGTCTTCTGCCTTAAACCCAGCACTTGCCACTTGCTAGCTTCACTACCACTGTGTGTTGCCTTTATTATTTATTTATTATTATTTATCTGTTTCTCCTTTGCTCCGCACTTTCCACTTCTCCTCTCTTCCATGCACTTTTCCCCTCTCAATCTTCCATGCACTTTTGCATTCTCAATGTCACTGGGCCTAGTTAGATCATTTTAGTGGTCTACCCTTCTTGCCCATCGAGTCAGGGTTGAGGACTGTAGTAAAGCTATTGAGTATGGGTGGGGGTGAGGACCATAGCCAAAATTCCTGAAGGCATATAATTTCGAAGTATCCAAAGCCCCTAGATTGAGGGATGGCTAGGATTGCCCTTTATTGGCCAATGTATCTGACGTCATCACCACAGTTCTTTCCTTTGCCCACCACTCTTGTTCTCCTGTTGTATAGCACTCTTCTTTCAGCTCTGGCAGAATTATCCACTGAGATATATAATGCTGATGTATCCCCACCACCCCAATCCACTCTTTTTCTCTTATGGGGTGACTTTTGAGCTTTTGATGAACTTGATGTATTTTAGACCCTCTCGCTTCATTACACCGTGATGGAGCCTGACTGGATCATAGCCTCATTTGTTTTTAGAGACATGACTGTGTATTCCATCAGGTCATAGCCCATTATGATGATGTGATTTTGTTCTTCCGGAATTGCATCCATTGTTAGGTCATCTTCCAGATATATCACCACTTTCTCCAGTCTTTCCTCACACAGGAATGCCACTCTGGCGATGTCATTTGTAGAGATCCATCGTAATTTACGTATCCGGTGTAGCA
The DNA here is from genome assembly GCF_040938575.1 of Ambystoma mexicanum. Lineage (NCBI taxonomy): Eukaryota > Metazoa > Chordata > Amphibia > Caudata > Ambystomatidae > Ambystoma > Ambystoma mexicanum. The sequence goes on from NC_090937.1 coordinate 1,011,381,830, forward strand.
TTTTGTATGTATATTTATTTTATTTGTAGCGCGCACCAGGCCCAGGAGCATCCGGGCGCGAAGAACTTGGTAAGGATATTTACAAAGGTTACACAAACATATACATAATAACAACAGAACAGAAATGTACAGTATAATACAAGGTGTTTCAGTAAGCAATCATATAGTTACATAAGTTAGTCTTAGCAGAATTTAGATGAGGCATCAGCTACAACGAGAGGTGGTTACATTAGGTTTGCGTAGTAAGCCAGAATTTGGTTTTCCGTTTGAATGAATTGAAGGAAGGCTCAGTCCTGATAGTGGTGGGAAGAGTGTTCCAGAGTTTAGTGCCCAGAACGAGGAAGCTCACGCCCCCGGCTTTTTGGAGTTTAAATCTGGGCACGGATAATCTGTGTGTCTGGGAAGTTCTTTGGGGTCGTGAGGAAGTGTGGAGGGAGAGGCGGTTGGAGAGGTAGGGGGGGGCCTTGTTCGTAAAGCATTTGTGGGTTGGGCCAGTTTTTTCAGCGCAATTCTCTGTTTGACAGGGAGCCAATGTAGGTTAGACCTGATGTAAGAGATGTGTTGGTTTCGTGGAATAATTAACACTGCTCTAATGGCGTTGTTCTGGGTAATTTGTTGTTTTTTAAGGTTAGGTTGGCTGCTTCCCAGGTAAAGGGCACTGCAGTAGTCAATCTTGGACATGATAAGCGTTCTAGCTAAAGTGATACTATTCGGGGTGGTCAGGAAGGGTCTGCAGGCTGCAATAAGTTTGCAGGTATATGCCGACGCTGATCTGACGGCATTAGTTTGCCTTGTCAGGGACAGGGTGGAGTCAAGATAGATATGCAAGGTTTTAGTATCCTTGGATACTTTAATGACATTACCATCAATGGTGAAGGACTGATACAAGTGACCTAGATTTTTGAGCTGTTGGTAGGAGCCCAGGATAAGGAGCTCTGTCTTATCGTCATTGAGACAAAGTTAGTTTGGGCCATCCAGGCCTGGATTACCAAATATACTTCATTCAATGCCTTGGTGTCTACAATGTGGTCCCCTGTGATGGGAATGAGTATCTGGGTGTCATCCGCAGAGTTGGTATGGGAGACACCCAGAAGGTCAAGAACATCAAAGAACAGTTTAGTGAACACATTGTAGAGTGTAGGTGACACACACAAGCCTTGAGGTACCCAACAATGGATGGGGGCTGGGTCAGCAGATGCTAAAGGAGAGAATACCCTCATGTGTCTGTTACTGAGAAAGGAGTTTATCCAGGCAGTGGCTGAGTCAGAGAAATGAGCGACAGACCGGAGGTGCTGGCACAGGATTTTATGATTGACCAAATCGAAGGCCGCAGACAGGTCTAGGAGTAATAGTAAGGATAATTTACCATTATGAGTATTGAGGGCGGATGAGTGTGGAGGGCGGCCGGATGTGGAGAGCGGCCGGGTGTGGAGGGCGGCCGGGTGTGCAGGGCAGCCGGGTGTGCAGGGCGGCCTGGTGTGGAGGGCGGCCGGGTGTAGTGAGTGAAGACATGTGTGGAGAGAAGACGCGTGTGGAGAGAAGACGTGTGTGGAGAGAAGACGTGTGTGAGAGAAGACGTGTGTGGCGAGAGGACGTGTTGTGGCGAGAGGACGCGTTGTGACGAGAGGACGTGTGTAGCGAGAAGACGTGTGTGGCGAGAGGACGTGTGTGGCGAGAGGACGGGGGTGGCGAGAGGACGTGGGTGGCGAGAGGACGTGGGTGGCGAGAGGACGTGGGTGGCAAAAGGACATGTGGTGGCAAAAGGACGTGTTGTGGCGAGAGGACGTGTTGTGGCGAGAAGACGTGTTGTGGCGAGAGGACGTGTGTGACGTGAGGACGTGTGTGGCGAAACGACATGTGTAGCGAGAGGACGTGTGTGGCGAGAAGACGTGTGGAGGGCCGACGAATGTGCAGAACGGACGAATCGCTTAACTGCATGAAGTCCATATTATACCTAGAATGCATGGATCCTTTAAAAGATCATACCTCATATCACACCCCACGCTTACTCTCTCCTTACACCACCACCCAACTAGAACACAGAGATACTATGACACCATTCGGTAAAACTGTTCTCATATCAACATCTGACGCCGCTCACTCCACATCACTCTATGTAATCACTGCTGGTCTCGCACCCCCAGCCAGGCGTTCTCCTCAGGCCTTACGCTGCCACTCTCGGTCTGGATAATTCCTGCCAGATTCGAACACATACTCCTGACCTCTCAGCCACCACACCTACCGCTATGAAGCAGCTTCCACAGGAATTTTCGCACCAGCTGCACACATACCAGATGCGCACTCGCACCTATTGGACCCTCTCTCCTCCCTCTACTGACAAGAACTTCGGTTCCCAAGGGCGTTCAACCTACCAGCGCCTTCAGACCATACCAATGGTATATAAGGCGCTATATAAGTGCAAAATAACATAACATAACATAACATTATCTTTCAGGACTTCGATATGCGTTTTCAAGTCTATTGGCCGTTTCGGTCCCACGCCTGGGACGGAAGCCAGATTGTCTAAGTCCAAGGAGGTTATTAAGTTCTAGATAGTCTTGGATCTGCAGGTAGGCCGCGCGATCAAGTATTTTGAGCATGAACGGGACAGTTGTGATAGGCCTGTAATTAGTTGGTATACTTGGGTCTAAGAAAGGTTTTTGTAGCAGAGGGATCACCTAAGCATCCTTGCGATTGTCGGGAACAATGCCTGTTTTAAAGGAGGAGTCAATAAAAGCCGTTATGAAAGGGGCGAGGTCATGAGCCGATTCCTTAATGATAGAGGCAGGGCAGGAATCATCTTGGCAATTGGACGGTTTAATTCTATTGATGATGGCTTCCACTTCAGCAATACTGAGTGGAGTGAAGCCGAGCGGTTTGATTTTAGGTGATGAATTGGGAAGAGTTCTGTGAGGGGAGGTCAGGCGATTGTCCAACTTCAATCCAGATTGTTTATCTTTAATTTCAGCTTGGAGAGAATTAATTTTATTCAGTAAGGCTGTCAGGATATTAGTGCGCCACTTGATGTCTTTAATACAAGTGTCGGGCGGTGTGGCAGGGGATTCAAGTTCCTTTAAGATCTTGCAAAAATTCTCTGGTATTTGAACCTGCTTGCAGGATGCGGGTATTGAAGGATTCTTTTTTGGCAAGATAGATGGCTTCTTTATAGTTGGGGGTGGCTAATATAAGGCCATCCTTATGATCATCTGAATGAAGGCTTCTCCAGCAGTTTTCCGCGCAACGTTTAGCTTTACGTAGTATTCTTAACTGCGGGGTAAACCAGTAGTTAAGGTGCACATGTGGTTTGGGCTTTCTCAGTTTAATGGGGGCAATGGAGTTTATGGCTGAGAGCATCGCTTGGTTATAGGTATCTACAAGGATTGTAGGATCAGAGCGGGCATAAGTGATCTTGTTAAGAGCGGGGAGTAGAAGAGGGATTCATTTCTCTCTGGTTATGTCCCTTTTATTTCTCGTAGGGAGGGCAGGTGCCATTGTAGGAAGAGGGTGTAGGGCTGCTTCAATAGTAAAGGTAATGATATGGTGGTCAGACCATAGGCAGAGTATATTAGAGAGAACCTTGATGTTGCAGTTGGTGTCAGCAAGCCAGTCAAGTGTCCGTCCTTTAGTATGTGTAGGTTCTAAGATATGCTGAGTAAATCCAAGGTCAGTAAGAGTATTAGCCAGGTCCATGGTGGTAGGGTCATTGAAGTCACGGAATCCCAAATTAAGGTCACCTAGTAGAATAATTTGCGAGTTGGTTTTGGATTTATCTAGTAATAAGGTAGATATGTCATCCACAAAGGAGGACGCTGGGCCAGGATGGTCTATAGATAAGGTGTAGGGTGGCAGTTTGGTTAGGCGATAGAGGTAGCTTGACTGAGATTAGTTCCGCAGTCTCCAAGTTGACGTTTGGTACAGCTCTTAGGTCGAGTGAGTTTTTTGTGGATGAAGGCGACTCCACCCGCTCAAGTTTGGGCCATTTTACGATCTCGCAGCGCGTAATACTGTAGTCCGGCTGTATGGCAAGAGATAATGCGGGACCAGATGCTGCATGTAGCCATGTCTTGGATATAGCAATAAAGTCAAGCTTTTGGGTCGTGATAAGATCGGCAATGTCAAGCGCATGGGCAGTGACTGATCTAGTATTGATAACTGCTCCTTTGATCTGAGTAGTTTCCGCTCAGGGTCTACAGTTGTGGAGTTGTTACTGGTGTGGGGCAAGCATAGGTCAAGGGGGCTATGACTGGGTGAGGGGAGTTTGGGTCGGGTGCAGGCAAGAGAGTAGGAACGCCTATTCACATGGCAGAACCTGGATCCTAGTCTCTTATTTCTGCGGTGGGTGGCACAAGGTTGATTCGGTGTAGTTTTCTTGACATACTGTTCTAGCCAAAGAGCAGGGGCATTAAGGTACTGCTTAGTGGAGGCATCATTATGATTGCGCTCATTAGCCACTGACTGGAGGTAGCCCATGATATAGTAGAGTGGGAGCAGTAGCTGATAGTGATCAGGGTATGCAGGTGCTACAGTAGGTGATGGCGGGCCGGAGATGTGGATGGGTGGTGTAGAGGAGAGCAGCCTGGCCAAGATGGATGGTATTTTAAGCAAGAGAAGGACACAGGCTAATAGGATGTGCAGGCGCATGATAAGGCGTAGTGTGTGAGTAAGCTGGTGAACCTGAGGGCTGAAACTACAACAGGGTCACAGCTAGAGGATACTAGTGCTAGAGCAAAGTGCTGACATCTGTAATGCTTATAAGATATCCATTACAGGCACAATAGATACAATCAGGTTGAATGTAGTGTCTAGGACTAGCAGCAGGACATCTGTAACGCTTATAAGGTATCCATGACAGGCACAATAGATACAATCAGGCTAAATGCAGTGCCTAGGACTAGCAGCAGGACAGGCACAATAGGTACAATCAGGCTAGATGCAGTGCCTAGTTCTTAGTAGCAGGACAGGCATAGTAGATATCAGGATGGATGCAGTGTCTGATACTAGGAGCATCTAGCATGGACAGACACAATGGAGTGGACAATCAGGCTCAATATAGAGTCCATACTGAATGCAAAGTGGGGCACTGAGGTCTAATGCGAGGTCAGGTGCAAATTGGAGTAACAAGGAGATATGGCTACATAATATGTCAAATATTAGGAACCGTGGCTGGCACGAGACAAAAACTGATATAGCTAAAAAGGCAATGTCTAATACTAACAAGCAAGGATGCGAAGTCAGGGTTAGATGCAAGATTATACTAGATACAATGTCTGTAGTGCACCAGGCTCCTAGATAGGGTGGACGAGTAAGAGCATAGTCAAAAGTCGCAGTAGGAAGATGGCAATTGCAATAGCGGTAATACAAAGTGTGCTAGGCTAGACGTGACAACAAGGCTCAGCACAGGCTAAGCAGGAAGGGCCTAATATGCAGATGTAAGCGTACAAGGTAGGTTTAGCTGCACAAGAGAAAGCGTTACAATGCAAGTAGACAATGCTGGTAAATGCACTTTACACCATAGTGAAATGTTACATCTCAACAACAAACCAAGAGAATAAGAGCAATTGTCCGACAACAGTGGGGCTCACTGCATAAAGGGATCTGACGATGGGCGGATAAGGGTCTGGAAGGATGCATACAGATTGCAGCGTCAGTGAAGTCTTACCAGCAAATGGGCAGAGTACATGGCCCAGGCCTCCGAAGCCTCCAGACAGGCTCCAGACAGGCTAAGATCCTTGTGGAGAGGATCCTTTGGGAGAGGGCTGGCGTTAGCCTGCCTGGGCGTGATTGGCCTTGTGAAGCGGAGGTTGCCCAATGGAATCACGCGCTTCAATCAGGTGGACACAGGGAAGGCAGAGAAGGTGCCGGCGGCCATCTTGGATCAGGAACACCTCGTGTGTTCCAATGGTGGCTGGAAAATAATGTGAAAATAAGCTTCTGGGCTCGGTTCGGAGCCAGAAAGGATTTTATCCTTCTCAGCCACAAATTGTGCAGCAGAATGCAGCGCTCTCCGTGTTAGTGGAATTAAGTCTGTCGGGTCAGGAATTCAGGCAAGGTGCCTACCTTAAGCCAGATCAACTCAGCTGGGATACTGGCCCCAATGCTCCTGCAGTGGTAGGTGCTCCTGTACCTCTGGGGTCCTGTACGTTCTGTTCTTCAGGTACTTCCCAGTATGATTGCTTCATTTGAGGGTTCCGGTAATAACCAACCCTTCCGTCAAGCTCCGTTGCTTAGAGACTGCTTTGCACCGTCTGGCAGGTTAAGCTCTTGCCAGGGATTCAGACAAGACTGGGCATCTTAGGACGTTTGCTCTGTTTATGATCAAACCATCATTTATATAGAGAGCCATTTACAAGATGAAACTGGGTTTCATTGTGAGGTAATGTCTTCGGCCTTTCTCCCTTACTTGATTTTCGAGCTTGACTGAGGCTAGGTTGTTTTTTGTGGGGGGACCACAGCATAATGCTTCTTTCTGGTGTTCCTGAATGCGACAGATATTTGCTTGGAGCTAGTGCCAGGCGCTTTTGCTCCAAAGTCAGTATGTCCTTTAAGGGAGTCCTTTTAGGCTGTACCCATTCATGGCTTTTTGAGGGGAGGGTCTGCACTTCATTATTAGTTCCTCGTCATCTTCTACGATACTCATGACAGAGCTACGAGCACCCTCTCTTTCTATTTCATCAGAGTGGAGTACTCTAATAGCCCTTCCATCATTGAGTCTTCTCCCAGTAAATCTTCCTCAAACTGTTTGTGCGGGGAGATCTTTGTGGATACGATCTCCTTTCTCTTTGACTCTTTGTTTTTTTTTTTAGCACAGAGGTACAATTGATTTCTTTCGATGCTTTTGGAATACAGGAGGGATGTCCCCTACAATGGTATGAACTAGGGAGGGTAACTAATAAACAGAGAGGTATGTTCCAAACAGTGGTTGGTTCGAAGATTATTTTATCATTTTTATACAAAATCAATTTGTTCATTACTGCATCATGTTCAAAGAACTTCAGATTAGGTGAATTTAGAGTATTTGTTTTGATTCAATCAAGCATTTTCAATTAGTTTAAGCATTAGTCTCAATTCACAATGTGCATAATTTCTACACAATATTACAACATGATTTTTCTGTGGTGAGGTCTTCCCGTTCCCCCTGAATCATCCACCACTTTTCTGGGGGTGATGCCCTGCTTAGCCGCTTTCTCAATGGCATAGGTTGGTCTTCCCAGTATGATTGCCTCATTTGAGGGTTCCGGTAATAACCAACCCTTCCTTCAAGCTTCGTTGCTTAGAGACCGCCTTGCCCCATCTGGCAGGTTAAGCTCTTGCCAGGGATTTGGACAAGACTGGGCATCTGGTTCAAGTACGCTTTCCCTGCTTAGGCTTTCTTTTCTCTGGGTCTTGCGTCTCAACCATTTTTCCTCAATGATTCTGTATCTGATGTAATAAATGTGTTGGTTCTTCTTTATACTTGTCCAGTTTTCGTTGAACTGCTGTTACAAAGCCCTCAACAAAGATCATTTTAGAGTGTAGCTTGGCAGTTAGAATTATTTGGGCCTTTAGATGGTCATCAATTGCCTCGTAAAGTTCATAAAAGGGGCCATAACATCCTTAGCCTTCCTACTTGGACCCCTGCCTTCTTTATGGTCTTCTTGGTATACGCCCTCCCGATTTAGATCCTGGTTCAAGTCAGGGGTTTGGGTCAAAGCAGGCTCATCATCCAAACGTTCAAATGCTACCTCAATCTTCCACCGCTTTCTGTCCTTGGTGCCCCGTTTGGTTTGCTGGGGAGAGGATTCTTCAACCTTTTCTTAGGGGCACAAGGGGGAACTTGATCCCCTTGCTTCTTTATGGCTACTGGCCATGGGAGTTATCCCCCTTTTGTGGCTTTTATTATACTGGAGGTGCTGGTTTACTTCTGTATTTGTTAAACCTGATTGAGTAACCAGGCCATTCTCCATAGATGGCAAACAGGTTGCCAAGGTTGGCCCTCCTTCTACAGCTTCTAAGAGAGTGTTAAAAGCTCTAATTTTGGGTATTGCATCCCTCATGTTAAATTCGCTCAGAGACCAGCCATTGTATTCCTTAGCACTCTTCTCCAACTAATTCAAACTAGTGAGAAGTGTAGCGTCTTCAACTTCTTTCAATTCCTGCTTGTTTTCCTGATGCATCGCCCCTCCGGTTCTTTATGATCTTCATGCGTTGGTTTCTGTAGTGGAATCTTTGTGAGGTGCTAATCTCCCCTATGCCCAAGGAGGTTGGCTTCCTTTGGCTCATTCCTTTATGGGAAGCAGGTTTGTAATGCTGAGGGTGAGTACCCATTTTCTCGTCCCCCAAGTTCGTCAAGACTAGGGTAACTATGGCACAGTCTGTAGTTGAATTTCCCCCCGATTAGTTGCAATTCGGGGGCCCTGAACACTATCGTATTTTTCAGACCGGCAGATGTCAATGTGAGAAAAGCAGCGTACTGGCTCCATACATCCCAACTGTGTCATTGTGGCCATATAATTCAGTGGTGCTGTGTAAACAGAGCCACTCTTTTCATTACATGCAAAGGTGAAATCAGACTTCGCTGGCCGGTCCGTTTTGTTAATTTCTAGCACACCAGGGCTTACATACAGTCTTTGTGAAGAAGATCCCAGAGCCCTCTGCCTCAGTTCATTGGTCAGCCCCTTTTCTAATACTGTTGCTTGCTCCAGAGCTTTGGGGTTTCTGAAGTTCGTGGGTGATCGGTGCATTTTAGTAGCAGTTAAACAGGGGGGGGGGCACTGGTGATGGAGCCATATTTCTCCAAGTAGATAGTTGTGGAGGCAGTGACCAGGAATTCCACAGAGAGTGCCGGTGGTTGAGGCTGAAAAGCATAGCGCAGAGCTACACAGTGGTAGCAAAAGCACGTCAGGGAATCACTAGTTTTGCAACTGCCAAGCAGGTCCCTGTGGAGTACCTATTCCTTATCCCCACTCGGTTCACTCACCTCTTCGGTCTCAAGCTCGTTCTCACAGTCAACCTCCGACTCCTTAACGGGCGGTCTCCCAGACTGGGTGGCAGTAATTAGGAGAACGTCCATGGTTCTTGTACTTTTAGCAGCGACAAAGTGGAAAGATGTCTGACTGGGTAGTTGGAGGTTTTGGAAGCTCCTCCTCAATAGGCAACAGCAAAGGCAGACTCAAGCACCAGTCTGCAGAGAGCTGCTCTCACTCAGCTCTATCATGTTTGCCTTTTTTGTGTATCACGAAGACTCCAAAAAATGTGTATGTTTTACTCTTGTGCAGCAGTGGAAACCCAAACAATTGTCATCTATGCCACTCGTGTACACCAGGCAAAACCTGAACATTTCTCAAAGGTGCTTTTTGCACTCTTAAAAGTGGGCTTTCTGTGCACTACTCTTTCAGGGTTTGGATTGAAGAACAGGCAAGTAGTATCACAAAGTCTAATTTCATCTCACATGTTTACAGTCACCAGAAGTCTGTCACTGGAGCTAATCATTTAAAAACCACAGGCACAAATAAACAATGACACCTGGCCTAGTAGGATCGTTGTCTGTCTTCCCCTTGTTCCCCCCTCCCTGCCGTGTTGCGCCTTGAAACACTTGTGTATAGGCGCGTTACAAATGCTATATCATATCATATCATAACCCCAGCCCAATTCTCTTGGTGTGACTTGAAGTTGAAAAATAGTATTATCACCTGGGTAATTGAAGAACAAAGGCATGATTCCATTTTCCAGACCTTTGGTTCCTCTCGATCCCAGCTGCCATGTTTATTCCTCCTTCTAGGCCAGCTCTCCTTTGCTCCCAAAACCAGCCCTAACTACCCAGGCCAACCTCACTTACATAGCCCTCATTGATTCTGTCTAGCTCTGCCCCACCACCCAGTCTCACCTACTTCGTCTCCTACAAGCCATGTCGTCTTCAGAACGCCCCCATGGACATATAGGGAAAAAAGAGATGACAGCATCTGACTAATCCTAAATGCCAGGATCTTGCAAAGATTTTACATCTGTCTATGGTGAGAGAAACAGCCAATAATTCTTTATCAGGGATTGATCCCAGCATGGCTCAGGAAAAACTGCAGGGAATGTCTTGGAAAAAAGATCCCACATGTACTGATCCCCCAAGTAGTCTGCTATACATGTCTTTATGTGTGCATGTATGTGATTTATAAATCAAAGACCTAGCTAGGAATCAAGAGAGTATGGATAGGGTTTGGGTGCAGTAGGAGCAACATTAATGGGTAAGCAGAGCAGGGGAGGTTGGAAGCTTCAGAAGGGGAAAAATAGAGTTGAGTGGAACAATCCATTATTGGTGAGGTTAACTTCGAAGTTAGGATCATCCTTAAGTTAAGAATCTCGGTGCCAGGAACTTGCTCCAGATTGCGATTGCATACTGCAACAGAAAAGGCATGCTTCCTAGTTCTTTCCCATCTTACTGTGCTTTGTTTACAGTCTGGTGAAGTCCTGGCTTCCTGTGGTACATTGGCATCAGGAGATGGTGAAATTGTCAGCCAGGTACAGCAGTGTTTTAATTGTGACTGCTTTGCATGTGAAGGAAGCTGTCTTGAACATGGTGCATGCCTGTATGTGTAGCTAGTGTGGCTTTTGAGGATGGAATGTGTGCACTTGAATGTTCTTATTATTGCAAAGAGGAGTGCTGCAACATGGACAGTTTTCACAAGGGCAATGGTTGCATTTGGCACTGCTAGCCAGTAGGATGTTTAACTGCCTAGGTGGGAGATGACAAGAGCTAAGAAGGTTTTTCAGAATCTTGGAACAGGGTTAAAAATCTTGATTTTGCAGAGGAACTCAAGCTCATTGCATTTTATATGGCGGTTTTTGCTGATATGGGTTTGAGTGATTAATCACAATTAATGTTAAATATGAGATACTAGCTAAAGGTACCTATTCTCCGAACAGGTTTTGTGTACAGACATGACAACACTCTCATCAATTGCTATTGCTGAAAATCAATGATCCTGTAGGCCCCTGTTCCGAATCACTTATCGGTTGAAGGGCTTTGCACTCTGAAGTAAACTTCACTGAGAATGGACATGTGTGGCTGGCTGACATACCTCAGAGCAGACCTCAGGGGGAGGCGAAAGTTGTTGTGCTGCTCCATACAGGGACCTACTGTGCTTCCTCCCCACCTGTTGCCTCACTCTGGTCTGGTGCAGTGTGCTGTGGTGCATTGAGGTGCAAATGTCCCAGAAATAGTGCATTCTAGGTTTATGTACCGGTCCTTCTACAGCTACATTGATGTTTCACTGATTTCAAGCAACTGTCTCATGTGTGAAGGTGCTGAAATCTGGGGAAAGACGTGGGGTGTCCAACTGGCATATAGCCAGTAATGTAAACAGGGTTCTAACAGGTAACTATGCAAATATGTTGCAGATTGGTGAAATGGTGTGGAATTGTATAAGGAACAATACTTTGCCAAGCCACACGCCCACAAACACATGTCATGTAGCCAGTAATGCCCAGAGGGTCCTAAATGGTAATTATGTAATATTTGTTGCAGATAGATGAAACAGTATGGAACAACGCTTTGCGAAGTCTCAAACCCAAAAACTAATTTTGACTTCTGCTAAAAGCTGGGGAACAGGGTGTGGTGTCCAAATGTCATCGTGCCTGTCAATGAGGGGTGGGTGGTGGGACATCAGTCGGGGCCTGCTGGCAGGTGCCCATCAATTGGGGGGGCATGAGTTGGGGCCTGCTAGCAGGTGCCTGTCAATTGGGGGGTTGGGGGGGACATGAGTCACGGCCTGCTGGCAGGTGCCCGTCAATTGGGGGAACATGAGTCAGGGCCTGCTGACAGGTGCCTGTCAATTGGGGGCATGGGGGGTCATGAATCGGGGCCTGCTGGCAGGTGGCTGTCAATGGATGGTGAGTGGGGGGGGCATGAGTCGAGGCCTGCTGGCAGGTGCCTGTCAATTGGGGGGACATGAGTCAGGGCCTGCTGGCAGGTGCCTGTCAATTGGGGGGAGTGGGGGGACATGAGTCGGGGCCAGCTGGCAGGTGCTTGTCAATGGGGTGTGGGTGGAGGGGACATGAGTCAGGGCCTGCTGGCAGGTGCCTGTCAATGGGGGGTGGGTGGGGGAACATGAGTCCGAGCCTGCTGGCAGATGCCTGTCAATGGGGGTTGGGTGGGGGGACATGAGTTGGGGCCTGCTGGCAGGTGCCTGTCAATGGGGGGTGGGGGGACATGAGTCAGGGCCTGCTGGCAGGTGCCTGTCAATGGGGGGTGAGTGGGGGGGACATGAGTGCGGGCCTGCTGGCAGGTGCCTGTCAATTGGGGGGACATGTGTTGGGGCCTGCTGGCAGGTGCCTGTCAATGGGGGGTGGGTGGGGGGAACATGAGTCGGGGCCTGCTGGCAGGTGCCTGTCAATGGGGGGGTGGGTGGCACATGAGTCGGGGCCTGCTGGCAGGTGCCTGTCAATGGGGGGTGAGTGGGGGGGGCATAGGTCGAGGCCTGCTGGCAGGTGCCTGTCAATTGGGGGGACATGAGTCAGGGCCTGATGGCAGGTGCCTGTCAATTGGGGGGATGGGGGACATGAGTCGGGGCCAGCTGGCAGGTGCCTGTCAATGGGGTGTGGGTGGAGGGGACATGAGTCGGGGCCTGCTAGCAGGTTCCTGTCAATGGGGGGTGTGTGGGGGGGACATGAGGCAGGTCCTGCTGGCATGTGCCTGTCAATGGGGGTGGGTGAGAGGGACATGAGTCGGGGCCTGCTGGAAGATGCCTGTCAATTGGGGGCATGAGTCGGGACCTGCTGGCAGGTGCCTGTCAATGGGGGGATGGGAGGGACATGAGTCGGGGGTCTGCTGGCAGGTGCCTGTCAATGGGGGTTGGGTGGGGGAGTTATGAGTCGGGCCCTGCTGGCAGCTGCCTGTCAATTGGGGGGGCATGAGTCAGGGCCTGTTCTGCAGGTACCTGTCAATTGGGGGCACATGAGTCAGGGCCTGCTGGCGATTTTGCGGTCGCGAGTTAGGTACGCGTATTCCGAGGGGTGCGTGGGGAGTTTTACAAGCGATTTCACTGGTGCGAGCAGGGCACGCATAATCTTAGGGGTGTGCAGGGAGTTTTACATGCGATTGGGTTGTTTTATGAGGGCTGAGTGGTGCTTTTAGCACGTTTTCATGGTTGGGGCTGCATGCTGGTCCACTGGCCTTTGCGCCATGTAGGGGATTTGTGCAAAGGTTTTGGCGCACGGGGTGGGGTTGGGGGCGTAACTGGCATTCCTGCAGGGTCGCTGCGCTATGCTGCGCCACTTCTGGGTATGGATATAGGTATCCATGAATATGCTGTGTGTGAAAATGGCTTTTGGCGCACGCTGGCGCACACTCCCTCTCTGCCCAGCCCGCGTACGCTGCTTCTGCGCTAAATTCTATGAATTATCCCCTGAATGTAGATATTGTCACTAGCTCAACCGGAGGTTCAAAGAAGCACACATTTAATGGTAAAAAGAAATGCAAAGTCAGTGGAGGAAGAAATGTCAACCATGTACGAAAAGAGTTGTAAATATTTCTCTTTGACTATCATGTCCGACATGCGTTACAACCTAGAGGACTTTCAGTCTTATTTTTATAGAGTGTATCTTTTTACATTAAAAGTCTTTCTTTGTTGCCCACAAGTGGACCATGGGTGCTTCAGTTAGCCTTTGTGTCATCTACAAATCAGTTGATTGGACATGCTGGGGTGGGGGCAGGGGATATTTTTAGCGTCATCAAGAAATCGTAACATCTTTGTCATCACACGGCTATTCACAGCATCCTATCATGCTTAGGGATATGATTAGTTGCTTTGCATGTCTATTTGGAAGGGATATTATCCACATTCTGTTCTATCACAAGAATGGCCAAATTAGGAACAGGGCAAAGTTAATCTGGCTGAGTGATGTAGTATAAGCTGACCAGTAGCCACAGACATTTTTCACAGACCTTTCATTTATTTCTCAAATTGGGAGCCTACTTGAGTGCAGGCCTTCTTGTAATAGGCTGCATGAGAGAATAACAGCCCCCTAAGGGGAACATTGTATGAATCCCAAACTACTTGTGGTGGGGCTTTACTAGTGCCATTAATCGTGTAATAGATGAGTTGTTTGCAATCTGATCTTGAATTTCAGGGTCGCTGAGAAGACAGATTCAAGTTGCCCTCTAGAGGTCTTTCAATGAGCCACCTGTAGATCGACAACCATTGACATTGGGGCAGGATCACAGATTGCAATAGCACAATGATGTAAATTCCATATCTTGTGGATGAAAATCTTCTAAACATCTGATAAGGCTAACATATCCAATATTGCAAGAATTGTTTAGTGCCTTCAGTCGTTGGGCCACTGGGTAGAGGAATTTCCATTTACATGAAGAACAATTTGGAGATTTAAATACCCTCGCCACTACAAGAAGATGCTTAGTGAATTACCCAAATGTAACCAAAAATATGGATTGTTGTGGTGGCGTACCGATTCACTATTGTTACAGAATTATGCCGTAAGCCATGAGCAATTAATGTCCATCTGCATGCCAGCCCAGCTATGGTGGGAATGGTTTTGACATTCAGACTTTTCTGAATCAAAATGCTTGCTTTGTGGTTTACTGCCAGAACTACAATTGCAGTACCCACACAAGCCTCAACAAGCCTCAACCGTACTGTATTGCAATGACATCTGTCAATAGGATACATCTCAATTTTCAGTACAATTCAATTACGGGAGGTTTGCCCGTTATCTAACAGCCCTCGATACAACAATCCCAAAATCTGGGACAAGAAACAGGCTGTTTTAATTTGAACATTCCGTTTTTTTCAAAATTCTGTATCAAGAAATGAAAGGTTGTCCCCTAGCGTTGAATATTGGGTAAATCACACAAATGATTCTACAGAAATATAGGCAGCTTCTCTACAGATAATAAAGTCAACCTGCTTGCTTTTATCTCACTAATATTTACTTTCACAATGCACACAAACCTCCATGTGTGCGAAAGCAAATCTCAATAGGTGTTTTAAATTGACATGCACAGTCTTCTTCAATATATAGATACACATCATCATCTGTGGGATCACATAGTATTGTTTTCCTTTAAACTGTTGGAAACTATTTGTTTCTCGCTTGCACATAGATACAAGAATATATGGAATGGTTACTTTGTCTGCAGTTTTGGGTTTGCAAAAGATGCTTCTATTTTGATGCATTAATGGGTTGCACAAACATGACATATACAAATAAAAAGAGAACTGGCATTAGGAGTCCACCTGAGGCAGAATGCTATTTTATTTCTGTGCACTTGAAATGGTGAAATCATTCAAGATTTTCTATTTTATGGAAACTATAGATTTCACAAGATAACGTGTCTATCAATCCCTGAAAATATGTGAGTCATGTTGAACATCATGATAACAAATCAATACATAAACTGCCCCTTTGAAAACTCAGGCAACAAATTAATAATTATTTACTTTCAGTGACTAATATGTACTCTGTAATTTGGTATTCTAGAACAAATCATTTTAAATACACTGAGTTTACCTTAGAGACCCTATAGTGACATTTTTTGTAAACAGGGTTCCCCAAAACACTTTCAATTGCCATCTAAGATTTCATTCATTGTTAAGACATGAACACAAATATACAAAGATTACTTTACTTACTTTAGGTGTGTCTTTTTAAAGGCCCAGGACAGGCAGGGACATGAACAGCTTCAAGTCAATCCACTAAGTAAGGTATTCCCTTCTGTCTATCCCATGTTGCAAAATCCCTCTCAAACATAATGGTTCTGTCTCAGGAATGGCTTTTGAGTTTGGCTCCATCTGGAAAAGGCCTTCTCCATTAGACATATCCAGGTGGAACCGCAATCATTTCTTCTCTTGTCGGACAGGTTCTCATACTGTTCAGTTTCCCCCAAGAACTCTCCCAATTTCCAATGAGTTTGTCTTCAAATGCTCTACAACACTCTACCCACTCAGCATTATTTGACATGACACTTTCACATGCTGACACCCACCAATATCCTCTGCTTTGCTTTGATTGCCTCAATGTGTTTGCCTCGTGAATGAAGAATAACAATACAATTCTGAATCCACAGACATTCTTCATCTTCTTATAGCTATACACACAATAGAACGTTTAAAATAGGTACATTTATAAATAATGTATGAATATTAATAGATTGTTTACAAGCATGTAATGGGGACACTTTGTTGACTCTAAATATACTCTTGAGTACCTAGTTGAGCAAAGAATCAAAGGTTAGTGCCAATAAAATGTGTTCATTATTTTGTGCCTTTAAAAGCATTTTGCATTGAAATGGTAAAGCATTTCATTTCATTGGAGTTCTCACATTAACCAAAATGTTCTGAACAAATATAAGGAAACCTATGGTGGACCTTTAGGGGAGGCCAGCCCAGCATACATGATCATGCAGACACATAATGGATGATATCTTAGTAGTCTGCTTAGGTAAATGTTCTGTTTTTCTGTGAACAATGGTGCCTTTGGAGCAACCATTCACTGAAAACTCTGACCTAGCTTCCTTTATAAACTATGCAGTTCCTGGAATGTTCAGAATTTGGAAAGTAAAAATGCTGCAGTTCTCAAGCCTAGTTCTTGCATGTTATTACCCAGGCTAACATCCCTGCATGTAGCCACAAATTGAATGTAAGCTCTGAGGTTGATCCCTGACTGCTCCAGGGCACTCCGGGATTAGGTTGATGTTGCCTGACAAATATGTGGAGTAACAAGTGTTGTGGCCTTAGCAGCATACACATGTGACGGTCAGGGCCCTCATTTAGTAAGGCACACAGACACAAATGTCTTCTAATTTTAGGCTCTGCTCATGCTCTACTCTTCACACAGTGACACCCCTTTTATTCTCTTGATGCGGTGACGTGTAGACACCAGCCGTCTTAAAGGGAACAAAAAACATCTCCTTTTTCATAATAATGAAACAACAATGGTACCAGTTATGCCAACTAACAACCCAACCAAATAATAATGTCCACCAGCTGTTGAAATCACTCATTCATCCAGAACAGAATATTGTAAATATTCAGGGTGAGCTCTGGTGGTTCACAGCAGCCTTTGTCCCAGTCCACTGGTCTGTCTCCATTGGTATCTGCACTTCTCCATCCCCATTTGGTTGTTCACCTGGGGTTCAACACTGTCACTTACTTCCTCCCTCTCATCCTAGAACAGATTGGACCCTGGGCTTACCTGCTCTCTCTTGTGGGCATATCCTTTTCTACCTCCTCTGAGGCGCTTGTAAAATTACAAAAGAATCAAGAGTTTATTTTCCCAGTGTGCTGCCCATTTGGCACCATTTGATACCGTGATCATGGATCCTTTTTTATCAACCATTTGGAATTGCTAGGGGGGGTTGTATGTTAATGAGATATTCCCCATATGATACCGATCTAAACCAACACCAACTAGGGTTCCTTCACAGGTTCTCCATCATATTTTCTCTCTTTCACTCTCTTCCTGCAGAACCTGATAATTAATAGTCTCAGGGATCCTGGAGATGTGGTTGGGGAGCGGACCTCGCAAGCATCTCTGAAACAGAGCCTCCACTCCTGTACACTGTAGAGCAGTGTGGGGTGAGTCTGTAATCAAACAGAAATTCATACAGTGCACCTCAAAGGCACATACCCTGGTCATTGGTGATGTGGAATTCTTTATTTAGAGTCCTCATAAATCACTCAGCTTCTCCATTGGAATGTAGCCCCATCGGGGTGATCTTCCAGTGGCGGATGCCACATTCTTGCTTGAACAAACAGAAGCCTTCCCCTTGAAAAGACAGCCCATTGTCCAAGCAAGTTTCCTCAGGAAACCTGTGCATCACAGACACCTTTTCTATCACTGGTATCACATCTTTTATGACTGTGGACGTCACAAGTTTTACCTTCGGGTATCTTGACCATTGGTGTCTTATGACCAAAAAACATTGGGGATCCAAAATCAACCTGCACTTTGGCCCATGGGTTGCAACTTCTCACCATTGATTGAATCGTGGGATCTCATTGTTCAGGAGCTGCAGCCGGACACCATATACCTGATTTGACAAACTCATCCACCAGCTCCTACAGACCTGAGAACCATACCATTTGTCTGATGCAAGCTTTCATCTACGCTGTCCCCTGGTCTCTGCGGTGGGTCAGTTCAATTGCTTTCAGTATGAGCTGGTGGATATAACCAACCGCAATGCTCCCTGCAGAACACCATCTGCTGTGAATGTCAGTTCACTCTTCACTCTGCACTGCTGTTCTAGTGATATCTTGGCACGATGAGTGTATTTCTCATGTTTGACAGCACCTGTTTTCACTCCCCACTCATTATTGCTTGTTGCATGATTGTAAACATTTGTCCTCTCCTGATGCTTCCTTTATTTCTTCCAGTGTCATTGAGTTGGGGACTGCTGCTTTCTACACCAGACATATGTTCCCATCCAATTAGGCACTCTTCCGCCACTGACTTGGGACTGTGAGAATCAGGGTGTCTGGATGAGTAGTCTGCCTCGTTATCACTCACTGGGTGGTATACCAAAGTCACATCATATTCTTGGCGCACCAACAGCCGTTTTCCTATTCTTGCTGGTGGTCTAAATGATGACCCCAACATAATAGGCAGAAGAGGTATATGATCTGGGAATCCTGTTACTGGCTTACCATACACAAGAAAATGGCAGAGCCAAAGGCCCACAAAACTGCCAGTGCCTATCTTTTGATCTGTGAATAATGCTGCTCCGTTGTATAGGGTGACCTGCTGGCATATGCCACTGGTTTGAGGTCACCACTCCTATCTGTTGGGGTCAGTACTGCTCCTAAGCCAAACGTATTAGCATCTACTATCAGATCTTAATATTGGCCCGGATCGAAGAATGCCATTGCGCTCTTGTCTGTGAGTTCATTCTTTATTTTGTCAAACGCCACTTGTTCCAATGGGGTCCATTGCCAAGAACTCTCTTTTTTTATCAGATTTCTCACAGGTTCGGACAGCATCAGCAAATTCTTGATAAACCACCCACAGTAGGTAACCATACCTAGGAAGCTCCTCACCTCAGATATGTTTAGTGGGGCTTTGGCGCTCTGGACGCTCTTTACATTGCCAGGGTTCATTGAGATGCCCTCTTCATGTCAAATTAACCCAAAACATGCAAGTCTCCATTGTACAAAGATGCATTTTCCTTTCTGTAATGTCAGTCCCATTGAATGGATCCATTTTAGCACTTTTTCCAGACGTTCAAGGTCTTCTACATCAGTCTTTGCGAACACCAACATGTCATTGATAATGTTAATTGCCCCCGGGATCCCACTGAGGGCACAACTCAGTGTGTTCTGGAATACCTCTACAGCCGAGGAAACCCCAAAACTCAAACTTTTGTAGCAATAGAGAACCTTTTGGGTTGTGAACATGGTAAAATACCTGGATGCAGGGTTGAGAAAAAGTTGATGATAACCGGCCCTCAACTCTAACTTCGAATAGAGCACAGACCCTTATAGATCCGACACTAAGTCATCAATCATCAGCATGATGTGTCACTCCTTCATTATGTCCTTGTTCGACAGGCGCATGTCTATGCATTTTCATACAGAGTTCGGTTGATTGGGTTTACATGCCACCACAACAGCAGAGACCCATGGGATTGGCCCATCCACCTGCTCAATTATGTCAATTATCAACAGCTTCTCAAGTTCATGTTCGACTTGTTCACAGAGATGGAACGGTATCCTTCTGTGTTCGAGGGCCACTGGCTGAACCGTCTCATCAATGTGTCGACAGATGGGCTCTCCTTTCATCCTTCCTATGCCTGTTAAAAACAGAGCTAAAATGTGCTACCAGGAATTGAATATCTTCAACATATAATCCACACACGCAGTTTCCAATCTTCAGGCCCCCACTGCTGTCCAATCAGAGTGTCCTCACTGACCATGGTCATGTGAAATGTAGCCATAATATGTTGACTTTCATGTTGGACATCAGTGATGAACATACCTTCCAAAGGCAGGTGTTTAGTACCACCAAATGTAAAAATGTGGGCCTGGAGTGAGTCAATGTTGGGGGCTGGTGAAGTGCTTTATAATGTTAATTTGCCATCACATTAACCGAAGCCCCTGTATTAATGAGGACAGGGGTGTCAAACTTCTAAATGCATACTGTGCATCTTGGTTGTCTCCTCTTTTTCATTCCCGGCTCAAGTAGATTTGAGATGAAGTATACTTGGTCATCCTCTTCAACCTCCCCAGATTGCTGTTCATCAGGCTCAGGAGTTCCACCTGTGCAACCATTTTATTCTTCTTCTGAAACTGCTGTCTTGGCTGGGGCGTGCCACTTTGCTGCATTGCCGGTAGCTTGCCTGACACACCCTTGCAAAATTGTTAAGTAAGCCACACATGCAACATTTGTGTCTTTTTGGTGGGGACTCACCCGAGTGTGGCAGGTTGTAACCACAGTACATGCACATGCATGTACTTTCTGTCTGTTTGTCATCTTTGTAGGTGCCACCTTTCTTGAAAGGTCTAATAGGTTATTTGTTCACTGCAAAAGCATCCTCCAACTTGATGGCCTTCACGGTGGCATCAATTTTGGACACATGCATATCTGCAAGCTCATGTGATCTTCCCATTTACATTATATGGGCCATCGTGATTCCAGGCTCCCATAAAATGTGTTTCCTTAGTTTCACCAGGAAGCACCCTTGGATTATTTGAGCACAGACTTCATCTTCTTCATTCAGCAGTGTACATATGAATGCCAACTGGCACAACCTGGCATGAAATGCATCAAGCGTTTACTCCTCCCTCTGATTAGCAGCCCTGAGTACAATTCTTTCATAGTCAATATTTACCATAGAGCTGAAGTACTCATTCAGCTCTGCTGTCGCTGCAGCATATGATGAATCCACAGGGCGGAGTGTCTTGAAAACCTTATGTACTGTTGGGTATTTTGTGTAGATTTGGGGCCTGGCGGTATTTTCTTACCGCCGAAAATGATTTAGCAACAATCACTCCTTGTATTCAGATTGGGTTATGTATAATAATAATACAGTGGATATGCATTATTTCAGTACACAGACATGCGTGGTTGGTATGCGTGGTTGGTGGTATTTTTGGTGAGCATAATTCCTTTGTTTTATTTGTGGCCCCAATATCCAGAACCCCTTATTTTTGATTAGGTTGTTCGTGTGATCACTAGAGAGACCTCAGGCTTGCATTTCAGGAACACAACATTTTCATTTTTAGTGTGCCACCATGGGCAATTTCTCACTGAATTATTTACAACAGTGAGCTAACATGTGGTATTTATCACCAACTTATTTACGTTTGGTGAGCTATGTCCAGGACCTCTCTTTCTGCCGACACATAGACCTCCGGCAGCCGGCTATAACACACACAGTTAGTTATAATTGCTCATACTGAATGAAATTGTGCACACAGCTGCAGCCAAGTCTTATTTTTAGCTACCTTAAAAATGACAATTGCACTGTATAAACATCTCCCCACATCATCAGCACTGTATTGGTAAATGCACAAAGGAAGGAGAAAATAAAACACACTACCCCTCTGCTTTCAGATATTTTTGCGTATTATAAAAGTTGCATTTAAAAACGATCTCACCCTTTTTACAGAAATAAATGAAATAGCACAGTAACAACATTATCTGTGAGCGGCAAGAATAGTCTAATTTGCAACATTAAACCTGTTGATAATACACTGGAATTCTTTCTTCTACACTGACTGAATAGTTTCGCATTCACACACTCTGCCCCCGTACTTTGCAATGTATAATTACCTAATCTGTTCAGCATGTGAAATTCTTCGGCTGGTCGCCTTCTGGATGTGTTCACCAGCAAGGACAAGCATTTGCTGTCACTCAAACTGGGATTTGTTGACTGGAAATCCCAGTCTCTGCAACCAAGTGGAATCTGCTTTAGGAATCAGGCATCCCCAGCTATCAACCCAGTCCTTCTCCGAGCTGTGTCAAGCTGTCCTCTCCCCAGCTTCTTCCCTGAGATTATACAAGAAAACTCTGGTTATCTCCTACCAAAGGATCCTAACCAATAAAATTCTATCATGCCCTATCCACCCTCTGCACACAATAGAAATCTTTTACAGTAAGCAACTGTAACAAAACTGATTTCCTGCTATTCAAATCCTCCCTTCCTGCAACTACTATGGACAAAGTAGCACAGAAAAACCAGAAGAGAGAAAAAGAAAAATCTGCACACAGTCTGAAATGAGTTTCAGTCTGCCTCATTTTGCAGTGAAGAACACATTATATTATTAAGAAGTTAGAATCATGTTAGTAGGGTTAATTATATTAGTTCATTAATCTTCAAATGTGTCTCTTGCAACATAGGCATTTCAGATGAAAAGAAAAAAATGGTGTGCATTTTGAATATGAAAAAAAAAATGCGCTTTTTTTTAAATGAGAAAAATGGTTTGTTTTTAATGGTTTCTGTGATTCAAAGGAACAGTGCTGTTGGATGTCTGAACCCAACACCTCAGCAGTGTAGGCTGGTTTGGACACCTGTGGAGGGGAGCATGAATGAATTCCTCAGTAGAGCTGGATCAGGCTCATAAGGTTGAAGATGTGAGGTGAGATGTGCATCTTTCTTGAAGTGAGCATGCAATTTTCTCAGTCTGTTTGACTATTAAATGTCTATTGTTAGGTAACTGTTGTCAGGGAATAGAGTGGCCACTTCAGCTGTATATTGTTGTGAGACATGCATAGAGCGGCCAGGGCAGTCCTCACAAGTGTTAGTTACTGATTTAATTTTGTGCTTTGCCTTCTACATGTGTTCTCCTGTGTGTTGTTGTGGGTCTGCGTGCACAATAGTTGGTGGGGGCTTGTGCAAGTGGTAGAGGATTTCGTTGATTGTGTTGTGTGCTTTCGTGTGAGCAGCATGGATACAGTTATTTCTACTTGCTATGACTTTGTCAGTGGTTGCTGCAGTTGATTTGTTGGCTATGGACACACACACAGTTTGCCTCTCCCAGACACACAGTCTCAGGGTGTTGTTATGGGCACAGAGTATTGGCCCAGATTCATCATTAAATGGCTCCAGGGATGTAGCTTAACTGTGTGTGCTCCACAGGGGCTGATATTCATGTGAAGTAGGTTTGAACGAGATGACTGTATGCAGCCTTTCCCTGTGCCCTTTGTCCAACCAAGGGCATAGGTGAAGCTTGTGGCTGAGGACGATGTCCGTCCTGCATCTCTACTGGTATGTGGCAACATTGTGCAGGACACAAGCTGCCACACTGATTTTGCATACTACTGGTGGGGCATATAGCAATACCCCGCAAGAGTGGTCAAAGGAGCAGACATGTGACTTGATCAGCCCAAATGTGTGTTCCACTATTCCCCTAGTGGCTATGTTTGCTACATTGTACCTTACCTCGCATGATGTGGCAGGATTAATTAATGGCGTGAGCAGAAATGTTGAGAGCGGGTAGGCACTATCCCTTGCAAATGTGTACATGGTTGTTGTTGGTATTGGTTGTCATGGTCTGTTGTTCAGTGTGTCACGTGACTCCATGCATGCAGGTGTGTGACAGTTGAGCCAGGAGTTGCCAATGTTTCCTGATGCCAGGGCCTGATAGAGTGGGTACAGGTGGTAAATGAAGCTTTCATGTGTGCTTATAGGGAAATTGCCATTAACATGCATGATGACTCCTTTTGCATCACAGATGACCTGCACATTGATGGAATGCCAAAGCTTCCAGTTGTGGTAAATGTGCTCTGTTATTCGGGGGGCCATTGCACAATATGCGTGCAATCAATGGCTCTGAGTACATATGGAAAGTGTCCTACAGCATAAAACTCCTGGCAGACTCTCTGCCTTTCCTGCAGTGTGTGTGTGGCATGTACATATGCCTACGCACACACGCACCTGATGTGATGCAGCCCAATGCCTGGTGTAGAATATAGGGCTGTCAGCACCTTCTCCAGGAGTGTGAGGGCTTGAAAGCAGATGGAAGGTGATGGGATAGAAACCTTGGATACACCAGGTCATCTGGCAGCCCTAAGAGCATGGTACGTGGTTGGAAAATCCAGTCCCTCGCCATTCTCATTCTCCTCCTCCTTCTATCTGATGTTTAAATGTTGTGCATTGCATTGACTCCTTTGCACATTGTACTTTGCGTCTCCTATCATGTGGCAGTAAGGTCGCGAGGTTAGCATGTGACTTTTCCCTACTCAAAGTTGCATGTTTAAATCCATGAATTCAGTTAGATTTGTGCTTGGCTGGGCATGCAATGACTTTATGTGGTGCGTCCCTTGACAAATAGACTTTATTCCTTGTTCCTCCTGATTGAGAATAGAATGGAGAATATTCATGTTCTGCCCCTATATGTTTCTGTCCTGAGGCCTGTCCCACATTTTGAGTGATGTGTCAAGCTAGACGCTCGATTGCATGCAAAATCATGATGGGCCTGCGCAAAGTCAAGAAAAATCACGCAAAGTCTGATCCATGAATCAGTAATGGAATTTTGCATGCTGAAAAGTGCTGAAAGTCACTTTTCAGAATGCAAACACTTCTGTGACTCGGGCCCAAAGCGTTCATTCCTGTTGTTCTATGCAGATGTAATCCAATAGTGGCTTGTTTCATGTATTTTCTCCCATTCAGGAGTATGGTCATGTGTCTGTGTGACTTTCATTGCCCAACTCTCTCTAACCCATTCTCTATTCCACCCACCCTAATCCCACTCTTTCTATCCCCATATTCTAATCCCACCATATACCTTCACTCTCTATCCCCACCCACTCTCTACCGCCACACATGCTACTTCCACTCTCTCAACCCTCATTTGCCCTACCCCCACCCCCTCTGTCTACTCCCACTCACCCCACTCCCTTTCACTCCAACCCCACCCACCAACAGGCCCTCTCTCTCTACCACCAGCCACCCCACCGCCTCCTTCTCTACTACCATCCACCCCACACCATCTCGCTATCACCACCTACTCTGGCTATCTATCTATCCCCACCCAACCTACCCCCACTCTCTGCAGCCACCCAGCCTACCCCATCTTTCTACGCATCCCTACCCTTCTCTCTTTACTGCACCATGCACTCTACTTGCCTCTCTCTGGCTCCAACCACCCTGCACCCATTATTCCCCCACCCTAACCCCTCTGATCCTCCACCCACATTACCCCTCACTCTATCCCCTCTCATCCTTCCTCTCACACACTTGCTGTATTTCTTACTCTCTCCCTCTCACCCTTTCTCTCTCTCTCTTATTTCCTCTTTCTCATTGATGACACCCTCTATCAATGGCTTCCTACCTTGCTCTATTCCACTTCTCATTCTATTGCACACCTTTACCCCTTATCACATCCTCCTTTGAAACTTTGTACTCTCCTGCACTTGCACCAAGGTGCCTATAACCCACAAAAGTATCTTTGACACTGCCTCCAGGGAAATAAACACAAGTACTCCTTACCAAAAGGCAAACTCTATAACGATAGAATATCTAAAGCTAGCTCCAACACTAAGGAGTTGTTCTTAATCCTCAGAGAGCTAGAAACCCCCATCCCACCACCTGAAAGCTGTAACAAAGATGCGAAATGGTGTGAGAACATACAAAACGCTCTCCAAAAAAAAAAAATCACTTGTCTGCAATCTACAATCGAAGCCAAAAAAAACAGGCTATCCAAATTACACGAACCCCCACCCCCATCCGAGAAAGCAACCAACCTCAAAGAACTCCCCATAATCTGAATTTACGGAAGTTACCATCCCGGAAGTACTGAATTCATACTTAGCCTAAAACCTTCTAGGTGCCAGGGCGACCCCTTCCCACCTACAGTCATTAAAGACTATGCACCTCAATTCACCTCCTTTATCACCAACCTCATCAATGCATCATTCAAAAACAACTGCGTACCCACAGACCTACCCCTTCTAAAAAAGCCCACCCTAGACCCAAACATCCCCACAAACTACTGCCCTATAACAACAATACTGTTTCTCTTGAAAATTCTGGATAGAGTAGCCTACTTGCAAATCCAGAATTATCTGGAATCTTACAGCATCCTGGGGCTACGCCGGTCTGGTTTCTGCCCGAGACATGGAACGGAAACAGCACTACTGGATTTGAAAATCCAAAAGGGCAACCTGAGGGATTACAATCTGGTGGACCACAATATCCTGTGTTAACACCTCACATCAGCAGCAAACTTCTTCTCCACAAATGCCTCACACTGGATAAAATCCTTCCTCAGCGACATAATCATGAACGTCTTTTCCCCTAAAGCCGAAGCACCCCCCACCCTAGTCGCATGTGGAGTACCACAAGGCTCATGTGTGGCACCCGCTTTGTACAATATTTTCACAAAGTTGCTCTTTGACCGTCTGGACAAGTTGGGCATCACCTACACTAATTATGCAGATAACACCCAGATCCTCATCCCAATATCAGGGGACCACGCTTCTGACACAGCCACCCTCAATGCTATGTACCTCACCATCCAAGCATGGATGCCACAGCACGGGCCAAGCTTAAATGACAACAAGACCAAGCTCCTCATCATAGGCTCTCAACTTAGAATCGCCAAACGTAATAACCTCTTAAGTCATTTAACATTGATGGTATAATAATAATAATAATAATAATAATAATAATAATAATAATTTGGCACTTATATAGTGCTACGAACCCTCAGGTATCTGAGCGCTGCTTATTATTACCCACGGTGTGTGGTGCTCATTTATCGACCTCGGAAGGATGAAAGGCTGAGTTTGGCCCCGCGGGATTCAAACCTGTGTTAGCAGGCTCTGCACAGATGTAAAAGCAAGCGCTCTACTCGCTGTGCCACTTGACTGGCTGGTATCACCATTAAAACAACTAATGATGTAAAAACACTTGGCTTCTACTTAGAATCCTCACTCAATCTACACAAATATGTCAATGCCACCACTTCATCTATTTCATACATGTGCAAACTCATCAGTGCCTGCAGAGAATTCCTCATACGAAACGGCTGCTTAAATCTAGCCAGAGCATTAGTCCTTACACGCCTCGACTACTGTAACGCCCTATATGCCGGCACTAAGATCCAGAATATCAGGAAGTTACAGATTCTCCAAAACAACTCCCCTGAGAGCCACACTCAACTTTCCCAGATCAGCACACATATCAGCCATCAGACACCAGCAACATGGCTCCCAGTACAAGAACGCATCATGTTCAAATCACTCACACATACTCACAAATGCCTTCACCAGATGGCCAGCACCTACATAGCTGATCATTTCACTGTGACCCAATGCTTCAGACCCACCAGAACAGCATAGCAGCACTGCCTCAACACACCTAGATTCAAGCTCCAAAAAGCAGGTGGTAGCAGCTTACCCACGTTTGCCAGCAAATTCTGCAACTCACTGCCCCTCTCACTCAGAGCTCAAGAATCATTCTGGATCTTCCAGAAACAACTTAAAACCCACCTCTTCTCGCAAAGATTGCGTAACCAATTTTACCTATGCTATCCCTTCCAGCCGTCTCCTCCACATGCTGGTCCCTCAATTGTGTATATACTGTATTTACTGTGCATATATGTATGTAATGCCACATCCATGTTCTATGTCTTTGTATACGTGTTTTGTGTAATAACTGTAACTCCTCCATTCTGTAAGAAAGCTCCCAGATGCCTCCGGGCTTGGCACGCTATACAAGCTCCAAAATAAATAATACATAAATAAATAAATAAATAAATGCAAAGAACATCAGCAAATGCCAATACTATTTGCTTTGTCAATGCTTGTTTTTAAAGCTGCAACCCCCACCCCTGCAACCAACTGCAAAAACCGTTTTCATCTCTTTTCTACGTCCACTAACCTTTTACTTGTACTTTTTTTTTTATATGCTTTCAGTTAAATTTCAATGAAGAAAAAAAAAGACAGGGAAGAAAAGACATTTCTAGGAGTTGGAAATTATGAACAGACATGTCATCCGTGAATCAATTGTACAGCTTCTCTAGCAGATGCAGCGTTCCGAATCTAATCAAGGGGCAAAGCATAGATGTAATGCACCTATCATAAGCACTGCTATTTGACAACAGACCTCATGAGAGATATGCAGACTTAAACGTGACCCATCGAGTTGCTGGGTTTTAGCATTCATAGAACTTTTCAAAAATATGATTTTGCATTGGAAAGGTAGGTTAATTCGTTTAAAATGGCGTTTTGTGCTAGTACTAAGTTCCAATATGTGCCTACTGTACCACGTCCTACCTCCTAAAATGTTCCACTGAAGTCATGCAGTGAGTACTATGGACATCCACAAGAAGGTCAGACCACGGTGGCCCTTATGTTTGTATCGCGCGCTTATCATGGCATATGAACGTTAACCCTATGTTATTTAACAGTATCGGCCGTTTTTCTTTTTTAGCCCTCCAACAGCCTATCCATACTTCGACTATAAAAAAAAATATGTATGCCACTGTATTGCTCTCTCGTTCTCTCTCTAACCCTTCAGTATGTTTAAGAAACATTGCTATGACAACCAAGCAATATAATCACGAACCCTCTCGTTTAATTGCCGGCTGATAACGAGAACGACCTTCATCGTGCTTTTACTGTTTGCCAATGATCTGCTAGTTGGGCAGACTTCACTATTCCTTGGCGTTAATATCTCTATTTAGTAATGGCCTTTTTTCCATCAGCAATGGACCGCAGGCAATATTCCGACACCACCCCCAGACCTTTGGCACAGTTATTATCACTAATTGTAGTACATTGTGTCTGCGCAGTTACACGGTCCCGGCAATTGTTGCAGTGCAGGATAAGAAGGCATGCTTCTTATAAGAACAGATAGATAACAAACGAGCCGCCGACTGGAAAGAATGGCACACATTTTCCAAAATCAAACGTCAAGGCTATCTCGGTTCACGCTGGAAGGAATGCCGCATACCAGGATAAGGCTGGAAGTGAGAGCTGAGGCGGTGGGGACAAGCAGCGGTGGCATGCCTGGCAAGCTGTAACACTGTACATATCTAGGCACTGTTATTTTGCATCATTGATGCACTCCGTGTATCCTTGAAGAAACCACGCAGAGTTATGATAGCTCGAAACGTCCGGGGGCAGCAGCAAAGGCCTGGGGCTAAAGCCCCTTCAGCCATACCCCACGCCCCCACTAGCAACGCCTCTGGGCAGCAGCCAGGCTCGGACTGGCTTATAGGGCAACAGGGCAATGCCTACAGTGCAGACGCAACACGCTAGTATAGGCCATTATCTGTTTAGTGAAAGTGACCATGTGTTTAAGCCAAAATTGATACTTGACTGTGCAGCTTGTAGTTTTGACCAGTGTTGCTCAACAAACATTCTTTAACATGCACAATTTGCAGCACGTTTTACCCAAGCGCATCCGTTTGGGAGCTACAAAGCCTCTTAACAAAAAAACAAAAACGAAAATGAATTGCAATTTGCGACTCTGAGTCACTGTATCATTATTCCCAAGACAATTGTATGCCCCATTCCGACCCCGCCTGCTACCTGATAAGAGCATCCCCCACTTTTCTCTACCTGAGCTGTGATTGAGCTGTTCTTATTGTTACTCATTATACATGACAGAAGGCTCCTGGATTCATGCAATCTGCAGCCGCACTGGAAACGACTGTACAAACATGCTTAATAGGCTTCATTTAAAATGGCCTTAATACTGCTTGAACGCGAAAGAGCCATATGCCAGTATGTAATTAGAGTGACAGCATGGCAAAGTACAAGGATTGTGATTGCAGAGGCTGGGCAATTTCTCTCTGCGGCTATATCTCCTAAATGCACAACCTGTCTGCAAATGCCAAGCCATGTTTCTTTTAGTAGCAATGTAGTTTAGTTAAGTGAACGTTGGTTCTTTAAACATGTATTGGAGGGTAAGGCTTCCTGCGTTTTGTTTTGTTTTATTAATTTAATTAGGGATGGCATTGCAGTGTGTATGCCGTTCCTTGTTTTTCAAATCAGAAACCAATGCATTCAGGAAGTTGTAACATTTGTTCGCTTAAGTTGGGCAAAATGGACTATAGCACGACGTTTACAATGGCTTGCAAATAGAACACAATACTTGGCGATGGCTTTGCCACTTTCAACGCACGTATAGTGTGGCCACTGGCCAGAGGATGTGTCCATTGCCAGCAGCCAGTGTCCTGAAATGTAGTGACAAGTTGACACTACCTGAGTTATACGTATCTAAAAGAAATGTCTTCCTCTGGGGCGTTTGAACTAACCATAACTGCAAGATCATAATTGCCAGTCTATGTTATAGAAACACATATGTGTATACCCTAATGTGCTCTGATGACCCGAAGCTGTTAGATTAATAACCCAATTTGTATATGCTATGAAATAGAGTATTGACTGCAGCAACTAGAACACTTTTCAGGTGTATTTATTTACCTATATTATATTATTATTATTATTATTATTATTATTATTATTATTATTAATATTTTTATTTGATTTAATTGAATAACAATTTTACAAACGTTTTCCAATTTTAAAGTTCCATGTATCATCATAAAATGTATTTACATAATGTCCACAAATCCAAAAGTTGTTCTTCGATCTTTCACCCAACATCTGAGTTCCATTAGAGATTCTTATTATATGTCCTCTTTTGTCATGTAGGTTATAACCCTCCACGTGGGAGAACCCTATTTAGAAATGAGACCACAGCTATAACCATTGGTGTCCTTTCTCCGTTCATCAAGGCAGACCACCAGTCTTCTACAGTGTATGATGGAAACTTTGAGAAATGGCGTCCAAGGAAGAGTTATCTATCCTTTCCCAAACTTTGGCAATCTAGCAGTAGATGTTTCAAATGTTCGACTTTTTTATGCTGCTTGAATAATCAGCAATGAGTTTGTCCTGTTTTGCCTCTTTTTGTGAGGATATCGTTGGTTGGGAGAAGATTTAATCTTATCTTTAGGAAAGTTTCCCTGTAGGATCTACTTGTTTGTTTGTTTGTTTGTTAGTTTATTTGGTAATGCGCATCAAACCCTTAGGTAACCGGGCACAACAGGTACAAGAATACTTAACTTAGTTACATGCAAGTGAGTCCAGTGGATAGATACAAAGTAGTGCAAGTGTATGCGGAGAAAAACTACAGTGGGTTACATACATGAAGGTAGATACATAGGCAATAGGTACATAAGCAATAGGCAAGTATCCAGGGTCATATATCATTGGCGCAAAGCCAATTTATGGTATTACGCCTAAAGCTGAGGAAGGACTGGTCGGTTCTAAGGGCTAGGGGTAATGCGTTCCAGGCCTGCGCTGCTTTCACTGGGAAGCTGTTTTCTCTGGCTTTAGTTAACGTAAATTTAGGTATCTCTAGACAGTAGGAGTTAGCTTTCCTGGAGGGGGGGGGGGCAGATTGAAGTTCTCCTAACTACTCTTTATGTAAGGTATCGGGTGCAGAATTGTTGAAACATTTGGAGGTTAAGGAGACTTTTTTGAAAAGGATTCTATCGCACATTTTTAGCCAGTGGTATTCTCTTCTGATGTTGGCTATGTGTTTTCTGATTGGTATATTTAGGGCTGTTCTGAGGGTGTTGTTTTGTAACGTTTGTCGTTTGTCCAGGATATATTTGTTGGCTCCTAGGTAAAGGACTACTTTAATTGTGTTGCTGTCTATATTAAATGCTGAATAATTAGGGTTACATTTTATTAGGTTGGCAACTGATTCCACGATCAGGATCTCTGTTTTGTCGTCATTCAGGCAGAGGCAATGATCTGCCATCAATGCCTGAATGAGGAGGCATATTTCATTTACCAAGGCCATATCCAACTCAAATTTACCTGAGAGAGGTATGAGGATCTGGGTGCCATCTGCATAGTTTGTGTAGGTGACACCCAGTCTGTCCAATCGTTGAATAGGGGCTTGGTAAATATGTCATACATGTTGGGCGAGACACAGGATCCCTGTGGAATGCCGCAGGCCATTTAGATCGGGTCTGCTGATGCCATTGTGGAGAATACTTTCATTGTTCTATTCCCTAAAAAGAACTGGACCCACTCTATTGCATCACTTGAGAAGTGGGCTGCTGACGCAAGGTGTTTGCATAAGACTGCGTGGAGCAACATGGCCTTTTTGCCTTTGTCCTTGAGATCGTTGATTTGTGTTCTAAGGTCGATTAGTGTCGTTTCCGTTCCATGTTGTGGCCTGGATCCGGATTGGCGTGAGCCTAATAGGTGGTTAGTTTCAAGGTAGTTCTGAATTTTTAGGTATGCTACTCTGTCCATGATTTTAAGGAGAAATTGTACCGTCGTGATGGGTCTGTAATTCATGGGGTTAGCTGGGTCTAGTGTCTGTTTTGTAAGCAGGGGTAGAACCCACTACTCTTTTAGGTTACTTGGGACATTGTTAGTCATGAAGGAGGCATTGATCAGTTTTGAGATGAACGGTGCTAGGTCTTTTGCAGCATCTTTTATTATTTGGGCAGGACAGTTGTCGCCCTGAGAGTTGAATGGTTTCAGGGATGAAATTATTTTCTCAGTTTCCAGGTTGTTAACTGTGCTGAATTTGAATGGAACTGGGGTATTGTTGGTTTTGGTGGGGGTGGTGGGTTGCGTCTCAGTGGTGAGAAGGGAGGCTTTTTTATTGGCAATTTTGAGTTGGAGTGTGGTTATTTTGTTGGTCAAGGCATTCTGGATGCTGGTGCACCATTGTTTATCTTTGGGTACATTGTCTAGTAGGGGATAAGGGATTCCAGTTCTCGGAGGATCACGAAAAGTTCCTTCGTGTTGGAATTAGCCTTTGATATTATTGAGAATTTTACCAGGTAGGTCGCTGATAAGTTCAGTTTTTTGCAAAATGTTTGAAGGTTTGATGTTAGTTGATAAGACTGGACAGTTTCCTGAGTCCGGATCCGGTCATGCGCACCCAATTTCTTTTTCACTCTTGTCGGGTTTACACATAGTTCTTCTTCCAAACATCCAATTTCCACCAGTTTCACCCTGTTATTTTTTGGCCCAACAGTTTCAAAATGTACTTGCACCCCTATGAACTCTTCATTTATCATATAGACATTTTTTGGGCGCTTAGGTAGAACGATTTTCCTGAAGAGGGCTAAGCTGTTCCACTCAATCACAGCTTGTATTGACAACAGTCCCAATTCCCTTTTTATTGTGGAAATAGGAGTCGAGTTAGGCAGCCCCAACACTCGTCTCCAGAATATGCTCTTGAGTTTGGGCCATAATGTTGATGGTATCTCTGGCAGGGCCTCAGCTCCATAAGTCACGGCAGGTACTACCTTCCCCTTGTAGAAATTCAGGACCGGTAATGTGAAGGAACGGCCATACTTTTTGTGGATAACACTAGTCTGGATCGCTAAAACCTTTGTCTTTTTTTGTAGGGAAACCTGCGTTGCAACCTCTACTGAGCTATTACAGAGCATCACTCCTAGATATTTGAAATGGGTAACCTGATTAATTTTAGAACCATCTAAGTACCATTGTAAATTCTCTTTTGTTTTTTCACAGGATTTTCATTTTTTCCTTGTTTATTTCCAAGTTGTTTATTTTGGATGTATTGCTGAAGTGCTTTGAATTGACGCTGGAGACCCACCGCAGTTTGGTCTATTAAGATTAGGTAATCCGCGTATAAGATATGCGACAGCCATACTCCTCCTAACCTTGGAGGGAAAGATCTAACTAAAGGCTCATATGCCTTCCGATCTCTGAGGTAGAAATTAAATAGAGATGGCGCAAGAGGGCATGCTTGCTTACCGCGTCTTGCTGTATGGATTTTGGATGACAATGTTCCTGCATGATTTAGGCACACTTGAATTGATGTACTAGAGTGGAGAGTGATAGGGTCCAAAATTGACCTAGGGCATGCTTGATGGCGCAGCTTTTCCTATAGATTTTCTCAGTCAACCTGGTCAAATGCCTGAACGAGATCTATGAAGGCCATAAAAATTCTGAGCTTGCCTTCCACAACTCTCCCTTATAGGATCATAAGGAGGAAGATGTTCTGAGATGTCCCGATCTCCCTTAAAACCCTGTTTGGAAGGGATCATTGCAATCCTCTTTCTATGTCCACTCTTGGAACCTTTGCCGAAGTAAAGAACAAAAGACCTACCGATTGCAGTTAGGAGTGCGATCGGTCTATAGTTCCTTGGATTTTCCTTCCTACCGTTTTTAAAGATAGGAACGACTTTTGCTGTTTTCCAAGAGCTGGGGATTACATGGTTTTTGTTGATATTTTCAATCACTATATATAAAGAGTGCCCATTCCTCCTGGTGTTCCTTCAGGATTGCATTAGTAACCCATCAGGGCTTGGGGCTCTTGATGTACTCAGATTCTGTAGTTTTCGACGAATATCATAAATCGTGTGTGGTATATCCCAGGGAATGGTAATAGGCCTAGTTGGTTTGCATGATAGAATGCCCATTTTTTGGTAGAGAGACAAAAAATGGTCTACCCAGCCCTTTTCTGAGATGTTATTTTGTTGGGCGTCGCTCTTGTTTGGTTCAGTTTTTTTGACCAAAGACCAAAAGTCTTTAGATTTTTCCCCACTAATAGCTCGCAGCATTTCTTCAGAATAATTCTGATATAATTTCAGTCGGAAACTGATAAGCCAAGTTCTTTATTTCTTCACGGCGATCTTTGCCTTTTCCGCATTCTCAAAGGTCTTTGTTTTACTGGCAAGTCTTTTCGCTCTTCTCATTTCTTTTCTCTACGAACAGTGCATCAAAAGTATCCATTTTATGGGCCTGGTCTTTATTTGGTCCCTTTTTTGTCTTCCATGACATTCTAAGAGGTGGGTGTAGTCAACTGAAGGGAACTTAAATATCGCACTGCTAGTTTCTATCTTAATTGCATACGCTTGCTTAAATTATTCCACAACAAATGTATTCAATCTTAATCTGGTACCTTGGCAGTCTTCAACTGATAGTGATATTTCATGTTTGTTTTTCACTATCACCACGGGCCATGCTGTGCATAGCAGGTTATGGTCGCTATTTCTGATATGGATGACCTTCAATGATGTTGTTAAAAGGAGGAGGTCTCTTGACATAAAGATGTAGGCAATGTCTGCACATTGGCTACCCCTTTCCCAAGTGGGCCCCAATTCACCCGCCTCTTCGGCCCACTCTGTTAAGTTGTAGAAATCCCACTAGTTCATAAGAGACTTCCATAGGGTACCCCTCTCACTTATTTTACGGTATGGTCTTTGGGCGCAATTCAAATTCAAATCTCTGCACACTTTGATGTAATTCGTGCTCTGGATGGTCTATGTGTCTTCGATGAGTTCAGAGACCATGCCCAGAAAGAACTTGTTTGTGACAACCTGTGGATTCCAGTATAGGTTTATCACGACCAGGGGGGCCGCCTCTACTTTTTTGAGGGAATTAAGTTGGTGATGTGTAAACAGATTTGAAAAACAAATGATATTGTCAAAGTTAGTCCACTTCCTGGTTTTATCACAGACAATAAGCCTGATGTCGGGCATCCTTTCCGTTCTTTCTTTGCAAGCGAAAGGATGATTTCATATCCATCCAGATGGGGGCTTTCCCGTAGCCATGTTTCTTGCAGGCATGTGAGCTCAAAATCCCAAGTATAACATCATTTGGGGCTGTCAGATGTTTAAAGCCCCCCTCCCCGTGTTCAATGAGGCTATTTTGATCAAGTTTTGCACAAGAGTCTGTTTTGTGGGTCCATCCAACGGGCACACATCCAGTGTGTTGGTCTAGGGCTGCTATGTGCACTGTCTTTGGTCCAAGGCTTCCGGAATCCAAGACCATTTTTTCAATTCTGGATCTTCCTGATGCCTACGCTGGTCGTTCCTGACTTTTTCTTTTTACCAAATGGCTTTCTGGTTTGAATTTTACATTTAGGCTTACTTTGGGCCTTTAGGGAAACACCCAATGTTCAAAGGATCTCTGAATTCATTTGGGTCTGATATTTTCATCTTAGACACCATTTTAGAAGGGGACTTCTCGGTACTTCCCTTCAGGGGGGTAAAAGGAATTTTTAAGCTCTTCTTTTTTCCCTCGGGGGGAGGATGGATCTCCAGTTTGCCTTACTGCTGTTAGGTTGAAACCCAGCATCAGCAAACTTTCACCCGCTTCCAAGAATATGCCTTTGACCACTGGTGAAGGAATATGAAGATAGATGCTGTCTGTTCAGCGATTGTCTTTAAATTCAATAATCCTTAGATCATTAGAAAGTATTTGTCTCAAATTTGGAATGCAATTTAGTAGTGACATGACCGTAGATCTATTTAATATTAGGTTGTCACCATTATCCAGAATCCTTTCCAATTTTAGAGAATGCTCACTACTGAGTTTTCCATTTACAAATGGTTTACTTAAATGCCTTTGCTTCGATCCTCCACTTCTTGATGAATTTAAATCCTGTTTGTTTAATGAACTTATACTTGATTTTCTTGTCCTGTGATCAGTTTGTGGCAACCTTCAAGGGGTTTCCACTCTATACCTTGTCCTCACATCGCTTCTCCTTCTATTCCATTGGTTATCATCGGATCTACATTTGCTTGTCGGTCTTGTGGCGGGTGGTGTAAATATTATTTGGATCTTTATCCTGGATCAATTTCTCTACTTCTCTTTGTGTCTTCTCTGCCAGGGTTTCAAAAATTGGAAAAATAACCTCTTCTGAATCAGACACAAAGGCCACCTAAGTTTGCTTTTTTCACAGGAATGTTTTTGATTGGTCGCCTGGTTGTCAGGTATCATCATCATCTCCGACTCCGAATGTTCAATTTAGTATAGAGACAAGTCCATCAGATCTTGAGAGGTTTGTGAGTCGTCCTTAGTTATCATAAGGACTGTTCTCATATTTCTAGTATTCTCTAATTTATTTTCTGCCACTGCCTCTTCGGTAAGAGTTGAATTTGTCTTCTTTCTGGGAGCTGGCTGGGGCAGCCTTGCACTTGTTTTCTCGAGCTTGTTACATTGAGCAGCAGGCAAAGTACTTTTTATCTCTGTAGTGTGCGCCTGAATCTCTGGAGCCTCTTTTAAAAAATCTTTTAACTGCAAAAAGAATGGGAACAATTGGTTTTTCTCTGATATTTTTGTGAACGTTTTAGGTTCCTGCAGACTATCTTTCCTCAGTTCCAAGTTTAGTAGACTGCTTTTTTTCAACATACCACCATTCCATTTGCAGCTTTTTTCCCCTGTATTGGGGGGATTGTTGGCCTTCTTTGTCGGTTATAGTTTGATCCTGAGACCTCATTTTTTGCTACTTGTCTTTTCTCAATTCCTGGTCGAAATCGCTGTCATTATAAATTACGCATCCATTCTTGGCCCTTATTTTCCCCCCTAGTTGTGAGGGATTGTGCCCGCCTTCCTGATTTATGATTTAGTCTGTGGACCTTGAAAGGCCAACAATTCAGCAATTCCTATATCTGGGCTAAATTGCCTTTTGTCCTTATTTGGTATATCCCAGATTTTGTTATTAGGATCTGTTTGTGTAGATTTTTCTGTAATGATTCTAGTCGCTGATCAGTGGCTATTTGAGGCTCGCAGGTCAACAGACTCGGCTAATCAAAAGGGACCGATTTGTCACCAATATCCTGCTTCTTTGTTGCCATTACATACCCCTTTAGGAATATTAATTTTGTATGTATCATAGCCAGCATAGTTTTATGGTCTTTTAGTGAATCATTTAGGGCCTCATACAGTTTGCTAAACAGCGCCAAGGCAATTGTCAACGTCGACATTATTGCTAATAAATCTTGTTTTGTGTTTTGAATTTCATTTTCAGTCGACTCGCAATGCGACTTTGGCCCTTTATCCTGCAACGAAACAGAGACAGAGTTTAGGTGGGGTTCCACCAGAGAGTCATTGCTTTGTATATAATTCTCCAGTTGTGGTTTATCCACTTCCTCCACATGGTCCTGTCTTTTTTGCTGCTGCAATTTTTTACTCCCCATTTGGGGATAGCCATTTTTATTAATGTCTCTCTAGATGGAGATAAAATGTCATTCATTCTTCTTTCATTTTGTACAGGACTAGGTTACTGTTCTTGGCCACTTTGATGGTTTAAAGTGTTTCTCTGCATGCATTGACCGTCAAGCAAAGAAGGTAGAACCGACCCTGCACTGCCAGATCTTTACTTTTCTGCTATAGCATTGCTTAACATTGGGTGGTCAGTTCCCTTTTCCGGGTCATTTCAGCCTTCACCTACACCCTGTATAGTGTTTGCAATTGGTCTATGTTGTGTGGGGCCAAACTTTGTACGTTGCGGGGAAGTTTTCCAAAAGCACTCGCTGAGACCTCTACCTGATAATTTTGCTCTAAGGCACTTTCCAGTAACTCTGCATCTGAGATCTCACCTGTTTGATCCAACTGGAGGGTGTCTGGCTTTTTAGCAAAGAACCTTAGACCATTCATTGGGCAGGCCGTTATTTTTCTTGCCAGTTTCTTATAAGTTCTTAATGTTTTGGGCCTTTTTCAGCCCCGTACATCTTGATATTCTCGATGGGAGATTACTGCACTGCAACAGTGCAATCAAATTTGCTTTCCGGGCCAATCGAGCCCGAGCTGGTTTAAAGGCAAAAGCTTGTCTCTAATTGTTGAAATTTGTGGGGTGTGCTAGATGTAGTTGCTGGTATTTGTTTGTGGGATTCGTTTCATGCAGGTTCATTTGAGTTTCTAATGGGAGCTCCATGTTCACATCTGTTCACATTTTCATCCGTTATGATCTTATGATCGTCTTGGTTCTTCTCTCATACACCTTCTTCTGTTGACATTGCTAATGTTACATGCTTAGCGTCATTAAAATGTACATCTTTGTGGCAGGATTCCAAGTGCTTGCTGCTGTTATGTACTTGGGCTTTGATGTGAATCTGTGCCGCCCGATCCTCCTCAGAGCCTCCCAAGCCAATGATTGTTTCCATAGTCGAGGAGATCGGGACCGGCAGGTCACAAATATTATTGCTCAAATCGCCTCTGTTATCCGGGGGTGTGAAACATTCCTGATCTTCGATGTTAAAGTCACAACCCTCCTTGTTTGTCTTTTGAGGTGTTCGAGGTTGGGTAATTAGTTTGACGGCCAAATTCACTGTGTCATGATCATTCATTTCCATACTTTCACCCCGCCGGCTTGGGCCATCGGGTGTGTGACCCTTGCGGTCTAGCTCTACACGTTGTTCATGAACCCCTTTCTCATGTTGAGCGGGTGGGACCTCAGGCTCCCACACAATATCCCCTATGGAGTCCAATCGCGACCTCGGTTATAGTTCTCTTTTAGTGTTAGTGAGTGGGAGACCCGAAGTTCTTAAACTGTTAGAGGGGGACCGGGAGCATCTAAAGAATACAGCATCCTGAAAGGAGTCAAGGTTTTCGACGTGTGTGTTAAGGCTACAGCTGGTGGTGTTAGAGTCAAAGAAATGTTCAGCGCTGGAACCTTTCCTGTTTTCTTACCTGACGCTGTCACCCCTTTTGTAAGCGGAGAGTGCGACTGAGACAAAGGAAGATGGTGCGGTCTTGGGAATTCTGTGGCTCTGTCCTTTTCACATCGTGCCTTTACACTTCGCACAAAGCGTCCTTCCTCCATTTCAACAAACCAAGACCCAAAGCCTCACTGCCCGCACGGACTGCGCTGACTGCAGAACTAAGTTGCCGAACTCTGTGGCCACTCCGCAGCTGAACAGAGCTTTTTTAGCAAAGTCCTCCCACATACTGTTAGCAGGAACCAACACTGAAAACAGTCCAACAGCTCTATGGTATGCTGACTGCAGAACTCAGCTGCCGAACTCCACGGCCGCTCCATGGCTGAAAAGAGCTTTTGTAGCAAGGTCCTCCCACACACTGTTAGCAGGAAACAACAGTGAAAACAGACCAACGGGTCTCTGGTATGCTGACTGCAGAACTCAACTGCCATACTCCACTGCCGCTCCGTGGCTGAACAGAGCTTTTGTGACAAGGACCTCCCACACACTGTTAGCAGGAAACAACAGTGAAAACAGACCAATGGCTCTCTGGTATGCTGACTGCAGAACTCAGCTGCTGAACTCAACCTATATTTAGAAGTTTTAAAATATGCTAACTCTCAGAGGTGGCACTTCAAATTGCCTGGAAAAAAACACAATAGTACATTGTGTACAATAGAGAAGAGTGTCTCGGTGAGGAGAACAGCAATCACTGAATTCTGGGTGGGGTGTCTGGGTGGGGAATACAGCAATCACTATATTCCAAAATCCCTGCCACTATTCGTACCTACTTAACATAGCATACCAAAATTAGCCAGTTAGTAAATCTTATTTCTATCACTGCTGTGTACCAAATTTAGGTGGTTTTATTTCACTGTTGTGTCCCAGACATAGGTGTTCTCCCTCTATCCAGATATCTCAAATCTAGGTGTTTTGCATTTACTGTTGTGCCTCCAATTTAGGAGTTAACCCCCTGGCCAGGTGAAGTTTAGGAAGAAATATAAATATTAACCATGTGTCATACTTAGATGTAATTATGAAGTTTAGCCATGCTTCACACTTAGATAGAATTGTGAGGTCTAGCCATGCGTCACATCTAGACTGAAATGTAAAGATTAACCAGGCGTCAGACTTAAATTGGTTAAGATTGACAACGCGTCACACTTGGATAGAGCTGTGAAGTTTAGCCATGCACCACTGATTTTAAACTTAGTGCTAAATCTACCTCACTTCTGAGAACCCCAAAACATTTTCCTTTACTGGTGGATTGCTTTTCCCTATACCTCAGTGAGTGGGAACCTTTTTCTACACTCTCACACCCTTCTACTCTTTTATGAGTATAGTGTCTAACACACTCCATAGTGACCTTTTCATGTTATCCTCTTTGACAATTTTTGGCGTATACTGCCTTTTGTTACAGGGTTTCCCTTTGGACTCCCCCTTTTTCTTTCTCTACCTACCTTTGTGAGAATTACAGTTGCCTAGGATAGGAAGGATATTTTGTCCTCACTAAACTTTATTTAGGTCAGACTAGCAAACCCCACCTTATAGGGAATGCTGGGGAGATACAATGTATCCCATTTCTCATTTTAACTGTAACATTTCTGTTACAGGGACAAGCTTACCTTTAATGGCTTGTGGCAGTAAACCTTTTTACTAATACAGTGCACCTAATGCCGTGGGCTGTTTGCACATAAAGGCACCCATATTAACAAAATGGCCACTGTCTTCTTTTTTGCCATTTAGTGTTGCTTTTCCTCTCTTGACCCTTTCCCTGACCTCCAGGGTGGGAAAATCCATTGTGTCAATGTCATCTTAAGCAGGAGACCTCAGTCAAACACTCCTAGGCTGCAGAGTGTCTGTGAAGGCAGGAAGCAAGGGAGGAGTCCAAAACTCTTCAGCCCTTTGTGTTTTAGCCTGCCTGAAAGAACCCTGTTCAGACTGGGAGGCTGGCTATCCTGAAAGGATTGCCAACCCCGCAAGTTTGATTGTTGCAAGTCTGTTTGATTGTCTGGGTTCCTGCATAAAAGTCCACTCCTGTAAGCTTTAGAGGTAGACATCCACTGGACCTGCATCCGAAGAGGAACCTGAATAAAACAGGGCTGAGACGATTTCCAGTGACTGAAGGGAATGCTTTGTTACCAGAGCCTGCTGTTACGCTTCCTTCCAAGCAACCTGGAACTCCAAAAATGATGACCCTGACCCAGAGCCATATGCGATCCACTCATCTCAAGACGACCTGCATTTTTAGCCATTCCACATTGTGCTGCAACTTTGCAGGGCTGCAATACTACAATACCCTGGGACCTGAAGCCATTGTGCAGTGCCTGTTCTTTTGAATTTCGAATGAAGCTGCAACTTTGGTGGCATCCAGCTGGACCTCCAAAACTGTGAAAAGATTCTAACAAGTCCACTTACCAGAGTGCTGTACCTTGCAAGTGACGGGAATCCGACCAGCAATATTCATTTTCTTTCTGGCTCCTGAAAAGGGCACAAAAACCACAGCAATGCATCCAGCCACGAAAAACCTTTGCCCGGAACCTTCCTTGTTGATCCTTGCAGATAAATCCCTTTCAAAGTCCTGTCTTCCATCTTCATAACAAAGTAATCCACCAACTGGCTTTTTGGCTGCAAATCCTGAAGTCTTCCTGTTGCAATTCTTCTACTGTGCTGAGGTACTGTGTTGGCTGGGGTATTTACTTACCTTAAGCCTGTGCGATTTCTGTAAAGCTTTTGGGTTGTTTTCTGCGATTGGGAGTCCTCTCATCCAGGCCCACTGCTGGAATACTCCTAGGGTGTCTTCTCAGAAGTCCCTGGGCCCTAAATAACTTTAAAGTGAAATGCTTATTTGTTTGAACAGTCTTCCTCAGTAACCCTGACTTTTGCCTGCTAGCTCAGCCTGCCAAAGGCTGGCACCTAGACCACTAGCATCCCTCTTCTTCCCCTGAGTGAACTCATGCAATAGAATAGGGCAGGACTGGATAAGTGAAGGATTTTGTCTCGAAAAAAATAACAAGTACTTACTTGGGTTAGGAGTGTGATTGAGAGTCTGGTGTGGTGGAGGAAGCTACTGCTGCTGCTTTCTTTCATTTCTACTTTCCACTTCTGCCGATGACTGCTTACTTAACCATTCTGTAGAGCGGAGTGTGACAGAGTGTGATTGTGTGTCTGGTGTTGTGGAGAAAGCTACTGATGTTGGCAGCTGAGGAGCAGTCTTTCTTTCTTTTCTACTCACCACCCTCGCTGATGCCCCGCCTACTTAACCATTCTGTGTGTCAGAGTGTGATTGAGTATCTGGTGTGGCAAAGGATGCTACTGTTGCTGGCAGCTAAGGGGCAATCTTTCTTTCAGTTCTACTCTCCACCCTCACCGACACCCACCTACTTAACCATTCTGTAGAGCAGAGCATGTCAGAGTGTGATTGAGTGTCTGGTGTCCGGTGTCCGGATCGGGCTACAAACATCAGGAGGAGAACAAGGAGCTAGGAGTAAGGAATATGTAAGTCCTGTGTGTGCACGATTAGTAGCTGAAGCAACTGAACTTACTCAAACTGTACACATTGACTGGAACGCTGTGCAAGGGTTATTTCTCCTGATCTGCTTGTGGCCAATTTACCTGAAGTCATCTTTTATTCCATAATACAAGTAGCACTGCAATGGGTTTCAAGCGGTTTGCAGTGGGAAGGCGTAGGTTATGCTCTGATCTCTCTCAGTCCAGTGCAGACGGAGAGATTAGAGGAGCAGTAATTAAGGTCTCAGAGACCACACGCCCGCCCACTTTGAGGCCTGACTCAGTGACTGGACCATTGGTCAGGAACGACAATTCTGTACATGGTCCCTCTCTTATTCAATCTCCATGCGGGTGTTCACAGAGGACTGTTAGACTAAGGGACTCCAGGGTCATTAATGACCCTGTTAAGCCTGCTTTACACATCACCACCCAACCTTCCAACACAATAACTAACTACTATCCCCTACAACCACCTGTGATGATTAAGGAGGCAGCTATTGATCTATGTACTGATTTGATGGGCGAACACATGATATCTGTGCCCTGTTTGGGATCAAAGTCTATTGAGTTGTTGGTGAACCCCATGATCACGCCGGGGGCTGATCTATTAATGGAGATGGCATTGAGTTCACCAATATTAAGCAAGATGCCCAGTAATCAAAATATGAGTAGGAGCATGAGTATGAGTCCAGTACATCCTAGTCCTGTTGCAAAAAGATCCCTTTGGTGCACAAGGCATGAAGGGATCAACTCCGGAGGTGGAAGCAACAACAGTAGTAGCTGCCATAGCCCTCAGCAAGACAGACCCTGCATCTGGGCATAGACAGCCCAGGAAAAGGGTCATTAAACAACATGTGAGACAGGCTATGATGCACAAGCAGTTGCTGATAAAAAAAGGACAACATCAAAAATAGGGTCTCAGGGGGGCACAGCGAATCATGGTCTTGGGCCATGCTCTGTAAAGGCCCCCAATAGCTGCACAGAATGTAAAAACTGTGTAGCTATAACTGGGGTAAAGG
The DNA here is from genome assembly GCF_040938575.1 of Ambystoma mexicanum. Classification (NCBI taxonomy): domain Eukaryota; kingdom Metazoa; phylum Chordata; class Amphibia; order Caudata; family Ambystomatidae; genus Ambystoma; species Ambystoma mexicanum. Next base: position 1,011,425,724 of record NC_090937.1, read on the forward strand.
AGATTGGGGAAAATCAGGCCCACAAACCCTCTAATTGTGCTACTAACATAACATCAAGGATGGAGTAAATAGATGCTGATGAGGCGACTACCGGAGCAAGCCAGATGTGTGCCAAGGTCCACCATAGGTGCCCCGGGAGGCGAGGCACAATCTGGCACATTCGGAACTACTACTCGTCCCACCCAGGGTGTGGTAGCTCTGGGTGGGATGTGGGTGGGGCTAAGGAATATCTGATTTGCAACTTGTAAGGTATATTTGACCCTATACAGGTTGCGGATAAGGGAGTGGAATTTGGAAATGGTGGACTTGGGCAACACTGAAGGGAGACAGTCAGCTGCAAATCAACAGCCTTCAGTAACTATGATGAAAGCCTTGCAGCTAAAGAGATTGTTTTGTGGGTGTTATGATGGAGAGTCCGTCAGGCAGAACAGGTATGGAAGAACTTATTACTAGTTACATCAATTAGGCACATAAAATGACAATACAAGTGTAGGGGCACACTGGCTCCCACCACCCAGGCTACATGGTTTCAACTGCCTAAGGTGGAACACTCACGTAAGACAACATTCCAATTCATTGAACATTCTACACATGACATCACTCAGTAACTGACATCATTCAAACTGTGCACACAGTCAGGTCCAGTCATAACATACTCACGTCCAGTCATAACCCATCCTTCCTGTCACAAAAAAAGCAGAAACATACCACACTGCCACTCCATAACAAGAAAAACAACCTGCACATCACCAAGAACACATCACAACACACACCACATACACTCCAGCTGAACCAACACCACAATTGGGTCAAACATAGGGAAGTAATTGACCAAGAGGGCATAACTAACCATCCAGTGACTCACCTGGCCCAACCAAAACAACATTCACCCACCACCACTGCAAAATACCAAGCACCTTCTATTCATGGCTGCAACCCATGAATATTGAGGCTGCCACCCCCAAGCACAAACCTGCCCACCGAGGGCAACCAAACCAACACACCATGCATCCTGAAACAACAGACCACCTTTTTCCCCTCGCTGCCACCAAGTGTTGTTAGGGCAGCCACCGCTAAACGCAACTGCCCAACATGGGCACTGACAAACAGGTAAGCCCTTCAACTAGGTCCCAAAATACCAACAATATGTATGCACACACAATTTATGACTCCAGACACACCAGGCAGAGAAAAAGACACTAACCACAACAAAGTGTGGCAGAAACTGCACCACATCATTACCACCAGTGTGGCCAAAGGACAGCAAAATCTATACCACACACTAGCATGCAGGTTTGTTGACCAGACAAACATGCAACCAGCAACAAACAAAACCACTTCCCAGACAGCGGTAGGACATGTTGAGTGCCACAACTCAACACTTGGATGTACTAAGGACCGACACCATAAGCATGGGGATACCAAACAGTGCTGCCGGCTGAAATGATAAGAAATATTTCCAAAATATTGTCAAAGAAAAACCTCTACAAAATGGCAACTAGGATCCGATCCTACAGAATATTACCAACTACTACAGGTTTTGCACAAATACTGGGAGCACACCATGCCACAGCATAAGAACACCCAGCACCCAGCAAGCATGGGACATCCTTTTTACCACTGGGGCCAGTAAAACTCATTCCTTTGACCACAAGCGCTAAATTTCCCACCAATGGCAATTGAACTATTACGCCTTTGACCAGTATACTAACCAGCGCATCAGTTACAACTTCTCTAAAACTCTAGCATGACTGAAGATTCCCACACAGATGCATGTCATAGCACTCACTGTAGTACACACTTGTCATGGATGCAAAAGTGCTCTAAAACTCACTAGCAGGACTATATCCTTTAACACTCAGGCGTACGTCATAATAATCACTGTGATAAACCCCCATCAGGCAAGACATAGTGTTTTCTAAAACCACACTAACCTCACTTTGCACATACTCACCCCAGCGTATGTGATCACACTCACTAAAATGAGGACCCTTTACATTGAATAATCCAAGTTTCCTCAAATCTGCAATATCACCTACAAGTCTTTGAAACAAAATGCAAATCCTCAAAACAGTTCTGCTAACAACATAAGCACACAACCTCTACATATGTGGGTATTTACCTACAAAACCATTCCACACAGAATCACAGTAAACAGAAACTAATTTCTTTGTCAGTCCAGTCGACAATTCTATGCTTCTAAGAGTCCATGCTGCAGAATGAGAAGTAAATGTCCAGCCATGAAAATCCTCAAAGCGTTATACTGTCATTTCAAAATGTAACACTTGCAAACCAACATACCCACAAGAAATCCTCTAACAAACACACTTGCTATAACTGTATACTTTTATCGAAAGAAGCGCTGCCGGCCCACACTACAAAACTTCACCAAACAGATGTCAATACAGTTACTTCATGTTTCACACACAGATACACTGCCGGTCAACACACTGCAAACTGCACCAAACAAATGCCATTAAAATCACTTCAGGTTACACCTAACCTTTCACTTTGCTTTAAAAAAAATGGAAAAAACATGGATGGAAGTACATGTGAAATATCTTCACTCCCAAAATCAGCATAGCGTCCGTAAACAAAAAGTACTAGGATGCCTTAACAGCAGCCCAGCCTGCCATTAACAATTGAAAACATATAATGCCAGCATGTGCACTTGCCCCATTGAAATTAACCCTGTGCCAGTCCAGGCGGTCAATATTAATAACTTCACTATAATCTTTGGTTTCATGACCACCTCGGAACAAATGAACAAGCATCTTTATGGCACTTTACTTCACGTCGCAATAAAACAATTCCTCCACCCTTCTGAAGCTACCAATGTTGAAACAGTGGGCCTCATTACACGTTGTGTGGTAGGGATTTAACGTTACCGGTAATGGAATACCGGTAACGTTAAATCCCCATGCCAATTACGACCTGGCTCACCGCTATTAGCGGCACCGCTAAGTACGGTGCCACTAATAGCGGGTAGGCCGCGTGCGCGCGACCCTCCTTCCCGTAAATTACACCATGCCGCTATTAGCACAGCATCACAAGGCGAGCGGACATGCTAATAGCGGCATGGTAAAGCCCCCCAAACCCCTTACCGCCATGGTGCTAATACCGGCATCGTGAACCACCCGTTAAGAGAACTGAGGAGTGTTCCCACCTGCCACAGGTGGACAAAATCAGCACAGGTGGAGGCAATGGAGACAGTGGCAGCACTAAAGGAGCACACCACACCCCTTCCCACACCCCTTCCCACACCAAGATGATTCCAATACTGGCAGCATTACATGGCCTGGAGGACCTCATTGCACTGCAGCTGCAACAACAACAGGCAGCACAAAGGAGACGCAGGAGGAGGAGGAGGAGGAGGAGGGCAAGACAGGCACAGCAAGCACCACCACGGCACCTAATCATACCACAGAGGCACCCACCAATCCCCAGGATCAGAGCCAGTCCATTCAACCTAACCCCTGAGCAGATACACACCCTGTACCGTCTGGACACGGCTATCATCACCAGCATCGTGGACATGATCCACGACGACATTGTGTGCCTCATAGACACAGAACTGCCATCCCCCGCTACTGAAGGAGGTGAGTGTGCACCACTTCCTGTCCACAGGCACTTATCACCATACAGTGGGACAGATGCATGGCATCTCACAACCATCATTCCCACGCACACTGAACCAGGTACCCGATGCACACCTGAAGCATGCACCTGAACACATATCCATGCCACAGACTGCCCAGGAGATGGCAAACACAAAAGTTGGCTTCCATCCACTGGCAGGCATCCCAAGTTGCATCGGGGCCATTGACTGTACCCATGTTGAATTGGTGGTCCCATATCACAATAAAGTAGTCTACCGAAACAGGGAGCAATTCCACTCTATCTACGTCCAAATGGTATGTGACGCCAACCAGATATTCACACATTGCTGTGCCAGATTTCCTGGAACTACACATGAATCCATGGTTCTGCAGATCTCAAATATCCCACGCTACATGGAGCGACACACTGGACAACGTACGTGGCTACTTGGTGAGCAGCCGGGCAAGCACATGGCAACGTGATTTGGGGGGGAGAGACACACACTCAAAGTGGAAAATGGACATACAGATGTACGCCAATGTCCATCAGGGAAGGCCACGATGTACCTGAGAAGAACCCACATGCAATTTCAAGATGCACGACTATGAGAACAATGCAGATTGCAAAATATTACACATCCATCCCCATTTCACGTCATGCCACGCCACATATTACACAAATCAGCAACATGGCGTCAAGATGGTAATACAGAATCAGCGCATCACAGCATCAATCAAGCAATGTACCCTTGAATGCATGCAAAGGGAACACTCCTAGACATAGCACTGAACCACACACCTATAGCACCACTGAAGTGATGCTTCACAGCATGGCAACATCAGTGTCAGAATGTCAGTACACTAGCAGTGTGCTACAAAATTTGCCTGGGCCAGGGACACCTAAGACCTGGCCTCACCCAGGACATGTCAAAATTACTGTTGTAGGCATTATTGTGGCATTTCTACTTGCAGGGTCGGCCACACACTTGCACGTTGCTGTCACACAGACCATCTGCATGTATGCTCTCAGTTTAGCACTTGCATCACAATGCAATGTCAATTTGTGTGATGTGAACAGGTCGCCCTTTAGGTGAACAGTAACAGGACCCCAATCATCCCCCCATACAGGTGATGCGGCCTATCCCCTGAAAACCTGGCTCCTCACACCTGTACGGAGACCACAGAACAGGCACGAGGAGGTATACAATCGTGCACATACCCGTACCCGCATCGTGTTCGAGCAGGCCTTTGGACTTTTGAAGTCACGTTGAATGTGCATTACCAGGTCTGGTGATGCTCTCCTGTATGGACATGAGAAGGTGGCCAAGATCACCATGGCATGTGTCATGCTGCACAATATGTGTGACAGACAGAATGGCCCACTGCCCCCTGACGTTGAAATAGAAGCACCTGATGAGGATGGTGATGTTGATGAGGACGGAGGTGAAGGGGATGCAGGTGTTGCAAGAGGGGATGGCCAGGAGGCACGTGCTGTGAGACAGCATCTGATCAGCCAATCAATCTGTGGAACATGTTTTCGTACTGTCACATGGATATGGGGAGGAATGCACTGGTGTATGTCTTAGAGCACGCAATGGACCCTGTCGCCAATGAAGTACACACACACACAATGAAGATGTCCAAGGCTGTGTTTTCATCAGAAACCAGTGGATTGACTAACATAAAGGTGAAGAAGTGCAAGCCCCACAACATCCCACCACCCTTCCCACCCCCCCACAACAGTCCCATAACACCCTTCCCACCACTCCCCACAACAGACCCATAACACCCTTCCCACCACCCCCCACAACAGACCCATAACACCCTTCCCACCACCCCCCACAACAGTCCCTCATGTGTCTGCCATTTTTTGCCATGACCAATGCACACCGAGGTATCCCCATCAACCCCCTAATTTCCATTGTCCTTGGAAGGATCTAGAGGGTTGCCAGACGTGCGCCTGGTGGTTCACATTGAGCGCCTGAGGGGGCTTGTTTGTGTTGACCCGGAAGACGAGGATGGGGCAGACTGGCCTTGTTGGTGAAAGTGGCGGTCCATTGTGTCTGCCATGCGGACAAGCACCTCCCTAAGCCTTGCAATTTCATTGCATATCCTGTCCGTGTTGGCGTCCATGCGCTCAGTGGAGTGCCTCACCATCTGGACAATGTTCCCACTGATATTGGCAGCCTCAGCGACATGCTGGCCAACCAGCACGGTCAGCTCCTGTTGGCGCTGCAGGATGGTGGAAATTTGGAGGTCAGTGCCGGGTGACCGTGCACTGGATGGCGTGCCCTCAGATAGCTCCAATGCAACAGGTGATAGCATGGGTGACATGATTGCAGGGTTGGTGTCCTCGAAATTCCCATCAGAACCAGGGGTCTGGGATGCCACTCACTCTGGGCTTCCTGGGGGGCTTGGGGTGTGCATCTCCATGTGCTGGACTAGGGTGTCCTCTGGATCGGATAGGGGGCCAGTGGCGGCTGCCTCACCAGCAGAGCTTGCCGCAGCTGATGGTGGGCCCTGGGTGTCTGGCATTGTTGCCAGTGGGTTTGCCTCCGGTGGTGGGGCCACAGTTGGTGGTGCAGCTACTGCTGCCCTGGCAGTGGCACTCTGACATAGGCTACCACTCTTCAGGTGTGGCCTTCCCCCCTTGACCCTGGATGTTGCTGGGGTATCCTCCGGCTCCTGTGCCCTTGGCCTCTTGGATGTAGGTGGTGCCTTTGATGCATCAGCGGCATCCTCCCCATCTGTATGTGAGCCTGTCAGGGACGAGAAGGGGGATGGCATTGGTTGCGTTTCAATATACTCAATGTAAATTACAGGAATGATGCAGTTGTGGCCATTGGGACTTAGCAGTTGTGGATGCAGGTGATGTGCCAGTTCAGTGCCTCATCCATGCATGGTTGAGTTTGGGACTTGTCTCTGGTGATGTGTGCATGTGTGTGTGTTTGGGTCTGACACTGACATGGTGATGGATGGATGTGCGGATGTGTGTCCATGCATGAGTGGGGTCTGTGCTCACATATGGGGGTGACTGTACATTCACACCGCATCCTGTCATGTGTACACTCACCTCCATCGGAAGTGGTAGCCACGCCGACCTCCATGCTGCCCACTCCCTCGATGCTTTCGGTGGCAATCATGTTTGCGCATGTCTCCTCCCATTCCTCCAGGCGTATTGGGGATCCATCTCCACCGGCACTGGCAATGCAGTGGTTCTCAGCCAGGATGCCCCTCACCCGCAGCCTGAGGTCGTCCCACCTCTTCCTGCATTTGCGCACAGTGCGCATGCTGGTGCCCATGGCACTGACTTTGACAGCCACCTCACGTCATTGGCAAAGACTACTTCTGCATGCTCTGCAAGGGTCTGTGTTAACATGACCATTTCCTCATTAGTATATTTTTCCTTCCGCTGCCTGTCACAGGTTTTCTTCAAGGCCTTGGGCATGATGCAGGTGTCACATATGATTTAACACCGCTCCCAACTCCAAAATGGTCCAGGGGGCAGAGGATGGCAATGGATTGTGTTTTTAAAGATGGCCGCCGTGCTCTTTCCCGTTCCGGTGCGATGACGCTATTTCCGGTTCCGCATTTTAATGGTCAATGCTAATAGCGGTGACCGCTAATAGCAGTGACCGCTATTAGCATGTAGAGTGAGGGCGGAGGTGCTATCAGTACTTTGGTCGGCCCCGGTAAGGTGCTTTTGCGGCATGGCGGTAGGGTCATTTACCGGCATGGCCCTATGCGCATGTCCGCTTACTCGTAATGGTACGCTATTGGCGGTCTCCTGTGAGGGCGGACACGCTAATAGCGCCATGCCGGTAAATCCTGTTTTTTACCACCTACCGTGTAATGAGGCCCAGTATCTTAGTCAAATTGTCATGAAACCTCTGCTGCATTAGCGCTTCAATGGTGCCAACTACATTAGTGCCTTGATCACCCAACTCCCGTACGTAGGTATGTTGGGCATACTGTCCTCCTGAATGCAGAGCGGGTAATGTTCTTCTGGGTTCCCAGCTCCACTAGGGGGCACTTGCATCATCATGCCGGCAGAGCATATGATGGTGCCTTACTCTAAACACTCGCAGTTTTTAGTGCGAGAATGCAGAACACTATAACCTTGGGCATTCCAAGTAGTCACCAACCCCTGTGCATACCATCATGACATCATCAGATGCACTCTTGAGTGGAGGGCAACAGAGCTCTGCTTACAACACACCAAAGGTATTTCTCACCCCTGTGCCACAGTAATAAAGCTTGATCAGGGCACAAGCCACACGCAGAGGAGACCCTTCCATGCCTTCTATGGAGCGAGGACCCCTCCTCAACTTCCAAACTTCTCCTTTTGTGCATTGCTGACACAGCCGGTGGCAGAGCAAATCCCAGGGACCCATCTTCATCAGGCAACTGGATCAGGCACAGCACAGCTTCTCAATTGCCACCTACACTGTGATTAAGGATGCCACTTGCTATGGGCCAACCCTGATTCAGGACGCTTACTCTCTGAAAGGCTGGCACAGTCTTTCAGAGGCTTACTAGCCCTGGGGGGTGGGACAACTCGCTGGGAGCAGTGAGACCTTTTCTTCTTTCTTAAAAACCCAAACTCCTTCTGTGTGCACCCCCACAGCACCTTACTTGTCTTTTCTTGTTACGTGTCCATCTGCAGATGACTCTTCAACCACACATCATCTGTTCTTTCATCTTCTTCACTATCTGCTCTTCGCCAGTTGTTATGACGGAGAGTCCATCAGGCAACACATGTAAGGCAGAATGTATTACTTTATTAGTGACATCAATTATGCACATAAGATGACAGGTGTAGGAGCAGGGAGGAAGCTCACTGGCTCCCACCACCGAGGCTACATGGTTTCAACTGCCTAAGGTGGAACACTCACACAAGACAACATTCCAACTCATCCAACATTCTACTCATGACATCACTCCGTCACTGACATCATTCAAACTCTGCACACACTCAGGTCCATTAATAACATACTCAAGTCCAGTCATAACAGTGGGGGCAACAGTTTTTTCTGAACCACTCTAGAGTTAATGCTGTAATGCATGCCGTTTTGCCCCTTCACTCCATAAACAGTGGAGACATCAGGATTGTGGACATGTGTGAGGACCCTGCATATGCTACATCCATTGTCCATTTCTTTGATGAGAACATTCTGTCCTATATTATGGAATCTCAGGAGGTAATACACACATTGGGCTATGATTGTTCCATTATACATGTCACCGGTACATTGGGCACAAAATATCCTCAGGCTGTGGATGGGAATGTGCACTTACCATCTCAGCATGGGCAGGCAGAAGATGATGCAGGGGGTTTGCCACCCAGATCGGTCATCTTGGCATGCCTAACTAAAGGGCAACCTGAAATTGTGGACCAGGGAAGTGTGGCGATGAATCTCACTGGGCATGGCTGGAGTCTTTGGTCAAATCAAGGGGATGCCATATTCCTAGCCAGGGTGTTGGACCTATTCATCTGATGATGAGTTGGAATACCAGGTGCCTTAATCATTTTTTTTCTGAAAGATGGTATTTTTAACTTTTTAGGCAGTCTTAATGTGGTAATACTCCAGGAAACTTGGTTAATGGACCCGCTGGGGGTAGATGGTTGGAAGTTCATTACAAGGGCCGCGAGTAAGGGCTTGAGTAGGTGACCTAACAGAGGGCTGGTATTGGGAATGAAGCGTTCATTGGGGAGTGTGGAAATACCCGTACCAACCCCTAATATTCCTGCGGCTAGGGTGACCTTCATACATAGCAAAAACATGTGCAGCATATGGGAAATGTTGTGGGTAAATGTTTATGTACCTCCCTATGTAAACAAAGTTGCAGCTACTATGCATGAAATGGAGGCTTTCTTGGGTGGCTTGCTTGAGGTGGGACCAGTAATACTATGTGGAGATTTAAATTCCAGGATTCCCTTGCCATTAAGACAGGTTGTAGATGATGCAGATCCCATTATCCCTTTGGGATGGGTGGGAAGCCCTAACAGGGCCACTCAATGGGGGATGGGTTGGGCTTGTCTATTATCCTCCTTTGGGTTTAGCGCCATCAATGGTGCACATCCATCTGATGTCCCACCTAATTTCACCAGGGTGGGTAAAGGGGGTAGCAGTACCTTGGATTACATTTTTGTTGCTAACTATCCCACTATAGTGGAGGATATGTGTGTTTATCAGTGCGCCGAGAGTGATCACTAACTAATTCTGGCACACCTAAGGCCGCAGGCAGTGTTCATAAATAAAAGAGATTTGGGGTGACTTAGCGTTGATCCTGGTCTAAGTCGCATCACATGGAGTGACTCTAAACTGGATCACGCAGTGAGGCTAGCGAGCCTGATCCTGGACACGTCCCACGCAAAGGCCATAAGACCTGAGGGGCTGACTCTGGGATGGGTTACATCCCAGTTTGAGGCTAACATGCATGAGATACATAGTTGCGCTGTGAAGCCGGTCAATGTTGCAAGCAGGATTGCCCTGGGGATTAAGAATCAATATCGCCATCATTATGACCACATAATCAGGGATGGTAAGAGAAAGTTGAGGGGGGAGCTGCGCATGATAGCAGCGACTGAACATTTGCCACTAGTTCATGGTGAGAAGGTCGGAAAGGCCAAAGCAACTTATTGCAAATGGCTAAATAAACACAAATACAGCATGGAATGTCGTAAATGGCAGCAGCTGGTGTTAACGACACAGAATAAAGATAGGACTGCCTTCTGAAAAATTGTCCATGACTGGGACTCTAATATCAGAGATTTAAATGGAGCCAGTGAGGTAGAATGGGTAAAACATATTTCACTGGCCTTGGAGGGAGTTGTGTCGACACATATCAGGGGGGACCTGGTGGAGAATAAATGGACATACAAGCTGACCCAGGACGACATTGAGGGGATCATTAGATCTTTTAAGGCTTCCTGGGCCCCGGGCCCCCCGCTGGAATATGTAGTAGTGTTATCAAGGCAGACTCTTCCATCTGGGCCACTGCATTGCATACTCTCTTTAAGAGCATTGAGGCTCTGCAGTGCATACTGGCATCATGGCAAGACAGCATTATCGTACCTGTTCTAAAAAAGGGCAGGCACAATGATCATGAGAATTATCGAATGCTGGCTATGCTGGATGTTCCATGATTTCCTTTTTTTTCTAGAATACTCTTGGATGAAGTGACACATTGGGAAGAACGCCTTGATATTATCCTGCTGTTCCAAACTGGGTTGTGGTTAAGGCTAGCGCAAGCATCAACGTGCTGGCCTTAACCACAGTAATACAACAACCCTGAATGGTGAGGATTGTCCCAGTTTGTGTAGCATTTATTGATCAAAGCGCATCATTTGACACCGTTGATCGCAATAGGCTGTGGCATAAGCTGCAAGGTCTGGCCATTCCTGCAGGCCTGCTTAAGATGCTGGTGCTTCTGTACTCCCAGACGAGGGTTAATTCAAGGGAGGAGCAACATGGAGGATATACTGCCTGGATACCAACACATAAGGGTTTGAAAAAGGGCTGTACCCTGGCTCCGATATTGTTTAATCTTTAAACGGCAGATATGGGTGCGGCCTGTGTCATTCTACTGCAATTCCACCACCAAACAACTTCAATGGCTAGGCAGATGATTTGGCCATGCTGGACTTTACTCCTGAAGGGCCGTGTATTTCTCTGAATAAACTAAAGACTTATGTGGATAGGAATTCACTGATTATTAACATCTTTAAGACCAAGATTATGGTCTTTGATCCACCGAGGAAGAAGTGAAAGCTTAAAGTGTCCTGGGAATTGACAGGTGTGAAACAGGAGGTGGTAAAGGTCTATAAATATCTGGAAACCCATCTGGACTCTAGGCTGAAGGGTATGGCCCAGATGAATCATGTGAAAACAAAGAGTTACGCTACACAGGGGGATTCATTCCATTGTAAATAAGGGGGGAGGCCATTCGGTGGTCTCTGTCCTCCATTTGTATCAAGCCAAGGCGGGTACAATGATGACATATGGAATGGAATGAGGGCATTACCTAAGACTGGGGAACTGGCTAAGCTGGAATGAGGGCTGGTCAAGAGCTTGTTACGATTACCAACTTGCACTGCTTTTGAAATGATTCTGTTGGAATTCAATCTCCTGTCTGCTGACCAGAATATGCCTTGGGATGGCTAACTTTCTATTGGAAAATGGTTAATGCACCAGTGGACACACTACTAAACTCAACCCTGGAGGCATATATATGGCAGGCCAAATATATGTTAAGTAGAAATTTGGCTAGAATATGCGAAGTAGCCGGGAAATGGCTAAGGATGGCCCCAGTTGATGTTTTGGGTGAATCTCTGTGGCACCATAAATCAGCGCTGAAAGCTATCATTGTTGAGCAAGGGGTGGAGCAGGCACTGGTGAACATGGGAACAAGGAATAGTGCTGCAGAGTTTGTGCACTATGTCCAACAAACATGCAATGTGGTAAGAACAAGGGAAACAGAGGGAGCCAGGCACATGATCCCGAGATTGTAGACAGAATGTCGTTTATGTGGAGATGGTATATTGGAGTCAGCTAGACACCTCCTATGCCAATGTGAAGCAATGGGGGCCATAAGAATGGAGGCCAGTCTCGCCATTGATGGGGACAGAAACCACCCAAGGAGGGAAAGATTCATGAGTGGAAATGATCACGCTTGAATTGTGTTCTTAAGTTTGTTTTGGAGAAAAATTGAACAAAATCATGGAAGTTTTATTGTGATGGGGAAGCAGTATGGTGCTGCCACACATGTTTTCGTTGGGGTTTAGGATCAACACATGTTTTTAATTTAACCTTTGATGTTTTGAATGAAATCTGTGAAAAGTTGATTAAGCTAAAAAAAAAGAAAAAAGAAACAGTTGGTTGGTAACTGTAACTTTAAGAGTGAGCAGTTACAAACGTTCTTACTTACCTTAAATGTGTGTTGTGCTATTCTGACAAGTATAAAAAAGGTTATTTTTAATCACCTGTAAATTGTTTGTGCCTCTTCCCCAAAAGTAATACTGTTAGCTTCACTTTGCTATTCTTGTGAGGATAGCAATCTGTTAACACTTGAGTGTAGCAGAAAAGCTGTAGTCTTAGACTCGGTTGAGCAACCTTGTAAAAAGGTTGAGGTTCTTAAACTTGAAGCAAAAGTGGTCCCCTTAGGTGACCTCTCCTCAGAGATAAAAAGGCATTAACCCATAGCACCCATAACTTCAAACAGGGACCAAGCCCCTAGGCCCACAAAGCTAGAGGTCACAAAGCTGTGACCCCACTTTTAGCTGCTGCTAAGGTTACTGAGCCTCATGAAAAACCACATATACTGAAAGTGGTTCAACTAGTTCCCAGAAGCCTAAATGTTTCTGTCCTGCTTCTGACCTGGTGTAACACCATGGTTAAGGTCACTGGTGTAACCCCACCTTTAGTTAACCCTGAGGTGGTGGAAGAACCTCTTGAAAACCCACCTAGAGTGGAAGTGGTTCACCCTATTGATAGGAACTTAACAGCCTAATTCACAGAAGTGTTTTATAATGGCAAAACCCCATTGGAAAACGCTCCGGGAATTAGGCCCCAAGTATTCCTATTCAACATATAACATTGTGTAGTAACTTTGTTCATGTCAGTGGTGTGACCCTACCGTCAGCTGAGGCTCAGATAGCATGTCCCTTTGAAACTTTACAGACAGTGGAGGGGGTCCTTAAATCTCAAAGCCTTGTCTCTCGACGACCTGCTGTGGTGACAATTCGTAGGGCTGACAAGAACCTTAATGTTCCTGCACCCTGTTTGGTGTAGGTCCTTTAGAATGAAGGCCCCTCCAATTAAAGCTGAAGTGGCTAAACCACTTGAAAACCCACTTACGGTAGAAGTGGTTGATACAACTCTAAAGCTGGATACTCCTGAAATCCAATTACTATGACAGTGATCTGGAAGGGTGTCCAGAACTTAGGTGTTCTTGCCCAACCCAAAAAGGAAGGAATTACGTTTTTTCCTTTATTTTAGAGTGAAGAAAATCTCCAGGCCTGAACAACTGAAAAATAAAGAGTAATAAGAAGTCTAACCATGTCTTTCTTGGTAGGCCTTCTAATAAAAAGCCTGCTACTCCAACTACTCCTACAGGACAGATGGACAAGTGTGCTGACAAGTCAAGGGTCTCTATTCCAAGAGACACCTTTAAATCTGTGGACTCCTCTACACAGGATCCTACTGTAAGTCCTTATGTTAGTAGGACAAATGTTAACAAAGGCAAATGAAAAACTACAATTTTAGGGAAATGGAACCACTAAAACACCCATAGTGGATTCTGGGTACGGTTTAAAGTCAGACTGTCTGGACACTGTGCCCGGTGCATGGCAGACACTCCACTTGGCTTATTACCCAAACAATAGAATCTACACTTACTTTCTGTAAATGGTCTTTTGGCCTGGGTCCTCTTTTATGAGTCTGCAACATGTATTGCAAAACTCATCTCTTTTAGTTTCTGAGGTCAGATTAGACAACTCAATGGCACTCCCTAACTATCCCATGAGTTGCAGTATGCTCCGCAGAGCTGCATGAACAGCTTTGCTGTTGATTCACTGCTGTTAACAGAAAGTCCATCACTTATTCAAGTTTGCATGAGAAGTGCAACTTTTAGGAACCTCACTACAGTGTTGACTCCCTACCATTACATTTCACAAAACATTCCAAATAATTCAGAGCTGGATGAATATTTAATATACTTTGTTTGGAAAAGTCTATGCTGTTTCATCAAAAGGTGGAACATTGATTAGCATCTCAAAAAGTGATCTTCCTCTGAGAAGTCTAACTGTTGAGTCACTGTCCCCAATTGTGTATCCAGAAAAACGGCTTGTAAGGGCGTACACTTTATAAAATAAACTTAACGTGGCCTAAAGACTACACAGGGGCAGGCCTTATCAAACTGATGCCATACGACAACATCTATACACATTTGTGTATTAGTTAATGAAAACAGCAATCTTAACATTAAAATAAATATATTGAGTAGATTTCTGCTAAATGAGAATCATAAAACAGTACATATGCACAAGAACTAGAACATTATGCAGCTTATTTTGAGCTTGGCATATAAGAAACAAAATGCAGGTTCTTACACATTTTCTTTCCGGAACGGCCCCTTTTAATTCATTTGTGTGTTAGAGAGGAGGGCCAAGTCATAACTTACATTTTCACTGCTCCCTTCTTCTCTGCCATAAAAATATTTGTATATATTTGTATATGGGATTTCATGCAGACACAGATGCTGGTGATTCCTAAGGAGTCTGCCGGCTTTTTGCACAAACATCTGTGCTGAGCTCCCTCCTATAGTTCTGCCTTCTCTGCCACATTCAGTTGTCCTGGATTCCATGCCTGTAAACCTGCTCGCCTAATCAAAATGGGTTCACCATCGTCCTCCATTACCAGCAACACATGCACCTTTTCCTTTTCATCTTGCATATGTATTGTACTCCACAAAAGTAAGCAACCCTTTTCCCCCCTCCTTGCCTATGCTATTTTTATCAATACTAACATGAAATAAAATAAAAAAAAGTGCAAACAACTTAAGTAAAACATCTGTGACAAAGACAATGGGCCTCATTACGACCCTGGCGGTAAGGGGTTAACGCCAGCGTTAGCTGCGCCGACCCCTTACCGCCAATTACGAGGTCCCCTAGCGCCATGGTGCTTTTAACACCTGCTTTTAGCAGGTGTTAAAATCCATGGCGCTAAGGGACCATGGAGTTAATTACGCCACCGTAATTTACGGTGGCGTAATTAACGCCTTCCCCACTCCCATTATGCCCTATGGGGCAAAAATGGGAATGGGGAAGGGTAAATGGGGATTGGGGACTTACCGCCCCGCCTAGGTCGGAATGGGGCGGTAAGTCCGCCAACCACCATGGCGTAAACGTAGTTTACGCCATGGTGGTAAAGTCACGGCCCAGGCGGTAACTTACCGCCTGGGTCGTAATGAGGCCAAATGGAACTAACTACACATTGGTCAAAAAATTTGAAAATGAAGGGAAAATGAGAAAACTCATTACGAGGTCGGCGGTAACCCTGCCAGTACTACCAGCGGGTTAGGGCCAACCTTGTAACACTGTTTCTGGCACCTAGTTTACAGTGCCAATGGGACATTACCAGTCCCAGGCGGACCGGGAAGCTAGGTGCTGTAAAATGTTAGTCCCCTAGGACTCCACCGAAATGGGTTCACGGAAGCACCAGGACCATTACTAACGGTGCTGGTGCTTCCATGATGAGTTTGCCTACCGGGGCCGTTGCACCCAGCAGGCAGACTCTTAGTGTGGTGTTCCGGAAACAAGGGTGCCGGTAAGCTTACCAGGACCCTTGTTTCCAGACTGCCACACTTGTAATGAGGCCCAAAGTCTTGCTTTGTAATTTAGAGGAGAAAAGAGAAAGAGGAATTTGGTTGGTGTTTCTTTTTAACAATGATTTCAGACTGAGATTATACACTGGGCAGTGTATGACTTACACTTTTTTGGCACATCGCTATTTAAAAAATAAAACAACAGATATACATAAAAGACCTACAAAGTCATACAAGAGAAACACTCTCCCAAAGCTCTCCCACAACCCCTCCAAGGAAGTTGCAGTCTTGTTTCCAACCTCCAATTATGAGCTCAAACTATTAAACTACCATCCATAAGCCAGTTAAAAACAACAAACTGAATAGGAAATTACTGGCCTTTTTTGGACATTTGAATCTTCTATTTGTCCACTTAAACGTTCTTCCCGGTCTCATCATGAGACTCAAATTGTGGCTCAAGAATCGAGCAGGAGTTTGAGCATTCCAAAAATCTACCAGCATGCTTGAAAATCCCTAAAAAGATCTGGGGCCACCAGGTCTTTTTCTTTGAGTTTCAACATGTTTAACAGTATCTGAAGATAAAAATTGGTATCATAGCATTGGGTAGTTAAATGACATATCTAATTTGAACATGGTCTTTGTTATAAAGACTATATAGGCCCATATAGCCAGAACTGGGTGGCATCATTTTCAAGAAAAACTGTAGAGCATTTGTTCTTTGGTGGTGCCTACAATGTCTCCTGTAATTTGGTGGGTGGTCTCATTACGTGAACACCTTCATGTAAACGGGTCCCGGCCACCAAAATGTTGTCATTTGCATGGTGGGTTGCAACAGGTGAGGGCAAAAGGTGACATACAAGTGTGTATGCTGCCTGGTAAAAGAAGGATTACTAGAAAGACAGGGAGGACTAGTGATGGAAGGGTGGCCGAAGTGAAGTGTTAGGAACCAGAAAATCACCTCACAAGCCCTCTTCTACCTGGTCAGTTATGGCAACCGAGGTGGACAGGGAGATATCCCCTGGCAGTATATCAGGGATCGGGTCCTTGCCCTTGACCATTCCAAGATGGCAGAAACAATAATCCAGATTAAAGGTGTAAACCACGGGCTATGCCTGAGGTGAAGGAGTCACTTAGCCGCTCGTGCAAAAGAAGGTGAGACGTGTAAGGAACAGCATCAAATAATGTTTTTCTAACAAGGACGATTCCGTTCATGTCCCAAGAAATCTGCTGACTTTCAACTCAAACTCATGATTGTGGTTTGAGGACATGCTTCATACACTTAGATAATTAGTTAGTTATGTATGTTCTGATTTTTTGGTTCCAGTCATTAGTCAAACTGCAGCTTCCTGCTAAGACATTAAAACCGTCCTTTTTTGATTCTCTCTAGGTACATGTCATACTTTGTCCTATATTGTCCTGACGACAGTTCGGTGACACAACAGCGCTGTCCAACTGATGCAGCCACAGCTACAGTTCCAATCCTCACTGAACGAGTAACACCATAAATTCTGTGTGTCAACAATAACTGCGCATTGCTAGCTGAAGCAGCAGTGCATAAAATGACAGTCACTTTTGACTTTGTCTACTAACCCACAGATATGCATAGACATATATATTCTTTTGTGTCACGCATACTTCACGTGCCACCTAATTGCACATTTATATACTTAAATGTATGTCAATGGAATAAATTAAACTTTGTTTTAAGATAATTCTACTTTTGGTGATATCTACTAGCTAGTTTATACGAATCTAGCTACACTGCCAACACAGGACGATCTCCAGTGAGTCAATGACAAAGGTAGCCTTTGACTCTGCTCTCTATTCTACTATTCTACTATTGCTACCTAATCCTCAGGAGTCAGCCCCCTTTCAAAAAAGAGGGTTCCTGCCCCTTTCGTTTCTCGACCCCAAACTTCTGTATGTCTCAGCTAGAGAAGGCATTCTGCTTCTAGAATCCCCCAGAGGTTCGGGAGAGATTCTAGATCAATCAGGTGCAGTTCCCCCGAGGCACCTAAATTAGGATAAAGTAGTGCTAGAGTGTATATGTCATTTTAGCTGTATTATGTTTCCCTGCTACTTAATCATGATTACTGGGGATAGATTAGGAGACACATCTGTGTCTGGAGGAGGAGAAGAACCCTGATTCATTGTTAATACTTGATAGGGTTGTTCACCCCCTCGGTGGGTATGGGCATTACTTTATGGCATCCAACAGATTCCAGTAGAAACAAGTAGCAGCCAGACAGTTTGTGAGACCTTGCTGTTTCTCCTCCAAGCCATGGAGGAGATGGTCCAGGACACAGCTGTAGCATTTCAGAAGTTACAAACTGAAGTATCTGTTTCTCAACAGAAGAACGCTGTTTTATTTCAAGCTATGATGGCTCCACAGGTGAAGGTACAGCAAAGTCTAAGTAAAACTCCAGAACAGGTCCTCCATGGGTTGTAGGGGGTGGTTCTAAAGCAAGACCTTTCAGTTGATCAACTCCTTGCACTGATAGCTGATTGGCTTTAGCCCCTGCTAC
The DNA here is from genome assembly GCF_040938575.1 of Ambystoma mexicanum. Classification (NCBI taxonomy): domain Eukaryota; kingdom Metazoa; phylum Chordata; class Amphibia; order Caudata; family Ambystomatidae; genus Ambystoma; species Ambystoma mexicanum. The sequence continues at coordinate 1,011,444,175 of NC_090937.1, forward strand.
ATTATAAGTCCCCTGGTTGAGTCTGAATATTCCTGCTCCTCCTATGCCAAATAAATATGGTTGGGACCATAGAGTGTTCTAAGCCTTCTGCACTGAATGCAACATTCACTTCTTGAATAGACCCACTTAATAAGTATCAGATCATGCCTAAGTGGTCTTCATTTTACTTAATCTGGATAAAATCATCTTGTCTTAGGCCACACCGCTGGTTGATAATAACAACCCCCTACTTACTGATTACGATCAGTTCTAGGCAAGTTTCAAAGCTATGTTCGACAAAAAAAACGCTATTCATACAGTACACATTTGTAGACATGCATCAAGGTGACAAAGACCTTTTGAGCTATATAGCTTGTTTTATGAATTTAGTGGCAAATCCCCTATGGGCCAAGGACATCCAACTTTACTGGGGACACAAGGAAGAGTTGAAGAACAGCATGAGTAGAGTCATAGCGTCACCTGATACCCTCTCATAATATATCTCACTGTTAGTGAGATTAGATCAGAGAATGGGAGAGAGAAAGGGTGAGAAATGACCTCTTGCATATATGAGATACCTCCATCACAATGACAGGGAAACTACTCCCTTGTTCAAGAGCCCATGTAGTTAGGAAGTATAGGAAGGCCTGTTAAAACTGAGGAAAGTGATCGAAGAAGATCTAATCTTTGCTTCTATTGCCGGGAGGAGGGACATTCTGTTAGGTTTCATAAAAAGAGATCTCCCACAATTAAGGGAAATGACATCGCTCATTGAAGGGGAATACTCCAAAGAACAAAAATAACACAATTGCTCTTTGCTCCCTTATCATTTTGCCCTATCAAGTACCCCACTTTTATGTCAATTTCAACTTACCTTCCCAAGGACGTTACTGGAATCGGATTGGTATTTAAAGATGCACCAGAACCAATTTATTCTGTTGAAGGTTCTGGGTTGTCTTCAGGTCCAGTTTCACGTAAAACCATTGATTTACATATGTCTTAACAAGTTAAGCACCAGGAAACAATATGTTTTGATGCAATTGTAACCCCCCCCACTTCCAAATCATTCGAGGCATACCTTGGCTGGAACAATATAACCACAGAATCAACTGGAAAGATTGAATCCTTTTATTTGATTCTTCATTTTCTTGTCAAGAAGGTAATCTTGGAAAATGTGATAACACATACTATCAGACTATATATTCATGTTGTAAAATGTATTCATGCATGATGTCTGTGACCATCCTCAATCCAATTCCCACGGAATACCAGGAATATGCAGCTGGATTTGATCCAGCAGAGGTGGACAAACTCCCACCTCATAGGCCTTATGAGTGCTGAATTGCTCTTATAAAAAGGGCCAGTTTCCCTTACAGACACACCTATGTATTATATGAAAATGAAACTAAAATCTTAAAGGAACATTCGGAGGACAATCTGTCTAAAGGATTCATCAGACAATCCACATCCCCAGCAGTAGCACCTATCTTTTTTCAATCCTAAAAAAAACCAAAAGTATTGAGACCTTTGTGGATGACAGTTACATACCATTACGGTTAAAAACAGATGGTTTGTTTAAAAGTGATTTTAAGAGTACATAGCTATGAGACAAATATGAATGCCCCGGCAGCCAAGGCACAGTGGAACTTATTGTCGAATGATGGCCACTCGAACGAATATACCTAAGTATATCAAAGCATACCCAAGTACGGGAACATTCCAGACGTAATTATTAATGAAATTCAACTTCTCCGAAGCACTGGCGACAAAGGGAGCATGGTTTGGTATTAGTCTTGATGATAGGCGTTACTGTCGATTGTATAAAAATAATGTAATAGAACCTTTCTATTACCTCATAACGGATTGCGAGAGTTTGATGTCACCTCATCACAAATGTGTCACATCTTATTGTAACACAGCTGACATGCACACTATCGCTGATGTATTGGAGAAATATTTATTAGGAGATGATATTAATTTGATATATTTTATAGTGTCCTTTTATCTGACAATTGTAGATATTTTAAATTGTCTTGCATAGGATATATGCTAGCTTTTAAGGAAATGTTAATAAGTTACTATGAATTTTAGTACGATATGTAAATGTAATATGTTATACAAAGCCAGTTTGGCCATACGCATATCAATAAATAAAATTGAAAATTTGAAAACAGATATTAGCTTTCTTTGATACAGGTACTTAGACCAATCCTGTGATTGTACCATTGGCAGCAAGCAGTATTTGAAAGGGTCATACAATTTAGTACGAATATATCCTGGGGATGAGTGGAAAACAGCATTCAGAATATGATTAGGGCATTGCAAATATCTGGTAATTCCCTTTGGACTATATAATGCTCCTGCATCTTTCAAACGCTTCCTTAATGATGTCTTCAATCACATCCATGTTGTCTTCAAAGTCATATATCTAGACAACATACTGATACTAAAGCAGAAGACTCCGTTTTCGATGCACAGAGTGGACATACTCTTTGAATTACATCCGCTGGCGTGGTAAATTCAGTGCCCTGTGCAAGCAAGCCCCCTTAACCCAGTCCTAAGATCCACAGACCCTGAGGCCAGTTATCAGGGCTTGGATTGAATTTCCCTTCAGCCAGCCAACCACCCCTCACAATTGGCGGAAGGAGCACGCCAATGATCATGGAAGCAGAGGTTCTGTCTATGATGCACAGAGCAGACAAGCTTTTTGAATTACATCCACATGTGCAGTCATTTTGGTGCTGTGTGCACTCAGGCCCCATTGACCCATGCTCAAAGCCCACAAACCCCCAGCCAATCAATCAGGGCTTAGATTGAATTTCCCTTGAACTTTAGCCAGTTTACTACTGCTCCCGATTGGTTGAAGGGGCACACTATGTGATGCATATGAAAGCAGAGGACTCTGTCCTCACTGCACAGAGTGGGCATGCTCTTTGGATTACATTTGCTGGTGCAGTAAATGTGGTGCCCTATGCACCCAAGTCTCTTCGACCCATGCCCATGGCCGAAAGGCCCCCAGAACAGCAATCAGGGCTTTGACTGGATTTCCCTCAAGCTCGCCTGATTGTTTGAAGGAGCACACCAGCACACCTAGTGATGCACATGGAAGCTGAGGACTATGTCCTTGATGTCCTTGATGCACAGAGTGAATACACGCATTGGAGTACATTGGCCGGTGCAGTACATTCAGTGTCCTGCGCACCCAAGCCCTCTTAACCCATGCCCAAGGCCCACGGGCTACCAACCCAGCAATCAGGGCTTGGATTGAATTTCCCTTGAGCCCACTGATCACGGCTCCCAATTGGATGGAGGCGCACACCACGTGATGCTCAGGGAAATAGAGGGATCCGTCCTTGATGCACTGAGCAGACACGCCCTTTGGATTGCATCCACTGATGCAGTAATTTCAGTGTCCTGTGCACCCAGGCACCACTTGACCCATTCCCAAGGCATACCTTTACTGCTGCAGCATCCACAGCAAAGAAGACATCTTCAGGTCTCTTGATCCGGTGAGTAACAGGGACCCATTCTTCCTCTACCCCACCATAGAGTTACCCAATGCTTAAGCATTGTCTGCCGTGCCCTGCCTCCCCTTGGGCCTCCCCGCTCCCTCCCTCTACCCGCCCCCCGCCTCAGGATTGGTTGGTTGAGCAGGTCATCTGACTCTGTTCCAGAATCTCTTAACTGGATCCCCATGGCAGCCTGCTAATCGATCAGGCAAAGGGCCCCTTCCTGAGGCACCTTCCACACCTGTTTGCCTGTTCACCCTTGACATCCCAGCCCCTGCCAAGCCTCAACCCATTTCTGCTGCCACAATCAGGTAGGAAACAACAACCTATCTGTATTTTATTAGTTTTGTAAGCTTAGATTTTGAGTTTTACAGTTGTTGTTGGCCACTTCTCTGCATCTTTTTCGACAGTGATTAATGTTGTAGGGTTGCTTATTGAGTCTTGCTGTTGTTTTGTGTCACTAATCTGCATATTTTCCCACAGGTATAGTGTTGTAGGATTGCATTTTGAATCTCATTGGTGTTTTGTGCTACTACTCTGCATCTTTTTACACAGGTATATTGTTGTAGGATTGCATTCTGAATCTCGCTGTTGTTTTGTGAACCTACTCTGCATCTTTTCCCACAGGGATAGTGTTGTAGGATTATATTTTGAATATTGCTGTTGTTTGTGCCACTACTCTCCATCTTTTCCCACAGGGAAAGTTTTGTAGGATTACATTTTGAGTCTTGCTGTTGTTTTGTGAACCTACTCTGCATCTTTTCTCACAGGGATTGTGTTGTAGGATTGCATTTTGAATCTTGCTGTTGTTTTGTTCCACTGCTCTGCATCTTTTCCCACAGGGTTAGTGTTGCAGGATTGCATTTTCAGTCTTGCTGTTGTTTTGTGTCACTACTCTGCATCTTTTTCCACATGGATAGCGTTGTAGGGTTGCAATGATTCTTACCTGACCTTTCTTGCTGCGATCACAGCTATCACTCTCTCATACCTAGACTATGCTAACACACTATGGGCCTCATTCCTAGTTTGGAGGTAGCCATGGCGCTATTTACGCCATGGCTGCCTCCAAACCTAGGTCCGTGTCCGGTCTGGGTGAATGGGGATTTACCGGGAAATTCCGACCTGTGCGGACCAGGTAAGTCCCCATTCAACCAACCGTTCACCATTTCCATTTGAGCCCCCATAGGTCTCAATGGGAATGGGGAAGGTGCTAATTACGAGCCTGTAAACTACGGGATCATTATAAGCGCCCTGGTCGCTTAGCGGGACCCACAAAGGACATGTGGTCACACAGCCTTTGCGGGTCCCGCTAAGGGACCTCGGAACTGGGCGGTAAGGGTTTAACAGCACCGGTCTCCTTAATGGTGATCGTTAACCCTTACCACCCCAACTCGGAATGAGGCCCTATGCCTGGGTGCCCCTGCATCGCAACTTAGAAAACTCCAACAGGTTCAAAGAGACCACATCAATAAGCCCTCTGTGTGATTCACTGGTTGCGGATCAGGAGCCAATCCGCCTTTAAGGAAATGTGCATCACCCACCATGCTCCGCACAACACAGGACCAGATGCACAAACTCACACCATACAGGTGTACCATAAACCTGAGATCAGACACAGCTCTCTTCCTTGTCATCTCAGTCATAAATTCCGACCAGAATAAGGGGATTTCCTTGCTCTATCCAAGCTCCCACCATCTGGAACTCAGTACCATTTACCATCTGCTGCATAGAGGATCACCTTGCTTTCCAGAAGGCACTTAAGACCTGGCTCTTCCCTTCTACATCGTGTCTGTCCTAGTCCACATCCTAGATGAACTATCACCCCCAGGTAGGTGGGGGCACTGATGAGTCAAATGAGGGGACAAATAGACAGTACCTAGCCCACATGGAAATGATTCCAATTGACCCTAGTGATATGATCTGTATAGCCTCAATTCAGCTAGTTATCAGCCTTGATAGACTGCTACGTATAGCACTCCATCTCAATGGCACATATCCTTATCCATGCCGGGACACAGCCACCCACCCGCAACCATCTGCAACACCACTCAATGTAACCTCTGCTATTGGAATGCTATTAGAATGCATCTGGGTCCCACAAAATAAAATGACAGTCCAGCTCGGCACATAATCAGTCTGTGGCTAATTGTCTATCACAGCACCCATCTACTAACCAGATCTCGATGGGTTGCTAGCAGCGACTTAGCCACCCCTACCAACATTGGTTCTTGCTAACATGCACACACACACACACACTCTAAACATTCATACAAATCCTAATGGCTTGTACCCATCATAATTCCATTGTTCCACAAGTGGACCATCTGAATGTGAACCAATTCAGCCATAAGTACTGTGGTGTTAAAAGTAATACACATTCTGTTATAACCCAAAAAAATGCATACAGTTATAAATTCCCTCAGCTCCCAAAGCATAATAAGAGGAAGGTGTATAGTGATAGAAGTCTTAAGACCAAAGATCCATATTTCTCTTCTCAAACCTGCCTTGTGACTATTTCTTGAGATATCCTTTTTTGTAAATGTCCTAGGAGGTAGAAATCAAATTTATAATAAAGAAGGAGTTAGAAAAGTGAACATTTTCATTAGGGACTTCAAGTACCAGAATTCCTTCAGTACTGGGATGAGGAAAAGGATTGCAAAGAAACAAAGATGTTGGTGTGGTCAGCTAATTGTTGAAATTTCCCTACACCTGAGGGAGACTGAGAGGCTTAACAGGCCCCCTCGTGTGCAGGTAAGGAGGAAGCAGGAGAATACAGCGAAGGCCGTGCATGAAGTGGGTGGAAGAAGTAGAGGAGCTAGAAGATGCCAAGATGGGTCCAGAGAGGGTGTGTGCCTCTAGAATTCCAAACTGCAGAGGCTGCATAGCGAGAAGCGTGGAGAAGAAACACTTACCTTATAAGACTACATTGTGCAGAGGTTGTGCAGTGGGAATCAGACGTGGTGTGAGCAGTCGAGAGGTCTCAGGTGGCTGGGTGGCACTGGAGATTCTCAGGAGTCTGAGCAACTCCAAACCAGCATGGCAGAATTGGAGGCAATCAAAGAGAGAGGGTGCGACTGGTCGAGAAAAGCCACGAGTACAGCAGTCCTACAAACACGAAATGGAGAACCTGGAAGCAACTTATCTGGTGAGTCTGAGATGGAAGAGTGACTCTGGGGTGCTCCAGTGCTGGCCGTGTGTTTAGAGCAGACAGGATCACTCATGAGCAAGTGAAAAGCAGGCTAATATGCGCTACAAATACCGAAAGGTTGAAAATTCAACAAAGTTAGCTAATGAATGTCACAAATAGTCAACTATTGAAAACTCACAAAAGAAAGTCAATGAGCATTACAAATACCAAACTATTGAAAACTCACAAAAGCAGGCCAATGTGTATTATGAATACTAAACTATTGAAAATTCACAATTGATGTTTGTGAGGCAGAATCTGTTGCAGTTCCCTTAGGGAGCACTACACCAGATTAGGACTACAGGTGAGAGCAATAAATCCCCTTTGGTATTAGTCTGTACCACAAAGATTTAACTTGTGCTTTCCCTCCCTTTCGTTGAATTGCTAGAGCGCCATTTGTAGTTGGTTTTCACTGTGCCGTTTTGCTCAGTTTTCACTTTACCGCAAACTTGTCTACAATTGAATAGGGAGTTGTATATGCTTTTCCTTGACTAAACTTAACTTACTTTATCAACTGTGATCTATGTGTTGGAACTAGATGTGTATAGAATAAATATATTCTCTTTTTTGATACAAAGCTTTGATCAGTGTTTCCTTGACTCCATAGTACTGTACTGCCTATTATGTAAACCCTGAATACTGCTCATCTCCCTCTTGGGATAAGTCTGACTGCTCAGCCACAGCTACCAACTACAAAATCAGGCCTTTGAAAGCCTGAAGAAAGCCCTTTGTCAAGCTCCACATTTTTTTTTTTATTGCTATAGTTGAAATATACAACTTTTCAATATAAATGAATTAAAATATAGAATTTAAAAAAGGGAAAAAAAAGGGAAAAAAGAATGAATAAGCAAAACAGAACAAAAATTATATATGACTAAATTATATATGCATGTCTTTTTAACGAGGGGTCAAACATTCTGGAAACACTATTTTTTGTTTAATACTATGGTAATCATATTGTTATTCTACTTGGATTTGTTCAAGCTTCAGTTCCTTTAGAAAAGCCATTGCCCCAATTGACACAGCTGTTGATATCCCAGAGTATATAGTTCTCCATAGTACGTCAGATGTAGTGACCCCAAATGGTTCAGTTAGGTGTTTCAAATATTTGACACGAGAATGTAGAAGGAATTCACATTCGGTAAGTAGATGTCTCAATGTTTCAGTGGTGTCTTGGTGTTGACAAAATCTACAGAACGCTTGCTCTTTATTGATGAGATTGCGACGGGCCAACACCTGTCTCGTTGGCCATAAATTAAGTCTTAGCCGTAATAGCTCATTCCGATATTTGATAGATGGATATTTAATTACATAGCGTTCTGGATACGAGTGCTTCTTGTGTGTGAAGGTTGTCGGATCATGATCACGATACTTAGTGCATTTGTCTCTGGTGTTATTCCAATCCATTCCAAATAGTCTTGTTTTGATGTGATCTGGGTTTTGAAGTAAACTAGATAGAGAAACATCAATCAAAGCCAACGTATCAATGACTAAGTTTCGCCATTTTTTATGAAGCTGTCTTTAGAGCCAAAGATATAATTAGACAGTATTCCCAAGACCGTTGTATCTTTCCATGCCAATAAGCATTTCCGGAATAACGCTATTATTAGCCATATATATCTAGAGTGTAAGGAAATGAGGCCCAATTCATGTTTAATGATGGCTAGTGGCGTTGATGATGGCAGCTGGAGAACACTGCGCCAATACTTTGATTCTAAGGAATTCCAAAATTTGTCAGTCATGACCGGTCTTGATTCTGATGAATATAACAAAATTGGTGAGACTTTTTGATTGTAGAATGATAAAACCGGGGCCAGTGTAAACTTTCCGTATTTTCTTAGAATTATTTTGGATTGCTGAATAAAGGTGATCACCTTGTCTTGTTGTCGTTGTTTGTATGTCATGGCATGATCTTTTGAGAATATTTGGGCACCCAAATAGGTGTAGTGGCTTACTATTTTGAGAGTTTCTCCCTCGATATTCCAATTGATCGTTGTTCTAGATGATTTGCGATTGACATTGAAGATCATCACCTTTGTTTTCTTACGATTAATGCTTAGATGGTTATTATTAGTGTAATTGATGATTGCATCCAAAGACTTTTGAAGACCCTTTGGTGTTTTAGACATAATCACCAAATCATCCGCATACATTGTGGGATGTATTTACCCATGCATCCGAGCCCTACCTCAAAACTGTACAGTACTGACATGGAAAACATCATGATGGCCAGAGCTTCCCAGAAAATGCACAGGGATGTGCATGAAGAATAGGCTGCCACCCATTTTTGCCGATGTTATGGGCACAGAAGGACACTGCCTAAAACCACCATTGGACTTCCCACACAGTAGTCTGAAACCATTGGGAATGGCAATGCTGATTGCCAAAAGCAAACCCATAACTGTTGGGAATTCATTTTCTTAAATCCCAAAAAGGGGTGCAGTACCAGTACTCACCACTATCCAAAAGCCGGCGTTTTAAAACCACCAGATTTTACTTTTTGTAGAAAACTGAATAAATGAACCCAAAACAGGCCAAAGAAAGACTTACTGAGAGGTGGATCCAAGGTAAAGTTATATTCTGAAGTGACTTGAAGGTTTATAACAAGACTGGCTGAGCTGTGGATTTCAGCAGTTTAAGTAAATTTGGACTGAAAGACACTAAAAAATCTAAATGTTTAAAAGAAATGAGTGACCTACTTTGAGTGTCACATAGGTTGCAATTGTTTAAATGTCATAGTTTTAAACTTCAGCATTCTAGCTGCATATGTAAAAAAATGTCTTGACTTAAACTGGGTAACAAAAAGTGACATTTTATCTGAAACCTGGCTTAAGGAACTGAATTCTGCCAACCAGCCACCCCCATCAGGAGTGAAACTTGAGTCACAGCTGTGTTCCCAGGCCTATCTGCCTTTTGCTGGCCACACTAAGGATATGCCATCTCTCTGATAATTGAATTAAGGGGAGCCCCCACAGAATACAGGAGTTCTGAACAAAGCCCTCTCCTGACCCAGGCAGATGGTTTATTGCAGATGTCGTAAAAGTAGCTTCCTCCTGAAGCAAAGGGGAGGGGCACTGCCTGTGAGAGCAAGCTGGCTTGGCAGAACTGGAAAAACCAGAAATTCAACCTTGTGCTGGAGGAAAACCACACCCCTTTGGGGCCAGAACATAACTCTAAAAAGATGGATCATTCATAGAGCGGACATGTGAACATTTTATAAATGATACCATAATTCTTGTGATTTTTCTGCCCACATTTTAAGAGGTTTTTTTAGCAGAAAAGAGGATATTACTCAAAATGTGTGCATGTGAAAAATCTGACACTTCATCAACTAATGTCCATACTCCTTGCACACATGTGTGTAAATTTGGGGTAATGTCCGGTATTGCAAACCAGTTAAAAAGTGCAAAATATTGCCATTTCTGAATGCAAGCTCCCAGGAAGAGCAGAGTTTGAACAGGGTATACCTCCTGTAATGCATGATGGGTGCATGTAATTTTAAACACTGTGTACCTCTGCAAATATGTATTTGGTTCAAATCTAGATTTGTGTGCAAGTTGACAGGAGGAGTGGACTTTCTGCAGGCTGTAAAATGACATCACTCTGACACAACTTAGCTCCCCCAATCAGGGGAGAAATGAAAGCTTGGCCAATGATAAGTGGAGAGGGGTAGGGTCTAGTGATGCTGCACACACACCCATTTTGAAAACACATAAAAGCAGACAGACAGGACAGATAGGGACCTTCAAATCCATTTGCAGCTGGAAGCTCTGCCGGGAAAATCCATACTTTACCTCCATCAACCTTCAGAGAGCAGACATAGAGACTTCAAATCTATCAAATTTCCAGAACCAGAGAGAGAGCAGAGCTGACCCAGATCACTGTGAAGTGCAGAGACCGGAGTCCAGTCTAAAACCTGACCAGATCCATGGCGAGGCCCATTTCATTCAAGAATATAGTGCGAGTACCTAGCAAGACTGTGCAGAACCAATCTCTTAGTTAAGATAATATAATTCAAGCTATTTTAATCTAAGTAGAACTGCCTCCTAACTGTTACCTATCATTTGTAAAGCTGTCACTTGTCATTTTCTATTTGCAAGCTGCACTTGTCTTTTTGAACTTTAAAATTTCAAATCTGAAAAACGACCTTTATTTAATCGCTCATATCTCCGTGACCGTTTGTGCTAGAGACTTGCAGTAACTTTCCTCTGAAAGCTGAGAATCGTGGCTTTTCTACGAACCTAGAACCGCATTCCTAACCCATATACTTTTGCCGCAATCGTGAAAAACGCACTCGCGAATTTTGCCGCGATTTGCAAATGTCTTCACGTGTAAAAATCTGCTGCTGCTTGCCTTTCAGTTGCCAAAAATTCGTTTAACCTGCTAGTTACACCCTAGATCCTTGCTAAAGTGAGCCTGGACTAATATTAACTTGATTTCACTCACCCTGAACCTCCTAGAGGGAATTAAAAGCATTTTAGCATATTTTTCACTTTATTGCCAGCACATATAAAAGCATTTTGCCTGTGTTTTCAACGTCTGTAGTCTAAGTTGCTGGGTGAACTGAATCACATTTGATTGCATTTCTGAGAACTGTGTGCCTTCCTTCCATTTCCTTGCATTGCATAAAAGGGGGGGGGGTGAATTGTCCAAGAAAGTGATTACATTGGGCCTCATTACGACCCTGGCGGAAATCGAAAAACGATGGCGGAAATGCAATACCGCCATCGAATAGCGCTCGGTGCGACTATGACCCGTCACCGCAAAGTACGAAGCCATTAGCGACACCGTAGTGAACGCCAACGCTAACTGCACCAAGTACGCGCGCGCGCGCCATGCCAAACCGTAAATACCACCATGGCGCAAGGGTACGCGAATTCCGACCCTAGCGGACATGCACCTAACGCCATCAAGCACGGCGGAAAGTACCATTCCGCCATGGTGAGAAGTACGGCATCGCGAATCAACCGTAAACGGCCCCACTGAGTGCCTGTACACCGCTCCCTGCCCACAAAGTACAACTCCCCGTAGGTGCAATGAAGCCACAATGCAACCAGTGAAATGTACAAGTCACCCATGCATGCCAACGAACAAAAGATTCACAAGAGGGGCCAATGGGAGCTGCAGGGCACAGATGGCACGAATACAGAAGCCATTCCAATGGACATGACCACAGTCCCCCCCCAAGAAACGCACGCAAACACAGGCACCTGTGACCAGCAATATTCCGAAAATCACATCATTCCACCAGTCCACCTGGCTGACCGGCATCTGTCACACAAAACCCAATCTCCCGCCCCTGAGCATGACAACATTCCAACAGTCATATTGGCAGCCCCCATCCCTGACCTCACTGGGCTTCGTAGGCAAACGCGCCCAGCACAGTACCACGCAACTAAACTCCGAAGCTGGAACCCAATGCAGGTCTCCTCACAATACATCGCTCCCCAAATAGGAATATGCCACATCACTCGCAAAGAAGAACGCTACACGGCCCATATCAGAATAGAAATTTAATGCACAACAAAATCACCAAGCCCATACAGCCATTAGGCCATGAACTCCAAAACACATTTCACCATTGTGGGCTGCATCCGCAAGAAATGACCAGCTACTACTTGTGTGACGCCCTGTTCCATCATGGTACACAGAGCCACATTCACGTACGAAAAGGCAACATGGAAGCGCACAGAACCGCAGGGCCGTCCCAATGGGGAGGCACTAGTCCAGCTGAAAGGCCGAAATGTTGCTCCGAGCCACTAGTACTGCGTAAGGGCATGTGGCCCATTGGCGATCGTCCCATAAGATCGTAATGCTGCTCCACTGATTAACACGAAGCAGCAGGTGTCGGGAGTAAAAGCCATCTGCAGGAGTGGCATACAGATGGCAGTGGCAAAAGGGGAGGAGATACCTGTCAACCAAAAGAAAAGAAAAAGAACAGAATGGCCATCAGAACTACATTCGAACAACTCACTTCAATGATCACACTAAATCCACAGCCATATGCATGCTAGCCCACTCCAAAGGATCATCACCACCCCAAAACCACTTGCGACTCATAACCATCTATATCGAGGTGTAAACACCATCACAAACGAGTGTACCTGTGCATGCGTCTGTCAAAACAGAATCCATCAGATGGGAATGTTAACGTGCATGGACACAAGTGTCTGAAGGCGCGTCGAGACAGGGAGGGCTCAACAAGGCCAGATAGACGATGGTCCCACTATGGCAGCCCTGCATCACATAGCGCAGGGGAGGCGGATAGATTCCAAGAAGCCCTGTACATGGCAAACTCTGTATCAAATCATCTGCCCATGCATCCATTCATCATTCCCTCATCCCGGTATAAAAACGCCTGAACATTTACTCACATAACATTAGAAATATCCATTGAGTCTGTGCGTTATGCAGCCTGCAAAATCCACTGTGCCCCAGCCCGTAATTCCAGTGTTGTGAAGTAACATGTATTTGGGAACGTCCGGCCTCATCGCCCACGTCGCTATTGCGCATCCCATACTATTCATATCAATCATTGCATCCTCGCCATGGCCCCTGTCTCAAGGACATTGAACAATAGAACGTTATATTTGCAGTCAGACCTGTGGGCATCTCCTCGCCGCTAGCTGAAAACCGAAAGCGCCGCCCTTCGAATTCCTCATTTGCAACATCACGTCGAAAAGGCATCTGTGGCCGTTTGAAATCACAAATTAATCCATCTAGTGCGGCTGTGTGTGAAAATGGCAACTGCCTTCACCCACAAATGGGACGCCCCGCCCGTCGTTGCAACTCGGTACAGTGATGCATGAGGGCCCACCGTTACTCGAGTACTACGTTCCACTGACCCTTCACAAGTCTGTTCGCGACTGCAAAGATTGTATGTGAAACAATGGGACCATAGCCGAATGTACATATCAACAAATGTTACACGCCCATCGGGTACAAATACATGATTGCTATAGCAAGATGCCATTCCTCGAATTGCAGCGTTGTGTGCGGGACGTGCTCGGCCAAAGGGGAGAGCAGCTTGCACAGGTGGAATGAATCACCACAGGTGGAGGCCATACAGCCTGAAAACACATAAATTGCACACCCAGTCTCCTCCCACAACCACACCCACTCCGAAATGCTACCGGCAGGACTCGCGATGTTGGCCCTGGGGGACCTGATAGCACTGCAAGTACTCCAACTCCAAGAAGAAGACGAACACCAACTACAACCGGCCGCACGGAGGGGACGCAGGAGGAGGAGGAGGCCAAGGCAGGGCCAGCAAGGGCCGCCAGCACAGCCACTACCACCACGCAGGCAGCCCGCAATCCCACGCCTCCGAGCACATCCGTTCAACCTCACTGATGAGCAGATCCACACCCTCTACCGTTTGGACCGGGACACCATAACCGCCATTGTGGACATGACACAGGCTGACCTTGTCAGCATGATAGATAGCCCAACCGCCATCCCACCCCTACTGAAGGTGGTGTCTGTACTACACTTCCTGGCCACAGGCACCTACCAGCACACAGTCGGACAGTTGCATGGCATTTCTCAGCCACTGTTCTCACGGACACTATTGCAAGTGCTCGATGCCCTCCTGCAGCACGCAGACGACTACATCTCTCTACCACGCTCGGAGCAGGAAATTACCAACACAAAAGTGGGATTCCATGCACTTGCCGGCATACCGGGTTGCATTGGTGCCATCGACTGCACCCATGTGGAATTGGTCGTCCCACATGCCATGGAGGCCCAGTACCGCAACCGAAAACAATTTCATTCCCTGAATGTACAAATGGTGTGTGACTCCAACAGGATCATTACACATTGTTGTGCCCGATTCCCTGGATCAACCCATGATTCCATGGTCTTGAGGAACTCTACAATACCACGCTACATGGAGCGACACGCAGGGAACAGATCCTGGCTACTCGGTGAGTCTCATTAGATGCATGATAATGTGGGGTATGTGATTCGGCAATGACCTGGCAGGAAGGGGGGGGGGGTGTGCGTACGTAGCAATGGCATTCCACATCATACGTTTATCGTCCACATACAGGTGATGCTGGATATCCACTGAAGAGATGGCTCCTCACACCAGTCCGGAACCCACGGGACCAGCATGAGGAGGACTACAACCATGCCCACTCACGTACCCGTGTAGTCATTGAACAGGCATTCGGCCTACTGAAGACTCGTTTCCGCTGCCTCAGCAGGTCTGGCGGGGCACTCCTGTACCGCCATGAGAAGGTTGCAAAGATGGTGATGGCATGTGTCATGCTCCACAACATGTGCGTACGTAGAAATGTGCCCATGCCCCCTGACGCAGAACTGCAAGCACCTGAAGATGGTCATGATGAGGGTGGGGATGTGGCAGCACCTCAAGGAGTCTGCGAGGCACCGGAGGGCCGTGACATTCGTCAGCATCTCATTGATTCATGCTTCTAGCACTCACGCCTGGTGGCTGATACATGGACACGGTACTCGTGGCACTGTGTGTGTCTGGTACATGCACAATATGGACTGTACGCCTATGATGGCCTAGTACACGAAGATCATTGTCCACACATCTCATTGGTTGATCGTGCACTGTTTATGGCATATGTGATATCATGTTGAACACCCTATCGACCCGCCACCCAAGTGAGCCCAAAACACCCCCTCCACCCTCCTACCTCCCCCCCGAACACCAGTGTCCAAAGATGCTCATTGTCAGTGGGCAGTCGCTATTGCAAGCCCCCTCTGCGGGTATCAGGGGCACCCCTGCCTGTGGAGCGCAGGTTCCTCCCGGATCTACGTTGGGGGCTGCCCTAAACGGAACTTGCAACGGATGATGTCTCTGCCTGCTCACGTCCATGCATGTCCCTAAGGGTTTGTGAGAGCTCAGTGAGCACACAGCGCACTGCGGCAAGTTCGGCACATACGTCTTTGGACGTCGCATGCAGTTCCCCCCTCAGGCTCTCGGTGCTTCTCTCCATTTGGACTCTCAGGCTCTCGGTGCTACTCTCCATTTGGACTCTCAGGCTCTCGGTGCTACTCTCCATTTGGACTCTCAGGCTCTCGGTGCTACTCTCCATTTGTGCCCTTAGTGTCTCTGTACTCCTCTCCATTTCTGCCCTAAGTGTCTCAGTTGATGTTTCTATGTCTGCCTTAGTGCCCCCACATTCATCGGCATGGTCCTTGAGGAGCGTGGCCAGTTGCTGCTGTTGCACGATTAACTGGTCGAGGGACTGTTGCCTCTGCTGGGCCATGGCCATTTGCGGGGGTGTCACAGAGGGGCTGGTGACCTCATGTTGCCTTGCCACAGGGCTTGTGGGGGATGGCCAGTCGTCGTCTTGTGGGTGCCCCTGCGTGGTATCCTCATGTTGTACGGGATGGGACAGACAGGGGGATTGGGACAGGTCATGGATGGACCTGACTTCGACATCCCCGTCTTCTGGGTCGGAGCATGCTGCCATCAATGGGGTGTCACCTATGGTGCTGCTGCCACCAGAGGCAGTGCCTTCTGTGGCATCCGTTGGGGGGACCTGTGGTGGTGGTGTTGTGGGCATGCTGGCTGCTGGGGTGCCTGTTGATGTTCCCTCCTCTGTGCTGCCACCTGATTTGTGCTGCTGCCGTGTCTTGATGCGTGCAGCTGAGGTGGAGGGTCTTTGGCCGTTGGTCTTGGCCCTCTTTGCAGGTGTGCTGGTAGGGGTGTCCTGATGCTCGTCGTTTGGATCGGACCCTGTGGTGGAGTAAAGGAGGGCGAGGGTTATTAATGGGTCTGTGGGAATTGGAATGGCATTGTATCACATGCATTGGGGTGGTACCTGAGGGTGATTTGGGTCGGGGCTTTGGAGGTGCTTTCATTCGTGTGTGGAGTGAGGGTGCAGTTGTTTGGCAGCCTGCAGTTAGGGTGTGCCTGCTGCACGTGTAGTGGGTGTTTTAGGGGTTTTTAATTATTTATGTATTTATTGTGAGTTTTAAAGTGCGCTATCAGGCCGATGTGTGTGGACGTTCTCCTGGACATGTGTTTCTGTTGCACTATGTGGACGCATGGTACTTCACATGATTGGACATTGTGGATTTAGCATTGTTTTATTTGGGACACCTACCTGAATCTTCGGATGTCTGCACTCCTTTCTCCATCCCTCCGACTCCCTCTATGCTCTCCATTCCAATGGTGGAGGCACAGATTTCTTCCCAGGGGGTCAACTTGATGGGTGATTCAGGACCTCCCCCGGTGGCTGTGGCAATGTTGCGGTTGGCAGAAAGTATGCTATGGACGCGTATCCGCAGGTCGTCCCATCGCTTTCTGCATTGCTGTGGGTTGCGGGGTGCGGTCCCCACCGCACTTACCCGCTGTGCCACCAGAGCCCATATGGCCTTCTTGTTTGCAAGTGCCGTCCTGGTCATTTGCGTGGAGAAGACGACGGCAGCATTCTCCTGGAGGGTCTCTGTTAGCACGGTGAGTTCCTCACGGGAGAAGTGGACCTGCCGCTTGCGGTCGCACGCTTTCTTCGCTACTTTTCCCATTTTTCTTGGTTTCGCTAGGGTGGATGACGGGTTGGGGTGTGTTTCAGGGTAGTGTTTTTAGTGGTTGTGTGGATTTTGTGGTTTTATAGGTGTACGGCGGGATGTTTCCCGTTCCGGGCCCATGTTTTTACTTCCGTTTCCGTATATTTACGGTCACCGTACTTTCCGGTTGGCGCTCACTGCGGTGTCCGCTAATATGGGTGGCGGCATTGCACCTAGGGCGCCGTACGGCGGCGGTGTGGGCCGTTTTGGGGTCATTTCCGCCATCGCGGACTTTGCACTTCCGCCATGGCGTGGTGCTCGTGCCCGATGGGTCGGAATGGGCCGCACTTTGCTCCTTCGTGCAATGGCGGAAACGATATTTACGCTGTGGCGGTCCGGTCAGTCACTTTCCGCCAGGGTCGTAATGAGGGCCATTGTCTTTTGCTGCAATCCTATCAAGTTATTTTCTTTACTGCATTTCATTCCACATTGCATCCATTTGAAACCATAAAAGTATTGTTGCTATCTTATCCATTTCATGTCAACTCCTTAGTGATTATCAAGAAGTGTGCTAGTGCCAGATTCTCCGTTGTTAATCTTTATCATCTCAGATTAAGTGTGATATTCAATTATTAATTTATTATAAAGTGTGATAGATATATATTGCTTTACTTCTCAAATAAACCTTTTAACTTGCAAAACAGAACTACTTCTTGGCTCAGTGGGGTCAGGGGGATTCTGAGAGAGGGGTGTTATATAGGGGTAGTCATCCAGAACGCATGAACTGGACATAAAGATATATCAATAAGGGTTTTCATTCAGTATTCTAGACTAGGCGTTGACTTGGCTGTAGTGCTGAATTGAATCCTCTTACAAATTGGGGGCTCGTGCCGGACGTTTGGGTTAGATCTACCATTTGTGCAGATTAATACAGCGTGCCAGCTGACCAGATACACATATCCGGTCGGATCACCACGCTGTGTTACGCTGTAAAGCACTCCTCATAGGAACGCTCTTAGGAAAAGGTCTGTTTTGCAAAAATAAAATACAAACTTCTGTAAGTCAGGACAGAGACCAATCTCTAGAATGACGACCTTAATAGACATGAAAATAGCCAGAGAGCACCTCTTACATAAACTATTTGTGATAGGTGAATGGACTGAACAGGGCCAGGATGCCTGGTTGCAGGCCATCACGCGACAGGTCACTGAAACAGGGTCAGACTTATGGAGAGATCAGGGTCCATTACATGTGGCCCTGAGTGAACTATATATGGCTCCTAAGGCCAAAGATGAACACGACAAGATTGTTAGGATAGCGGCATATTTATATTTATATATGGGAGCCATACAAAATAAATTTGCTGAAGGCCATGATCTGGCAAAAAGGCAACAGATGGCGTTAGAGAAGGCCCAATCTGATCTGGACTCTTCTGAGCAAAGGCTGCACAGAAGCCAGGAGTCAGAAAATGAGACCAGACAGTACATCACTAAAATAAAGGAGGATATGGATGTGCTGCAAAAGGAAAAGTCAGAACAGGATACCAGATTTCTGGCCTTGCAGAAGGAACACCAAGAAGGTTTGGACTCCCTACTGCAAAGCCAGAAAAAGCTGGAGCAACAACTGGACTTCAACAGGGTATGTGCTGAGCAGGTAGTCACCCTGCAAGGCCACCTAGATAGGGAAAAGGCAGAAAGCAATAAACTGATTCTGAAAGACCTGGATACCCAGGCAGAGTTTGATGAAGAGCGCCGGAAAGCTGGTGCCCTTCAAAGGCAGAGGGATGACCTGGCGGCACAGATGCAGGCTC
The DNA here is from genome assembly GCF_040938575.1 of Ambystoma mexicanum. NCBI lineage: Eukaryota > Metazoa > Chordata > Amphibia > Caudata > Ambystomatidae > Ambystoma > Ambystoma mexicanum. The sequence goes on from NC_090937.1 coordinate 1,011,463,151, forward strand.
TTAGTCAGGAAAGGGACACCTTAGGCCAGGAAGTCTGCCAGTTAAAAAGAAAAACGGAAGAAAATCACTTGGCCCTCCAGGGGCTGGGTGATCTCCAAAAAGAGCATGCAAACTTGTTAGAGCACACCAGAAGGGTGGAAGATGCTCTGGCAAGAAAGGAGCAGGCCAGTAGGGATGGGAATCAGGAGGTAACCCTCCTGCAGCAAAGACTGGCCCAGTGCTCCAGGACCAATCAGGAAGCACAGAGGGAAAATGAGGCCCTCTGTCAACACAATGATAGGCTCCAACAACAGGTAGCGATGCAGGAGAGACTGATAGAGTCTAGTAAGGCCTTAACTGAGGAACTGAAGGCACAAATGCAGGCTCTTGCATTGCAACAGGGAGCAGGGGCGGATAGAGATGAGGTTCGCTGGGAAATGGAAACTCCGGAGCATAACCTCAGGAGCCCTAGTATCAGAGGCCCTCATACCTTTCAGTCCCTGGACTCTGCCACCCCCATGTCCCCTGGCGCACATGAGCACAGGGCCACAGGGATGGCAGATTACTATCCAGCCAGAAGCATGGGGCTCATAGGCCAGTACCACCCAGGAATGGAGGGGCGGGCATCCGGGTATGGGCACCCAAGCACAGTGCAATTTAATGGGGAACCCCAGGAGAGTAGGCCCATTAAGGGCATCCTGAAAACCTCTGCCCAGTTAGGTCAGTGGAGGGGGTACCCATCAAATCCTGGCAGCAAGGAGGAATCTGAAGACTCCTCTGAACTGCGCAGGACACAGGAGACCAGGTCCCCACATTCTGCCAGCCATTCCCAGGCTTGCAGAATCCGGGAAAACCTGGAAGAGCAGACAGGAACCTCTGGGAGCAGTGCCTCTGAGTCAGAGGATGAATGGACAAGGGTTACCCGAACCAAAAAGGCCAATAAGGCAAAAAGGGCCTTACTTAAGGACCCCTTAAAGCAGATTAAGGCGATCAGGAGCGTCATCACGCCTTACCATAAGAACGCTAAGTATTCTGTTTGGGAGCACTTAGAGTTGTTTGAGCAAATGATGGAGACTTTCCATTTGAAGGACAGCCAAAGCTGTATTCAATATGTAAAGTGGACCTTCTCCCCGGAATACTCCAGTTTCTTTGCTGGGCTGGAGGACCAAAATCATTTAAGATGGTCCACCTACAAGGCGGCCATCTTGAAACATTTTTCTGTTCACAGAAATCCTCAAGAGGCTCGCAAGGCAGCCTACAATTTGCAATGTGGGGAGGATCAGGCCCCACAAGAATTTGTGCAAGAACTGAAACGTGCTTTTGCGCAGACCACCAGAAGGGTGCGCACAGACAACAGAGAATTCATTAATACTTTTTTCCATGCCTTGCCCAAATATATAATGACCCAGCTCGTGAGGGATTTTCACGAGAAAAGATCTTTAGACTGGGTCATTGAACAGGCTACCCGGATCTATGAGGTGCAGAAACCGGTAGATAGCCAAAGTAATGCCCAGAAAAACCCCAAAGCCAACAGCACCCCTGCTGCTGCCAAGGTGGCAGAGGTAAAGGTCACCCCCGTTTTAGATTTGGAGATGGGGGGGCCTAAAAACCTACCTGCACCTAATAATGCTAGGCCCAGAAGGTCCTCGGGCCAGTCACAGACAGGGAGCCAGGGAGGCAGCCCCACAAATGGGGTCCCTCGCTCTCCTGATTATGTAAGTCCCCGTTACAAGGGAAATCGACCCATCCTGGGTTATGTGTGGACTCCTCCAGCCCAAGGGGGGGGATCCAGCCAAGCACCTAGCCCAGGGAACTTCCCTCCTAACTTCCCACCGGAGGGCAGAAATTCTCCAAATCCTGGGCAGAACTTTTTCCCCAGGTATCCACCCAACTTCCAACCCCAAAATCATCCATCCTTCTTTCCCCAATTCCCGGAGCCCAGACAACCTAATCCGGGAGAGGGGAAGCCAAGGGTGGAGGGGTACCCAAATCTTCCCAACCCGGGGTACTACCAGAGAAGGGATAGCTACCCTTCCCGGGATCAGCCCAGGGGAGAAAACAGGGCCCCGTATCAGCCTGAGCGGGTTTCCCAGTTAGAGCGCCAGGTTCAAAACATGGCGCGGGATCTGGGTCACATACTGAGGGCTCAGCAGAACCCTCAGATCGGCATGCCGGCGCAGAACGCACCCAACTCTGGACCTGGTGCTCCAGAACAATGACGGGGGCAGCACCCCGATAACACACTGGTTCCCAGGGAGGAGGTACAAGGGGAAGGGGGGTGTAAAGCCTTGGAGGAAGCTTCCTTCCTCACTTGTAAACAGCCCCTGGAAACCCAGGAACCGGAAACAAAAGCTCTTGCCCCTGAAAGTCTGCCTCCTAAGGAGCAGAGGGGGGGTAGGATAAACAAAAGACCCAAACAGACTCAGTTTGAGGAGGAGGTACAGATATTCCAATTTGAGGGAGAGGGATCCTCAGAGGATCCTGGGAAAAGGATCTTCTCCTTCAGAGAGGGGGGAACTCCTCCCAAAGAAAAATGGGTCCCTAGGGATGCAAATCCAGACTGGGGAGATGTGGAGGCTGAGCTACCGCCACCCACCATCTCATCCCAGAACCAACAGCAAGAAAATCCCCTGGTTCAAACCCATCCTGGTGACTGCCTCCAAAAAGGGGGGGGGCGGCCCGGAACCAGAGCCAGGGGAACCCACACTGGCTCTGATCTCCAGTTGCCAAATTTTTCTTTCAGATTCCCAAGGCTCTCCACAGAATTCTGCCCAAATTTCTTCTCTTGCAATGTCTAAAACCAGAAAGTTAGCCCGCCAGTTGTCCAAAAATGTGCATTATCTGTGCCCCCTTGAGGAGAAGGAGGGAAGATACTATGCCCCGGTCCGAGTACAGGGGCAGGGTACAATTTTGGCACTGGTGGACACGGGATCTCAAGCTACCCTTCTGTCCAGAAGGGCCTTTGATGAACTGAATGCAGGAAGGGGAGAGAATTACCAAATTCCTCTCACCTCTCTTCCTGGACAACTGCAGAACTGTGACGGGAAGGAAATTCCCATCGAGGGGACGGCAGATTTGGACATTAAAATTGGGCGACACAAGTTGAAACACCCAGTCATAGTTGTGACTCCGGAGGGCACCCCTTGTTTACTGGGGAATGACCTCCTGAGAAGGTTGTCACCCCTAATAGATTGTGTAAACAAGGTCCTCTGGACCCAGACTAGCCGACCAATAAAATTAAAACAGAGTGTCAACCATATTAGTTTAAACGGCACCTGCCACATGGTTGAACAAAAATCTGACCAAGTAGAATTTCACTTCCAGAACAACCAAATTCCAGACGTGACAGTAATAGCAGTAGGACAACAGACTGGTGATGGGGGGTCCTCTCTATTTCTGAAAATCAACCTTCCTTCCAGTTTAAGGTGGTATTCCACACTGGAAGGAAACACCCTGAAATTCTATACTAATACACAATCTGAACCTCCCACTCCTATAGTCCAGAAAGATGTGAAATCAGCTCAGAGCCTGGCTGATATTCAGCAAATTGGAGAGCAGCTTTTCATCCCTGTCCAATTAAATGATGGGAAGGACTCTGTTCTCGCTCGAGTGTGCGTGAACAATGGTAAGAGCTTCATCAGCGAAGCCATGTTCCGCCAACTCCCAAAAGATCCAGCCATTCCCACATTCAAACCGATAGACAAATGGGAAATGGACCTGGAAGCGCCTAATTCCAAACATCTCCTGCCAAGCAGGTGTATGCTTAAAATCTCCATTGGCAACAAGAGCATAGTCCATAATTGATGGGTCGTGCGAGACGTCCCTGCCGCCTTTTACTTAGGCAGTGACATTCTCAATCGCTTTGCCATTAGTTTGGACCTAATAAACTTCAAAGCTTGGTCCCGATTAGCGGATAATCCCATGGGCTTTGATGATCCAGAAAAAGCATTTAGGTCAGCTCAATTGCTACCTTATGCAGTTGAAATTCAGATTAAAGAGGAAGTCACCATCCCAGAAAGGACCCGATAATTCTCCCTGGAAGTGAAAGTTAAAAGAGGACAATATTTGCAAAACCCTGATGCTTACATACATCTAAACGCTTCTCTCCAACAGCAAGGGTTGGGGGTAAACCCAACTCCATTAGTCAACATAGAACATGACACCATTCCAATAGAGGTGGATAACAGCGACTTAAAGAGTATTACTCTAGCCGCAGGCACCATTATTGGAATGGCGGTTGATGACCGACATTTTTCCATCGACTTAGTAAATGAACTGTTAGGACCAATCCCCAAGGACTGTTTTGACAGTGACAGTGAGGACAATACAACACCAGACAGGATTTTTACCCCGCATGGGGGGAACTTCCTGGTGTACACTTCCTGCCCCTATGGTAAGGAAGATGTGACTTGTGACTTCAGGAGGGATGAGGTGATTTTCGAGGTCCATGAGGGCTGCCTTTCCCACCTGAAGCCTCCGGTCCAAATCAGCACTCTGACCAGGGACTTCTCCACCCAGCTGGAGGAGGCCGCGGAGATAGCCAAACCAGAAGTCTTTCCAGGCTTCAGGCAGATGGTGGAAGAGAGAGTCAACCTAGCTGATGCCTGTGTGACTCTGGAACAGAAGCAAAAGTTGAAACAAGTTTTCTTGGATTTCCAAGATCTCTTTGCGGTAGACTCATATGACTGTGGTCGCACCGACATCCACACAACAACAATCCCCACGGACCCTGGCATGACTCCAGTGTTTGTGAAGCAATATCGTTTGCCTCTCGCATCAATGGAGTCCCTTACTGAAATAATTAAGAACCTTGAGTCCCGGGGAATAATCCGTCCAGTCCACAGCACTTTCAATAATCCGGTGCTGGGAATATTGAAGCCAAACGGCCAGTGGAGACTCTGTGCTGACCTTAGGGAGCTCAACAAACGGGTCCATACTTCCCGATGGCCTCTGCCCTACATTGACCAAGGGCTGGCCCAGATCCAGGGGTCACAGGTATTCACTGCAATAGACCTGACCAATGGATACTGGACCGTGCCTGTCAGTAGGGAGGACCAATACAAGCTGGCTTTTACCTTTGGGGGCCAGCAGTACACATGGACCCGGACTCCTTTCGGAGACCTCAACTCCGGTAATGAGTTCAATATTTTCCTACATAAGGCCATGCCCGACCTGGGTGCGAGGGGTAACCTGGCTTATGTAGATGATGTCCTCATCAAAAGTTCATCTGTGGAGGAACACATAGCGGAGATCCGTTATGTTCTGACGCAGTTGAGGGCCGCCGGAGCAAAACTTTCCTTTCAGAAAGCACAGTGGTGTAGAACCCGTGTTAATTTCTTGGGGCATGAGATTACTCCTCAGGGTCTCTGTCCCCAGGAAAGGAAAGTGGAAGCACTTCAGAAACTGAAAGACCCCACAACTCTGCGAGAACTAAGGAGCCTCCTTGGACTTACTAATTACAGCAGAAAGTTCATTGAGGGCTACGCAGAGATTACCAGACCCCTGATTCATCTCCTGAAGGGGGGGGTCAAGTGGGAATGGGGTCCAGAACAATCCGAGGCAGTAAGACAACTCAAAAGAAGCCTCTCACAAGCGCCTTGCCTAGCTTACCCTGTCAGAAACAAGGAGTTCTTCCTGGAGACGGGGTTCTCTAATACGTGCTTGACGGCAGTATTATACCAAAAGCATGACAAGGTCAATAAAGTAATCTCCTATGCGAGCAAAACTTTATCCTCTATGGAGGAAAAATTCAACGATTGTGAGAAGGCACTCCTGGCAACGGTGTGGGCATTGAAGAATTACCGCCCGTTTATCCAGGGGGAACACATCATAGTGGAGACTCCACACCAGCCTCTGCAATATCTCCAAAGTGATAGAATCCGGGCCGGAAATGTGAGTAATTCCCAAATTACTTCCTGGATTCTGTCAATGCAAGGCTTTCCTGTGGAGGTCAGATATGGCCAAAACAAGAAGAGTCCCCTCGCGCAAGGTCTGGCTGACTTGCATGATTGTGCCAGAGAAAACTGTCTCGAGGACGAAAGTCTAAAAATAAAGGACAACATGGAGGCATACCTTAATTCCCCACACAAAGTCTTTGAAGAGGACAAGTGTGAGGGAATGCCCACTGTCTATGTGGATGGATGCTCTTACCATGTTGACAACGACGGGGAGAAAGAACTGGTGGCCGGCGTAGGGAATGCATGGGTGAATGAGTCCCCAGAACCCTCCGCTGGATACAAAATTGGTCCCCGAAGTAGTCAGGTGGCAGAATTGATGGCTGTGCATCAGGCCATCCTCATTGCTGTCCAGCATCAACTCCACGAACTGGTCATAATCACAGATTCGGATTATGTACGGAACGGGTTCGTGGAGCACCTGGTTAATTGGAAAACCAGAGGCATGTTATGTGCTAACAACAAACCCTTGAAACATGGGAAGTTGATCCAAAACATTGATGATCTGGTCACCTCGAATGAGATGACCATCTATTGGAAAAAGATCAAGGGTCATTCCAAAGTAGAGGGACCAGACAAAACTGGAAATGACTTAGCTGATCAGCTGGCCAAAACCGGGGCCATCCAAGGGGATCTAATTGAGATTGAGTCCCTGTTGGGGGAAATCCAGGTCACTGCTATCACTAGGTCCCAGACAAATGCTCACAATGACCTCTCAATTGCACAATGGAGCAAGGAGACCCCAGATGCAGATTTGATTACCGCTCAGAAGGGGGATCCAATTATTGGTAAGTTTTACCAACACGTTGAGGACCCTGAGAACTTTCCCCTGACGGATACCGATTACATTGGGAAAGAGGACCTAAGAGTGTTGATGAAATGTCCAAAAATGTTCCGAATCCAAGACGGTTTGCTGGTAAGGAAATCCAAAGCTGGCCACGATCAGTGGGTGGTTCCTACCTCATTCCGAAGCCTGATGTTAAGTCACGCCCATGATGCGGCCACCGCCGGTCATAGGGGGTTTCACACAACATTGGAAATCTTAAGAGAGGTTGCATACTGGCCACACATGGGGCAGGACCTCGACCAATACTTGAAGGGGTGTCTTGTGTGTGCACAATTTCAGCCATCATCCCTCACGCACCGTGCGCTTCTCCAAAAGCGGGGGATGACACTGCCATGGTCAGATTTACAAATCGACTTTGTAGGCCCCGTGATTCGCTCAGCTAGGGGGAATAAGTACATGTTGACTGTGACATGCTTGTTTACTAAGTGGGTGGAATGTCTCCCAGCCCCAAATTGCAAGGCAGAAACCGCAGCTGCCCTGATGATTAACCATATCTTTTCCCGTTTTGGTCTACCTCAAAGGATTGAGTCAGACAGAGGTAGCCACTTCACCAGTGAAGTAATGACAAAGATGTGGGAGATACTGGGGGTCAAAAGGAAGTTGCATATTGCTTACAGGCCAGCTTCTTCTGGGGCAGTAGAGAGATATAACCGGACAATTGTGAGCATCTTAAAAAAGTTTGTGGCAGATTCTGGGCCAAGTTGGGATATCCGATTACCTCTGGCCCTAATGGCCATCAGATCTACCCCTTCATCTGCAACCAAAATGTCACCATTTGAGTTGATGACTGGGCGCAAGATGGTGCTTCCGCAGCATTTGCTCTACAGGACCCAAGAGCAGACACTGATAAATGCCTCCACAACTCATGAGTATGTGGAGAATTTAAGGAAACACCTTCAACATGCTTTTGCTTATGCTCAGCGGAATCTAGAAAGATCGGCTGATAGCATGAAGACCCACTATGACCTGAAAACTTCCAGGACGGGATATCAGGTGGGGGACCGGGTCTATCTATACAACTTCCAAAGGAACCAGGCCAAACAGCGGAAATTTTTTCCTACATGGAAGGGACCCTTTGAGATCATCGACAAGATCTCCCCTGTGGCCTACAAAATCCACATCCCCAAAGGTCCTTTGGCAGCGGGGGAAGACAAGTGGGTCCACATAAACCAGTTGAAATGTTGCCATCCCAGCCACACTCTGCAACAACTGGAGGAATCCTCTGGAATCCTAGCGGGTACTGTCTCAGACTAATTCAGTTCCAATCATAAAACATACCACATCTAGTCTCTAAAATATTGTGATTTGCATGAAACTGTCTCTTAGTTATACTGTTTTTTTTTCAAAATAAGAATGTAATGTTTTGTTATGATGAAATGCATATGCTGCCCCACTATCTCAACAGTGGTGGAAAAATGTCTATGAATAGGTATTGCCGCTCTTCCTTTGTCGTCCTAGGAGAAAGAAAACCGGGAGACGGGCCAAGGAGGACGATCCGGAGACCGGGAGCAGAGACGCAAGGGGCCCAGTGTACCGCCCAATATTCCCATCAGGACCGGCGAGGAGAACCGATCGATCCGACCGGATGGAGGAAAAGATGCTGAACTGTGCCATCTATTGGAAGAAGATGAGGAAACATCCCAGGTCTTGCGAGTCCCATCAGTGAAACCGAATGGCCATCGCAAGAGGGGGGCTTGTGGGATGTATTTACCCATGCATCCGAGCCCTACCTCAAAACTGTGCAGTACTGACATGGAAAACATCATGATGGCCAGAGCTTCCCAGAAAATGCACAGGGATGTGCATGAAGAATAGGCTGCCACCCATTTTTGCCGATGTTATGGGCACAGAAGGACACTGCCTAAAACCACCATTGGACTACCCACACAGTAGTCTGAAACCATTGGGAATGGCAATGCTGATTGCCAAAAGCAAACCCATAACTGTTGGGAATTCATTTTCTTGAATCCCAAAAAGGGGTGCAGTACCAGTACTCACCACTATCCAAAAGCCAGCGTTTTAAACCACCAGATTTTACTTTTTGTAGAAAACTGAATAAATGAACCCAAAACAGGCCAAAGAAAGACTTACTGAGAGGTGGATCCAAGGTAAAGTTATATTCTGAAGTGACTAGGTTTATAACAAGACTGGCTGAGCTGTGGATTTCAGCAGTTTAAGTAAATTTGGACTGAAAGACACTAAAAAATCTAAATGTTTAAAAGAAATGAGTGACCTACTTTGAGTGTCACATAGGTTGCAATTGTTTAAATGTCATAGTTTTAAACTTCAGCATTCTAGCTGCATATGTAAAAAAATGTCTTGACTTAAACTGGGTAACAAAAAGTGACATTTTATCTGAAACCTGGCTTAAGGAACTGAATTCTGCCCACCAGCCACCCCCATCAGGAGTGAAACTTGAGTCACAGCTGTGTTCCCAGGCCTATCTGCCTTTTGCTGGCCACACTAAGGATATGCCATCTCTCTGATAATTGAATTAAGGGGAGCCCCCACAGAATACAGGAGCTCTGAACAAAGCCCTCTCCTGACCCAGGCAGATGGTTTATTGCAGATGTCGTAAAAGTAGCTTCCTCCTGAAGCAAAGGGGAGGGGCACTGCCTGTGAGAGCAAGCTGGCTTGGCAGAACTGGAAAAACCAGAAATTCAACCTTGTGCTGGAGGAAAACCACACCCCTTTGGGGCCAGAACATAACTCTAAAAAGATGGATCATTCATAGAGCGGACATGTGAAAATTTTATAAATGATACCATAATTCTTGTGATTTTTCTGCCCACATTTTAAGAGGTTTTTAGAACCGGTGGCATGTTCAGGGGAGTTTTAGCAGAAAAGAGGATATTACTCAAAATGTGTGCATGTGAAAAATCTGACACTTCATCAACTAATGTCCATACTCCTTGCGCACATGTGTGTAAATTTGGGGTAATGTCCGGTATTGCAAACCAGTTAAAAAGTGCAAAATATTGCCATTTCTGAATGCAAGCTCCCAGGAAGAGCAGAGTTTGAACAGGGTATACCTCCTGTAATGCATGATGGGTGCATGTAATTTTAAACAATGTGTACCTCTGCAAATATGTATTTGGTTCAAATCTAGATTTGTGTGCAAGTTGACAGGAGGAGTGGACTTTCTGCAGGCTGTAAAATGACATCACTCTGACACAACTTAGCTCCCCCAATCAGGGGAGAAATGAAAGCTTGGCCAATGATAAGTGGAGAGGGGTAGGGTCTAGTGATGCTGCACACACACCCATTTTGAAAACACATAAAAGCAGACAGACAGGACAGATAGAGACCTTCAAATCCATTTGCAGCTGGAAGCTCTGCCGGGAAAATCCATACTTTACCTCCATCAACCTTCAGAGAGCAGACATAGAGACTTCAAAACTATCAAATTTCCAGAACCAGAGAGAGAGCAGAGCTGACCCAGATCACTGTGAAGTGCAGAGACCGGAGTCCAGTCTAAAACCTGACCAGATCAATGGCGAGGCCCATTTCATTCAAGAATATAGTGTGAGTACCTAGCAAGACTGTGCAGAACCAATCTCTTAGTTAAGATAATATAATTCAAGCTATTTTAATCTAAGTAGAACTGCCTCCTAACTGTTACCTATCATTTGTAAAGCTGTCACTTGTCATTTTCTATTTGCAAGCTGCACTTGTCTTTTTGAACTTTAAAATTTCAAATCTGAAAAACGACCTTTATTTAATCGCTCATATATCCGTGACCGTTTGTGCTAGAGACTTGCAGTAACTTTCCTCTGAAAGCTGAGATTCGTGGCTTTTCTACGAACCTAGAACCACATTCCTAACCCATATAGTTTTGCCGCAATCGTGAAAAACGCACTCGCGAATTTTGCCGCGATTTGCAAATTTCTTCACGTGTAAAAATCTGCTGCTGCTTGCCTTTCAGTTGCCAAAAATTCGTTTAACCTGCTAGTTACACCCTAGATCCTTGCTAAAGTGAGCCTGGACTAATATTAACTTGATTTCACTCACCCTGAACCTCCTAGAGGGAATTAAAAGCATTTTAGCATATTTTTCACTTTATTGCCAGCACATATAAAAGCATTTTGCCTGTGTTTTCAACGTCTGTAGTCTAAGTTGCTGGGTGAACTGAATCACATTTGATTGCATTTCTGAGAACTGTGTGCCTTCCTTCCATTTCCTTGCATTGCATAAAAGGGGGGGGGGTGAATTGTCCAAGAAAGTGATGCCATTGTCTTTTGCTGCAATCCTATCAAGTTATTTTCTTTACTGCATTTCATTCCACATTGCATCCATTTGAAACCATAAAAGTATTGTTGCTATCTTATCCATTTCATGTCAACTCCTTAGTGATTATCAAGAAGTGTGCTAGTGCCAGATTCTCCGTTGTTAATCTTTATCATCTCAGATTAAGTGTGATATTCAATTATTAATTTATTATAAAGTGTGATAGATATATATTGCTTTACTTCTCAAATAAACCTTTTAACTTGCAAAACAGAACTACTTCTTGGCTCAGTGGGGTCAGGGGGATTCTGAGAGAGGGGTGTTATATAGGGGTAGTCATCCAGAACGCATTAACTGGACATAAAGATATATCAATAAGGGTTTTCATTCAGTATTCTAGACTAGGCGTTGACTTGGCTGTAGTGCTGAATTGAATCCTCTTACAACATCAGGAAAGGGATGGCCTTGTTCTTTAGTTTCGGAGGATCAATGAGAATGTTTTCGAAGGACTGGCCAACATCAGAAATAAAAAAATTAAAAAGAGCTGATGCGAGGGTACACCCTTGTCTCACTCCACAAAATGTTTTGATAGGTTGAGATAGTTTTCCCTCATGTGTGAGACGAATTTGTATAGAGTTATTTGTGTGCAAGTCTTCTATAAGACGTATAATATAACTTGGACATCTTGATCGAGTTAGCTTTTGAACTAGAAGCTCACGTGACACAGAGTCAAACGCGGCTCGTAGATCTATATAGTGGTTGTTTAATTGCTTTGTGGTGCTCAATGATGGCTGTTAACGTGAGCAAGTTAATGGAAGTTCCCATACCGGCTACAAATCCGGTTTGGAAGGGATCTCTAACAACTGCCTCAAGTGTCCATTTGTTAAAGTCTCTTAAGATGAATTTTGAAAATAACTTACCCGAGGCATCTAATAGTGAGATGCGCCTGTAGTTCTTTGGTAGTGAGCGGTCTCCTTTTTTGAAGATTGGTATAATAATGGCCTTTTTCTATGAGGCTGGAATAGTGACATTGTTAATGATTTGATTGAAGATTAACGTCAAGACCTTGGCCCATTGTGTCGGAGCTTGTTTGAACATGAAGTTGCTCATACCATCCGGCCCCGGTGCACGTGAATTTGAGAGCATTTTTATGTAGAATAGTACATCCTCTTCTTCAATTTGGAGCCCAACATAGTTGGAGTTCTGTCAAACGACATTACTTGGTTGACACAGTTCTTTCTGATACATGTTGGTGAAGTGATTAATCCATTGATTTTCGCTCACTCCATTTATTTGAGCTGCCTTTTGTGTTGAGTTCAAGGCGTCATTGAGCAGAGCCCACATTTGACCAGTGTTTTTGTTCATACTGTTATACAACATGGATTCCCCATCTTTTTGGTACATGACACAGCGATGTCCTTTCAGCCAGTTAGTGTACTGACAATTGAGTGACTTTACCTTCTGAAATTTATCAACACAGTTAGAACGTAGAATTGCCTTTCTATTTTTCCTTAAAGTAGTTTTTTTTTGTTGTACTATCAAGTCGCTTTGGTGCTTAGGTTTTGCAAAGTCAAGTTTGCGATTCTTGTAGACAACTTCAAAGAGATGAAGATGTGCTGTGTAATCACTATGTGTGTTTGCTTCAATTGTTGTGCAGTATTCATCCAAGTTCTTCCTATTCCAAACCAATCTTGAACGGGCATTGTTGGTTGACACTATATGATCAAATCTTTGGTTGGCATTTGGCACATTCATTTTGACATTCCATTTTAAGTTCAGGACATTATGATCACTGCTTGTTTGCGGCAGAATTTGAAAAGTAATCGCCTTATAGAAGGTAAGTGAGTCCACAAAGACATAATCAATTATAGAGGAAGCAGTTCCTCTACACCAGGTAATTTTGGGGACTAAATCGCCAGATATTGAACCATTGCACATGATCAGTTTCCGAGTTTTCATTAGGGTCTTCAATCTTAGACAAGTGAGGTTATATTTCAAGTTGTGCTTAGGTAAAAGCTGCAAATTTAAATCTCCAGCTACGACAATTGAAGTGATATCGGATGCGTCTGAGATCAAATTCAAAAGGAGTTCTAGCTCCAAAAAGAAATTATCATCCCCAATGCCTTTCGGATTCCGATAGATGTTGAGTAATGCGATAACAGTACCTCTCATATTCAATCTGACCAATTGCAGATAGGGATTTGGGGAGGCCCAGTCACTTAGACTCCAGTTCTTATGGTTCTTGGTGATTATCATCAGCCCTGAGGAAGGTCTTCCGGATTGCCTTGAGATAGCTGGATTTAATATAACAGTATGCTCCTCCCATATAGGTCTTTTGGTTAGCCATGTTTCTTGCAGCAATATAATGTCATGAGGTATTAAGACATCTGCACTGTGGCGTAGTAGATGGCTGTGGCCACATGTATTCCAGCTAATTAAAGATACTGTACTTGATTCATTTCTTTGTTATGATTTTTCTTCTTCTTCATAGATCGAAGCTTGGTAGATTTTGGCTGAGTTTGAGTTGGTGATTTCTATAGAATGGATACAATTTTCCTGGTCATATTGTTCCATATAGTTATTTTTAGATTCTAGGGTTATGTTCCCTTTTTCGTCTAAGCACATGGGATCTCAGGCTAACACAAATCCCAAGGCAAATAGTTCCATTCGGGCTTGCCATAACGCATTTCTTGTCAAATTTGAAGGAAGCCAAAGTCTCACCATAGAGTGATCGTGATCTTTGAGAAATTCGACTTGAGCGATATCAATTGAGGTGATGTCATGAAGAGCATCGATATCTTCACAGATTGCTAGAATGCTTGATCGATTGAGTACATAGTCCGGGTATGGAGCAGGTCGACATTTGAGGATCAGTCTATGATGATTGTTCCATTTTTGTTTATTTATTGCCTTAGTTCCAATACCACCCCTGGCACTATTCTCTTTCTGAATAGCCGGTTGCTGTCTTTTTCCAGATTCTTGCTGTTTGGTTATTGCAAGATCTCGATCCACTTCTGTTGTTGATTTATTAGATGGTAATGGTTGCTTCATATTCAAACTAAAGTAACTTTCAATTGCTTTCGCTACTTGCGTATCTATATTAGCTGCTTTTGAATGCTGTTTCTCACATATTTCAAAATGTTGTCTTTCACGGTTGCCTTGGAGGTTATGACTGTTGGACTTGTTAGTCATCTCCTGTTGAGTAATAGACTCTTGCAAATGAGGACGGTTTCTTTCCTCATTTGGTGTGTCACGCTTTAAATTGCCATTTTGGATAGAGCTTGGTAACAACTGCTGCACTGCTTGGTGATACAAGGCAAGTTGGGACTGCTGAGTTATTCGGACTTGTCGGATTTCTTGAGTGGCTTGATCTTGTTGTAAAGATTGGGAATTCACATTAAGAGAACGTATAGTAGGTATTGGCACGGTCAGCCGATTGTTTTTTGGCTGTAATGTGCTTTTCATTGATTGTTGCAGCTCAAGGTAGTTCTTTATCGAATTCTCAATCTGAGATTTAATAACAGCCAGTATTGAAAAATTCTCTCCGTCTTGGTTGACACTGTTCACTCCATCTCTTTTAGAGCAGCTACCCTGGGATGGGCCACCAGCCATCTGTGTTGTCGGGATTGGGTTGCAGGGGGTCAACGCCTGGGTGAGGCTTGCTAGTTTAGTTATTAGAGATTGAGCTTGAGCATCTTGAGTTGGGAGTTGAACCATCACTGGATCGATTCGCACATCTTTTTTCATTGTTTCATTGGTCAATTCATTGCCTTCTATAGTGGCAACGGTAGATAGTCTTTGCCAATATTGTCAGAGATTTCAGATGGTAACCCAATACTTTTACTTTTAAAAAGTTTGGCGGCCTTGTTAGTTGGTATCCTTGAGTTGACTTTCATTTTCGGAATGAGCCGTTTATTTAGGTGTTTAATATTGACCCTTGAACGTATTGCCAGTCCCTCCTGGTTTTTGGTTTTTTTACAATTTGAACCATAGTCTTTGGTTTTATCTTTGAGTTGGTATTTTGAAATAAATTATACATTGCTATGTTAGGAATCGCTGACGATTTCTTGTCTTTTATGGCAAAAGTTGACTTACCGTTGTTCGATTGTGTATGCGCAATGGAAGGTGCGTCATCCTTTTGCTGGGCAGGTATGCCTGCAACGTCCTGAATCTGATCTTGCGATTGTTCTGCCACATTTTCAATAGTCATGACGGATTTGTATAAAGAATCTAGAGGAAGAACTTCTTTAATCACATGATTAATTTCCGGTAATTAGGAGTAAGCCTTTTCTTTAGACGCAGCAGTAGATATAGGTTTATCTGGACTCCTAGGCACAGAGGCTGAATTAGTCGTCAAATTATGCATCTTGGTAACTAGTTGATCCAGTTGTTTGGCTTGTGTTACTAGTTTGGAGTCCAGAGATTCAAAGAGCTTCGTTAATGTGACTATTGTCATATGCGTTGAATTGAGAGTAATTTCCAACAGATTATATTGGGATAATGGTTCCTGTGTTGATCTTGCACATGGAGACTTATTGTTGTTAAGGTAGGGAGACACTTTCCCTTCATTTTCTAATCCAGCTAAAGACATGTGTAAAGTATTTTCTGAATTGTCATTTGAGCTTGGCGATTTGTACAGACTGTTATTCTGGTCCGAAATCATAGATGACGAAGCTATGGCTGACAGTTCATCTAGAAGTAAACTCGACCCTTCTTCTCTCTCTTCTAGGTCGATAACAACCGACCCGGTTGTTATAACTTTTTCTTCGTTACACTGGTAATCAGGATTCAAGCTCGAACCTTGTTCAACATATTGTGACTCCTTGTTCCTTGGTACTGATGGGGTGATCTTTTGTCTCTCATCGTTTAAACCATCGGAGACATTATCAAACTCTAAGTTATTAGGTGAGTTTGATGCTTTTTCGTTTACATTGTCAGACTGAACCTGATCCTCAATTAGAATGACTGACACTTCTAGCTGACTTGGATTTAAACATACATCAAGTGGCCCAGTTTTGCTAACTTTATATTTCTCAAGTTTATGTTGAGAAATATGGACACTTGATAGATTGACCCGCATGTGTCATGTGTCTGTTGTTATTTGCTCCACAGCCGTTCTGAGTTGTGTGTCCGTTATGGAAGTATCGTGAGTGTCAGTGGTCTTCTCATTATTAAGCTTCTTCGATTTGCAGAAGTCGCGGATATCTCCTTCGCAGGATTTCTTATTGACAGTGTCTAAGGATTGATTGCGCACCTTTCTCTTCAAAATATTGAATTTCGTGATGTTTTTAGGTGTGGATTTCAAAGTCAGAGACGTACTTGATATTTTCAAGTTTGTGGACATTTTGGATCGAAAAAAATATCCACCGGTTTGCATCCAGCAGCCACACTCTTCGAGCACCTAGGATCAAATGGTAATGACGCCAATGCCTTATTTTGAATTTTTTTTTTTTTTACTCGTGTCGTCGCACGGTCATTCCAAGATACAGCCCCCACGTACACGAGTCACAGCCGTTCAAAGGGTCTTGCCCCGAAGTCACGGCTAGGTCTCGAGAGGGAGGTTTGTTGAGTTTACGCTGTGAATTGAGGCCGTTCAAAGGGCAACGCCCCGCAGTCACGGCCACAGTTTCACAGAAGTTAGTAAGGAGCGCTAGGGCATGTAATTAAGTTTATAGCACCTGGATATAAACACGAACCACGGAGAAGATTATACTCCACACTAAGTTTCCTGCAAGCTTAGTTAGGTCTTACCTGCAATAAATTGCAGACTGCGAGCTCAGTCTCCCCACGTCCCACTGCTCCCCAAGCAACACAAACAACACACTCGCCGCACTCCGCGACGCTCCGCGTGTGTCTGGTGATTTTGTAGCAAGGTCCGCCTCCAGGCAAATAGACAGAGTAGAGGGACTGGTCGCTGCAGCTCCTCTGGCCAACAAACACAAACAACACACTTGCCGCACTCCGCGACGCTCCGCGTGTGTCCGGTGATTTTGTAGCAAGGTCCGCCTCCAGGCAAATAGACAGAGTAGAGGGACTGGTCGCTGCAGCTCCTCTGGCCAACAAACACAAACAACACACTCGCCACACTCCGCGACGCTCTGCGTGTTTCCGGTGATTTTGTAGCAAGGTCCGCCTCCAGGCAAATAGACAGAGTAGAGGGACTGGTCGCTGCAGCTCCTCTGGCCAACAAACACAAACAACACACTCGCCGCACTCTGCGACGCTCTACGTGTGTCCGGTGATTTTGTAGCAAGGTCCGCCTCCAGGCAAATAGGCAGAGTAGAGGGACTGGTCGCTGCAGCTCCTCTGGCCAACAAACACAAACAACACACTCGCCGCACTCCGCATTCAAATGGAATGCACTTCTCATTCCATTTGATTTTTTTAGGGAATTTAGGAGAGGAGATTACATTCAGTGGAGAAGCTATGGACCCATAGTTCTCAATGAAATTTGTGTAATACCCAGTGAGGCCTAGGAAGGCTCTCACCTGGGTTTGAGTAGAAGGGGTTGTCCAATTTTGCACAGCTTCAATCTTGCTGAGCAAAGGCCTTATTTCACCACCTCCTACTTCATACCCAAGGTAGACCACTTTACTCTGACCAATTTGACATTTGCTTGCCTTTATGGTCAGAATGGCCTGTTCCAGAGCCTGCAAAACATATCCTAGGTGGTCAACATGTTCTTTCCAAGTCGGGCTGAACACTGCAATGTCATCCAGGTATGCCACTCAGAAGTCCTCCATCCCATTCAGAACCTGATTAACCATCCGTTGGAATGTAACATGTGCATTCTTGAATCCAAAAGGCATATCCTTAAACTGGTATAAGCCAACTGGGGTGGAGAATGCAGTTTTCTCCTTGACATGGTCAGTCAGGGCTATCTGCCAATAGCCTGACGTGAGATCAAATGTGCTGAGGAACTTGGCTGAACCAAGCTTATCCACCAGCTCATCTCTCATTGGCAAAGGATGGGCATCAGTCTTAGTGACTGCATTTAGAGCTCTATAGTCCACACAGAAGCTCAACTCTTTGGATCCTGCCTTTGGTACTAACACAACTGGGCTAGACCATGGACTAGAAGAGGGCTCTATTACCCTGAGATCAAGCATCTTGTTGACCTCTCCCTTGATGTGGGTTCTTAGATTTTCTGACATCCTGTAGCCCCTGCTTTTGACAGGTAAACAGTCACCAGTTTGGATATCATGTTGGCTCCAAGGGGTCAAACCTGGTGTCAGAGAGAACAGGGGGGGGGGGCAAATTGATTTAACAAACGTTTGCACTCCTCCTGGTGCTCAGCTGTCAGATTAGAAGAGAGATTGACTCCTTCTATTTTCTCATCTAAAGGTTTGCCTCTGAGGAGGTCAGGCAGAGGTTCACTCTCTTCCTCCTTTTGAGCTGAAGCTAGAAGCCAGGCTCCCAGTTCTGTTCTCGAGACATAAGCTTTTAGACGGTTGATGTGAAAGACTCTAGGAGCCTCCTTAGGATTGCCTTAGTCCACCAGATAGTTTACCTCTCCAGGTTTTCCCACAACCTTGAAGGGTCCCATCCATTTGTCCTGCAAGGCCCTCTGCCTTGTGGGGACCATAACAAGAATTAGCTGGTCTTGAGCGAACTCAACCATGTTGGCCTTCTGGTCATGCCAATGTTTGACCAGAGCCTGACCTGATTTCAAGTTATCACTTGCTTCAGCCATCATGTGTGACATTCTCCTCCGGAGTCCTATCACACAGTCAGTGACTCTGACTGGCGTGGGGAAGGAACACTCTCCAGTCCCTCCTTGATCAGGACCAATGGACCTCTGACCAGATGGCCATAGAGAAGTTCAAAGGGACTGTAACCCACTCCCTCCTGAGGGACTTCTCTATATGCAAAGAGAAGGCACGGCAGTAAGAGATCCCAATCTTTCTTAAGGGGGGTCTTCTAAAGTTCCTATCATACTCTTCATGGTTCTGTTAAACCTTTCTACCAATCCATTTGTCTAAAGTTGGTATGCGGTTGAGAACTTGTAGATAACTCCACAATTTTTCCGCATGGCCTTCATGTAGTGGGACATAAAATTTGACCCCCTGTCGGATACCACCTCCTTAGGAAACCCAACCCTGGTAAAAATACCAAGGAGGGCCTTAGCTACAGCCGGAGCCGTAACAATCCTCATAGGAATTGCTTCAGGAAACCTAGTAGCGTGGTCTACTACAACAAGTATAAACCTGTTGCCTGAAGAAGTTGGAGGATCAAGGGGACCAACAATGTTGATTCCTACCCTCTCAAATGGTACACCCACCACAGGGAGAGGCACTAGAGGTGCCACGTTCTTGGATCCACTTTTACCAGAGGTTTGCCAAGTGTGGCAACTCTTGCAATACTTATCTACCTCAGCCCCCATTTTAGGCCAATAAAAGAGAGCCTTTCCTTGGTCTTCTTGAAGCTCAAGTGACCAGCCAAAGGTGTCTCATGGGCTAGTTGCAAGAATTGGAGTCAGTTTGCTTAGGGCACTACAAGTCTTTTGTAGTCCCCAGGGAGTGACTCGGTTGGTTCATTATAGAAGAGGCTATCTCCCCAGTGTAACCTATACTTCCCAGACTCTTGCCCTTCAAGCTGAGAAGCTGCCTGGTGGCGAAGACCTTCCAGAGTTGGACATTCTCTTTGTCCCTTACTGAAGTCTGCCCTTTGGAGTCCACCTTCTGCCAGGACCGACTGCAGCTCAGGATGGTCCACAGGGTCAAGATCTCCAATGAGTTCCTCAACTCGTACTAGATCTGAGTCCTCAGGCTCTAGTTCAGCCACACAGGGTTGTACCTCTTTCTCAACCTCAGCTGGAGAAGGAATCACAGGTGTGTTTTTTGCTAACCCAGTGGATTTCCTGGTTGACAGTACTGGAGTGCTTTCTGTTGTCTTTTTCTTTGAAGTCTTAGGTTTCCCCTTTGATTTTGGTTGTTTGGAAATAGCAGTTAGATACTCCAGTGAGGTAGGAGTGATTTCCATCATCTCCTCAGGAGAGCCTCTTAAGGTCCTCTCCCTTGCAGGTCTGGTAAGCTCCTGTAAACTCTTACTAGGAGCTCTGGGGGTACTTGACACTACTCCCAGATCTTTCAGATCATTGCCCAACAGCACCCTTCCTGGTACTTCAGATTGTACACTCACAGGTATCCTGACAGTCATTTCATTGCACTGGATGAGAGCTGGTAATTGGGGAAGCATCTTCACAGGTCCTCCAGCTAACTCAGTGAGGCGTTTGGGTGCCTTAGCAACATTCTCCACCTTGAAAAAGGATTTGTCCACACAGTTATGCTGGCCCCAGTGTCTCTAATGGCAGGAGTCTCCGGACCATTGACTAGGACACTGTCTTTATAATACTCTTTAGTATTAGGAGGGACAGAATTATACACATCTAAATTCTGTTGTTCCCACAACCCAAGAGATACTAAAGATACACTAGCTGAGACTCCAATGGGGTCATCAGCCAGCAGTTGAAAGTTTCCACTGGCCATCTGTACTTCCTCCTCTGGAGTGAAGGCTAAGGAGACAGTGTGGACCCCTGAAGGTTTACCCTTACCTCTGGGATCCGTTTTCACATGATCAGTTGAGCCACAAACATAACATTTTCCAAATGTCTTTATGAATGGTGGCTTGTTCTGACCTCCTTCTGGTCTGGGACCAGAAGGTACACTAGCCTGATTAGGTTTCCCTTGTGGCTTACCCTTAGAATTTTGTTTGTGGCCCTCTTTGGAATTGGAATTATTTGAATTATCTTTGGTGTCTTTCTTAGGCTGCTTTCCCTCATCCTTTTTCTGAGTTACCCCTGAATCCTTGTGAGTAGCCCTGTTGGCAACCCATAAGTCAGCAGCCTTAGCTAATTTCTTAGAATCTAATTCCTTTGAGTCAGCCAAGTGCTGTCTGAGCTCAGAAGAGCAGGCATCATAGATAGACTCCATCATAACAAGATTTCTCATTCCTTCATAAGTGTTAACTCTACAACCCTTAATCCATCCCTCTAAGTTCTTAAAACATTCATTCACCCAAGTAGCCCAAGGGGTACTATCATGCTTTTTTAGGGTCCTAAACCTCTTAAGGTACTGGGAAGGAGTCTTCCCAAATCTAGCTATCACAGCTAGCTTTACACATTCATAGTCCATCCTATCCACCTCCCCCAACTCCATTACCACATCAGATGCAACAGGAGGGAGCCTAGAGAATAACCAGGGGATCAATTGATTCCCTTGTGATATCCTGGAGCCCATGATTGTATCCAAACATAGCAAGCCAAACTAATACATCCAACCCAGGTTCATACATACCCACAATCTCTTTAGGCATCCAAGGTCTTTTTGGACTGGAAGATCTAGAGGATTCGGGGAGAGAAGCATTTTCCAAAGACAATTTCTTCATCTCAAGCCCATGGTTAAGCTCCATTTCTTTGAGCCTTAGTTCTTGAGGTCTCTGTTCAGTTTGGGCACTAATTCTTTTGAATTCAAGTTCAAGTCTAATTTTTTCTAGGGATATACATCCAGGACTTAATGTGGGACCTGGTAAGGGTCCAGTAGCTACAGGGTGAGGTCCATGAGCAGGCAGAGGACCAAAGGGGGTGACATTGTTATCCTCCTGTTCCTCATCTGACTCAACAATAACATTTTCAACATTATCCTCATTACTGTTTGCCACATTTGCTGGAGTAGTAGGGCCTACAGCACCACTATCCAGACTTTGTTTCTCTAACAGTCTATCAATCATTTCTGTTTTCTTGCCTTTGACAGGAAGACCTTTCTGTCTGCACAAATCTTTAAGATAATCAGCAGTTTTTGCAAGGAGGGTCTCTTGACTATAACTTTCCATACTTGACTTTGTTAAAATAACTTTTTGTGATTGTTAACCTTGTGGTTAGTTGCACCAAGGTACTAGTAGCACACTAAAATGCAAATCCAATACTTTTATCCCACCGCTGTACACCAGTGTTAGGCAGAATCCAGTGCAGTTCCCTTAGGGAGCACTACACCAGATTAGGACTACAGGTGAGAGCAATAAATCCCATTTGGTATCAGTCTGTACCACACAGATTTAGTTGGTAGCTGTGGCTGAGCAGTCAGACATATCGCAAGAGGGAGATGAGCAGTATTCAGGGTTTACACAATAGGCAGTACAGTACTATGGAGCAAGGAAACACTGACCAAAGCTTTGTATCAAAAGGAGAATATATTTATTCTATACACATCTAGTTCCAACACATAGATCACAGTTGATAAAGTGAGTTAGGTTTAGTCAAGAAAAAGCATATACAACTCCCTATTCAATTGTAGACAAGTTTGCGGTAAAGTGAAAACTGAGCAAAATGGTACAGAGAAAACCAAATACAAATGGCACTCTAGCAATACAACGAAAGGGAGGGAAAGCACAAGTTAAACTGAAATATATTCAGACACCCCCTAGCAACACTTCCCTGAAGTTTTGTGAACAAGTAATGCACAGTCACAATTTAGCCAAAAGATAAGTGAATGAAAACTCAGCAAAATGGCACTCCACAAGTTAAAACAGTAGGAAGGAAGAGGGGTTTAGAAGATTTAGGTGCATCAACACATTTCTCATTGAAAACCAATCTAGTGAGAGCAGATCGACACATCAGCCAGAGTCAATAGGCCTGAGCCAGAGTCAGTGGTACAGGACCAAGAGCTTAGGAGCAAAAATGTTCTTGTAGCTGCAGTCAAGTCTTTAGTAGAAAAATATTGAAGAGTTAGATGCGAGTCGAAAGACAATGTTAAGAGAGAGGGCGGCCGACCCCACAAGTAGTTAAAGGATTTAAAACACCTTTGGGGCTACTACGGAGAAAGGGCGGCCTGGCGGAACAATGTACCTTAAATGTGAAGAAGTGGCTCCTGCGGTGGCGGTTGTTCCTGGTAGTTCCTGCAGGTCGAGGGGTCCAACAGAGGAAGAGAGGCTCTCATCGTGGAGGAAGGTTCGAGTCGCTGCACTACCCAGGGATGAAACCAGCCGCGGTGCTGCCAAACAAAGTTTAAAAGGCACGCTCCTTTTAATCACTGTCTGGGTCGATAGCTGCCTGGCTATCCGGACTCCAAGTGCTGGGCACTGTCGATTCGACCAAGGCAGGTCCGAGGAAGCGATAGGTGAACTGGTTGACCCCACCAGCTCAAGGGAAGGAGGCTCTTACACTGAAGATCTCCTCTCGTCATGTGGAAGAAAAGTGGTGAGACGATCCGGCAGGGCTTCGCCAGTGGTGTAGATGCTTAAGATGACTGTGGCTCCTCTCCCCTTTGGTTCCGTAGTTCCAGTGGGAACGTCTTGCTCCTCCAGTCCTCAGGACCCTGCTTTTATGCAGAAAGAGACCCATTCATACAGCCTAGCTGTCACTCACACAGTGGAGTGGTCTTCTTGGCGGGAGACCCTCCAGCCTTTCAGGTTAGAGTGTGACCTGAGTTTCTGTGGCAACTCTGTCCAGGGGTCCTAGTCCCCCTCCCAAACAACAGACCCACCCCAGACTCAGAGGCGCCGAAAGGAGGGCTTCTTGGCCGAAGCCCGCCAAAAGAGCGAACAAAGGATCCCCGACATGGGTTAGGAGTTTAGAGTAAGTTACGAGAAAGAAATTATATCAAAGTTCTTGCAAATAAAACCTACCGGAGTAAAGTTAATAATAAAATAAACCGGCGGTATGTTAGAGGCTGTCAGTAAAATTGTTAGCCTCGAACAATGGGAAAATTCCATAGGGAAATATTTGCGGTCGAATATAAAAGGTAGTAACCACTGCCACCAACCAGAAACTTTGTTGAGGGAGACTTTAAGGTACCCTCTCGAAAATGAACATAGGGCAAAAACTATTAACCCCTTCCAGTACTTCCATTTTAAGATGGGTTGTACTGGTTTAGTTCATAGCAATTGACTAGTAAAGTCAATGGGGACTTTACATGCCCTGGGAGACAGTAGTCCGTCCCAGGGTATGGAGTCTATGTTTGGGGGTCGCTATGATACGTCTGTGTTACTGCAGAGAGGGTGCTGTGTAACACATGAGCATAAAGATGGATTCTATGGGTGAGAGAAAAGATCCCATAGGCATTAAACACAAAAATAGCCTAGAACACACGTAGCAAAAATGCCTAAGAGTGGGATAAAGCGTCTCACTCTTAGCAGGTAAAAAGAAATAAAGAGAATTGGGGGACTTTTTTGTGGACCTCACTCTTAAACCTCTGCAACTAAAGGAAAGATACCAGCTTTTCTGTGCCGCAATGATGCGTGCAGAAAACATAGACAGAGTTCCCCTACTTTGTTTGTATAAACTGAGAAAAAAGGGATTCTGCACACATCTATTACTGCGCCACAAACAGATTTTATTTTATTTTCTCCTCCTTTTTTTTCTCCATATTTAATGGTGGCCCATAGTGATAACACGTGTTTCGGCACCCTTAAATGAGCCTTTTTCAAATCTGGGCAATAGGGTACAAATTGCTATGTTCACACATTAGTAGAACAAACCATTGACATAGTCCATAGGTTTTTGCAATATCCAAGTAAAAATATACACATAAACACAAACATAAACATATTTGTCATCATATGTATTGCATTTTCTTTCCCCATATAAAAGTAAAATGAATCATTTCAACCATTAGGGCAAAAGATGGTACATAGTGAAAAATAATAAAGTATCAAAAAGTTACTTGTGATATAAAATGTTTACACATACCATCATGGCGGCCAGTTCTGTTGTTGATACATGAGCAGAGAAAAATTGGGGTGAAGAGACATTGTGGTAAAAGAAAAAGAAAAAGAAGAAAGTCCATGTGAGGGTGGTGAGATTAGGACAACTATAATTCAATACTTAACTAATCTAATATTGAATTTAATTTATAAGAAATCTCCAAAGAGCTTACCTATCCTTTGGTGTTCAGGAAAAATCTCTATTAACGTATTTGGATAAATGTAAACAGTCCCATCAGACTCGTAACCGTAGCTGGTGCGTGTAATAGCAAAGAAAAATTAAGCATGTTTTAGTTCCCCTTTATATGCTGCCAGTTTGATTAGTTACATTTCTGACCTGGGATATATGCGATTAAATGCATTTGTTGTAACGTTAAATCCACTTATTATATCTCTCTTTTTCATATGGGTTTTTTGTAATCATTACGTAATGGTTAACTCTGGCAGGTTCTCCTTTAACAAAAGTTAGATTACATTAACTTAAAACCGTTTTTGTATGAACTTAGTGTTCCGTATTGCGACACCTTCTTGAGACCAATGCATTTAATGTCTTGCTTATGGTCCATCTGATGACATTTCTGCCAGTGTTCAGCAACAGGGACGTGGACCCCCCTTTCTGGCCCAAACCAATTTCCTTTGGGTGATAGATTGGGTCGGGTGCCTTGTGAGATTGGTGTAATCAGGGCTGGAGTTTTCAGGCCTCCACTAATTTATATGACCAATGTCCCGTGGTGAGTCAAGGGTATTCATGAGGATGCGGAAGCCCTTAGGAACAAGTGTCTACATTGGCCCAGGGAAACTAGGGGGTGCCTATCGGTCATTGGGGATGATCTTGTAAAATGTGTTAGGGGCTCACTTCCCAACTCCAGTGCTGACTATAGTGAAGTTAATTTGACTTCTTGGGAATTGGTGGAGGGTATCTTGAGTATTAACTTGCGTGTTATCCCTCTGAGGGGTGTTAAGACACTGATACGATCTCTAACCTCAGACAAAATTCCCTGTCATGGCAGCACACAAGTAATATGGGTGTAATTAGCAATATTGCAACATCAAGGGGCAGAGATCTTGTGCGGTGAGGGAATCTTCTGACTTGGAGCAGTTGGAATGCTTGGAGAGAGATGAACTGGCCAGTAGCCCTTTAAAAATGTTATCATGGAATATAGCAGGTCTAAAAAGAGTAGTCATGGACCCAGATTGATGTTGTTTTATTAGACAGCACCAGGTTATTTTTTCACATGAAACGTGTGCTCTGGATCCTAATATGTTTAAGGCTATGTAAACGTTATGGTCTCTGCAACTAAAGGCCCTAGAGGAAGACCAGTGGGAGGGCTACAGTTCTGGTAGGATGGCAATCTGGATTAGGAGGTGGCTTCCATTGACTTTGGTCGACCAGATCTCCAATTGTTGGCAGTATCTACAAAAATGGGTGAGCAGTTTGTGCTCTTCAATTTATATAACAGACCAAGTATAGTTTCAGGCCTGGAGACCGTATTTAAATTTCAGGAACTGAGAAATGCAAATATTTCTTTGGTTTAATGAAGCCAATATACTCTGGTTGTAGGTGATATGAACTTGCACCTGGAATGAGTGGAGGCTACTAAAGATGTTTGGAAACATCAGGCCTGGTCCAAACCACCCTTGCAGGCCCAACCCCCTAAAAGAATTAATAAAGTTGCTGTGGAAGCAGCGTGATTCTAGCAAATGTAAATCTTAGAGCATGTAATGGAAGATTGGTAGGCGACCAACCAGCTCATGCAACTTTTAGGGGCTCCATGGGATCCTCCGAAATTGACTCTGGGCCTCATTATGAGTATAGAGGTAAGGCAATAATTACCGAGTCCGCCAACCTCGGCATGACCCGGTAATTGTCCATTTGCGGGTGCCAGTTAAATCACGGGTCTGGCGGCAGCTTTGCCTTTGTTACAGGCACAGCTACCGCCAAACCCGTAACAAGGCCCTATATCCTCATCACTGCCAGCAGCTGGTTTAGCGCTGGGGATTTAGTTGTAGTTTCAAGGAATGAGAGCGACCATAACCTTCTGTCCCATGTTGCCCGCATTGGCATTAGTGGGTTCCAGGGGTATGTTAGCCCGAGGTCTAACCATCTAATTGCAACAGAAGGCCATGCAAGGAAAACTGTGAAGTGTGCAAAGTGGATTGGAAGGACATTAAAAGGGGAGGCATATGCAGCAATTAAGGAGAATGTGTGGCCTATCTTTAATAGTGGTCTATCAGATAGTTCTGTAATTGAAGAATTTGATACATTGGGCGAGAAATTAGTACCATTCTTGACTGTGGCAAATGATAAGACAAAAAAGCGAGTGATGGTGACAAATCCCTGGTATAATGAAGAGTTCTATGCGCAAGATCTGAAAGTTCATTGGATAGAAGTTCCCTACATAATCTAAGAGTCAAAAATAGGGCGATATTAAGAAGAAAAAAAGGAGACTATGCAAAATCCTCCTGTAAGGCTCTATATTTGGCCTTGGAGGATAGGGATATAATACAATTCTGGACATTGGCTACCCAGTGAGAGATGGATGATGAGCAGCCTCTCCACTGTTGTGTCCCGGGAGAGGTATGAGGGGCCCTTTTACCAGTTTGTATGCAGTCTCCGAAATATACATGGGTTGGCTAAAACCAACCATTTGTCTATGTCCACCCCTAAGATGCATTGTTAATTTCTAGAGCATATGTGGAATGGGCCTTGGTTTCTCAGGAATGAGGACAAGCAGCATTCCAGACTTGAAACCAGTGGATTATTGTAGAGATGTATTGACAGTCTGGATACCGGGCTTGAGAAGAGTTTTTAATGCTGCTATCTGCTCGAGGCAAGTACTTAGATCATGGAGGGAGACAAAATAGCCCCCATTGTGAGGAAGGCATGGTATCAACAATAAGACAGACACCAGTGACCACAGTTCAAGGGTGTTTATTAAACTTCATCAAGGGTTTTAAAAACACCCATCTAATCCTAAATCTACAGATGGGAGCAAGCTTCGATCATCAAATAATAATAACGGAGTCCTGTGTCATAATGAAAGGTCCTATACCAATAAACCTATTGCCAATCCCTACCTCTAACTACAAATAGTGTGGGAAATAATGTTACACAATAATGTGTCAGGATGTTCAGGCCATTGGCCTCGATTCCCCATGTTTTCAGCACGGGACAAGGTGGTAAACTCGAGCTTAGCACAGTATCTGGCTTCTATAGCACGAGGATACAGTTTAAGACATAAGCATCAGGGCCTTCTGTGTTCAAGTCTCTTTTACTTTTCAAAGTGTCTTCATTCAGAGGGCCTGATGTGACAAACAAACGATAAGTTGTTTTCCTTCTTCAGATTATCACAAGTACTCAAGTTCTTTAGGCGATTTGTTATTCACCTTCGATCCCCCTCAGTCGGGCTCAGATCCTTTCACTGCAATGTTTGTATACTATGTATGCCTATAATTCTTTCTAGGGTATTCTTTCTCGGGTGACACACGTTTCACCTCGGATCCCACTCGTTCGGGCTCAGATCTTGGATCCCCCTCAGCCAGGCTCAGGTCTTGGAACGTCCTCAGTCGGGTTCATAACTTTACACAAATTTGCTTTAACCAAAAGCTTTGTAGGCTGATCTCTCTCCGCCAGGTTCAGAACAACTTTCTTTATGCTTTTATCAACTATTGAAGACTTTTGAATGTGCACAGGTTTTTGCTTGACCCGTTGCAGCACCACTTTGATTTCACATTTCTTTATAACTCTTCACATTTCCCACCTTTCAGCTGAATACCTAACAGAGATGTTTGAAGGAGCCCCCACGTGGAGCCAGACCACTCTGTTTATGGTATTGCATCTTGGCTTCAAAGTTCAATTACTCATCCGCTGATTAATTGTGTTAGCATTCCTTGCCGCATACACTCCATACACTGTTCTCTTCTCTTTTCATTAAACAATGTTGGCGCTTGCAACCTTGGCTTCAACACAGATAGGTCTGGTATCAGTCTCCCCAACTCACCAGCTGTGCTGACTTCTCTGGCACTGTTTTGTTGTCAGAGCCAAGGACAGTACCATGGCGGTATCTATACAAAGGGGATATACCTGCAACATAAACCCTGGTCCTTCAGGTAGAATACATGGCAAACATAAAGGGAGGATTGGACCAGTGGATCAGGATGACACAACTCGCTGTCTGAATCAATACAAATGTTATTAAATGAGTAACAAATAAATAACCATCTATCTGTATGTTTCCTTTAAAACAACATTTTCATTTATACAGGGAAAAAAAGACACAAATATTTTACAACTCAGGCAACTAAACTCTCAATCCCTCATTCATACTTCCAAACATTAAACCATAATGGCCTACTATACGTAGTGTAGCGAAAGTTTAATCCTACACCAATATTCACAAATCACTATTCTGTATCTGTTTTCTCTGACCCTGTCCTTATTACTAGTGTTACATACAGTTTGTTTTAATAATTTCAAAAAGTTTGTGTGGTCGTCGACACATGTTTCGGTCACTTTGGGCAACAAATACTGTTCTTTCCTTCTTAGGACCTTCCTCAGGACGTAAGGCAAAATCAAGGTTTCTTGCCTCTCTCATGGACTGGAGTAAGCCATACCAAATCTAAAAGACATACAGAAAATAAAACCTATCAGGGTTTTGTGTTATTCCCATTTCTTTTATTGTCAGATATGCACTTCTAGACAGTAAATGCATCGACATTGTACTCACCCCCATGTACCAACTCTGGGGATGTAGATAGAAACCTAATGTGCTAACAGACTAGGTCCTGTAAATTAAAACATTGTAAGAAAAATGAATTGTCTAACTGGCCCATTAGTACTAAGTGGTCTTAGATATTGGTCACACAACTAAAGTAATCACAATTTACAACTCTGCCAATTTTTTCTCTATGGGTCGTGTATATTTTCTTCACCGCCCATAACAGACATGCACCCTTTTCTCTGGCTCCTGTAGTGGCACGACAAATTCAAATGTGGTTTCCTAACCCAACTAAAGGTAGTTGCTGGAAGATATGCATACTGATATTCTTCGTATACGGACATACTACCCTTTTAGATGGCTATTGGATAGCTAGTTCCTGTAGAGAGACTTCCTGTGAGTTCTTACATTTCCTATTCTCAAAGGTTCCTGAAAGTAACAGTCTTTCGTAGAAAGGGCAAGGTCACTTCCCTCTTTGCAGTCCTCTTTGGTCTTGCCGTCCGTCATCCTTGTATTACACTGCCATCTTGGAACCACTGCTTCCTCGTGTGCTTTGCCTTGCTCAGAGTGTGCTTTTGTACTATGGCTTTTATCCGTGTGGGGAAGTGTGATGGAGGTCAGATGTGTCTAATGGTCAGGGATTGCTTGACCCTGCCTGGACATTGTATTGGGGCATGTCAGGTATACGGCTCAGGTGTTAGTCTGTTTTCTCTCACAGTGAGCTGTCTGTGAGAAGGTTTTCATGTTGGGAAAGGGGAGGTTGAGTTTCTAAGTATCCTACCTGGAAGTATGGGGTAAAGGTGTTGTAGGGAAGGAGATACCGCTTGTCCCACTTCCACTCCCTGCGGAACCCTCACTCAGCTGATCCTCCCGCACTGGCCCACCCTCAGGAACTGGATCCAAAAGTAATGGCCGTGTCCTGGCCACCAACAATGGCTGTGTCCTGGTCACCTGGATCCCAGGGGAAAAGCGGGTGAGACACTTTCAGGTTTCTCTCACCATATATAAAAAAGGTGGAAGAGATTGCTTCGAAAACTTCCACCTGACATCATTATTGGATTATGTTGGGAAAGCATTTGGGAAAGTGCTCCAGATTGAATTGCAAAAGTGGGTACATGATTCAGGGCTTTTTAGCGATGCCCACGTGGATTTCATGAGGGCAGGGGCACAGTATAGCACTGTCTTGGTCTTCCTATTAATAAGGAAATACACCAAATTGCTTACATTAAAATTATTTGCCATCTTCTTAGACCTCAAAACTGCTTTTGATTCTGTACCAAGAGAGGCCTTGTGGCAAGGTATGGAGGGCAGGGAAGCACCAGTTCCATGAGCTGATGCAATAAAACTACCATATGTGGATACACAGGCCGTGGTCTTCTACGGGCCTGGCAGGAAACAATGAAAACCCTATGGTGTGCAGAAGGTGGTCTGCCAAGGATGCGTCTTGGCTCTGCTTCTCTTTTCAATATATGTCCAGGGAATAGTGGATGCACTAGAGGCAGATGCCTTGGATGCGCCTAGGATTGCATCTAAGAGGTGTCCAGCCCTTTTGATTTGCACATGATGTGCTGATCCTCGCAATGTCACCAAAGGGGTTGAAAACATCTCAAAACATCTTTACGGGAAAGTGCAAGGACCTTGGGTTAGAAATTAATTCTAACACAAACACAGTCATGGTTTTTAAACCTCCCTTTGCTAAGCTCTGACCCCTTGTGTTAGAGGTAGGTGGCCTAAAGATGGAGCAGATTAAGTTTTTTGATTACTTGGGGATCAGGTTTAGCAAAACTGGTGGTTAGTTGGATCAACTACTCAAAGTCAAAACTAGCTTAAGTCAATATTGTGGGGTTATTCATTCCTTCTTTTTGAAATATGGTAGCGCGGCAATTTCACTGACTATAGAATTGTTCAAAAAACAAGCCTTGCCAGTAGCATTTTACGGTTCTTAGATTTGGGGTCACACCAATATAACATCCCTATCTCTAATAGAGAACAATTTTCTAAAGAAGCTATTGAAAAATGCCCTGACTTCATTGTGGACCTTGACATCTGGCCTATAGCCGACTAGATTGCTCTGAACCCAGCAATATATTGGGTAAGGCTTTCGTCTAGCTCCCTATAGAGACAATTGGCCCTCATTACAACACCGGCGCTAAACCATGGCGCTATTAGCACCATGGTTGGTGCCGGTATTGTAATGGGTCCGCCATGGTTCAATGGGGAATTACCACCCCATTCCAAGGTTGGCGGGCGGTAATTCCCCATTGAACCATGGCCCTTCCCCATTCCCATTTTCGCCCCATAGGGCTCTATGGGAATGGGGAGGCGCTAAGTACGGTAACGCAAATTGCGGTACCGTACTTAGCACCAAGGTCCCTTTGCAGATCCCTACTTTAACCGCTGGTGTAGACAAGCCGTTAAGGTCAGGTCCCGCAAAGGGACCTCATAGTAAGGTGCTAAGTGTTAACGGCGCCGCAGCCTTTTACGTCGCCGTTAAACACTTAGCGCCAGGGTCGTAATGAGGCCCAATGACACATTTTCTACAAATGGAAGGTGCCAAAAGGTGTGGATGGATATTGTATTTGAAAGAACTGTTAACTAAGCTGAATGCCAAATTCTTTTGGGATAATTCCTCTCCGTGCCATAGAACACTAAACGTTGAACTTAAAGAAAGTACAAAGCGACAATCTGTGGTAAAATTAGAGATAATAAGGCTCAATCTGAAGAATGGCCCAGAATGTCTAACTTGTATTATGAAGGGGAAATGCAAAAACATTCCAGATGTAATTCATCCACCCTATGAACATTCACTATATATTCGTTTTAGGTTGGGTATACTGCACACATCATGGCACACTCGCTCGTGGTCAACCTCGAGATCTTGTGAATGCCCAGTTTGTAAATCAATAAATGAAACACTGGGCCTCATTACAAGTTTGCCGGTCTGTAAACAACAGTACTGGTAAGCTTACCGGCACCGTTGTTTCCGGACCGGCAAACTACGTGTCTGCTGGCGGATGCCATTTATCCCGCCAGGTCTGACCCTGGCAGGTGGAACGGCACCTGCCAGCAGACTTTGTAGGAAGCACTCGCACTGTTGCGCACAGTGCTGGTGCTTCCGTCCTCCCCATTCCCATTGAGTCCTATGGGACTCGAATGGGAATGGGGAGTAACAATTGCTGCCACCTGACTTACTGGACCGCCGGGGCTGTAATGCCACAGTTATTCCAGCAAGTCAGGAGGCAGTAATTCATCACAAGTCTGGCAGCAGCCTGCCAGTTTTACAGGCACGGATACAGCCGGACTCATAATGATGCCCATTGACCCATTTATGGTTATATGCCCTACCTCTTTAGCCCTAAGGCAAAGGTATTTAAAGGTTTGACTGATTGAATCAAGAATTAGAAACACATGGAGGCAATGCAGGTTTTAACTTGTACAATGGAGTGGGAAGTGGTATTTGCCTCTGCTACATATCTGCATTGTAACTTGTTACTAAGAAGAACGCTGATGGGCAACATTTAATTTAATATGTGGTAGTGTGTGCGGCGTCAAGCTTGCTCTCCTCACAGGGGGGAATAGGATTGTGAGGTAACCACTGTATATGATTCTATTTTAATTGTTATGTGTTTTTAAGGTTTTATGTGCATCTGACCATTGGAAAATTGTCCTTGTAATAAGATTTTGATGTGATGAATTGTGTTGAAGGTCAATACTGAATAAAGCAAATGAAATGGAAATGTTACATTCCAGAAGGTACAGGAATCACATTGAGTAGTTAATAGACTAGAAGGTGTGTGATCCTGAAGACATGTCTTGGGTAACAGCTACAGATCTCCTAACACCCAGACTACTCTAATGTTTCCATAACAAACATCCTGGAAAAACTGGTGAGTGACATCTGCTATGAACAGGGAGGCAACCTAGAGGGGGACATAGCGTTAGGATCCCAAGAATCACTCCACCAACCCTCATCTCACCTGGTCGATTATTGCAACTAAGGTTGACCAGGAGTTACATCCTGGCATTGTGTCAGGGATACGGTCCCCGTGCTTACCCATTCCAAGGTGTCAGAAATGTCAAAGTCGACGTATGGTGTAGACCGCCTGCTATGCCGTACATCAAGGCATCTCAGAGCCACCAGTGCACAAGAAGCTGATACATGGAAGGAACTATGACTCACAATGTTTTTCTACTGTGGATGACTACTGGCCAGATTCCCATTCATGTGCCAAGAAATCTCCTGACTTTAAACTCAAACTCTTGATTTTGGTTCCAGGATACAGTTCATCCATTTAGGTAATTAGTTAATTACTTATGTTTGATTTTTTTTTGTACTGGCCATTAGTCAAACTGTAGCTCCTTGCTACATCATGATACTATCTACTATTTCAGAATCAAGTGAAGCCTAATGTGTTCTCTTATTTGATACCCCGGCCTTCTCAATGCTTCAACTAGAGAAAGCAATGTAATTCTAAAATTCATTGGAGGTTTGGGCGAGATTCTGGATCTATCAGGTACGGTGCCCCGGAAAGTAATGCTAGAGGCTATATACCATTTTAATTTGTTTTATTATGTCTCCCTGCTACAGGTCCTGGAGGGGGGGAGAACTCTCATTCATTATTCATACTTGAGTGGAGTTGTTTTCCCTCCTGGATTGGACTGTCATTACTTCATAGATTCCAAGAAAAACATGCAGTAGCAGGACAAGGAGGCAGCACCCATGGAGGTAGACAAATGGAGAAGGGAGGTGGACGATGAAGGTATCTGTTGAGAAAATGGCTGTATTTTCTTTGCAAGACAAACATCCATTTCATGCACTCTGGATGGTCTCCGTGTGAATACAGATGCAGTCGGTGCAGTGGAAGATGAGGGGATCCCAACGGTGAGGATTTGGTAAAGGAAGAGGTGGAAGGTGTTTTTCCATTGCAGAGGGGCAAGGCGGGGAGAGTATTCCAGACAAAAACCCAGCAGGAACCAAAGACTTCTGAACATATTACACAGCACACCTGGTCCTGGGTGTGGGTGCGATCTGCCATTGGGGGATTCTGTCCAGGGGGAAGCATGCACTGTGGTCTGCAATCTCTTCATAAAGGATGTGAGAACAGAGAAGTAAGTGTTGCTACCTTTGTGCAGCCTTGATGTGACTGGCTGATGCAGCATAAAGGCACTGATTGTCTGTATTCCCTTATGTCAGTCAGCAATCTGGAGTTGGAGCACATGGAATGGATACCATGGAGAGAGGTACATGCCAGAGACCTATATTTCCCATTTGTATGTGGTTGGGCAAGACATAAGAAAAGAGACAGCATGAAAATTGACGGACTTCGGAGGTAAAGCCATAAAAAGAGAGGTAGAGCCTGTTGATATGAGATGGAGGTGCTTTGCGTCAACATAGCAGTATTAGTTCCACTATGATATGATATGCTATGATAGTTTATTTATATAGCACCTATACACAATGTGTTTCAAAGCGCTTCAAGGCAAGGGAGGGAACAAGGGAAAATACAATGACATTCTTACAGGCCATGAACAGTAAGGATGTGAAATTAACTATCGTACTCGGCCTGACGACATTTCAGATAGTACAAGAGCTAAGACATAGATAAGGAAGGGAGGGGGGGAGTGGGAAGGAAATGTAAACAGACAGGTGACTACCATACTCGGCCTGACAACATTTCTGGTAGAGCCGGAGAAAAACAAAAAGGTGAGGAGAGGGGTGCAGAAATGGAGGGGAGGAACAAAACAAGCGACTATCATACTAGGCCTGATGACATTTCAGATAGTGCTGGAGGGGAGTGTGGAGAGGAAAAAAACAGTAATGGGAGGGTGGAAGAAACAGACGAGGTTGCTATCATATTAGGTCCAGGGACAATTCTGCTATGTGGTGAAGACTTAACAATTGCAAGAGTAATTCAGCGTTGTGAAGTCTCAGAGAATGAAGCAGTACTCTACTCAGTGGAAAAGATTTACAAATTACAGTGGTTCACTCTGTGGCAAACCCTCAAATTTGCAATAGTAGTTTCACTCACTGTCACAGCATTAAACATTGCAGTAGTAGTTAAAATTAGCACCTTAAAACATGTACCAATAGATATGTTTCTGGCAAAGCCTTATAATTTGCTGGGGTATTCTGCTCTGAGATGAAGGATTAAACATTGCCTACAAACTCTTTTCCTTTAATGAACTTTAAAAGAAATTTTAGGAGTAGTTACATTATGTTGCAAAGGCTTATAGCAGGAGAATTCCTCTACATAGAAAATACTTAAACATTTGAGAAGTAATTGAAATTTGCTGTGAAGCCACAGATATTAAGAAGTAGTTCCACATTATGGTGAAGCCTTACACATTTCAGAAGTCATTCTGATATGTTGATACCCCTAAAAAATGCTGGAGTGTTTCTGCTCTTTACCGAGGCCAAACAAATTGCAATAGTAGCCACTATCTATGATGAAACATTAAAACATTCAAGAGTACTCCTGTCCTGAGTGAAAGCCTCACATTTTGGAG
This sequence comes from Ambystoma mexicanum, assembly GCF_040938575.1. Taxonomy (NCBI): domain Eukaryota; kingdom Metazoa; phylum Chordata; class Amphibia; order Caudata; family Ambystomatidae; genus Ambystoma; species Ambystoma mexicanum. The sequence goes on from NC_090937.1 coordinate 1,011,499,081, forward strand.
GAGTGGTTGAGGTCGGTGGCAAACCCTCAAATATTGGAGCAGTTGTTTTGCTCTGAGATGAAGTCTCAAAAACTGAAGAAGTAGTCCCTCTCTTTGTCAAAGTCTTAAAGATGGCGGGAGTTATTCTTCACTGTGCCAAAGACAAACAAATTGCAGTAATCCTGCCCTATTGCGAAACCTTAACAATTGCAGGATTTGTTGCCTTCTACAAACACATGCTAGAAATTGCAGTAGCCCTCTCTGGTGTCAAGTGTTGAATACTGCATTAATGCTAACTCTTTGGAAAGAAGGCATTTGAATTACAGAGATAATCCCACCCTGGAGAAAACAGGATTAGTTTAATTGCAACAAATACTTACATTTGATGGTGTTGTTCCTCTCTGTTGCAAAGTCCCAAAAACTACAGAAGTAGTTCCAATCCTTACAAATTGCAAGAGTAGTTCTACTCAGTAGTGAAGCATTAGGGATTGCAGAAGTAGCTCTAATCCTTGGGCAATCCTTAAAAATTGAACCAGGAGTGTGGTTTCCCATGATAAAGCCTCAAAAAAAGCAGAATGAATCCCTCCCTGTATGTGAATCCTCAAACTCTAAAGTAGTGGCTCTGGTATGAGTCAAAACCTGAAAAAGTGCACCAATAGTACTGTTACAAAGCATCAACAATCGCAGAAGCAATCCCTCGCTCTAGGGAACCATTAACCATTGCAGAAGTACTTCCATTCTGTGCAAAATACTTTCAGTTGTTGGAATATTTCATGTTTTGGCAGAGTCTTAAACAATGCAAGTTTAGTTTCACCCTTTGCTAAAGCATTATACATGGGAGGAGTTATTCCACTCTCAGTATTATTTCTGTTCCTTGATGGAAACCTAAGAGTAGTTCAACTCTGTGACAAGTCTTCATAAACAACAGGAGTAGTTCCACTATGTGGTAATCTCATACATGTTGCAACAGTAGTCCCACCCCACCCAAATTGCAGGTGTTGTTCTGTGGGATGTAAAATAGCCCCAAATGCCATAAATAAAGAGGCCAGTGTGAGTTATGAGGGCTCACCAAAATAAAAGGGCAGCACTGAGATGCTGTCTGACATAAGAGCTATGGAACCCAAATCAAAAGAAAAGAAAGTGGGCCTAAAGACTTCAAGATGCTAAAATGTGCACAATGCATTTCATGATGGAAAAGAAAGGCACATGGAAATGTTGTTTGACACATCCATGTAGAGCTGCACTGATATTTCCAGAAACAGCAGTGCACTGTATCTTAAATGCAATTCTAGAATTGTGTTTCAAGCAGCCATAGTGAACCATACCATTTTACATATAAAATAAATAAAAGCATGTCATTTCATTTTTTCCTCATCTAGATTAATAATATGCACAGCAAAATGATTGCCAGACTTTCAAAATGTGAACATGGTTTCTGCCTATCACAAGGTCATCCATATGGACAATTTCAAAGCAACTTTTCGGGAACTGTGTGCCTTATGAGAGGTCATTCAATATGGATGCATGTACTAGGTTATAAGTTGTTTGCTGCAAGGGACAGGGACGGTGATTTCTTCAGATGTGAAACCAAACTCCAGGGCCTCACTGTTGCCTGGAGATTCAGACCTGGCTGCCTTCATCCATCTGAACCATTCCTTAAATATACAAGAAAAGAATATTTTTGAGATGAGAAATACGGGGAAGACCAGATAAGGTTAAGTCTGTTCTGCAGCAAATCCCATAAAACTTGTATTAGTGCGGCCATTAGTGGCCATTAGACCTTGAAAGCGGAGGTGGAATCTAAACACAGATCCCTCTGCTGACATTATATGCCTACAGAGGAGAAATACAACTTAAGAAAAGGTGGGGGTCTAGCCAATGAGGAGTGAGACTGCACATTGCTTTAAAATGGAAGAAACACATTGTATTGCATAAAATGGACAATGTACACCGCACAACAGTCATGCTATGCTTTTATTAAAGGTGACAGTTAATCCCTTCTAACCATGCCAAAATGATTTTGGTGGGATAAACACAACTAAAGTTATTAATGAAAATGTGATTTGGGCTTTCCCATGATTTCCAGAGATGTGGAAAGAAAGTTGATAAAAGCATGGCAATTATAATTCCTATGGCACCGTAAAGTGCCATATTTTTCACTGATATGGTTCCTGAGTAAATGAAGAAAAACTGAATCCCTGCACAGAAAGGACGTGCAGAGTCCATACTAGTCTCATCTGATTTGCCTTAAAATATACTTGTCAAAAATGTATTCATACATGTAATGTTTTGGAAATTAAGGGTACTTGCCATGTTGAGATATGTTGAGTCCAAAAACATGACCAAACTTATCTGTTAAAGTGGGATGATGAAGCTCTCTCCTCCCACTCCTAACCCAGAGCACTCCCCCATCCCCTTGTCCCATCAGCACACAGGTGAGAGGGGGGTAGTGATAATCAACCAATCCCTTTTGAGAGAATCATGACACATTTCTGATGTCATTTGTCCTAAAACTAAGCCAGTTTGCATGAGCGCTGGGTTCTTCTTCCAATCACTCAGGGAGGCGACCTGCTACTGAAACCTGGAGAAACATCCCAGCAGTGGAGCCTAAGTTTTGCAGTGGAGACAGGAGCCAGGAGACATAGAACCTGATTGGGCCCTTTGGAGGAAAGAGAGGAGATCCTTGACTGACCCCTTTGGCTTTCCCACCGGGCTGTTCTGATGCTCCCTGATGCCCAGTCCAGACGTCTCCTGTAAGTAGAACTACCCCCAAAAGCCATAGACAGTGTAGGCCCTGTATATTCAGCATTGTTTTAGTGATGTCCCCTCTGAAAAATCTGCTTTTTGCCTGTGTAGATCCTTAGCATATTTATCAGAGTAAATCAATTCATTCCTCCGTTGAATTCACAGGGTCTGTATTGTTGGCATTCAAAACCAATCATCTTTTCCCAGTGTGTTGTGAGTCAATATAGTTAAAAAATATTTGCCAGAAGAATTAACCCCAACCCTGCTTCCATGTGTGTTAAATCAGAAGTGGGAAGCCCAGTAGTGCCTGTGCATGTGCAAGGTGCCAAAACGAAATTTCCCATGTGTCCCCATTGTGCTCTGTAAAACGAATTTCCTATTTGCATTTTCTTTCCCACATTGCAATTGTGCTGAATATCCCAAAATCGATTTTCCCCATTGTGCTCTGAAAAACAAAATTTCCCATTTGCATTTTCTTTCTCACATTGCATCTGTGATTCCAACCCAGAAACCGATTTCCCCATTGTGTGCTGACTAATATCCCAAAGCCCTGCCTGTCCTTTCTAGATATAGAAAAACATATTGTTTCCATTACCTTTCGGTCTCCCATATTGTTTCTGTGAGTAATACTCAAAATCGGATTTTGTCATTGTGTTACCACTCCCTGCCACTGCCATACATTCAAAGTAATCAAGCCTAAATGATGTTTGGAGGTTGAGGGTTGCTGGGAGAAAAGCCTAAAACTGTTTAAATTCACTGTGTGCCTTCAACTGTTCTTTTCTACTGTTTTGGTGGGTGATGTAAAAGGAATTAATTGTTAAAGTATATCTCTACGTTGGCGCTATATGGAAGTCATTGGGGGTCATTACGAGGTTGGAGGTAATGGAGAAACGATGCCGGTAAAGGATTACCGACATCGCATACCACTCTGGGCTATTCTGACCTAAGACCCCGGTATTAGAGGCACAGTTAATAACGGTGCCTCTAATAGCGGCAAGGGCGTGGGCACACGGCCCATCATGCCGGCAATACCGGCATGCCGCTAATGGGAGGACATCACAGGTCAGGCAGACATGCAAATACCGGCGCTAATAGGGGATACCGGCATGCCGGCAATACCGGTATCGTGAACCAACCGTAAAATGCTATGTGCAGTGTTCCCAACTGCCACAGGTGCACACAATCAGCACAGGTGGAGGCAATGGAGTGTTGGCCAGCACAAAAGGAGCACACCCACACACCACACCCCTTCCCACACCAAAATGATTCCACTAGTAGTAGCAATACTGGGGCTGGAGGACATGCTTGCATTGCTATACCAGCAACAACAACAGCAACAGCAGGCACCACAAAGGAGATGCAGGAGGAGAAGGAGGGTGAGACAGGCCCAGCATGCCCCACCAGTACAGCCAGTGGTACCAAGCAGGCAGCCCTCAATCCCTCGCATCAGAGCGAGTCCATTCAATCTAACCCCTACGCAGATCCACACCCTGTACCGTCTGGATCGGGACACCATCACCACCATCGTGGACATGATTCTCAACAACATTGTCAGCCTCATTGAAATACACACCGCCATCCCCCTCTACTTAAGGTAGTGTCGGTGCTCCACTTCCTTGCCACAGGCACCTTCGAGCACACAGTGGGGCACATGCATGACGTATCACAACCCTTATTTTCTCGCATTCTGAACCAAGTGTTGGATGCCCTCCTCAAGCACACAAGGGACTACATATCCCTACCACAGACTCCACAGGAGATTTCTGATACAAAAGTTGGCTTCCATGCACTGGCAGACATGCCAAATTGTATAGGTGCCCTTGACTACACCCACGTGGACTTGATGGTCCTGCATGCCATGGAGGTGGCGTACCGCAACCACAAGCAATACCACTCCATCAATGTGCAGATGGTATGTGACGCCAGCAAGGTCATCACACATTGTTGTGCCCGATATCCCGGATACAATCATGACTCAATGGTCCTGCAGAACTCCACGCTACCACGCTACATGGAGCGACATACAGGACGACGTGCCTGGCTGCTTGGTAAGTTATATGACAGGCACATGACAGTGAAATGGGGGATGGGAGGAGAGATGTACACACCACCATGGTGTCAATGTTGATGTGACATCATGGTGTGCACATCACTAAACACTGTGCCCCAAAGCATCCCAAACAGACCATGACAACCAAATCCCATAGGAATGAAGTAAGGTGGACACCTATCACAACATGCCAAACAGTAAACCACCCCACATCCCACAACACGTGCACCACTCATCAGCGGACCTCACCCTCCGTAACACCATCCAGCAACATGCAGTGAATATGCACTATGTTGCTGTCTCCAGCAAATCACCACACAGGATAAACATCCATGGGAGTGCATTTAACAAAACCTCCAAGGGAATACACTGTCTGTCACAGGGCCGCCACAACCACAGGAGTGCAGCATGTCACCATGGGAAAAATCAGTGCTGAATGCCTAATATTGCAGAGCCTACTGCCAACGCTGCCAGAAAATCTTACAGAACACAACATATCACAAATTTGACACAAACACAGCTGTATGCATCCACAATGCATGAGCAACATCAAGGCAGTGCACACTGTGTATCATCTTGGAGATGCAACCCACACCATTAGTCCATGGCACTGGACACATTGAGGGCATAAAAATGGCGTGCATACAACCAGGGACATGTGCATGTGACCAACGATGATCTGCAGGCATGGTTGACTAGTACAGCTGGAACAAAAAAACAAAAATAAGTGGGCACCACTTCGCTTTTAGAAAGTAAATGTATAAGTATTAGACAGTCAAAAAGAATGAGTCAAAAAAGTAGGCAAAAGCATGAATGAATGCTTACAGGAGCTGGCTGTAGTATGTCTGGAGACATCCTGACTCATAAACTAGTGAAACAAAAAAGACCAGATAAAAAATCAAGTCAAACAGCCGCTCTCCGTTCAAACCCAGCACGGGCGGTGTAGTTCAAACACAACTTGAATGATAGAAATGCGAGTTTTCTTCTTCGGGTATGACAGTTCAATAAAAAAAACATTAGATTCATAGTTGTGGTAGAAGAAGTATGTTTATCGAAAACACAAATCCAAAAAGTGTAAATAAGGAAAATCACTAATCATGTCTTAGTGAGGAATCGGCTGCCACTTCTCATATTTTTGAATAGACTTCATATACCAATGCATTTTGGAGCATGCAGCTCCTTCATCAGGGTAAGTCTAATCTAATAACAGACAATAAATTAACCACATGACATAGAATATGACATAGAAAATAACACAACATGTCATCATGAATCACAAAAGTAAGCGTATAAGCAAAACATGTGAAGACACATACCAAAACAGGTGAGGGTTCAGGTCAGTTTGAAATATGCAATAAAGAAAAAGAAGATCAATGAATAAAAATAACGTGAAAAATACAGTGAAAAATACACAACCATATGAGTGGGGAAATAGTTCATGGTTACTTCACGAGAAGTGTGTGGCCACGTAGGAACAAGAATCTACAATCAAAGGCAGATGTGTGGTCTGCTGCAAGTAAGAGCAGCGTGCAGTGTGTAGCCAGATAAATCGTACTGCGAAGAACAAAACGTATTTTTAGAAAGAAGTAAGAAAGGGCAGCAGCGCTATGGTTAAAAGGATACGTCCTAAGTGATTACCTGATAGACAATCAGGGTCTGCGGCGGCCAGAGGAACACAGTGTTGCATCGCTGTGAACAAGCGTTGCTACTGGGAACGCTACTATAAATAAACACGTGACCGCATCGCACCGGGAAAAAGAGCGTGATGCGGCACGTACATATCAGAGGCTGCATGTGAAGTGTGCAGGCATAATGGGGGCATAAAAATCAATTATCAACACTACAGAGGGTGAAAACTGAATAATGGATGCAAGAAAAATGTATCATTAAAAAATCGGAAAGACATAGAAAACATACTCAAGAATACAGACACAAGGGATAGCAAACTAGTGAATACAATGATTATTCTAAACGTGGAGAGAATGTAAGGCAAGCAATGAGAAAAATGCTGGAGAAGCAGTTACAACATAGGCACCAGGAGTGGCAGCCCATGCGAGAACGGAATCTAAGTAATGGATAGTTAACATGCATCCCGGCCGTTATGGGTGGCACCGTAGGTGTCACCTTGGGTCCCAGACAAATGTCCGGGAGGGGCGGTCTCGATGCACGTGCACAATAAGTGCTGTAATATAAATAAATCAAATACATATGTACAAATATTCAACAAGTACTGAAAAGATGACTAAGGTGGTCTAGGACACTATTTGGATGTAATACATACCTAAGGATACTAGCATAGGCGAAAACAGTCCTGGAATTACGCTAAGGACAACATTACATGTCTATTCACAATCATACTATTGCGTGTAACATGTAGAACCATCATCAGGGAATCCGAAAACATAATGTAATATCACATAGAATCAACATAAGTGCATCAAATTCAAATATAGCAATGAAAGTTGATTTCTTCGTTTAGGCCATTGGGATACAGACTCCCCAATTTATCAATCCAATATGTCTCTCTTTGGTTGAGCCGAAGGCCCAGATCCTCATGTGGATTGACTTTGTTTAATACCTCCAAAATCAAGAATCTGATTTGAGTCAGATTGTGGCGTTTCTCGCTCCAATGGCGAGCCACTGCTGAATTTGGGTTAGAGTTACATATGCAAGAGCGATGCTCGTTCCAGTGCACTTTAGCAGCTCTTGTAGATTGACCAACATAATATTTCCCACAGGGACACTTTATTCCATAAATGATGTTCACGCTGTCACAAGTGCCAAATGTCTTCAAGAAAATCTTGTTGCCTGTGCTGGGATGGTATATGGTGTTACCTTTGATGACCAAACTGCAATTAGCACAATGTAGACAAGGGTATGTCCCTGTGCGTTGGGTACTGGGTTCTTTCAAGGGAGGTCTTGTGCGTACGAGTTCGTCGCGTAAATTCTTACTTCTCTGGTAAGCAAATACCGGTAATTGATCAAACAATTTCTGTACTCTAACATAATTCTTAAAGATGCTCCAATGTTTCTTGATGGAGTTCTTGATCTTATTGCTCTGAATCGAAAATCTTGAAACATATACCAGTGTTTTCAGATCTCTTTTAGGTTTGGCAGTGCTGGTTAATAGTGTGTTGCGATCAAGAGTATGAACCCTTTGAGATGCTGAATCGAGTTCTTCCTCCGTATAACCATGTGCTAGGAATTTGTCTTTCATAGCTAACTGTTGAGCTAAACATTCAGCAGGATCACTCACTATTTTTTTAACTCGTAGGAGTTGACTGTATGGCAGATTCTTCCAAAGACTGGGTTGATGAAAACTGAGATGGTGTAAAATTTTATTGCGATCAGTGGTCTTGCGAACAGAGTAGTGTTGTAACCAGTATCTTTCTTAATTATGCAAACATCAAGAAATGTGATGTGATCTTTAGATATCTCGCTCGTGAATTGAATGCGTGGGTCAATGCTGTTCAGATATTCAAAAAAGACCATGAATGTGTCTTGAGTGCTTGTCCAAATTCCAAAAATGTCATCGATGTAGCGTGACCACAGATGGATATTCTAGTTCCACTCTTGCTTCATGACCCATGAGTACACTGGTGATTGGCCTTGGCGGCACCAGTGCCGTGGCATCCTGAGGTGGTTTATTCTTCAGTGCCTGCTGTGGCTTGTGTGGGGCTTTGTAGGTGGAAGGCCTGTTGCCTTCATCCCTGGCCCACTTCTGGGGTGTTGTCAGCTGTGGGGGTGATTCCCGGGCCTCGCTGTCAGTATCTGAGCCTGAGGGGGTCAAAGAGAGGGACGGCATGAGTGATGGTTTGAGCAGCATCATGCATAAATTTGTATAATTGCTCATCTACACAATAGAGGGGAATAGGCATTGGAGTTTGGATGATAACGTTGCTTGCTATATGGGTGGGTAATGCAGGCATCCGTCGGGGTCACTCATGTTGGGGCGGATGTATGCTATGTGAAATGCATATCTGTTGAGGCCTGCATGCAGTGTGACTTATGCCATTAAGATCTTAGTGTGATGTATGTCAGGTATGGCATTGCCTCGCTGCAGGCATCTGCATGTGTCTGTGCTGTGGACGACAACTAGGCTGGGAATGTGTGTGTATTGGGGCATGGCTTGCCTCTTCAGACAGACATATTGGTGGACTATCATCAGACTCTGCATTACAGTGTTTTCTTAGCACACTTACCTTCTTCCGCCGATGAGGTGGCGCCACACTCCATGTCACCCACACCTTTGATGGCCTCTATGCCGATCGTGCTGGCACACATCTCCTCCCACTAGTCAGCTTTATCAGAGAGCTTGCTCCTCCGCCATTTGCCATGGCCTGGATCCTGTTTGTGGACAGGATGTTCCTGACTCGCAGGTCGTCCCACCTATTGCGGACATCCTTAGTTGTGCGGGGGGTGTTGCCAACCCTGCTGACTCTTTGTGCAACTAGTGCCCAGATCTCCTTCTTCTTGATGACTGCCTCCCTCTTGAGGCTCTGAGCAAATACAACATCGGCATTCTCAGCCAGGGTCTCTGCCAGCATGGGGAGCTCTTCTTCATTAAAGCCCTCCTTGCGCTGGCGGGAGGCACCTTTTTTCACTGCCTTCGGCATTATATGGTAGTTGTGGGTTGATGTAGGTACACAGCAATATACTCCAGGTCCTGGGTGCTGAGGTTGGCAATGGATGGTGTTTTTAAAGATGGCCGCCATGCTCTTTCCCGTTCCTGTGCGATGACGCTACTTCCGGTTCCACTTATTTACGGTGACCGTTATTACCGTTATCTTCGCTTTACATGATGCCCCTAAGGGCTATATTTAGGACTTTAAAGGCATGGCGGTAATGTCATTACTGGCATGGCGCAAAGCTTGTGCACGCAATCTTGTAATAGTCCTCTATTAACGGACTCTTGACTACACGGACACAGTATTTGCTCCATGCTGATAAGGACGGTTACTTACCTCCAAACTCGGAATGAGGCCCATTGTTTTCTGTGTTGGTGGCTGATGTAATCTATTTGTGATATTTGGATATATACATTAATTAACAAAAATATCCTTAATACACACCGGCCTGGTTCCTAGTCCATTGTGGCACTTATTTGGTGGGGTTGTGCGTGATACGGGTTGGATGCCTTACCACATTGAACTCTTCACTTCACAAAATGCCAAATCACTTCATTGTGCGTCACATTTATTGTGGTGGAATGAGCTCCCTGACTTGGGTGTGACTGTTTAATTAACTGCCACAAAACTTTTCACTCATGCAATAGAGCAGTCTATTCATTGAAGGTATTGTTACAATTAGTGGGTAGAAAGTAGTGTTGCATTGTGAAGGTGCCATCCAAACCTCTACCTGTACCCTGGGTTTCAGGGCGTTGTGTGTAGATAAAAGTAATTATTGAGTTGTCATTGTAAATACAAACTAAGCTGGAGCAGGGTTGAGATTTTGCCCTTGCATAGAGAGCATAGCAGGTGCAGAACAAATTTCATAATGAGCACCGATAAAATCAATATGGCTAGGAAGCCTCTTCTATCCAAGTTGTTTATTAAGGGTGAATGGGTAGAGCAGGAGCATAAAAGGTGGCAATCTAGAATGATGCTGGTAGTTATGTCTGTAAATGTTGATATGTGGCAGGACAAGGGCCTGTTACATCAGGCCCTGATAGACTGGACTTTTATATGACACAGACCACCAGAGATGAGCACATTAAAATGGCTCAGCTCACAGCCTTTGAACAAACAATCTGAGCTTTTGGATCAAGCACAGAGAGAGTTGAAGCAAGTAGGGGAAAAAGTGCAACACAGTCAAAATTCTGAGGCAAAATTAGAAATCATGATTCAGCAGCTGAACATGAGTTAGGGGCACATCAGAAAACACATTTAGAGCGAGAGTCCCAATTTTCTGCACTGAGAGAGGAATATCAAAAAGGTGTGGAAAATCTGAGATAGAGTCAATAAAAATGAAGTGTGCAAGTGGTGCACAATAGAGCCTGCCTATTGGACATTTGTGCATTTCAAATGCAAATTAAACAACTGAAAGATGATAATAGCCGGTTGATCATAAAGGATGTCGATTACCAAGCGGAATTCGATCAGGAGCTCCAGAATATGAACGCTCTGAAACGACAGAGAAAACACCACAGGGAACAGAATAGCAAATTGTGTCAAGCGAAAAGTAACCTGTGTCAGGAAGTGGACCAGTTAAGGAAGGACAAGGAGAAAAGCGAGTAATGTTCTCAGGAACTGACTGACATGAGAGTAGAAAATGAACAAATAATGGGGCATGGGAGGCAAGCAGAATTTGACCTAGAGCAGGCAACACAGGCCAGAAATGCACAAAGTGAGGAGATGAGTCTTCTGCAAGGTAAGAGATCTGAGTATGTCCAGGTAATACAAGCCTCACAGAAGGAAAACAAGTCCCTTTGTGAGGAGAACAAGGGACTCAGTGACCAAGTAGTGGCACAAAACAAAGTAATTGAAGCTACCCAAGCCCTGGAATTGAAAGCTCAGACCTCTATATATCACCAAGAGATTGGGGCTGAGAAGAAAAAATCTGAGAGATTTGAAAAGGAGATGGCCACATACAAACAGGCTTTGAGGCACCCCAAACAGTTAGAGTATGGATGGGCACCTGCCGACCAAGGTGTGATGACCTCTTTACTAGTGACCTCAAGCCAACTCACCATATTTTATACACAAGGCGCTGCTAACTTCATGCCTGCCAGTTTTTAAGAACAGGGAAACACGAGGTAGCTGGACTCAATCAGGCCTAGTATAACTGAGCCGGAAGGCCAGTCCCTATCAAGTATTGAAGGAGATTCATCTTTATCCAGATTTAAAAATACCCTACAAGATACTTCTGACCAGGAAGGCTCCTATGAGGAGAAGATCAGGCAGGGAGTTAGACTGGTAGAAACTTAAGTTATAAAGGGACGAACTGGTCCACTTTGCAGACAGAGAGGAACCAGAGTCCAGGCCTCAAAAGAGCATCATGAAAACCTTCCCACCTCAATACCCAAGCTACTCTGGGAGAAGGGACAGCTTCCCCTTCTGTGAGCAGCAAAGGTATGACTCCAGACCCCCATACCAACCAGAAAGGATGTCTCAACTGGAGCACCAGGTCTAAAGTTTGACACAAGACCTGGGTCGCATGTTGAGGGCTCAGCAGGGCCCTCATATGAACATGGCTGCCCATAACAGCTCAACACCCAAGTCTGGTGAAACCGGCCAATCAAATTAAAACAAAGCACAAATTATGTGAGATTAAATGGCACATGCCACATGATTGAACAACCTTCCTCCCAGTTTTAAGGAAATATTCTGAAAATGTATGCCGATCCACAATCTGAAGAAAAACCAAATCCCATGATCAAAAGATGATGAAAAACCAGCTCAAAGTTTGACTGACATTCAGTGAAAGGGTGAACAGTTATTCTTGCCAACAGTTGTGTTCTTCCCAATTCAGGTAAATGTGTGTGGGGGGGGGGACCTGCTCTCACCAGAGTATGCCTGAATAATGGAAGAAGCCTCATCAGCAAAGCATTATTTAGGAAACTCCCAAGAGATCAGACCGATCCCACGTTAAAATTAATTTATAAGCGGGAAATGGGCCTGAAAACTCCAAATTCCAAACATATCCTACCTAGTAGGTGCATAGTAAAAACGTTCATTGGTGACAAAATCAAAGAACCTAATTGTATGGTTGTGAGAGATGTCCCTTCTGCCTTTTACTTAGGCAGTGACATTCCCAATCCATTCACAATTAATTTAGGCATAATTCATTATAAAGCCTGGTCCCAACTGGAGCGTAGCCCCATGGGCGTTGACAACCCTGAGAAAACATTTCAGTCAGCTCAATTGCTGCCGCATGCACTTGAAGTTCAAACAGGAGAAGAGATCACCATCCCAGGGCGGGTAGGACAATTCACAATTCCCCTAAAAATTAAGCGAGGACAGCACCTCAAAAACCAGGACAAATTTGAATTTTCACCTCCAACAGCAAGTGTTGTATTTACATTTGACACCACTAGATGACCTAGAACTGACACAATTCGAATATTGATGGGTAAAAGCGACACTAGAAGTCTCACCTTGACAAGGACACCTTTATTGGAATGGCGGTTGATGCCCAACATTATTTGATTGATTTAGGGAATGAGATTATGGGACCAATTCCAAATGACAGTTACATTTGTGATGACAATATCCCTCCAGAAAAGATTTTCACCCAGCAAGGGGGGGATTTCTTGGTATACTCTCCCTACCCTTATGTTGAGGAAGAGGTAACCAGTGACATCAGAAGGACGAGGTGGTATTTCAAGTCCACTGTGACTACCTCCCGTCCTTGTAACATCATGTCCAGGACGAAATCATAATGAAAGATCTCTCCACCCAACTGGAGGATATCGCTGAAATTGCAAAACCCGGGGTATTTCCAGGCTTTAAGCAGATGGTTGAGGAATAAATCAACATTGCTGATGCCTGTGAGACCGAGGAACAAAAACAGAAGCTGAAACAGGTGTTTTTGGATTTTCAGGAAATATTTGCTGTGGACTCGTACGACTGTGGTCTCACCGAGATACACTTTACCTCCAATAGACCCTGAGATGGCTGCCGTATTTATGAAGCAAAACTGTTTGCTTCTCACTTCTATGGAGTCACTCACAGAGATTATAAAGAACTTAGAATCCTGTAGGATAATTTGTTCAGTCCAGAGTACCTTTAATAATCCGTTACTGGGGATACTTAAACCAAACGGCCAATGGAGAATTTGCGCAGACCTTAGGGAGTTAAATAAACGGGTCGATATGTCAAGATGGTACCTTCCGTATATCGATCAGGGGCTGGCCCAGATCCAAAGGTCAAAGGTGTATACCGCCATTGACCTGACCAACAGTTACTCGACAGTACCCGTGAGTAGGGAAGACCAGTACAAGCTTGCCTTTACCTTCGGGGGGCAGCAATACACGTGGACCCGAACCACCTTTGGATAAATAAACTCTAGCAATAAATTTAACATCTTCCTGCATAAAACCATGCCCGACTTGGGTGAAAGGGGAAACCTAGCCTATTTAGATGATGTTTTAATCAATAGCTCAACTGTGGAGCAAAACATAGCTGAAATACGCTATGTTCTGTTCTAGTTGCAGAAAGCCGGAGTGAATCTGTCCTTTCAGAATGGTTAGTGGTGTAAGACCAGCGTAAACGTCTTAGGGCATGAAGTCACCCCTGAGGGTCTCAGTAACCAGGCAAAAAAGGAGGAAGCATTACTGAAATTGAAAGACCATATGACTGTGAACTAAGAAGCCTTTTTGGACTTGCTAATTATAGTAGGACGTTCATAGAGGACTAGGCAGAAGTCACATGACCGTTGGTCCATTTACTAAAGGCTGTAGTCACGTGGGAGTGGGGTCCAGAGCAAGCAGAGGAAGTAAAAACAGCTAAAGCGAAGCCTGACCAAAGCGCCTTGATTTGCTTACCCCATAAAAAACAAGGAGTTCTTTTTGGAGCCGGGGTTCTCAAATACTTGCTTAATAGCAGTATTATACCAAAAGCACGACAGGGTCAACAAAGTCATCTCGTATGTGAGCAAGACTTTGTCCTCTGTGGAGGAAAAATTCAACGATTTCAAAAAGGCACTCCTGGCAATGGGGTGGGCGTTGAAGAATTACCACCCGTTTATCCAGCGGGAGCATAACATTGTGGAAACTCCTCACCAGTCCTTGCAACATCTCCATAGTGACCGAATCCGAACAGGGAACACGAGTATTTCCAGAATGACTTCCAGTATTCTGTCCATGCTTTCCTTTGGTGGTCAGTATGGCCAAAACAAGAAGAGTCCCCTAGCTCAAGGTTCGACTGACTTGCATGACTGTGTTCAAGAAAACTGTCTCAAGGACGAAAGTCTAAGGACCAAATACAACATAGAGGCATACCTTACTTCCTTGCACAATGTCTATGAGGAAGACACTTGCCAGGGGATATCCACAGTTTATGTGGATGGGCGCTCCTACCATATTGATAATCACAGGGAAAAGGAACTTGTGGCTGGCGTGGGGAATACCTGGGTGAACGATGCCCCAAATCTCTCTGCTGGGTTCTAGATTGGTCCCCGAAGTAGTCAGGTGGCAGATTTGATGGCTGTTCATCAAGCCATCCTCACTGCTGTGCAACACCAACTCAAAGAACTGATCATAATCACTGATGATTCAGATTATGTCAGGAATGGGTTTGTGGAGCACCTGATTAACTGGAAAAATCGAGGCATGCTGTGTGCGAATAACAAACCGCTCAAACATGGGAATTTAATCCAAGCAATTGATGATCTGGTCACCTCTAATGAGATGACTATCTACTGGAAAAAGGGACCAAACAAAACTGGAAATGACTTGGCTGACCAGTTGGCCAAAACCAGAGTCATCCATGGTGTCCTCATAGAAATTGAGTCCCTCTTGGGGGAAATCCACATCACTGCTGTCACCATGTCTCAAACACATGCCCAAAATGAACTCTCTACTGCCCAGTGGAGTAAGGAAACCCCAGATGCTGATTTCATTACGGCACAAAAAGGGAACCCGATTATTGGGAAATGTTATGAACAGATTGAAGACCCAGTGAATTTTCATCTGACCGAATTGTTTATCCCTAGAAAGAGGATCTCTGGGTGTTGATGAAGTTTTCCAAAATGTTCCAAATTCAAGACGGTTTGTTGGTACAGAGATTCATCTCTGGATGTGACCAGTGGGTGGTACTTAACTCATTGCAAAGCCAGATGTTAAGTCATGACAGGACGCTGCCTCTGCTGGTCATAGGGCATTTAATAAAACTTTGGAAATCTTGTGGAGGTTGCATACTGGCCACACATGGGCCAGGCTTTGACCAATACTTGAAGGTGTGTCTTGTGTGTGCTCAGTTTCAGCCAAGTTCCCTCACACACAGAGCTCCCCTATAGAAATGGAGAATGACACTGCCTTGCTTGGATTTGCAAGTAGATTTCATTGGGCCCGTTATTCGCTCCTCTAGAGAAAATAAGTACTTGTTGACCATGATATGCTTGTTTACCAAGTGGATGGAATGTCTCCCAGCCTTAAATTGCAGAGCAGAAACAGCTGCTACCCTCATGATCAATCACATTTTCGGCCTTCCACAAAGGATTGAGTCAGACCGAGGTAGTAATTTCACCAGTGAGGTGATGACAAAGATGTGGGAGATACTCGGGGTAAAGAGGAAATTCCACATTGCCTACGACCACCCTCGAGTTGGGGAGTGGAGAGGTACAATAAAACGATTGCGGACATCTTGAAGAAGTTTGTGGCAGACTCTGGCCCTAGTTGGGACATTCGATTACCGCTTGTCCTGATGGCCATTAGGTCTACACCATCTTCTGCAACAAAAATGTCACCATTCAAGCTCATGACTGGATGAAAAAAGGCGCTACCTCAGCATCTGCTCTACAAAACTCAAGAGCAGACCCTGACCAACGCATCCACAACCCATGAGTACATTGAGAATTTGCGAAAACACATTCAGCATGATTTTGCTTACACTCAGCAAAATCTAGAAAAGTCGGCAGAGGGGATGAAAAGCCACTACTACTCAAAGACAACCAAGAAAGAGTACCGAGTAGGAGACAGGGTCTACCTGTACAATTTTCAAATGAACCAGACCAAAGAGCAGAAGTTCCTACCCTATTGGAGCAGCAACTTTGAAATTGTAGATAAAATCTCACCTGTCGCCTATGAGATCTGCATCCCTAAAGGAATACAGACTGAAGCGAAATGGGTTCATATCAATCAGTTGACATGCTGTCATCTCAGACAGAATTTACTACTGATTGAAGAGCCCAGTGAGGGTAGAGCCCAGGAACCATCTGAAGAATAACGGATAAGAACGGTAACCTGGATTGAGAAAATCACACATTTATGGAGAGTAGAACAATGTATACTCACTTTGAAGTTATTACAAACAATAATCATGTTAAAAATGGTAATGTTAAAAACTGCGATGTGTCTCTTGATGTGCTATTGTCAATATGCATGTCAATACTGTGGAAAATAATACTGCATGAAATACTTAACCTCTCTTTTATTCTTGGCAGATTAAATAACTCCTTGCATCTACAGGCCAGAGGTGGAGTTGGCGGAAAGGGAGGGACGAGGACCAAAACCTAAAAATCCGAAAAGAGTGGAGTGCAGACCAGAGCACCACTCCCTCAGGACCAGGAAAATAGCAGACATGTTCTAAAGGAGATCCCTGGAACTAACCCATGAGACAAGGAAACAAACACCACACTCTCTCCTTGCTCTTCTCTCTGCCTAATTAATCAAAGAGCCGGGAGGGGGGAGCTCTGGGATGAAAAATAGCCCTGGACGCCATAAATAAAGGGGCCAGAATCGGTTATGATGGCTCATCAAAATAAAAGACCAGTGCTGAGATGATGGCCGACATAAGGCCTATGGAACCCAAATCAAAAGGAAAGAAAGTGGGGTTCAAGATGCTAAAATGTGCGCAATACATTTCATGAAGGAAAAGAAAGATACGTGCAAATGGTGTTTGACAAATCCATGGAGAGATGCACTGATATTTCCAGGAACAGCAGTGCACCGTATCGTAAATGAAATGCCAGAATTGTGTTTCAAGCAGCCGTAGTGAAACAAAGCATTTTACATGTAAAATAAATACAATCATGGCACTTAATTTTTCTCTCATCTAGATTAATATATGCACAGCAAAATGCTCACCAAACTTTCAAAATGTGAACATGTTTTCTGCCTATCACAAGCTTATCCACATGGACAATTTCAAAGCAACTCGCATGGATTTTTGGGAACTGTGTGCCTTATGAAAGGTTATTTAATATGCATTTATGTATGAGTTTACAGGCTGTTTGCTGCAAGGGACAGGTAAAGTGATTTCTTCAGATGTGAAACCAAACTCCAGCGCCTGCCTGTTGACCTGGAGAATCAGACCTGGCTGCCTTCATCCATCAGAACCATTCCGTAAATATACAAGAAAATATTATTTTTAAGATCAGAAATGTGGGGTAGTCCCATAAAAAGTCCATTAGTGTGGCAATTAGTGGCCATTGGACCTTGAAGGGGGGCAACATCTAAACACAGATCTCTCTGCTGACGTCATGTGCCTACAGAAGGGAAGTGAAACTTAAGAAAAGGTAGAGGTCTAGCGAATAAGGAGTGGAACTGCACATTGCTTTAAAATGGAAGAAACACATTTTATCACATACATTTGACAATGTACATCACACAACAGTCATTCTATGATTTTATTAAAGGTGACAGTTCACCCCTTCTAACCGTGCTAAAACGATTTTGGTGGGATAAACACAACTAAAATTATTAATGAACATGTGATTTGGGCCTTCCCATGATTACCAAAGATGCAGAACGTTGATACAAGCATGACAATTATAATTCCTATGAAACCCTCAACGTGCCATTTTTTTTATTGATATGGTTCCTGAGTAAATGAAGAAAAACTGTATCTCTGCACAGAAAGGACCTGCAGAGTCCATACTAGTCTCATCTGATTCACCTTCAAATATAGTTGTCAAACATGTATTCATACATACAAAGTTTTTTAAATTAAGGGTACTTGCCATGTTGAGATATTTTGAGTCCAGAAACATGAGCAAACCCATCTATCAAAGTGGGATGTTGAAGCTCTCCCACTTCTACCCCAGAGCACTCCCCCATCCCCTTGTCCTATCAGCACACATGAGGGAGGGGGTAATGGTAATCAACTAATCCATTTCGCAAGAATCATTACACATTTCAATGTCATTTTTCCTATAACGAAGCCAGATTACATGAGAGCTGGGTTCTTCGTCCAATAATTCCGAGAGGCGACCTGCTGCTGAAACCTGAAACCTGGAGAAATATCCCAGCAGTGGGGACCAAGTCTTGCAGTGGAGATGTGAGCAAGGAGACATAGAATCTGATTGGGGCCCCTTGGAGGAAAGAGAGGAGACCCTTGAATTACCCCCTTGGCTGTCCCAGTGGTGTGCTTGGATGCTCCATGATGCCTAGTCCAGACCTCTACTGTAAGTAGAACAACCCTCAAAAGTCATAGAGTGTGTAGGCCCTATACTTTTCAGGAATTTGTTAGTGATTTCCCCATTGAAAAATCCCTTGTTTGCCTTTGTAGATCCTTAGCATATTTATCAGAGTAAATCAATGAATTCCCCATTGAATTCAGAGTCTGTATTGTTGGCATTCAAAACCAACAATTTTTTTCCCAGTGTGTTGGCAGTCAGTATAGTTATAAATATTTGCCAGAAGAATTAACCCCAACCCTGCTTCCACGTGTGTGCGCAGGGTGTAAAAAACACAATTTCCCATTGATCCCTTTCATGTTAAATCAGAAGTGGGAAGCCCAGTAGTGCCTGTCCATTTGCAATATGCACAAAACGAAATTGCCCCTGTGTACCGATTTTGCTGTGTAAATCAAATTTCCTATTTGCATTTTGTTTTTCACATTGCAATTTTGCTAAATATCCCACAATTAATTTTCCCCATTGTGCTCTGAAAAACGAATTTTCCCATTTACATTTTCTTTCTCAAATTGCATCTGTGATGCCAACCTAGAAACCGATTTTCCCACTGTGTGCTGACTAATATCCCAAGGCCCTGCCTGTCCTTTTTAGGTGTAGAAATATGAATTTCCCATTGCTTTCTATTCTTTCCCATTGCAGCTGTGCTAAGTAATGCAGAACCAATTTTCACATTGTGCTCTTCAAAATACATTTTCCAAGTAACTTTCTGTCTCCCATATTTTTTCTGTGAATAATACTCAAAATCCGATTTTATCATTGTGTTTCCACTCCCTTCCACTGACTATCAATTCGAAGTATTCAAGCCTAAATGATGTTTGGAGGGAGTGGGTTGCTGGGGGAAAAGCACAACCCTGTTTGAATTCACTGTCTACCTTGAACTGTTATATTCTTCTGTTTTGCTGGGTGATTTAAAAGGAATTAATTGTGACAGTATATTTCTACGTTGGTGCTATATAGAGGTCATTGTGTTTTTGTGTTGCCACAAAATTAGTGGCAGATGTAATCTATTTGTGATATTTGGATAAATAAATTAATTAACAAAAATATCCTTAACACACACTGGCCTGGTTCTTAGTCTATTGTGGCACCCAGTATTTGTTGGGGTTGTGTGAGAGACGGGTTGGAGGCCTTACCACATTGAACTCTTCGAAATAAATTCAAGTGCTTCATTGTGCACCACGATCATTGTGGGGGAAGGAGTTCCCTGACTTGGGTGTGACCGTGTAATAAATTGCAACAGTTCTGCTCTGTGATGAAGCTTTACAAATTGTGTAAGTAGACCTGCTGTGTAGTGAAACATTACCAACTGCAGTAGTAGTTCCGGTCTGTGGTAAACCCTCAAAAATGATGAGTGGTAGTTTGCTTTGTTTTAAAACCTTAGCTATTTCATGAATAGTTCACCTCTCTGACAAATCCTCACAAATAAATACAAATTACAGGAATAGTTTTGCTCTTTTGTGAATTTGCCGAAACACTTGCTGACTGGCAATGGCTTAAAGGTTGAGACAGTAGTTCTGCTCTAGACAAAACATCTAAAATTGCAGATTTAGTGCTCCCCTGTAGTGAAACCTTAAGCATTGCAGGAATAGCTACAAGTGTGGTAACACCTTAAAAGCTGCAGATGTAATTTCACTCTTTGGCAAGGCCTCACTATTGTAGCATTAGTTCTACTCTTTGCCAATGCTGTAAAAATGGCAGTAGCGGTGCCCTATGTCTTTGGTGTTGGAGGATGGGAGTGTCCTTCCCACACTGAGAGTGTCTGGGTCTGTGTTCACTCCACTTCCTGGAGGTTTGGACATGAACTCCACTAGTGGTGATATCCAGGTTGTTCTGAATTAAGATACCAGGTTCACAGTGATGACATATTAAATTGTGTGGGTTTAGTTATGCTTTCAGATGAAGAAATACGCAATGCAGATGCAGTCAGGTCCTAGGATGAAGCCTTACACTGTATAGGATTAGTTCTGCTCTGTGACAAAGCGTCAAGGATTGTTCCACACTATGGCACATTCTTAATGATTGTAAGATCAGTACTTCTCTGTGGCAAACTCATGCAAATTGCATAATAGTTCCTCTTTGTGGCAAAGACAAAAAGTTGCAGAGGTAGTTCAGATCCGTGGAGAAGCGTTCAATGGCATGAATTATGGAGCTTGGTAGCATGGTTTCAAAATGTATATTTAAGCCAAACGCCACACGCTCAGTACATGGAGCTGTAACGGTTCCATGTACTGTGTGATGTTTGTGTTAAATATACTGTCATACAACGCAATGCATTTATTATGGTTTATGTTAGGCAAGATTGCATGCAGTGGCCTGTGGGAGACTGCACCAGCCTTGTCCTCTTGGCAATAGTTAACCCAACCTTTGGTATGAGCATGTACTACACAAGTTGGTAGAGTGACAGAGCAGCCAGGCTTATCTCAAGAGGGGTCAATGTGAGCTGTAGGGTTTTTACACAGAGATTCACAGTGACAAGTATCCAAATAAACACCTACTCAAGGTTTCTTGATTAAACCATTATTTATTAATTTAACAGTCAGTTGAATAAGGCATCTTTAGAAGGGAGCAAAATATATGCAACACAAAAATGTACTTCAAAACTACACACTCTCAGTTTCAATAAATCAGTAGATACCCATTTGGGATGGCGCACAGACACTTCCTACACCCTGAGGTGACTTAAATAACTAAAACACTGTTGATATTAATGTATTCTTGGTACATTTAGAGCAATACTGAGTTTAGTGTCAAAAGAAAAGGTTTTAGGGAATAAAACAATGGTTAACAAATATTTTTAAGCAGGTAAGTACTTTTTGAATCCTCTAATGCAAAATAAAGTTAACCTTTTCCAGAGGAACAGTTAAAGCACAAAGTCAGAGGTAAGAAGAGTCTTTCAGGGAGCCAGGCCAGCCAATGTTAATTGAGCAAAAGTCTAATTGAGCTGAAGCACTTCTTGTAGGTAATTTAAAGCCTTGCACAATGTTTTAGTTTGGATTTAAAAATCAGCCTTAACACAACTATCTGGCGAGCCTTAATTTGTAGTTTGTTTGAATTGATTCCTTTTGTAAATTGGTAGAAGAGGTGCTGCACTATGGCTCCTAGTTTCTGAGGCTGATCAGAAAATTTGCAGTAACTGTCACAAAAAGGGGTAGTATGCCGTTTAGTTGCGCTCAACTGTTTGTTCCTTTGAGTAGATGTAATGACTCTGAATATAATGTACCAATTATCTTCCACAAATCAAGTGATCATTTCAGTTTTGGTGTTTTTTTTTTATTTTGCAAGCTTCAGTTATTCTATTAAAAAATGTATTACTTTAGCAATGCAGCAGGGCTTCATCGGGCAAACCAACGGTCCAGGAGTTGCAGCAACCATCTCTTCCAAGTTCTTCTTTGGATTTCTTTGTCCAGTGTTAGACTCTGCATTCCAAGCAAACAGCCTCGCCTTTTATGCCGGCTTCTCCCATTCATTTGCAGCCTAGCTGTCACTCACATAGCAGCCAATCACCTTTGGGTTCATTCCTGTAACCAAGGGGATTAAGCACAGGGAATTTCATGCACCTCCCTCACTTCCTGCCCTGCTAGACAAACTGGATCCAGAGGCGGGCTTCACCAGTGAATCACACCAAAGACAAAACAAACAAAGGGTCCTAACATGGTTTGGAGCGCAGAATATATCTCAAGAAGGACCTTTCCAACAAGAAATGGTGAACCAAGAAGCCCATGGTAAAGTACACAATGGTAGGAAAAAGTAATCCACTGCCACCAGCCATTAAATGGAGAAAGAGTAACTTAAAAATGTTACATGAGAAACTAGACAAATGGGATACCAAGTAACCCCTCCAGCATCCTATTGTAAGATCGTGTGTGCTGGGACTAGGAAGTTACAAAATGTAAGTAAAGTGAATTTCACTTCACTGCTCTTGGAAACAGTAGTTTCACCAAGCAAAGGTATTTAAACCTTTGGGAAATCAAAGAGACTTCCCTGTACCAATGCACTGAACATGTTGTGTGTCAGAATGTAAAGATGATGCCTATGGAGTTTGTCAGACTCCAAAGTGAAAAAGAAACCCAGGGTCCAAATCACAGAAAAATACATGAGAGAGTTGGAAAAATGTCTCATTCTCTCCAGGTTAGAAATTAAAACAAAGAGTGCAAACCTGGTTTGGGGCGCAGAGTAAATCTCAAGAAGGACCTTTCCAACAAGAAATGGCAAACAAAGAAGCCTGCGGTAAAAGAACACAATGGTAGGAAAAAGTAATCCACTCCCACCAGCCATTAAATATAGAAAGGGTAACATAAAAATGTTAAATGAGAAACTAGACAAAGGGGATACCAAGTAACCCCTCCGGCATCCTATTGTAAGATATGTGCTGGGTCTAGAAAATTACAAAATGTAAGTAAAGTCAATTTCACTTCACTGCTTGGAAACAGTAGTTTCACCAAGCGAAGGTGTTTAAACCTTTGGGAAATCTAAGAGACTTCTGTGTGCCAATGCACTGAAGATGCTGTGTGTCACAATATAAAGATCATGCCTATTGAGTCTGTCAGACTCCAAAGTGAAAAAGAAACAGAGTCCAAATCACAGAAAAATACATGAGAGAGTGGGGAAAAGGTCTCATTCTCTCCATCTTAGAGATTAAAAGTCCTAAAGTACAGCCAAAAGAGCTGGGAGTCTCTAAGGTAGAAGGGAATTAGCACATTTGTGAGAATTCTCCCAAACAGTTTAGGATGACAAAATGTTTAATGCAACAATAACACCACGGCGCAGAGAGCTCTGCTAAGCTTTTTTCCATTTATTATATACTTTCTTCTTATAGTATAAATATGTCTGCCTGCACAGGTATAACATGCACACACATGGAAATACTCAATATGAGCTTGTGTCCTCAATACAAAGGAATCGTAGAATACGTCTGAGTCTACAAGCAGATGAAGCACCCAAATCGAGTTAATGACTTGTCCCAACTAAAAACTCGGGAAGTGCATGACTCTACTGCCTTATATGTCATAACTGAGGATTATGATAACTTTGTAGTCCCCAACGCTAACACTATCACATCACAAATGAATGTTGTGGATACTGCTTCAAAAATACAAAATATACCTATATCATCTATGAAGGGTACCAACACTACCATTAAATGTGGTCTCCTGAATACACGCTCCATGATGTTGCATGCAGTGGAGATTGGTGACAGTTTTGTGGAGAATAATTTTGACCTTCTCATCTTAACTGAAACATGGCTCCACGAGGCAGCACTACACTCCATAGCACTTGCGACACCTGAGGGGTATAAATGCTTAAAGTATGATCGCAAGTCAGGGCGAGGTGGAGGGGTAGGAATGATTTATAAAACAACACTAGACTTCTATATATCCACAACCCCTCAACTGGACCTATGTGAAGCACCCCAACTTAAACTTAATATCGATGCAACACATTGACTGAGCCTAATAAAGGAGACTCATATAAAACAAATAGGACTACTGCCATTCTAGGAGACTTTAACCTCTGGGCTAACAACCTGCAGGATGTTGAGGTACAATCTCTACTGCAAACATTGTCCTCTCTTGGGTTCTCACAACTAGGGAATAATCGGACCCACAAAGCCGGAAACATACTTGAATACATACTCACAAAAAACATTGACTCTTCCTTTCAGAATGTAGAACTATGCCCCTGGTCAGATCACTTTGTGGTACATTTTGAATTACCATTAGAACTTGATAAGCCCTCAAACGAAATAATTGCCCCGAGCGAAATGTGCAATATAAAGAATATTACAGCTGATGTTTTCCAATCAACTATAAAACCTCTGCTACCACCCCTAGGGGGAAAATTGTCACTAGAAGAATGTACTGTTGCTTTTATAAATGCTACAAATAAAGCATTTGATATCTTTGCCCCTCTCTGCCAGCCAAAAATAAGAAACAAAAAGGATTTAAACTTCGATTCTCTCCTGAATTAATCTCTGCTAGGAAAAATACAAGAAAATGTGAACGCCAATGGCGCAACATCCTTCCGCCCTCACTCTGGTAGCTTATAAAGTATCAGTTAAGAAATATAAAGATCTCACATTGTAAGCTAAACAATTATCTCTTAACGAAAGAATTGAACCAGCCTCTATAAAGTCTAAAGACCGTTTTTCAGTTCTTAAAGAGCTTAAAAGCCCTACTATTGAACGCAGATTAAATATTAATGATGATTGGTGCCAGGATATATTTGACAGCTCCTTTTAGAAGACTCAGCTCTACCAAGCAAGCATTAGGGAAAAAATTGAGTCACAACGTATAGCTGAGGACTTAGTGTCCCAAAATTTGGAGGGGCATGCTCAAATTATAGAATCCTTCACTTTCACTAAGATGATGGAACAGGACATTCTGGCGGTCATTGAAGGGCTTAAGCCGACATCTTGTAAGGGGCACATGTTTCCCAGTACACTCTTTAAAGAATTTGCCAATACCCTATCAACATGGGTCACAGAACTTGTTCACCATTCTTTTGAAGAGGTCGTTGTTCCTACTGGCATCAAGGAGGCCGGGATTACTCCACTTTTAAAGAAGGACAACCTACACCCCAAGATCCCAGAAAAGTATCGACCCATCACTAACGTTCTGTTTATTCTCAAGATTCTGGACAAAATTGCCTACACACAGTTCCAAACTTTTGTTGAAACTAATAATATCTTGGCAAATGAACAGTCAGGTTTTAGAACCAATCATGGAAACGAGACAGCTCTATTAGATCTGAAGGCTATCATAACGGAAATTATAGAGGAAAGAAGCTCTGCTCTTTTGCTCCTGTTGGATTTGTCCTCTGCGTTCGATTTGGTCGATCATAACCTCCTAGCAGAGAGACTCCAGAAGATAGGCCTATGTTCTCCCCAAGCAGTATTATGGCTAAAATAATTTCTTGGTCCTAGAAGTGCTTGTGTAGCCAAGGGATCCTCACAATCTCAGAAAGTCCCTATCACTTGTGGTGACCCTCAGGGATTGTGTTGTTTCATTACATTTTAATATATATATCAAATGTTTATGTGATCTGTTAAAATCTATGGTCATACAATTTGCTAACTATGCCGATGACACCCAGATAGTTATCAAACTATCTGGGGTCTATAAAGATGATCGGGCTACTGTTAATAGGATTTATGAGGCAATCAAGAAATGGATGGCCCTAAATTCTCTTGAACTTAACGATAAGAAAACAGAGTTATTGATCATCAGTACACCTTACAGGCTGAAAAATTTAGACAATTGTAATAATGCTCCAGAATACCTTAAGACTAGGTTAAAAATGGGCACAAGAAAGCATACCTTACGCTCTAACAACCAGATGCTACTGACCCAGCCACGTATAAGCATGGAAAAATTAGGCGGAGCAAGTTTTGACGCCTTGGGGTCATAAAAATTGGAATACAATTCTGCTTCACCTAAAACAATGTGTAACACTGCAGCAGTTTAGAAAGTGTCTTAAGACATTCCTTTTTGAAGCAAAAGGTTAATTACCAGCTTCAAACTATTTTGCTATTTGAAAGGACTCTGCTAGTCAGTCTATTCAAAGTAACTTCCTAACCCCAGCTCCAAATGGAGTTGTTTTCTGTTGTTTTGTCCACGTGAGCGCCATGAGACCTTTGGGCGAGTGTTTGCTCTATACAAAACCTATCTAGTTAGTTAGGCATATTACTCTTTGCAGTGCAAACCCATCACGGACAGCTACCTGCGCCCTGGTGGACGGGCCGCCAACAGGGCTCACCACAACGGGGCTGCGCAGAAGTCACTGAGCCAACACGACCGGCGCCAAGTCGGCTGCAACAAAATGCTGCATACCCGGGAGACTGGTGGAACATAGAGACAGCTGCGGTAGTTTTTGTGGATTCTGACAGAATACACTTGCGGGTTCCACACATTCACGAGCTCATGTAATAGGTGTTGAAATGCGTTACCTGGCAGAGTGGTGGTGACAGACATTTCGATTCTACATTGCTAGAACCAACATCTCTAGGTTTTCTCAAAATGCAGTCACAATTAGAGCACCGAAGTGTATCCAACATATCCGTTTCCCCCTTCAATAAACATCCTTCAGCACATCTTAGGCGGTCAGTGGCACAGCGAGTAGAGCGCTCCCTTTGACATCGGAATCTGCTAAAGCAGGTTCGAATCCCGCAGGGACAAACTCAGCCTTTTATCCGAATCCCGCAGGGCCAAACTCAGCCTTTCACTCTTCCGAGCTCGATAAATGAGCACCACACACCGTGGGTAATAATATGCAGCGCGTTCGTAGCGCTATATAAATGCGAAGTTATTATTCAGTACGCCAGAGTACTCGCAGGGGATCTACACCATTCCTCGTATTTACCGAATTTGGTTGGAAATTCAGAATTTGTTTTAACATTGTGAATAAGGGCGCTGACATGGTTAATAAATAAGAACACATTAAAATAATCACTACAAAGCGCACTGATAACCGTTTTACAGCATTTGCAGCATGATCCAATGATCTGATGTCTATGTCACCATCACACTGGTTGAGCGACACAAACGTCCAGAACTGGCTCCATACTTCCTGCACATTTGCGAAAGTGTACACTATGTTTACACCAACATCCGCATCAGACCATTGGTGTTCTAGCTTTTTGCTGACAAGGGCGCCTACAACACAGCCACTTTAAAATGCAGATCACCAGCCGTTCAGCTTTGACTTTCAAGAAATAGTTATTGATTGCCGCCAACCCACATGGGAGCCCCCAGCAGATGGTTGCAGCCGCCCGTCATGATATTCTGTCGGATTCTTTTAAACCCTAACTAGAAACCGCGATCATTCTCCTATAGGTGATTTTAGAGCCTTAAAGCACATTTGACACTGTTTGTGGATCTCATTGTGGTACACCGGGCACATAAAAGCACCTATTTTGGTATGTTCCTCACATTACATGAACGTTAGCTGAGTTCTTCATTCGATGGTACAGCCTCATTTTCTCTCACCATCCTTCACAGTTTCCCATCTTGCATTTATTGTAACACCAGTTAGGGCTAGACGAACTACGTTCCACCAATGCACTGTATTTGCGTGACTTTTCAAACGTAAATGCAGATGGACAATGTGGAGACTATGGTATGATAGGATTAGCGATGAGGAGAATGGAGTTTAGGTGAGTGAGTGGGATTTTAATGAGAGATCGACGGTGAGAGGGGGAAACGCGACTGTCTGCACAGACAGGTCATGTCCAGGACAGTGAGACTATCCACGATGTGAGCCATACCTGCCAACATTCTGTGACCAATAAGATGTAGGATTGTTTAAATTTCAAAAATAATTATTCCCAAAACAATAACATCACAGGAAAATACAAAACATACATTGGCCCTCATTACGACCCTGGCGGAAAGTAACTGACATGACCGCCATAGCGTAAATAGCGTTTCCGCCATTGCACGATGGAGCAAAGTGCGGCCAATTCCGACCCATCGGGCACGAGCACCACGCCATGGCGGAAGTGCAAAGTCCGCGATGGCGGAAATGACCCCAAAACGGCCCATTCCGCCGTCGTACGGCGCCATAGGTGCAATTCCGCCACCCATCTTAGCGGTCACCGTAATGAGCGGTCAGCGCAAATTACAGTCACCGTAAATATACGGAAACGGAAGTAAAAACATGGGGCCGGAACGGGAAACAGGACGCCGGACACCTATAAAATCAGAATCCCAACACAACCATAAAAAACCGACCCTGAGACACATCCCAACCCGTTAGCCACCCCATAATAAAAAAGAAAAATGGGAAAAGTTGCTAAAAAAGCGTGCGATCGCAAGCGGCAGGTCCACTTCTCCCATGAGGAACTCACCGTGCTCACAGAGACCCTCCAGGAGAACGCTGCCGTCGTCTTCTCGACGCAAATGACCAGGACGGCACTTGCGAACAAGAGGGACACATGGGCCCTGGTGGCACAGCGGGTAAGTGCGGTGGGGACCGCACCCCGTAACCCACAGCAATGCAGGAAGCGATGGGACGACTTGCGGATACGCGTCCGGAGCATACTTTCAGCCAACCGCAACATTGCCACAGCTACCGGGGGAGGATCTGATTCACCCATCAAGTTGACCCCCTGGGAAGAAATCTGTGCCTCCACCATTGGAATGGAGAGCATAGAGGGAGTCGGAGGGATGGAGAAAGGAGTGCAGACATCCGAAGAATCAGGTAGGTGGGCCAAATTAAACAACGCTAAATCCACAAAGTCCAATCATGTGAAGCACCATGTGTCCCCATAGTGCAATAGAAACACATGTCCAGGAGAACGTCCACATACATTGCCATGATAGCGCCCTGTAAAAGTCAGATTAAATACATAAATAAGTAAAAATCCTAAAAACACCCTCTGCATGTGCAGCATGCACACCCTAACTGCAGGCTGCAAAATAACTGCACCCTCAATCCACACGAAAATGAGACCTCCCCCAAGGCCCTGACCCAAATCACCCTCAGGTACCACCCCAATGCATGTGATACATTGCCATTCCAATTACAACAGACCCATAAATAACGCTTGCCCTCCTTTACTCCACCACAGGGTCCGAATCAAACGACGAGCTTCAGGACACCCCTACCAGCACACCTGCAAAGAGGGCCAAGACCAACGGCCAAAGACCCTCCACCTCAGCTGCACGGATCAAGACACGTCAGCAGCACGAATCGAGTGGCAGCACACTGGAGGGGACATCAACAGGCACCCCAGCAGCCAGCATGTCCACAGCAGCAGCACCACAGGTCCCCCCAATGGATGCCACAGAAGGCACTGCTTCTGGTGGCAGCAGCACCATAGGTGACACTGCTTTCATGCCAGCATGCTCCGACACAGAAAACGGTGCTGTAGATGTAGGATCCATCCATGACCTGTCCAAATCCCCCTGTATGTTTCATCCCGTACACCATGAGGAAACCACGCAGGGGCACCCACAAGACGACGACTGGCCAACCCCCACAAGGCCTGTGGCAAGGCAACATGAGGTGATCAGCCCCTCTGTGACACCACCGGAAATGGGCATGGCCCAGCAGAGGCAACAGTCCCTCGAGCAGATGATAGTGCAACAGCAGCAACTGGCCACGCTCCTCAAGGAGCATGCTGATGAATGTGGGGGTTCTAAGGCAGCCATTGAAACATCTACTGAGACACTTAGGGCAGAAATGGAGCGAAGTACAGAGACACTAAAGGCACAAATTGAGGGAAGCACCGAGAGCCTGAGGGGACAAATGGAGAGAAGCACTGAGAGCCTGAGGGGACAAATGGAGAGAAGCACCGAGAGCCTGAGGGGACAAATGGAGAGAAGCACCGAGAGCCTGAGGGGGGAACTGCATGCGACTTCCAAAGATGTATGTGTTGAACTTGCCGCTGTGCGCCGTGTGCTCACTGAGCTCTCACAAACCCTTAGGGACATGCATGGACGTGAGCAGGCAGAGACATCATTCATTGCAAGTTCCGTCCAGGGCAGCCCCCAACGCAGATCTTGGAGGAACCTGCGCTCCACAGGCAGGGGTGCCCCTGATACCCGGAGAGGGGGCTTGCAATAGCGTCTGACCAATGACAATGAGCATCTCTGGACACTGGTGTTCTGGGGGGAGGTAGGAGGGTGGAGGGGGTGTGTAGGGTTCTTCCGGGTGGCGGGTCGATTGGGTGTGTAATACCATTTCACATTTGCAATACATATATACACATTAATCCAATGAGATGTGTGGACATTGATCTTTGTGTACGAGGCCTTTCTTGGCGTACAGGCCACATTGTGCATGTTCCCGACACACACAGTGCCACAAGTCCCGTGTCCATGTAACAGCCACCAGGCGTGAGTACTAGAAGCATGCATCTATGATATTCTGACGAATCTCACGGGCCTCCTGTGCCTCGCGGACTCCTTGAGGTGCTGCCACATCCCCACCCTCATCATGACCATCTTCAGGTGCTTGCAGTTCTGCGTCAGGGGGCATGGCCACATTTCTACGTACGCACATGTTGTGTAGCATTACACATGCCATGACCATCTTTGCAACCTTCTCATGGCGGTACAGGAGTGCCCCGCCAGACCTGCTGAGGCAGCGGAAACGAGCCTTCAGTAGGCCGAATGCCTGTTCTATGACTACACGGGTACGTGAGTGGGCATGGTTGTAGTCCTCCTCATGCTGGTTCTCTGGGTTCCGGATTGGTGTAAGGAGCCATCTCTTCAGTGGATACCCGGCATCACCTGTATGTGGACAAAGAAGGATGTTTGTGGAATAACATTGCTACGTACGCATCCCCCCCTTCCTGCCACGTCATTGACGCATCACCTACCCCACATTCACATGCATTAAATGAGACTCACCGAGTAGCCAGGATCGGTGCCCTGCGTGTCGCTCCATGTAGCGTGGTACTGTAGAGTTCCTCAAGACCATAGAGTCATGGGTTGATCCTGGAAATCGGGCACAACAATGTGTAAAGATCCTGTTGGAGTCACACACCATTTGTACATTGATAGAATGATATTGTTTCCGGTTGCGGTACTGGACCTCCATGGCATGTGGGACAACCAATTCCACATGGGTGCAGTCGATGGCACCAATGCAACCCGGTATGCCGCCAAGTGCATGGAATCCCACTTTTGCGTTTGTGAGCTCCTGCTCCGAGCGTGGTAAACAGATGTAGTCGTCTGCGTGCTTCAGGAGGGCATCAAGCACTTGGAATAGTGTCCGTGACAATAGTGGCTGTGAAATGCCATGCAACTGTCCGACTGTGTGCTGGTAGGTGCCTGTGGCCAGGAAGTGGAGTACAGACACCACCTTCAGTAGGGGTGGGATGGTGGTTGGGCTATCTATCATGCTGACAAGGTCAGCGTGTGTCATGTCGACAATGGCGGTTATGGTGTCCCGGTCCAAACGGTAGAGGGTGTGGATCTGCTCAGCAGTGAGGTTGAACGGATTGGCACGGAGGCGTGGGATTGCGGGCTGCCTGCGTGGTGGTAGTGGCTGTGGTGGTGGGCCTTGCTGCCCCTGCCTTGCCCTCCTCCTCCTCCTCCTCCTGCGTCTCCTCTGTGCGGCCGGTTGTTGCAGTCGTTGTTGTTCGTCTTCTTCTTGAAGTTGGAGTACTTGCAGTGCTATCAGGTCCCCCAGGCCCAACATCGCTAGTCCTGTCGGTAGCATTTGGGAGTGGGTGTGGTTGTGGGAGGGGTTTGGGTATGCAATTTATGTGTTTTCAGGCTGTATAGCCTCCACCTGTGGTGATTCATTTCACCTGTGCCAGCTGCAATTACTTTTGGGCGAGCACGTCCCGCACACAACGCTGCTATTTGACGCATGGCATCTTGCAATTACAATCATGTATGTGATCCCGATGGCAGTGAAATATTGGTTAATATGTTGATTCTGCTATGGTCCCATTGTTTCACATACTATTTTTGCAGTCGCGGACAAACTTGTGAAGGGTCAGTGGAATGTAGTACTCGATCAACGGTGGACCCTCATGCAGCACTGTACCGACGTTCACCGATGGGCGGGGAGTCCCATTAGTGATTGAAGCCAGTTGCCATTTTCACACACAGTTGCACTACATAGATGTATTTGTGAATCCAAGCGTTCACAGATGCCTTTTCGACGTGATGTTGCAAATGAGGAATTCGAAGGACAGCGCTTTTGCTTTTCAACTAGTGGCGAGGAGACGCCCACAGGTCTGACTGGAAATGTAACGTTCTATTGTTGAATGTCCTTGGGACAGGGCCCATGACGAGAATGCAATGATTGATGTGAATTTAATGGGATGCGCAATAGCGTAGTGGACGATGAGGCAGGACGTCCCCAAATACATGTTACTTCACTACACTAGTGAACCGGGCAGGAGCACAGTGGATTTTGCAGACTGCATTCCGCACAGACTCAATGGAAATTTCAAATGTAATGTGAGTAAATATTCAGGCGTTTCTATTCCGGGATGAGGGAATGATGAATGGATGCATGGACAGATGATTTAATTGAGGGTTTGTCATGTGCATGGCTTTTTGATATCTATCCCCTTCCCCTGCGCTATGTGATGCAAAGCTGCCATAGTGGGTCCATCATCTGTCTGCCCTTGTTGAACCCTCCCTGTCTCTACGCGCCTTCAAACACTTGTGTCTGTGCACGTTACTAATCACATCTAATGGATTCTGTTTTGACAGACGCATGCACACATACACTCGTTAGTAATAGTGTATTGAGCTCGATTTATGTCGTTATGATTCGCAAGTGATTTTTTGGTGACATTAATCCTTTTGAGTGTGCTAGCATGCATATGGTTGTATATTTAGTGTGTTGAATGAACTGAGTAATTCATATGAAGTTCGGATGCCCATGCTATTATTTTTTTGTTTTGGGTGACAGGTATCTCCTCCCCTTTTGCCGCTGCCATCTGTACGCCACTCCTGCAGATGGCTTTTACACTCGACACCTGCAGCTTCGAGTTAATCAGTGGAGCACCATTACGATCTTATGGGACGATCGCCAATGGGCCACATGCCCTTACGCAGTACTAGTGGCTAGGAGCAACATATGTACCTTTCAGCTGGACTAGTGCCTACTTCATGGGACTGCCCTGCGGTTCTAGGCGCTTCCGTGTTGCCTTTTTGGTCGTAAATGTAGGCCCTGTGTACCATGAAGGAACAGGGCGTCACACAAGTAGAAGCTGTTCATTCATTGCGGATGCAGCCCACAGTGATGGAAATCATTTGGGAGTTAGTTTGCGAATAGCTGTATGGCCTTGGTGATTTGGATGTGCATTAAAATTATGTTCAGATATTGACCGTGTGGCCTTATTTTTTACTAGTGATGTTGCATATTCCGATTTGTGGCGCGATGTATTGTGAGATGATCTGCATTGGGTTCCGGCTTCTGAGTGGAGTTGTGTGGTACTGTACTGGCCGCGTTTTCCTACGAGGAGTTGTGCAATGTGGGCAGGGAGTGGAGTACAGGCACTCAGTAGGGCCATGTACGGTTGGTTCGCGATGCCGTAATTCTCACCATGGCGGAAAGGTACTTTCCGCCATGCTTGATGGCGTTGAGTACATGTCCGCTAGGGTCAGAATTCGCGTACCGTTGCGCCATGGCGGAAATTACGGTTTTGCAAGGCGCGCGTGTGCGTGCTTGGTGCAGTTAGCGTTGGCGTTCACTACGGTGTCGCTAATGGCATCGTACTTTACGGTGACGGGTCATGATCGCAACGAGCGGTATTCGATGGCGGTATTTCATTTCCGCCTTCGTTTTTGGAATTCCGCCAGGGTCGTAATGAGGGCCATTGTTGGCAGCATTGAAGCATTCTAAAGTACATAACCCATCAAACAGCACAACATGGAAAGATGTTGACATTTTACAAATGTATAATTCTGAATGGTAACTTAACACCAAATTCAGTAACCTAATTTCACAGAAGGTTTTCACACAAAGCTGGTAGGCAACGTTTGCCACTGCCGTGTAGCGGCTGCCCAGGCAATACTTATTTATTGCAAGTTGAACACTGAATGACATGGCGACTAATCCCCCCCTCAGTTTGATAGGCAGATGGTGTGTGATAGTGCTACACTCTGCCACTTACCGTCACTGGTGGTTCATCTAAGGTTTGTCTCAGCAAGAGTGCAAGACAGAGTCAAGGAGCTGTCAGGTCAGTGGATTGGTATGAGCCTAATCAAAATAATGACCTACCAGTTCACTGTATAGACAGACTAATTAATGTGATGCATGCTTTGTTCTGGAGCCTGTCTTAGAGACACATAAATTACTTGCCACTGTAAAAAGCAATAAGATCTGTCACTGAAATCTGTAGGTGGTAGGGCTGCATAAAAAGCAGTGGCCTACTGCCTAAATCTGTAGGGTTGGCAAGTATGTGAGACCTATAGAGGAACATGATGGAAGGACTGGGGGAAATCTGAAACTACGGCTAGGAGGGGTGTGTCCATGATGTTAGTTGGGAGGGGAGGGGGTTTGGGAGAAGAATGTGCTCCCTTTGTTGAGGGTTTGTATGAGTCACAGAGTGAGCCCAAGCAGCGCACTAAATGCGCGCGTGGGCGTCGGGCTTCAAGTAGTTATTTCCGAGCATTCCCTCTGTATTATTAGATCGGTTTCATCACCTCTGAATATCTGCGCGTTGTTACTTGCGGTTCGGTGTCTTTTAAATGAAGCTACAGTTCATGGGAGTAAGTAATGCCAGATGTTAGAAAACATTTAAGAAAGTAAAAACAAAAATGTGCCAGCAAAGGAGTGCTTTACATGCGAGACAAACAGGAACCGCTCCTTGGTTGATAATAACCAGCTTTGCAGACAAGCTTAATTTGAACCTCAAATTGCACCTGGGGATGACGTTAAAATGTAAGTGGCATGGACTGCATGCGACGTGAAACAATTATAGTGTGGCAGCACACCTCGTCTAAGGTTCCTCCGGGGCCTATTTAGGGAAGTGTTTCTCTCCTTCTATGTCTATTAGATATAGAAATAAGACTGTCTCGTGTTTTTTATGAGGTGCTAAACGGCTTTCCCTTTGCAACTGAAACTGTTGTTTTAAGAATTCAGTCATGTTAGATGCATAGCGTCCATTGTATTGATTATGACGTTGGTACCCACGTTTTTTGCACAATAGGTGTTTTAAACGAAAGGTGTCCCGTTTTAAATTAAATAACGCATTCATTGATAACATATAATCGTATCTAACAACAGTATAAGCATTTTTTCCATAGTTTGGAATTTTTGTTGGTTGCAATATTGAGTCTTTTCGTGCAGTTACATGCAAGACACCCGTTGCACCTCAGACATGTATTTCAAGCAATGGACTGCATGTCACATTCTTACCTGCTAAAATAACTAGACCAATAAATAGTTTGCATATTGTTGGCCTCAGCCACACACACAAGTCACTCTCTCATGAAATGGCCTAATAAAGACAGGAGCCGTTCTGTATTCCAACTGCTCTTTATTACAGCTCCTTGTAACTAACTAAAACTCCCCCCCCCCCAGTCGCTCCCCTTCTGCCCTCTTCCCGCCCTGGTGTGCTCTCCTTTCTTAAAGGAGCGCTTCCGTTTATTCAGTCACAACATCTGACCCATGCTTAACATGAAAGCTGGGGTTCATATTTGCTCGATGAGTCTCGCAGGTCTCCGCACCATTCTGTGGGGTCTGCCCGGGGGACTCTACCAGTTGTTTCAGCCGGAGGGCTTACATTCTCTTTGGGTCCTGAGTCCTCTGTCATAATCTCTGGTGCTTCTGGGTCCTCGAGGTACAGTCTTTTGAAGAATGACACATTCTGTGTTATCTCGCCTGGTTCTCCCATTGCTGTTATCATGGGTCCTTTTATGGGTGTGATAACCCGGGGTTCTGGGCTGTAGCGTGTGTCTGTTTTTCTCAGATGTCTTTGTCAGACTAGGACTGTCTGCCCCACTTCAAGCTGCGATTCTTTCACGTTTATTTTCTTGTAGGCCCATTCTTTGGCCTTTGCTTTCTTCTCATCATCTCGTTCTATTGTGGCTGCGTCTTCTTCCTGCATATAGTCCTCCCAATGAGGGATGCGAGTTCAGGGTTTGTATTTTACCATTAGTTCTGCTGGTGTTTGCCCTGTCACATCATGCAGTGTGTTCCGCTAGCTCCTGAGCATGCAGCAGATTGCCTGTGGGTGTGGCATTTGATCTGCAAGGGCCTTCTGCCGGGTTAGCTTTATGGTTGCCATGAAGCGTTCCCTCATTCCATTGGCCTGGGGCCAGAGTGGTGTGATTTTTTGGTGATGGAAGCCAAGGTGGTCTGCTAGTTTGGCAAATTCTCGTCCCTGAAATGGGGGACCATTGTCCGTTTTGACAATGGTTGGAATGCCCCATTCGCTGAAGAGTTCATCTATGATTGGCGCTGTCTCGTAAAACAATGTCTATAGCGTCTGTTTGATGAATGGAAATTGTGAATACTCGTCAATTGCTACAAGCAGGTATCCTCCTTCCTCCAGAGGTCCATAAAAGTCCATTGCAACCCTTTGCCAGGGTCTTTTTGGAAGTGTTATTGGTTGCATCAGGTTTGGATCTGTCTTCTTTGCCGCTTGCTGGCAGGGTCTGCAGTGTGCTAGGATGTCTTCTACTATGATGTCCATGTAAGGGAACCAAGTATGATTTCTTAAGATGTTTTTGGTATTTTCGATCCCCCTGTGTCCCTCATGAGCTATTGCTACCAGTGTTTTCCGAAGGTCCTTCGGGGCTACTAGTCGGTTTCCTTGTAGCAGTATGCCTTGGTCGACCGTTACTAGCTCTGAGTGTTTCTTGGCTAGGCGGCTTAGGTCTTTCTTGTCAGTCCCCTCCCCTCCGTTTCCTCTTTCGTGCATGTTCTTCCATTTGTTCGTGTGAGTGAGGTGTAAGGCAGTTTTGATGGGGGGGTCGGCCTTGCTTCTGGCTGTGAAGACTGCTGTCGAGATGGTAGGAGGCATGACATTGGAGGACAGGTATGCAATGTACTCTTCCGCCTCACAGACCAGTGAGTTGTCGTTCTCTGCTGTCGGGTGTCTTGACAGGTAGTCAGCCAGGTTGGCATCTCCTCCTGGTTTGTGGATTATGTTGTATTTGTATTCTTGGAGTCTTATCCCCCCGCGTTCTATTCAGGGGGGCATTTTCGTTTTGGATTTTCCGAATAGCGAAAGTAGTGCCTGATGGTCTGTGACAGGTGTGAATCTTCGACCAATTATGAAGTAGTGGAATTTTTCTCAGGCCCATATGGCTTCTAGGCTCTCTCGTTCTGCCTGTGAGTAGGCCTTTTCGGTGTGGGAGAGGGCTCTGCTAGCGTAGGCCACTACCGCTTGTTGAGCGTTGTCCTTGCGGCTGGTTTGGGCCAGAATGGCACCGAGGCCGACCGGGCTAGCGTCAAATGTGATGATGGTGTTCCATTCTGGGTCTAAGTACGCTAGTTGACGATGGTTGAGAAGGTTTTCTTTGATGGCCTGGAAGGCTGTCTGGCACTGTGAGTCCCAGTCGAAGGGGTTGTCCTTCTTTAGGAGGGCTCGAAGTGGGTTGTTGATGGTAGCGTAATTTTTGAGGTATCTTGCGCAGTATCCTGCCATTCCTAGGAACGACCGTAGTTTCGCTGTTGTTGTGGGGGCATGAAGATCGGTGATGGCTTTTATTTTGTCTGGGTCGGCCGTGATGCCTTTGTCAGAAAATATGTTCCCAAAAAATCTAAGGCTGGTTTTGTTAATGTCGCATTTGGGGCCGTTGAGTGTTAGGCCAGCTTCTTGTAGAATCTTGCATACCGCTATGAGTGCCATGTCATGTTGCTCCTGAGCTTTCCCGAAGATAACGATATCATTGCTATAGTTTAAGGTGTTGACCTCTGATGATATTAGTCGTCTGATGGTTTCTTGGAAGATTTCCACTGCTGAGGATATGCCGAATTTGAGGCGTTTATATCTGAATAGCCCCTCATGTGTGGTAAAGGTGGTGATTGGTCTAGAGGCTGAATCTATGACAAGCTGGTGGTAGCCCTGGTTGAGGTCTAATTTGAAAAAGTTTGTTGCTTGGTTTAGCCTGATGAGCATTTCTTCTAAACTCGGTCCGAGGTGCCTCTCCGTTTGGATGGCGGTATTGGGGATGCGCATGTTGACGCATATGCGCAGTCGTCCATTGTCTTTGCTGACAATTACAATGGGGGATACCCATGGCGTTGGTCCTTCAGCTTTTTCAATGATGTCATTTTGTAGTAGGAGTTGCAATTCTTTGGACACTTGTGCTTGAAGGTGGAAACCCACTTTGCAGGGTGTTGCGGCACTGGTGTTATTGTGAGATCAATGTGTAATTTAATGACATAGTCCTTGAGCATCCATACCCCTTCAAATAGTTTGGGGAACTGGGCTGTAAGGGCATCTTTGTTGAGGGGCCGGCAGGTTATTGCCATAACTTCACGCCTGTCCGATGGGTAACCTTTTATTACCTCAGTTGGTTCATAATGTAAGTCTATGAGTGCCAGGGCTCTGGCTGTCCTATAGCTGAGGAGGCATCGCCCCACTGAGGGACTTTGAATGACATGTATTGTTGTAGTTGCTGTGAGGTCTGCATTAGGTCACATAGTTATTGGCCTTTGGATGTCAGGGGGAGCGCTGCTCCCCACTGGAAGATGTGAGTTTTCGTTTGGCATAGGGGATAGAGATCTGCTATAGCGTGGTATGGTTCCTCATTCATCACGTTAACGGTTGCTCCAGTGTCGACAACAAATTGGTTTCGGGTGTTCCCCATTTGTACTGTCACTTTGGGAGCAGGTGTGTCTTCGGTGTTAATGCTGAGGAGTCTGACATATTCCCTATCATAGCCCTCTTGCAGGTATAGGGGTTGTTGTACCTCCACATGGAGAGACCTTGGCGGGGAGTTGTTATACGGGTCATAGTCTGATGTCGTGGGGTTTATGTAACTTCCTTGTTC
Organism: Ambystoma mexicanum; assembly: GCF_040938575.1. Classification (NCBI taxonomy): domain Eukaryota; kingdom Metazoa; phylum Chordata; class Amphibia; order Caudata; family Ambystomatidae; genus Ambystoma; species Ambystoma mexicanum. The sequence goes on from NC_090937.1 coordinate 1,011,538,351, forward strand.
CTGGGATGTTGAGTGTTCCCTTATGTAGGCCCCATCCAGGGTGGTCACTTGGGTTTGGCCGTAGTGTTGGAAGTCATATAGTTTGTGAGGTTTCCTGTCAGGCTCAATTTGTAGTCCTTCTAGGGCTCTCACAGTGTTCAGGCGTTGATGGGCTACTGTGGGGTACATCATCCTCTCTTGACTGGGCGTTGGTCATGCTGTTCTCTTTGTGGTTCCAGAAAGTGGCTGGGTTTTTGTGGATTTTTTAGAATGTTTGATCCTGTTTCGGGAACTTGTTCTTTGCACATGGCTTGGAAGTGGTTTTCTTGGCCACAGCGCATGCATCTTTGGCCAATTGCAAGGCATGGTCCCCTGTGGGGGTATTCATATCCACATCGGTAACATTGCCTGTCACTCTGAGGGTGCTGTGTGATATTTCTGAAGGGTTGTTGGCTCTATGGGCCTTGGTACCTGGTGTATGGTGTCATGGCAGCGATGATGTCTCCTTTCTTTGGATTTTCGATGGCCGAGGCTTGGACATCTATTCTTTCATATACTCTGGCCAAGTCGAGGATTTCCTTGAGGGATAGGGGTTTCTTTAAAAGGTGTTTTCTAAACATTGACGATATGCACCCTTCAATGATTCCTAGCCTGATGGCTTCATCGTCGTTGAAATTTGCGAAGTCAGACTTTATGATTTTCCTCTGGAGAAGGATGACAAATTCACCTATGGATTCATGGGCTAGTTGGGCACATTGGTTGAAGGTATAGCGCTCATACTCTCTGTTGGGTGCAATTACCAGCTGCTCATTAATGGCTTCTAGAAGGTGTTGATACGTGGCTCATTCTTGCGGTGGAATTGTTCGTATTATATTTTTGATTTCTCTACCTGCAACTTTAGTGAAGATACTAACCTTATTAGGAGAATCCTGTGCGCCAATAGTACCCACAAAGTCTTCAAATTCCTCAACCCATTCTTCCCACCGTTGACCCTGGTCATGGTGTGGATTGAGGGTAAATGGGTTTGGTCATCTCATGAGGCTGGGGTGGGATGCGGGGCCAGCATTGGCAGTTGAGGGTGTCCCTGTGTCAGCGGCCACCTGTGCTTGGTTGGACATGGTTGTTCGATGGGTAGTGTGTCAGAGTCTTGGGGCAGCCCTTTCGTCTGTTGGGGCTGGTAGCAGTATTAAAATGTAGGGGCTTTCCAATTGTTCTTTGGGGTCTCGCATTGAGAGTTTTATTTGTTGTTTTATTATATTTTTGTGCGACCCTCTTGTGTTGCAGGTGTCATGTGTTGGTTTGTACCTGCGTATCGTGGTAGTTGTAGTCTATTGGCTGCTTGGTGTTGCTGGGTGGCAGGATGTTTTTAGGAGGCCTCTTTCTGGTTACAGGGGGGTTTGTCCTCCTGTTGTGCTCAGGGAGGTCAGTGTGCCCTGATGTGGACCTCCTATCTCGAGGTATGCAGCTGCGGTTTTTGTCACTGGCACCCTTGTGTTTATTCCAGCACTTGCGTGGTTGTGATTACTTGTGAGGGCTTCGTGGGGTATGCAGCTCGAGTTATGCAGCTGGGGTTTTGCCACTTGTACCCCTGTGTTTATTCCAGCACTCACGTGTTTATTCCAACACTCGCGTGGTTGTAATTTCTTGTGAGGGCTACGTGGGTGTGAGTGAGTTTGTGTCTCTTTCACTTCGTTGTTTTCCTGGTATTTTCTTTTCAACCATGCGGCAGTGGGGGAGGGGCATGGACTCCTTACCTGTGCCTGGCGACTCCCTGTTGGGCTGATGCGATCTCGGCGCTTCAGCCTTGCTTTGGCTGCAGTCCCCTCCGACTTCTGTCTTCTGCGCTGCGGCGGCCTCCTCCTGCTGAGGTATGTGGGCGTCCTGCGTTGCACCGCTTCCTGGTGTCGTTGGGCCTGACGCTGCAGTGGCGGCTCTCTTCTGCTGCAGCTGGGCTCCTCTTCACTGCTAGGCTCAGCACTATTACAGCGGCCCTCCTCTGCTGCAGCTGGGTGTCCGCTTCACTGCTGGGCACGCTCTCCTGACCTGTTGCAAGCCGGGGGTACGGCGGCTACTCCGGTGTCCTGCTGGGCATATGCACCCTCCATGTGGCACACCTGGGAACAGCGGCTTCATCACCAGTTTTTGGCCTCAGCCACACACACAAGTCACTCTCTCATGATACGGCCTAATAAAGACAGGAGCCGTTCTGTATTCCAACTGCTCTTTATTACAGCTCCTAGCAACTAACTTAACTTCCCGCCCAGTCCCTCCCTTTCTGCCCTCTTCCCGCCCTGGCGTGCTCTCCTTTCTTAAAGGAGCTGCTTCCGTTTATTCAGTCACAACACATATGTGTTTTGTGTACAGTCAGAAATTACATTGTCGTATCTATGTGGGTCACATCAAATCCACAATTACCCTCACTAGAATCCATGGGTTTCTGTATTAAAACATGGGCAATAATGGAAAATTGCAGGCTTACAGTGACTCATGCATTTATACATAACAAGATTTTAAAAGGGTTACCAATAGATTGTCTTTGTGAGGTTCACACGTATGGTGCATCTGGAAAGGAGGCACAGGAAATCACGCATATTTTATAGGACCCGATTCATGGAATTTATTGCACGGTACAAAGTAACTTTGCACTGCTGAAAAGCGACTTTACAGTGCCGACACAAACCCTGATTCATGGAACTGTGCAGAGTGTATTTCTGCAATGCAAAGTCAGTGCATTTGGTCATTTCTGCAGTACAAAATGACTTTGCACTGACCTTGCACTGCCTTGGTTGAGGACTCCCAGCAGTATAACTTGGGAGCCAGATTTAGTGTTGGTAGTGAGAAGTAGTGTGATGTCTTCCTCGAAAGTAGATAATGAGCCTGGGGGTCTTTACATAAAGCGATAATTTGATGGTCAGAAGTTCAGCTGAAAGGAAAGGTTGATTAACATGGGCCCTTAGGCCAGTCTGGGTTTTGGCAATAAAGGCTTCTCCGCCACCTCTAGAGGATTCTCTGTCATTTCTGATGATACTGTAGTTGTCTGATATGGCTAGTGAGAGCGCTGGGCCTGCAGTGACATGCAGCTAGGTCTCAGTTATAGCTAGGGAGTCAAGGTCATTTCGGGTAATGAGGTCAGCAAAATTGAGAGCATGCACTATCAAAGATCTTGAATTTATAAGTGCTCCCTTGATAAGTGTGGGTTGACTATTAGGAAGGTTTGTTGGTGAGGTGGTGTTGGCTAGTACGGAGGGATCATTATTACCTATGCCGATGTCTAGTTTAGGTATATTTCTTTTTGTGGATAGAGTCTAAGTATTCATTTTATTAGTGCGATGAGTTGGCAGTAAGTGGACTTTTTAAAGTCTGGATCCTAGTCTAGAATGTCTGATTTTAGTAGGGCAAGGTTGGTTGGGTGTAGGTCGAGTAGCATAAAGATGGATCCACTGGAGAGGTGTGAGCGGGTAAGTATTAATAGCCAAGGTTCTTTTGGTGGTGTTATGTTTAAATGGCTGGGATTTAGTTGGTGTTATGGTCTCAGAAAGTGGAAGTGACGTGGGAATTGTTAGTAAGATCATAGGTTTGCTCAACCTGGAGGCAAGGGACTTGGTATCCTGCTGGATGCTGTGCCTTTCGGTGTTGGTAGTGACTGCTAGGGTATGAGGTGTCATATTGCGCATAGAAGGTGCACTGATGCTAATACGGTACATAGGTTAGGGATATGAGGAGTGTGAGGTGCACTGGTATGTGCATGAGAGTGAGCTGGGCCAGGACATGAACTAGCACCAGGTCTGACACAAGGGGCAGCAAATGGGTGCAAGGCTAGGGCATGGGCAAGCAGCAGATACACAGGGTACAGCAGTAGGTGCAAGGCTATGGCAAGGGATAGCAACAGATTCACAAGGTACAACAGTAGGTGCAAGGCTGTCACAGTTTATTATGCGGTCACACCCAAGTCCAAAAAGTTCCTTCCCCCACAGTGAATGTGACGCACAATAAAAACACTTTGGATTTTTTTATGAAGAGTTCACTATGGTAAGGTTTCCTACCAGTCTCACACACAACCCCAACAAATACCTGGTGCCACAATGGACAAGGAACCAGGCCGTGTGTATTAATAGGATATTTATTAATTCATGTATTTAACCTTAAGTGCCAAGGGCGAGGTATCTCGTCCTTGTTATTACCTCCCTGTTGCCAAGGACGAGATACCTCGTCCTTGGCACTTAAAGGGTTAATGAAAGAGAAAACGTTAGATGGCATTGAATGGCGACATACCAAAATCACCAAAAAAGGCCTTGGCACTGGGGGAAAACCCATGGCAGTTAAAGGGTTAAGTCAAATTAGGACAAACAGATTACATCTGCCACCAAAGCTGTGGCAACAGAAAATGAAAATAACATTTTGTAAAGTAACAACACAGAGATGACACTAGACTATGCAGTTACAATAGTTTCATTTTCCATCACCCACCAATACAATGAAAAAATAGATCAAGGCACACAATGAAAATGAATTCAAACAAAGTTATGCTTTTCTCCCAGCAACCCTCAGCCTCCAAACATCCACTAGGCTTGACTGTTTTGAATGGTAGGTGCACTTTCTGTGCATTACTGCACCTCCTGGGGAATTATTGAACCTGAAAAATTGAAATTTGAAAAAAAAAGAAGAAAAAGAAAATAGAGGAAATTTGCATAATATTGTTGGAAAGGACTGTTTTATTTGGCATTTTCATTGTGCATCCATTTTTTGAGCTTGGCGCTGCATTGCTATTTTGAAAGCACTAGCTTTTTCCTACTATTGCTGCTTATTTTACTGTTTTTGGCCCTTCCAAGATGGCCGCCGTGGTTTTCTTTGTTGTGTAGACAGGCTGTGCTGAATCACCTCTCCCTGTGCTGCACTCCCATTGGTTGCTGAGTGTTTTCTTCCATCCAATCAGGGACCGGCAGACTTCAGCCGGCCCTCTCAGCAAAGGCCCACTTCCAAGGACCCTGTCTGCTCCCTGTCCGCTTCATGAATGCTAATTGGGGTCCTCCCTGCACCTTAACCACAATGACGCAGCCACCAGAAATCCAGACTGCCTTGACTTTGCAACCTCCAGAACTATGGGTTAGTTCTCTCCTTATAGACTCACTTCTACTGCCTTTGACTATCACTGTTCTTTCTGCTTGTTGCTCCCATGTTGTCATCTTTCTGCGCAGTGCTTCCTAAACCCTTTGCCAACATCCGATTCCAAGATTGAAAAAGTCAAATCTTGCTGTTTTTGCTTTGCTCTTAAAAGTCAAATCTTGCTGTTTCTGCTTTGTGCTAAAAAGTCAAATCTTGCTGTTTTTGCTTTGCTCTTAAAAGTGAAATCTTGCTGTTTTTGCTTTGCTCTCAAAAGTCAAATCTTTTTGTTTTTGCTTTGCTCTTAAAAGTCAAATCTTGCTTTTTCTGCTTTGCTCATAAAAGTCAAATCTTGCTGTTGCTGCTTTGTGCTAAAAAGTCAAATCTTGCTGTTTTTGCTTTGTTCTTAAAAGTCAAATCTTGCTGTTTTTGCTTTGTGCTAAAAAGTCAAATCTTGCTGTTTTTGCTTTGTGCTAAAAAGTCAAATCTTGCTGTTTTTGCTTTGCTCTTAAAAGTCATATCTTGCTGCCCTGTGCGAAATTCTCTGTATTTTGCTTGTATATTGTTTCTTCTCTGTAACTTGCCAGCCCAGTGACCTCACCACTCTCTTTTGTCTCACACTTACCTGCCTTAGCCCCCCCAGTATCTCCATCCTCTCCTTACTTCCACCCCAGTGGTGCTTTCTGTTTCTCATATCTTCTCCACGCTGCTTCTCCATTGACTATCCTTTCCTTCTCACTAAGTCTGGTAGGAATAAGTTCAAAAAGGATATCTTGGCCTCTAATCCTGGTCTTCCTATCGCCGACACCTACTCCAATGCTTCCGCCAGACAGACACTTACCGACATCCTCTTTGACGTTCCTTCGCCAGATCTATGGACTCCTCATATGGTCTCTGTGCTCTGCCCTATCTCCTCCTCTCCCATTAATGGTGGCACTCGCTGGGAAGTTCTCATGGCTTCCTTCGACTCCTCTAAAGTCATCATTAATGTCTACCTAAATGGCACTGTCATGGTCCAAGGCCCTCAGGCCAATCTCCTCCTCTTTGATAGGCGCTTTCCTCGCTTTATCAATTTCCTCTCATCTCCTGTTGTCCCCTCCTCTCTCTCCTTGGCTACCTGGCCCTCTCTCTCCTCCTCCTCCTCCTCTGCCCCTTCTAGGGCTCTTTCTCCTCCGCAGGGCATACCTCTGATCTGTAGCCCTCCCCGGAAGGTCTTTAAGGCTGGCAACCTTCTTCATATTGCCACTCTCAACTCTCGCTCTGCCGTCAAACACTCCTCTGACATCTGCCACCTCCTTGAAGAACTAGACCTTGATGTCTTTGGTCTTACTGAGACATGGTTCACGCCCAGCTCTGTAACGAGCTTTGACACTCTCCTCGCTGATGGCTACAAGATCCTCTCAGCACCCAGATCCTCCCGGTCCGGTGGGGGGGTAGCACTGATCTTTCCTGGTGGATTGTGCCTCTAGCATTCCCACTCAGACCGACTTCTCTTTTGAATGCCTTGTCTGTAGGCTTTCTCTCTCGCCTACACACCGGCCTCCTGGTCAAATCACCTAATTTCTCTCTGAGTGGGCAGACCTCTCCTCCTCCCTCCTGGCCTCTACCACTCAACTCCTCCTCCTCTGTGAACTAAGTATACATTTAGACTCTCCTTGCTCCTCCTCTGTACTCTTCCGTGACCTCTGCGACTCCCTCTCCCTGTCCATCCTCCCCTCTGGCCTGACTCACTCTGCAGGGCACACAGGGCACACACTCGATGTCTTGATCTCCTCTGACCTCCCCCTCTCCATCCATCTGACCACTCCTCTCTCCTGGAGCGATCACTCCCTCCTCTCATCTCTCTGTCTCTTCCCCCCAAGCCAAGCCTACCCCAACACTTTCACCTACCTTCTCGGACATCCGGCCCATGAAGGGTGTGTCAGTTGAGGCTTTTGCTGCCACTTTCTCTTCCCCCCTCCACCTTTGGCTGTCTCTCATCCTGATACAGCCCTGTCTCTGCTCTACTCTGCAATTTCTGATACGCTTGATGTTATTGCCCCTGTCATGAGGATCCGTTTGAAGTCCAAAGCCAAGTGGAATTCCTGGTATGACTCTGACCTAGCTACACTTAAACGTAAGAGTAGGGTAGCTGAGAGGAAATGGAGGACTTCCTGTTCAACCTCTGACAAACTGGCCTGTCGCTTGCTACAAAGGCAATACCGACTCTCTGTCCTCACCAAGAAGAGAGTCCACATTCAAGCTCGTGTCTCTGTGGCATCTAACAATGCGGCCGAACTCTTTAAAATCTGGCCAACCCTGCTGCAGTCTCTACCCCTCCTGTTGCCTCCCATGCTCTTTGCAATGCCCTTGCCTCTCACTTCATTTCAAAAACCCAGGACATCCTGTCCACCCTCTCCACCCACACTGCTCCTCTTCCCTCTCCATCTGTGCTTGCTGACCCTCCTTTAGCCACCCTCCCACCATCCTTCTCGTTCATTCCTCTTTTCACCCCTGACAAGGTTGGTAGACAAGTCTGATCAATGAAAGCCTCTTCAAAACAGGTTCATCCCTGTTCGTCTAAAACCATCAAGGACCACATTGACACCCTTGCTCCGGCCCTTGCTGATTTTTGCAACCACTCCTTTGCCTCTGGATCCTTCCCCTCCCCTCTGAAGCACTCCTTTGTGCATCCTCTTCTCAAGAAACCCACAGCTGATCCTTCTTGTCCAGCTAACTATCGCCCAATTTCCATTACTCCCTTTCTTGGCAAACTCCTGGAAAAGTTGGCCATCTCTCAGCTTAACCTTCATTCCAATTCTGTTGGCTGTCTCCATGACCACCAGTCTGGCTTCAGAGCTGCCAGAAGCATTGAAACTGCTCTCCTAAACATCAGTGAAGATCTGCTCACCAACCTTGACTCTAACATTCCCTCTGTCCTCATCCTCCTCAATCTCTCTTCTGCCTTTGACACGGTCTACCATACCATTCTGCTCAACCGTCTCCGTGAAAACCTGGGTATCACTGATCAGGCTCTGGCCTGGCTGACCTCTTTCCTCTCAGATCGACCTTCTCAGGTCCAACTTGGGTCCTTCCTTTTATTTATCTTCCTCTCTACCTGTGGTGTTCCCCAGGGGTCTAACCTCTCGCCCTGGCTTTTCAACGAATACCTGGCAACTCTCACCCACTGCATTGCCATTTTCTGCTCAAATTTCCAGTGCTACGCTGACGACACTCAACTCATTTTCAGGCTGCCCTCTGCCACCTCCTCTCCCTCTCTCATCTCTGATTGCCTAACTGCCCTTCAAGATTGGTGTGCCGCCAATGATCTTTGTCTGAATGCCAGCAAGACGGAGATCCTCCTCATCGGCACACCTTCACCATCCTTTCCCCTCACTCTCTGGCCGGCCTCCCTTGGCCCTTCTCCTACCCCCACCTGCGAGGCTAAGAACCTCAGGGTCATCGTTGACTCCACCCTTTCCTTCTCTGCCCACATCTCTGAGGTCTCTAAAAAGTCAAATTTCTGACTGCACCTCCTCAGAGGTACTCTGCCCTTCCTCTCCTTCCCCCAGAAGCTCATGGTATCTCAAGCTCTGGTTCTCTCTAGCTTGGACTATTGTAACAGCCTCTTTCTAAATCTACCTGCCTCTACTCTCCGCCCTCTGCAACTAATCCAGAACAGGACTGCAAGACTTGTCCTCGGCCTCAAGCCCTGGGATCGTATCGCTCCAGCTATGAAATCTCTTCACTGGCTCCCAGTGGATGCAAGGATTAAATTCAAACCCATTGCATTGTCCACAAGGCTTTCTGGGGCCTGGGTCCAAAATACCTTCAGCTATCCCTCCGCAAATACCTCCCCTCTCGAGCTCTTCGCTCCTCTACCTCCAACTCACTCAGGGTCAGTCGTTTTTCTAAGACACAAGCTGGGGATAGATCTCTGTCTTCGGCTGGGGCCTCCCTCTGGAACAGCCTCCCTGCCACTCTAAAACTTGAGGAGAACCATCTCCGGTTCCGGAAGTGCCTCAAGACCTTCCTCTTTTCTTCTGCCTTTGCTCCCCCTCTCCCCTGCTGATCTGTTCTCTCTTGGCACTGTGCACCTGGCCACCCTCTGTCTTTTGGGCCCAGGTACCTGCTCATCCTGTCACCCTCCCGCACTGCCTCCGGGCCACCCCTTGCACTGGGGTCTGTATCTGTACCCATACAGCCCCCCCTTTTTCTTCCTGCACTTATCGGACCTACCCTGTCTGCTGCCTTAAACCTAGCACTTGCAAATTGCTGGCTGCATTACCACTGTTTGTTGCCTTTATTATTTATCTATTGTTATTTATCTGTTTATCCTCTGCTTCGCAATTTCCACCTCTCCCCCCTTCCATGCACTTTTCCCCTCCCCCCTCTCCCTTGCACTTGCGCATTCTCAATGTCACTGGGCCTAGTAAGATCGCTCTTTTGTTGTCCCCTGTTCCCCTCCCTTGCCCTGTCGTACTCTGAAACACTTGTGTACAAGCGCGATAGAAATAAAATATCAATCAATCAATCAAAAGGAAAGGCAGGGAGTGGGAACACAATGGTAAAATAGGTTTTTGGGTAGTGCACACAGAAACATGGGAGACAGAGACCCAATGGGAGCATTTGTTTTGCAGAGCACTATGGTAAAACATTCTTTAATTATTTAGCACAACTGCTATGGGAAAGAATAGACAGAAATGGTTAATTTGTTTTTCTACACCAAAAAAAACAGGCAGAGCTTTGGGATATTAGTCAGCACACAATGGAAAAATCGGATTTGAGTTGGAATCACAGATGCAATGTGAGAAAGAAAATGCAAATGGAAATTTGTTTTGCAGAGCACAATGGGAACAATTTTGTTTTGCAAATCACAATGGGAACACAGGGAAATTTTGTTTTTGTACTTTGCACCTGCACAAGCTCTACTGCGCTTCCCACTTCAGATTTAACATGAATGGGGTCAATGTGGAATTTCGTTTTTTAAACTCTGCTCACCCACCTGGAAGCAGGGATTCATGGGATTAATTATTTTGGCAAATCTTTATGACTATACCGGCTCTCAACACACTGGGAAAAGATTGTTGGTTTTAAATGCCAACAATACAAATCCAGTGAATTAAATTGGGGAATTCATTGATTTGTTTAATATGCTAAGAATCTACCCAGGCAAACAGGGCATTTCTCAATGGGGAAATAACTAAAACAATGCTGAAAGAATACAAATAATACAGGGCCTACATAATCTATGGATTTTGGGGTAGTTCTACTTACAGGAGAGGTATGGATTGGGCATCAGGGAGCACCAGGGCACACCGATGGGACAGCCAAGGTGGTCAGTCAAGGGTCTCCTCTCTTTCCTTCAAGGGGTCCCAATCAGTTTCTATGTCTCCTGGCTCCTGTCTTCACTGCAAGATTAGGCCCCTCTCTGCTGGGATATTTATCGCCAGATTTCGGCAGCAAGTCACCTCTTGGAATTAGTGGCAGAACCTAGCTCTGATGCAAACTGGCTTATTTATAGGCCAAATGACATCACTAACTTGTCATAATTCTCACAAAAAGGATTGGTTATCCTTCACTACCCCACTCCCACCTATGTGCTGATAGGACAAGGGGATGGTGCAGTGCTTTGGGACAGCTCGGGGAGGAGAGTGCTTCATCATCTCACTTTGATAGGTGTCCTCGGTATGCATTAAGGCTTAAAAATCTCACCACATGGCAAATACCCTTAATTTTCACATCTTTACATGCATGACTATATTTACGACATCTACATTTTAAAGTAAATCAGGTGAGACTAGTCAGAAGTCTGCACGTCATTCCTGTGCAAAGATACTGTTTTTCTTCATTTACTCTGGAACCATATCAGTGAAGAATATGACACTTTACGGGCATCATACGAATCATAATTGTCATTTTTTTATCAATTTTTCGCATCTCTGGAAATCACGAGAAGGCCCAAATAACATATTCATTAATACATTTAGTTGTGTTTATCCCACCAAATCGTTTTAGCATGGTTACAAGGGGTTAACGTGCATCTTTAATAAAACCCTAGAATGACTGTTGTGCGATGTATACTATCCATTTTACATGATAAAATGCATTTCTCCCATTTAAAAGCAATGTGTAGCTTCACCTTCATTGGCTAGACCCCCACATTTTTTTAAGATTCACTTCTCCTTGAGTACATGACATCAGCAAATGTATTTGTGTTTAGATTTCGCCTCCCCTTCAAGGGCTAATGGCCAAGCTAATGCATAGTCCTGCCAGAACAGACAGGGCTAATCAGTTCCCCACCGTATTTGCAATCTAAGGCATTGTTTTTCTTTCTATATAGTGAAGTACTGGCTTTGATTGATGATGACACCTAGGCCATATCTTTAGGGGAGCCTCCCTGTAAAAAGGATCATTTGGCATTGTACTTGAAAAGGTTTCCTGTAATAAGCTCTGTAACATGTATTTACACTTTAAGTTCAACCAGATCCATACAAGAGAAAGGACCAAAAATCAGATGGCTGTGCTTTCTTATGAGTCTTTTTTTTTATGCTGTTTTGTAGATGAACTGATGGGAAAGAAACTTTGAGACAATGGGGGTCATTACGAGAGGGTAGATCTGCCGGCCCCATTAACCTTCTACCGCCTCATTATGAGGTCTGCACGCGGGACCCGCTAAGAACGTCTGGTAAAACCAGGCATCCTTAGCGGCACCCGCGAGCAGACCAGGATGCTAACAACAGGCCCGTCATTAACAGGCCCGTTGTTAGCATCCTCCCCATTCCCATTGAGCCCTGTGGGGGCTCAAATGGGAATGGGGATGTACCGGGTCCGGGTTCCTGGAATGGGGAAATACCAGGCCCTCCATGGTCGGAATGGGTCAGTATTTCCCCATTCCAGGAACCCGGTAAGGAGTTAGCCATGCCGTTAAAAGCGGCATGGCTACCTCCATACTCGGAATGAGGCCCATTGGGTTTTGGACTGCAAGGCCCTTGCCATGATTAAAACTGTGTTCTCTAAAGAACTAGACAGTTTTAAGGCTGATTACTCAAAGGAACTGTTTTGGTCAAGATTAATGTGGGGTGAACAATGTATCTCTGATTATCACCCTTGTTAACTTTTTAAAAGCTGGCAAAGTTTCTGAATGAGTGCATTTGTACTTTGTTTCTTTTTTTCTTATTTTTTTTTAGTTTTAATTTGATTATTTGTTTATGCTTTGTGTAAGGGTGTCACAATAAAAAAAAGAAATGGATTGATCATATATGGATGGTGTGACAATAGCATTAGTGGCTGAGAGAGAGGGCATTTCTGAGAAGTGATTGGAGAGGGAAGGTTTAAGTCACCTAAGAGAATGGGGTGATGTTTAGTGGAAAGATAATCCAGGAGTTGCACAAGATCATCAAAGAATGTTCCAATGAGACCAGGAGGGTGATAGATGGAGATGATATGAACCAGGTTAAACAGATGAACAGTAGAGATGGGGAATTAAAGAGGTAGGAGAGGATGTTGTGTTGCATTGAAAATAAGTTGAGTCTCAAAGGAATAGAGTTGAGTTGGATAGGTGTTTGAAGAGGTATGGGTACCTTGTTGGCTTTGTTTGTTTAAAGGAGGTGGAAGAGATATGGAGTAGTGGGAGTTTCGAGTTCTGAGTTTTATAATATGGAAGGGAAAGGAGGAAGTTGTAGCATGATTGGAGATAGGATAGGGAGATGTGAGTAGGAGGAGCAGCAGGAGGAGCAGAAGTGAATGCATTGTAGGTGAGTACCACAGTGTGGAGAGACAATACAGTAATTAGGAAGCTTGGGGTACTCAGAGGTGCAACAGCTGAAAGTAAAAAAAAAGGCTCGTAGGGTAAGAGGCAAACAGGCTTGATGTCAGCTGGTCTTCACCCTTCACTGTTCTGCCCTTAACTGGGTCACCCATGGCTGGAAGGCCCCTACAAAGTTCAGAAGGGACTTCACACACTCTTTTCACCTAGCCCATCAGTGGTTATTCTCTCTGATATTGTCCCTGTTGTTGGGATGAGGCGATTTCTTCCTGATTTTCTGTTCCCAGAGGTGCTTCTTGTGGCCTTGCACTGCAGGTGGGGTGCATCTAAGATGACTGTAGGAAGGGATGTCACCAATCCAAGATGAACCCAACTCAGCTTGTATCACTTATTTGTTCTTAAAACCATTTTTTATTTATTTCACAGTGTACGTTGAAAGCCATTTAACAATTATTTGCCGTCTCCTTGGCTACACAAACAAGGAGACGCAATATATTTCCCCTGCGCCAACCCGAACTGTTACACCTTTGACAGTCGTGCAAGCGATCGGATTCTTCAAAAATAAATCGATGAGGTAAGCTACTAGCTATACTTAATACACTTGTGTGAGTGACAGATACCGCATACTGCAGCCATTGCCTATGTGTATGCATTACTAGGTCCCTGTATTAACAACAGCACTCCAATATAATGTTTTGTTTGGATAAAGTACATGTTTTAATACATTAAGTACATTAAGAAGAGAGCCCTTATCCAAGCCTGCATCTCTGCGGCATCTGACAACTCGGCCGAACTCTTTAAAATCTGCAAGGAGCTTGCCAACCCTGCTGAAGTCTCTACCTCTCCTGTCCCCTCCCAGGCCCTCTGCACTGCACTGGCCTCTCACTTCATCTCTAAAACTCAGGACATCCTGTCCTCACTCTCCTCCTATCACCTCCCTCCCTCTCTTCCCGGCTCTTCCTCTGGCCCTTCTGCAGCCACCCCTCCTCCCTCCTTCTCTGCCTTTCCCCTTTTTTCTGCTGACGAGGTTTCCAGACAAGTCTGATCTATGAAAGTCTCGTCTAAACAGGTTCACCCCTGTTCCTCCAAAACTATCAAGGACCACATCGACTCCCTGGCTCCTGCTCTGGCTGACTTTTGCAACCACTCCTTCGCCTCTGGAGTCCTCCCATCCCCCCTCAAGCACTCCCTTGTGCACCCTCTTCTTAAGAAACCCTCTTCCGACCCCTCCTGCCCGGCTAACTATCGCCCAATCTCCATCACTCTTTTCCTGGGCAAGCTCCTGGAGAAACTGGCCATCTCCCAGCTTAACCGCTATGCTGAATCTGTTGGTAGTCTTCATGACCATCAATCTGGCTTCACAGCTGCCAGAAGCACAGAAACTGCTCTACTGAACATCCGTGAGGACCTGCTCTTGAACCTCGACTCCAACACTCTGTGTGTTCTCATTCTGCTCGAACTCTCTTCTGCCTTTGGCACTGTCAACCATGCCATCCTGCTCAACCGTCTCCGTGATAACCTGGGTATCACTGGTCAGGCTCTGGCGTGGCTGACCTCTTTCCTTTCCAATCAACCCTCCCAGGTCCAACTGGGGTCCTTCCTCTCTGACCTCTTTTTCTCCACCGGTGGTGTCCCCCAGGGATCTAATCTCTCTCCCTGGCTGTTCAACCAGTATCTGGCACTCCTTGCCCACCGCATAGCCGCTCTCTGCCCCAACTTTCAGTGCTATGCGGATGATACCCAGCTCATTTTCAGGCTACCCTCGGCCTCCTCCTCTCCTTCCCTCATCTCTGACTGTCTGCCTGCTATCCATGAATGGTGTGCCGCCAATGACCTCTGCCTTAATGCCCGTAAGACTGAGATTCTACTCATCGGCACACCCACTCCCTCCTTCCATGCAGCTCTCTGGGCGGCCTCTGTTGGCCCTCTTCCTGCTCCTACCTGCAAGGCAAAAAACCTTGGGGTCATCTTCGACTCCACACTCTTCTTCTCTCCTCATATATCTGACGTCCCTTCCTCTCCTTCCCCCAGAAGCTCACTGTCTCCCAAGCCCTGGTTCTCTCGAAGCTGGACTACTGTAACAGCCTCTATCTTAATCTGCCTGCTTCCACTCTCCGCCCTCTGCACCTCATCCAGAACAGAACTGCAAGACTTGTCCTTGGCCTCAAGCCCAGGGACCGTATCTCTCCAGGACTGAAATCTCTACACTGGCTCCCAGTGGCTGCAAAGATTAAGTTCAAAACCCTCTGCATTGTCCAAAAGGCCTTCTGGGGCTTGGGGCCTAAATACCTTCAACTCTCTCTTCCTAAATTTCTTCCTTCCCGAGCCCTTCGCGCATCCGTCTCCAACTCCCTCAGGGTTAGCCGCTTCTCAAAGCAACAAGCTGGGGGTAGATCTCTGTCCGCGGCAGGGGCCTCCCTGTGGAACAGCCTTCCTGCCTCCCTGAAACTTGAGGAGAACCATCTCCGGTTCCGGAAGCACCTCTAAACCTTCCTCTTTGCCTCTGCTTTCTCTCTCCCTCTCCCCTGCTAAATCCTTCACTGAAACTGCACTGAATCTGCAACTGGGCCACTCTCAGCGACCTCGGTCCTGGGCCCAGCCACTCTCCACTTGCACTGCCTCCCAGGCAACCTCTGCACTGCGGGACTGTCTCTGTATCCTTACAGCCCTCCCTTCCCAGCACTCGTCTGCACTTACTTTGCACTTGCCACCAGCTGGCCCTATTTATTTATTTATTTTATTCTACTTACTTGTACTGCACTTCCCCCCTCCCTTCCCCTTGCACTTTTCCCTTCCCCCTACCCCTACACTTGCGCTGAATGACACCTGGCCTAGTAGGATCGTTATTTGTCTTCCCCTTGTTTCCCCCCTCCCTGCCTCGTCGCGCCTTGAAACACTTGTGTATAGGCGCGTTACAAATGCCATATCGTATCATATCAAGTTGTTCATGGGAGATTTCCCAATCACCCCTGACATCTTACTAGCAACATTGTAAACACAAACCTTTGTAGGGACTTTTCATCAACAATTATTTCAAACTTGATATCATCAGTGATGTCATCAATGGCATTTCTGATGTCATCTTGGATGTCCTGGGTGTTAATCTTAGCAGTGCACAGAAGTGACGTGAATTATGGGTGCTTATCTTACCATAACTGGTGAATTTCAAGGGTTGTTTGGTTTTACTTGTTACCATATTTTCCCTTTGCCAATGCTTTTTAACTGAATTTCATATGATTTTTATTAGTGCAACGTAACCATAACGTCCCTTTAACAATGTTTTTTCACTTAATTTCATAGGTTTTTACCAAACCACCCTTAATTTGCTACAAATTCTTTATACCTATTTTTACAGTGCGATTGTCCATGGACATCAGGTAGCATTCACAAAACCCAGAAGCACAGGCGATAACAGAAAATGTTGTACCCTTTAACCAACAAACACATATACATAAAGTAAAATTACTTATATTTACTACACCCAAATATACCTTTTTGTACAAATTATAATTTGAACATGTACCCATTATTTGTTCATTTAGCACACAATATAATTGAATGCACCAAGCACAAACCATAACTGTACACCTCATATATCACTTCAATACAACTCTTCATATAGACTCAAATACACCAGGTGCTCATTCCAAAACAACCTCTTACCAAATAGTAAGTTCACTGTATTTATTTCTTTATTATTACCATTCATTATATAAATCGTCCTTATAAGCAAATATCACTATTTATTTATTTTAACAGAAATGGAAAACACACTTGAGTGGTAAGAAAAAAACATTCCAAAAGAATAAATGAGTAATGTTGACATCTCTAAGGGTAAACACAATAACTTGCAATATATACAAATATTGCAATTTATACAGAGCTCAGTGAAATAATAATTTCTTCTTTTCTTATAATTACTTTACATGAAGAAATAACACCCCAATTTAATTATGAAATCGTGATCTTGTCTGCAAAATTGGATGAACTTAGTAATGACTGTACTTGTTCTTTCTCTGCATTCTGGGACTTACAGTCCAGGTTTTATAATAGGAACAGTGGAACTAGAAGCCCTGGAATACAAAGAAAAAAATCAAGACTTGATAAGCACCTACATTTTGGAATGGATCATTTTGTCAAGTATGTTTGTACTGCCAACATATTAAACCACCACACACCAAGTGACACTTAAAATTGTTATACATATATTATCCATCTGCTTTTACTTTCTTTTAGAAAATGTTACACACAATTCTCCTATAAATGCACATATGCATTTTATACCCTTCAAGAAAATGCTCCTAAAAAGAAACATTTATATATGATCAGTATTTTCCAATTTTGATTCAATTTAAATGTCACACTTTCCAACCTTTCTCATTACATCCCTTATACTACCACCATTCTCCACCTGCTCACATTATGTGTATACTGCTAAAGTATCTATATACAACACTTCACCATACATATAAAGTACTGTCCTTTCCCAACCTCTACTATAATGACACCAACCACTAATGCAACAAAAATCCACCATTGCGTTACCAGTAGGCCATAGTTTCCATATTCATTAAAAACCCTGTAACACATTATAAATACATTGTACCACAAACACAATACTTCTTTTATTAAATTCACCAGCACAAAAAAACCCTTGATATGCATTATTTTACACACATTATTGCCCCTGTTCATTGTAATGTCCCAAACAACACTACTCATACTCCAAATGATCTAACAACATATTAAACATACTTTGCTAAAGCACCCATTGCACAACTTTATTAACTCTTTTTCCAAACAACTCCTCCTACCTTGAAACAACCTCTCTTACTAAAAGTACTTCACCATTGCCACATATACCCACAAACTTTCTTTTACAATTACAGAAAAAAAGAAGAGTGTCAAAGACAGATACCAAAAAAGAACACTCTTCACATCCTACACAGTAAGCACATTAATATAGGCTGTATATCTCTCTAATTGTAACAATGCACTTTCACTACATATTAGCCTAGATTATTATTTTTGAGGCAACAGCATTTATTTCACTCTTAATCATTATATTGCAACATTCACAATCATTCTATTCCCATCTAAAACATTGCTCTGTATTCAATACACCACCCATTCCTCACTAGATAACAGCAGACACATCTCTCATCAACCTCTATACCATAACTTTACTTCCTTACTATTCCATACCCCTAACCACATGAGGTCCTAATTCCAACCCAACACGGTTCACACTCAGTGTATTTCAACTCACTATCACACATTACCACACAAACACACACTTTCTCAGCATTTTCCATTACCCCCACACATACCTCATACCTATGCACTACATCAGAACATACTAACAACAGTTTTCCTCAAAACATCATGTCCCTACTTATTTAATCACACCACCACTCCCCTACTCACTAACCTAAACCCATCAAACCTGTACAGAGTCTTCCTCTAACAAAATTCCCAACCACACCCATCATACCACTACACAATCACACAGCCCTCTAGTAATCTCTACAATCACACCCAAACACCCATGCACAATGCATGCACATACATTCCACACCTTTCAAACCCAAACTATCTTTTTTTCCAACAGACAAAACAGAATGCCTAGTAAAAACCAACACCATAGAAAACAAAGAAGAAATAGAGCAGTTACGAATACAAGCAGGCCATATAGTCATCCACCTCTAAAACAATGTATAGAAAACATTAAAAACAACACAGCTAGTAACATCACTCAACAAAACTAAACCAGCCACCACAAAAATAGGTAAGGCCCCTCTTGCTTAACTAAAACAAAAGCAGACCTACTAATGAACCTAACACTATATCTAGCAATGTTAACATAGCCACACTAAAGCATTTCAACACCTATATTTTACAAAATATTTCCACTTTAGAGTTCTTCAAAATCTTATAAAGGCAGCTAGAAAGTCACAATTTACCCTTAAAAATTACAGCAGAAGACTCATCCTCGAAGCTCTAATTGACAGCGCATTTCTACTAAAGAGAAAACTTTTAAGATTGATTTTAAACAGAATCAAACCACTATCTAAATTAATCAATAACTTACAAAAAAGTACTTATTAACATGCACAATGTCAATAAAGATACATTTTCAATCTTATGTAAAGGTGAATTGATTCACTCAAGCAGCACAGAACCATATTTCAATGAAGATGCGTATAAGAACAAAGAAATCTATTGCCATAGACATTAATGGCCGGGTGTATAAAATGGTAGAAGACACAATTATGGCAAAATAAACCCTTATTGGAAATAATTCCCCAACAAACTCCCCACCAAATGTTCCTTTCACCCAAACAAACCGGCCAGTGTATACATGGACATGCAGCTCAATCTGTAACGTACGCCAACAATCCTTCAACTCTTTATGACAATTCCTCAATCACTATGTGAAACTAAAACACAAAGGTAGAATGAAAACTTTACAAACCATAGACTCCTACCCAGTCCAAGGCCACACTGGACTGCAAGGATATACATTATCCTGCATTTAAGAAATTTCTTGTAAAAACGCCTTCCACCACATCAAAATGTAGCAATACATCTTTTTGCTATACGAAATCTTGTCCATAGAATATACTATGCAAAAAATCCTGTTCTATTCTTCCAAAATGTAAATAACATTTGCCTACATGGAACAGCCAAAGAACTCCTTCGAGTTATAGAGCACACCCAAAGTAAATATTTTGGAACTGAAGTTGACTTAGAACATTCAGTAACTTCACAAAACAAAACAAAAGCCTCACAAGCACCAACCTTCTAACAAACACATACACAAATGATAGCTATGTTTAAAAACACATCTGCCGAAATACTATTGCCACAGTACTTTTTCTAAAAACAGCACAACAATAGTAGATATAGGACCTCATTACATGGTATGCGGTAACCATGGCGCTATTAGCGCCATGGTTGCCGCCAGTATTTTACCTTGTCGGCCTTGGTGGATGGTGGAATTACCGGCCTACTCCAAGGTGAGTGGGGACGGTAATTCCCCATTCACCAAGGCACTTCCCTATTCCCATTTTTGCCCCCATAGGGCTCAATGGGAATGGGGAAGGAGGTAATTACGGTACCGCAAATTGCGGTACCGTAATTAGCACCAAGGTTCCTTTGCAGGCCCGTTCCTTAACCGCTGGTAAAACCAGCCGTTGAGGTCGGGTCCGGCAAAGGGACCTCGTAGTAAGGCAGTAAGGGTTTACCGGTACCAGTGCCCTTACCGGTACCGGTAAACCCTTAACACATACCGTGTAATGAGGCCCATAGACTACAAAATAGAGGACAATAAGGAATCACAATGGCTCCAATTAGCTTTACATCTAACAACAGACAATAAATACAAAATAACTGACCCCATAATAGTTTGCGCATGCTGAAATACAAAGCTTCACAATTACCAAATGCCATCATGTGCTATCACTAATACCCTAGACATATTCCCACTTCTGAAGGATCTGCAACAACCTAACTTGTATGAGAGCACTATAATCCAAACAGTACACCAATTTCAAGCTCTAATATGCCTTCAACCGAAAACAGCCAAATTGCCTCCATCTGAGTTAGTAAAAGGCATTTGTGGCAAAGTAGTATATTTTCCATTAGATCGTAAAGAAAATGTAGAAACCCTGGGAGTACACGGCAAATCTTTCAATGTACTAGTTAATGGTGTATCAACAAAAGACATGGATTTTTTGGCAGCACAAAGTTAGACAAGGCCAACAATATCATAAAGAAAATAATTAATACTACAGAGATATAAACATAGAGGAAACCACTGAAATAATTCAAGAGTCACCACCAAATAGCCAATTTCAATGTGTAGATCCTGATACTGGAGCCAACATTTTTAGACCAGTATACAATTCACCCACTACACTCCAAAGACACCATGGAAAAAGCATTAGAAACATATAAAGTGTGTCAAGCCGAAGGATCCCCAATGACCATATGGGAGAAAACATTATTTTCCTCTACTCTTTTCTACAGGAAAATGAAGAAGATATGATAAAAGATCCAGAAAGATTACTGCATCAGAATATTGCTCTTAATGAATGTATTCTGAAGACCCAAGATTCAGACAAAATGTAGAATACATTTTCCACCTCCTGTTCGAAAATGAACTAGCAACTCTATGTTATAGAGTTACACATACATTGAAAACAGGCTAAAAAGTTTTAAACATGTTCGCTACTGAACTGCTTCAAAAGATAAAAGACAAAGATGAAGCTTTGCAGTCAAGCATCATATATCTCTTGGCAAACATGCATGGTACAAAAGAATACTGGTTCCGACGTCACGCTGATGTACGTTGTATGCTAAGGAACCCTAAGTCCACCCACATGGTTTGTTACTTTAGGTTGTGCAGAATGCAAATGGGATGACTTGCATGACTTCTTACGCACTGCAAACCAAATTAAAGAGGGAATAAATATGAAAACACCAGGAGAACTCAGTTTTCTTGATCCTGTCAATGTATCAAGGTACTTTTACCATTGCTTCATTGCCATGCTGCATTTATCAATCCAGAGCAGAACCACACATCCACATGCTTTTGTGGATAAAATATGCCCCCAAATGTAGTGATACCAGTGATGCCACTGTTTTACAGTTTATTGAAAAATACATCACCTGCGACATCCCTTCAGAAACCACACATATTGACCTACGTACACAAATCTTTCACTTTCAAAATCTTAAGTGTGGCAAATACTGCCAAGGTTGGTATAAAAACAAAAGTAAACACTATACCAAATGTTGCTTTGGCTTCCGTAGACCGTTATGCGCAAAAGGACCAGTAAATACCTTGATGTCTTCTGTAAGACACAGTGTAAAAATCAAATCCTCTGAAAACACATACAAAATTAAACGGGACGAAGCACCCAAGTACATCAATGATTACAATGCAATAATTGCCCTCTTGTGGAATATAGACATACAATACATTGCAGTCAATTCCACTACAGTTGTGAGATATGTCATGTTATGTTATTTTGCATTTGTATAGCGCCTTATGTAGCATTGGTATGATCTCAAGGCGCTGGTAGGTTGAACGCACTCGGGAATCGCAGTTCAAGTCAGTTGAGAGAGAGAGAGTCATAAAGTGTGTGGGCCCACCAGGTATGTGTGCAGCTGGTGTGGGTGTTGCATGATAGCTGCTTCTTAGCAGTAAGTGTGATGCTGAGGAGATCAGTTGAATATGTTCAGTCTGGGCGGTGGACATCCAGACTGAGTTCTGGCTGCGTTAGGCCTGAGGAGACGCCTAAGCTAGCAGGTATGTGCTAGCTAGCAGTGTTTTATTAGGATGATGGGTAGTTTGATGAGTCATGTTAGTATGAAAACAGCTTTACCGAATGTGTCATAGTACTGCTGTGTTCTAGTTGAATGGTGGTGTATAGGAGAGAGTAAGTGTGGTAGTGTGATATTGTGGTAATCAGTAAAGTGTATGCGACCAGACACACTCAATGATTATGGGAATACCTTCAAAATTCAACTTTAACACAGTGACGCTATTAGGGCACACTTTCTAAGTTCAACTCAAACACAGTGACACTATTAGGGCACACTCAATGATGTTGGAATACCTTCTATAGTTACGCTATTAGGGCACTCTTTCTAAGTTCAATTTTAACACAGTGATGCTATTAGGGCACACTTTGTAAGTTCAACTTTAACACAGTGATGCTATTAGGGCACACTTTCTAAGTTCAACTTTAACACAGTGATGCTATTGGGCACACTTTCTAAGTTCAACTTTAACACAGTGACGCTATTAGGGCACACTCAATGATGTTGGAATACCTTCTACAGTTACGCTATTAGGCACACTTTCTAAGTTCAACTCCAACACAGTGACGCTATTAGGGCACACTCAATGATGTTGAAATACCTTCTACAGTTACGCTATTAGGCACACTTTCTAAGTTCAACTCCAACACAGTGACGCTATTAGGGCACACTCAATGATGTTGAAATACCTTCTACAGTTACGCTATTAGGGCACACTTTCTAAGTTCAACTTTAACACAGTGATGCTATTAGGGCACACTTTCTAAGTTCATCTCTAACACAGTGACGCTATTAGGGCACACTTTCTAAGTTCAACTCAAACACAGTTATGCTATTAGGGCACACTTTCTAAGTTCAACTCTAACACAGTGATGCTATTAGCGCACACTTTCTAAGTTCAACTCCAACACTGTGACGCTATTAGGGCACACTCAATGATGTTGGAATACCTTCTACAGTTACTCTATGTCACAGACTATCTCACCACAGCTGAGAAAACAGAGCAAAAAGACCTTTGGGATGACATATCATCTGACATAAAATGGTCACAGAAATTGTACAACTTCGGTTTAAAAATGCTCTCCCATAGAGAATGCGGGATGCAGGTGCTATGAAGCTGCAGACCATCTAACAGGTACATCCTTGTATGGAAAATCTGAAAACATTGTCTGGCTAAACCTTGGTCCAGCTTCATCCCAAAAACAAGTACACTAAATCCTACCAAGATATAGAAACAATGGCCACAAATTATCCCAACAGCCAGGACATTTTAAAAAACAATGTAATTGTCACATACTATACAAACAGAAGTACTGCTTTGGAAAACATGCGCCTGTATGACATAGCTCAAAACTACTCCTAAAAAAACAATGTCACACCGGATGAGACAACCAGCAAATATTCAGTCTAAACTTTTGAAGGAAGCCTAGTGAAACTTACAAAAAACAGCCTAATTAATCATATAAAGTTATCATTTAAATATCTCCTCAAAATAGAACATTTTATAACATGGCCCTACTGCTAATTCTTAAACCTTGGACAAAAGAAGAAGAATTATTAGGTGGGCATGACTCATTTGAAGCTTCACTTGAAGCTTAATTCAAAGTAAATCAAAGCAGTATAGCAAATGTCAATTTCAAACAATACAAACAAATGTTGGACAATGAACAACAAGAGGAAGAAATTGAAGCTCTACTAGATAAAAAAACATTCCTGAGGGCAGTCAACCTTCCCTTACAGGAAGTTAAAAACCATTTGGAGAATGACTCATTCTAAATGAAGCATAAATAGCCATGACAGAGGTAGAAAATACCATGTAGCAATCTAAACAATCTGAAGTAGTCTTGTCAGTGCTCAAATCAGAGCTAAATGATTAACAACTTGCCATTTATCTAGAAGTCACTGAAGGAATAGAGCATGGTTTTAAACATGAAATTAAAACCTGTAGCTGTAAACAATTATAAACCTCTGCACCTGTATGTAAGTGGTGGAGCTGGTTCTGGTAAAACATTCTTAATTAAAATAATCAGCACATTTCTACAAAACTTAACAAACACAAACTTTCTTCTGTTCTATCAGACCCCACAGGTTTAGCTGCCTACAGCATAGGAGGTCTAACTTGACACCGACTACTGCTCCTCCCAGTAGAACACAAAATACATTACAATACTACAAATTATCAACAGAAGCTGCTACTAAAGTTTGCAGAAATCTGAAACAAATGAACATGCTCCTGATAGATGAAGTAAGCAAGGTGCAAATCTCATGTTGGCTTTAATTCATCGCAGAAGTCAAGAAGTCCTAAAGAATGAGTACAAAGAACTGTTTGGTGGAAAACATGTTATTGTTGTCAGAGACCTCCTACAGTTAACACCAGTAAAAGGTCAACCTATTTTCAAAAAACTAGGACAGAAACAATGCTGTGACACACTCAGCAGCATGTACATCTCTGGCAACATGTTCACAACAGAGAAGTAACTCAGAACATGTGTCAATCTGCAGATCTCACTTATGGTAACATTTTAAAAAGCATTATAACTGGTCTGCTTGCTAAAGATGCAACATCCATTTTAAATGTTAGACTAATCCATGAGCTATATGGAAAAACACATCTGCTCCTCATGTCATGGAACAATTAAGTCAACGAATTATAAAATGCATGTCCTTAATGCCAACCCTTGCAAGCTGTAGTCAATTCAACAATACAATGTTGAAAAAAGAAATGCAACCCATCGTGCATATCAGATTCACAGGCAAACTAGAAGTGCACAGCATGACACTCCCTGTGTGTCAACAAGCAAAAGCACAACTAAATAACTTAGAAAATGTATCACCAACACAGCTGGACTAGAATAAGTACTACATCTGTGTCTAAACTGCAGAGTAATTCTAAAATGTAACCTTGACATAGAATGAGGTTTAGTCAATGGAGCAATTGGTGCAGTTGTTGGCTTCCAAACATATCCACATGACAACAACGTTCAGTTTTTCAACATCCACATTGACTAACTAGCAAAAGTAAAAAAATAGGCTGCACAATATCATGTTTCCTTCTTTTCAAAGACATGTTCATACGCAGAGAACAATTCTCTCTATCTCTTGCGTATGCTGTCACTATTCACATATCGCAAGATGTAACCCTAGATCATGCAGTTGTTGACATTGGCAGCACAATCTTTAAAGAAGGTATGAGTTACATAGTACTGTTACACTCACCTGGTATCCACGGGATGCCACTCAGCCCGGTTTGGTTGCAGGTATCTTCTCCCCAGTTTCCAAGATGTTGTCTATGGAGGATGTTCAGCCTGAAAATACAGGAGGGCTGGGCTCAAGACTGGTCAACTGAGGTAAATATCCTCCCACCACCCTGTGTGACTTCAGTCCCCTCTGGGCCCTCTCCTCACCTTGATGTGGGATTAGGCGTGCTCTCCGTCCTGCCTTCTTCACTGGCGCGTGCCCATTTGAATGCCTCTCAGGTAGGTCTTATTGCATCAGTTCTGTATAGCGTTGTTATTCGTGCAGGCCTTCCTTTGTCTAATAATGTCTTTTTCTCCCCTAGGTGTGCAGAGCTTCAGCGTGGCGAACTGGTTGAGTTGGGCCTCGCCGGTAAATGATGACACGTGATGTGCGCTGCAATGCGGTAAGTAAGCGCTATGCACAGCGCTGCCTTGTCTTGCCTTTACTAACCTGTTTTCTTCCTTCATTACAGGTCACAGTGCTTCTCCAGCATGTAAGGAACTCCGGAGCAGTACTGGCTGTGAGGCGACCAGCCTGGTAAGCTTCTTGTGCTATTTGTGGTTTAGCACTGTCAGAATATGCCTTCTCTAATATTGTCCTCTCCTTCCCTCTTTCAGGTCTTTCGGTCTGGAAGGTATGCGGAATCCAGAAGAAGCTATACACTGGAGCTGAGAGCAGATAACAGGATGGAGATTGCAGGCAAAATGCTGCTAACGATGTCCCTTTTGTCTCCTCTGCAGGTTCTTCTTCTCCGAGGCTCGTGGGTATCACAGGACACAGTGAGCGTCACATTGCAGTCTGAAAAGTAACGCGAAGTGTGCTTTCTTGTTCCGGTGTGGTTTAAATAGCCTCAACGAAGTAGTCCAGGTAAAGTAGTCCCTAGGCCACCACACCCAAAACACTATACCCCGTAGCTTAGTTCCTAGTAACCAAGCTATGTGGGTGCCTCCATGTTGGCTGAAGGCCCAAATTAAAAAAGTCGTCCCCCTTTACACAAGTTCTTCAAAGTGTGTAAGCCTGGCACCCTAGGCTGGCCCCAAGAGAGTCTTGGGCGCGGATGCCAGGCCTTCAAGGCCTTGATGAAGCCCCGAGCCCTGATTTTACCTGGCGAGTGGACTTGCCAGTGGGGGTCAGGGGAAAGGGTCGTGACAGCACTTTCACATCTACGTACACTTAATGGTCTATTCCTAGTTAACTTTGATGCAAACAAAGTGAACGCTGACAGCTTGTCACCAGTGGATGAGCCCTGTTCAATGTGACCTTGCTAGGTGGGGGATGCAAAGCAGCAACACCGCATTTCCATTGCTATCAAGGGACATTTGCACCACATACTACTGTCGATTTTTGACAAAACTTGGTTTTCACCGAGTAAAGTTCAAATAAAAATAAAAATAAAAAAAATAAAAAAAAAAGCCCATGTGCACTGTACACCCCCCCATCTAGGTATCTACCCTGTACCTCAAAATATAAAACTTTCATAAAACAAATACAAACAGAACCTATAGCAGATCTCCCAACAATACTGCTAAAGGAACAAAGAACTGGGCTTCATCAAATCATACAACCAAAAAACTGACTAGTCCAAAATCAACTGCATGTCCATCAGAAGACAGAGAGACACATGTCTTTTCTCAAAAAACAACTGCATGCCCATCAAAGGATACAGAAGCACAACTCTCTGGTAAATTTAAATTCAGCAACACAACTGGAGTAAATTTCTATGCAAATGTAGAAATCAATCTTCTCTTCCAATTGCCACCAATTGTTCACAACATTTACTTAAATGGCTCAGACCAGTTGTGTTTGCACATGCTCTTCCTTCATAGAAATGCCTAATTATGATAGCACTTACAGTGTCTCCAATATAAGGCAAGAATTGGACGACTGTAAAGGAATGGTAAAATTCACCATAAACTCACAGGAAGATCCACACAAATTCCTAATGTACTTATTGCAAGTACAGGAAATTAAAAACATTCATATAAATGAAATATTCCAGATTTCATACATGTGGAAACATACAAGCACTCTCTGCAACCATGTTTCACATGAGCACATCCCTAATGAACGATTTCTGTATGTATCCATACCAAATTATGAATCCATTCCATTTCACACAGCTTCTGAATAATGCAAATCATAGCATATTATGCCCTTTTTGTAATTCATCCAATCGTTCCAACATACAAATAAACTCACATGGCCAATATGTCATACTAATGCTTCTAAGGAACAATGCAGAACAAACTGTGAGCTTACTAGCTTCAAACACAGCGAAATATCTCTTGGCAAGAAATCCTTCACAAAAGTGGGCATAATCTACCACACAGGTGCTACAACCATCTCAGCCCACTATACTGTATATGTCAAAAATAGTAGTGGTTGTTTTGAATGTAACAACAACTCCAATACTCCAAAACATAGGTTACCAGCAAATATAACAAATGCCTACTTCATGTTCCTTCAACCCAAATTTAGTCACTAAATTATAAAACAATAAACAGTCAGAATAAACCAACAGATATCTAACTACAACTATAATACTACAATACTACTTTTAAAACCCAAGAAAGTTATAATACGCCAAAAGGAATCTAACTACCTGGAAAATACCCTTCATTGCAATACACTTCAAATATGCCATCACAGTTTTTGTTACTGCAATACTTCTTGTCAAATCCAATACAATTACAATCCGCCAATGTTACCACCAAATCTAACAAATGCCTACTTAATATTCCTTCACCGTAAATTTACTCACTAAACTATAGTACAGTTAACAGTCAAAATACGCCAACTGGTATCTAACTACATTTAAAACGCTATAATAGTACTGTTAAAATCGAAGTCCAATATAGGTAGAGTACTCCAACAGGTATCTACGTACTTGAAACATTTCCTTAATTACAACACACTTCAAACAAATATACTAGCAAACTTACACTCACATAATTACAGTAGTTTTTTTTTAGACCTCAATGGATTTTTTTTTCAAATGACCCAATGATTATTTCATGTCAATACAACAACAGTGTAGCACAAACTAATGTTGTACCACACATGAGGGTAAATCTGTATGTACAAGTGTATGCAATTAAAGTTTTTAAACTATCCTGCTTAACATTTTAACAAATTATGTTTTTTTCACACAAAAAGAACCTGAGATTGCAGTTACAGTATGCAACTAAAATATAATCTTATGTGTTATCTTCACCAAGAAACAATACGTATTCCATATGCACTATCCTCAATTGAACTACAATCGTAAATACTATATACTCTTCAATTATATAATTCCAACACATAACAAATACTGTATCCTCCCACTACAGTACCTATAATTACTATACACATATTACTATAGTAGTTGTGGCCAGATTCTTGGTGGCATAGCCTAAGCCCATACACTCAAGAATCAGGCCTCTGGCCACAATCACCACTATATAATTAAACCATATAACAAATACGTACAATACACCTTCAAATAACAAGACCCACCCAGAACCCCCTGCAATCCAAATGATGACTACGGACAGCAAAATTGACTGAGGACTCTGCTGCACCTGCACCCCCTTTTTTCACGTATAAAAGCAGCTCCATGACAACTGTATTGCACTCCTCCAGCCTTTCCAGGTCCTCTTTTGGCCAATCAAATAACCCCAACTGTGTTTTCCAGAAATTTTTCGCACTGCACAGTCAGCTTTCAGAACCAATGTCTGTCGACTCGGTGGCACCTGCAAACCCCTTTTTTGCCTATAGAAAACAGCTTCATATCAATTTGTATCCACTCCTCCACCTTTCAAGGCACTCTTTCAGCACAAAATAACCCCAAATGTGTTTTTCTGACTTTTTGCTCACCACAGTGACCGTGGTTAGCAGTGACTGTCCTCGGATCCAACACAGTGACCGTTTCATAAATTATGACGCACCTCACATTTTTCACCATCCAATTAGTATGCGTTTTTGGGGTCCTCAGACATTGAGCTACCCCCTGATTGGCCCAGTACCGTCCACAGACTCCGAAACAGGAAATGAGTCTGCAAACCGGACCCAGATATCACAAATGTTTGCACCAATTTTTTGGCCTTTTAAAAAAAAAGCAAATGGATGGATTTGCACCAAATTTACAAAAACAAAGTACCAAGCCGTCACTCCTGGCACAAGTTTGGTGAAATCCATCCAGCTGTTTGGGCTGTAGGAGCGAGCAGTTGTTTTTCCATTGTGTCTGAGGATTTAAATAATGGTGGGACCCCTCTACAACTATGCCCCCGTCGACAAAACCACACCAGACTTTGCAGAATCAAGAGGGGGCCATATACTTTTTTTTGCAAAGATTGGTGAGGATTCTTTCAGAGGGGTGCAAATGTATAAGCCGCCCACAAAGTGTTCTTTCTGAGTTGAGCAACTTAACCATAACTACAGGGCTGCTACCACTGTAATATATATATAATACTATGTTTCCTTTCTTTTTGCTTTTCTTTTCTATGTTATGACATTTTGTGAAAGGTTTGTTGTAAACCGAAACACAATAAAAAATAAAATATAAAACAAATTAGATGTCTACCTAAGAAATACTGAATTGGTTAACTTTTTGAGTGCTTGTTTTTGGACTTGGTATCATGTTACCCTGCATTTTGACCAACTCACACCAATCTTTGGAGCTTGTACTATATTGTACTTCTACCAATATGTAAGCAATTGACAGGACCTATTTCTTTTTTCAGGAACACTTGCCAGCTTGTATACACATTCACTTTCTTTCCTGCCACCATTTACAATACAGAGGTTTATTCTTTCTAGTGTGCAATTCTTAGTAAATACCAATGATTCTCTTCTTTCTCTGCAAAGAATTGGACATATCTTTCATTCTGTTTACTGCCATCTGTTTCCCCTGTTCACAGATGCTATGCAGCATACTACTGTTAAATGCTTGTCAATGCACATACTGCTTTATTCAAAGGGTTTCCTACTTTATTTTGGTATTCTAAGAACTTTCTAAGAATCAATACCAGCTGTTCAATTTTTTCTCATGGAGCAAGAACATGTCACAATTAGTGGCAAGTAAAAAGGTTTGGATTGATTTAGAGCTCTGCAAAAGTTAGCTGAAATTACACGCCGAGATGTAGCACTGCTAGCACTGAAGAACATTCATATTACTCTGTCTCAGAGAAATTATTAAAAAGAGTAATTGCCACTAAACCTATAGAATATGGTGATCAGTTCTTCAAGGCCCTTTCTGCAAGCGTTTAACATGTTTGCATCATTTGAAATGTTTGCGAGTATGTATATACCATGTACTCATAGAGCTTCTGAAATAGCCAACCTCAATGCCCAATTCGGAACCAGAGGAAGTTGAAGGACATAGCCAATTCAATCCATCCCCCAGTTATCATTCACAGGTGCAGACCATCAATGAGAAATCCCATCCAAGGGGCTGGGTAAGATATATATAAGCCAGGGAATCCAGCCTGGTATTTTGGGTTGTTGGAGCAGTTTGTGACTGGCTAATGAGGGACTTTGGAGAACATTACAGGGATTGTGGAGGTGCAGAGGCTACTGGTAATAAAAAGGGGCCAGGAGTAGGAGATGGCTAAGGGGGGGGTGGTAGTGTCAGGAGGAGTTGGTAGTGAACGTTTAGTGGAGGTAGCACCATGTGAAGGAGGTGAATGGTTGGAGAAGGTGGTTATGTCAGGCGGAGGTGGTGGGTGCTTGGAGGAGTTAACATCAGGAAGAGGTGGAAGAGAAGGGTTGGTGGAGTAGATTGTGGCAGGAGGTAACATGAAGAGGAACAGTTAAAGAGCTGGAGGAGAGTATTGATGTGAGGAGGGAGCAGTGAGTGTTTAGAGAAAGTAGTATCAGGAAGAGGTGGTGAGAATTTGGGGGCATTAACATCAGAAAGAGGTGATTACGAGTTGGAAGAGGTTGTAATAGTGGAGGAATGAGCACAAGAGCAAAAACAGGAAGAGACAAGGAGGCTGGGTTGGCTCAAGCAGATTGTAGAGACAAGAGTAGGTATAAGATTGAGGGAGGGGGCAAAACTGTGGGAAACATAGAAGGCTGCAGCAAGGTAGGGCATTACTTGGAAGAGGAGAAGGGGGCAGGAGACTGGCAGAGACACTGAAGGTGTGCATCAATCAGGAGATCAGAGGAAGAGAACTCCAACTTGTAAATGGCAGGCACTCATTTATTAATTAGCTGCAAGTACAGAATCTAGGAAAGCTTGCATCAAATTAGTTGACGAATGAGCAGCAACCACCTTGGGACAAGAAGGTGATAGACTTCATTATAGTTTGTCTGATGTACTCTTCCATTTGATAATTTGTTTTCTATACCTTATGAGCATACAAGAGATAAATCATACTTCCTGTATCTAGGCATATGTATGTCCCACTTAGCCTCTATAGCCAGCATCTGTTCGGATATGTGTTGCATTTTCTGCTTAAGTGTCAACAGTATTTCATTTTTGAAATGGGTTAATAGGAATCATAATAATGGTTAAGTAAGATAATGGCTTCTTCTAAAAATTATGTTCTACCCGTGGCAATGCTTTACTGGCATATGCAATGGTTTTATTATTTGAATCAGGTTTTTGGTCCAGGGCCGCTGACATGCATTGATCTGTGAATCCTATCTTTATGAATAAATCTGGATTCTATTTTGGATAACCTAAACATGGAGCTTTCATCAAACAGTCCTTTAATTTGGCCACTACTTTACTTTGCTCCTTTACTCATATCCAGGTTATCCCTTGCTTCAAAAATGTATTCTTCAGTTTTGTGATCTCTGCATAATCTTCAATGAGTTTCCTGTCATAATTCATCATTCCTATCAAACCCTTCATGACTTTTAGGTTGGTGGGATCTTTTAATTTCTGAATAGCTTCTACCTTTTTCTTTTGTGGTGAAGAGGGATGGGGAAGTCTACTCACACGTCCCCTTCCCACGCAATTCATGACCTGGAAGAAGGCCAGGAAACACTGCAATCACCCATTTTATTTTGGACGCATTCCGAACGGACCGATGGTTGACATGTATGTTGAGAGGTACCCCTCAGCCAGCCCTACAGAGCAGGTGCAGTACAAATTTACCCCGGCGTGGATAAGGCACCCCAGGCTGCAACTAAAGACACCTCAATCGATAGTCTCAATTAAAGCACCAAGACATCATGTTTCTAACTCCATTAGAGACACCACGACTTAGCAGCGTTAGATATTAAGCACACGTGCGATCCGCACTCCGGGACATAAACACACACTCGAATACATGAAGAACACAAGCGTATAGTTCTATAGTTAGAAGACAGACATATATATATATATATATATATATATATATATATATATATATATATATATATATATACTGTCATTGCTTTTATTATTTTTGCCATCAGCCAGACACAGCAACGCATAAACTGCAAGAAGCAAGCGATCCTGAGCAAAGCTTGCAGATGCTTGCATTTGAATAACCCTGTGGAACTGCAGGATCACTTATGGGACCTGACAGAACCAAGTGTGACTAACCTATGGAGAATATAGTAGAGCACAAACACTTTAAAACTGCATTATAATGTTTTAGGAAAATTACAGCGGGCCACAGGACTCTCAACAAAAGCTGCGCTGAGCTGATTTCAGGTTGGACAAAAAGCAAAATGTGTGAGACAGGACACGCTGACAAGGCTACAAGATATGGATGACATTCCACGAACACGTGACCCGAAGGACGCAGACAATGGACAGTGACCAGTGCTAGGAAAGGGAGACGATCTCAGGCTACCAGACAGAAGACCACAACAAAGATGCTACAATGTGAGTTAATTGTTGCAGCGGGCAAAAGAGCACTCTCATAGACTAAGGTGCTACACACAAGTTATAATGCAGACACATAGTCCTTCTTATTACCTTGAAAAGGTATACCAAGAGCTGAGAACCTTTGCAGATCCCAGGCCTGGGGACATCCGCTCTAGCCAATCACAGTTCAGTATCCTAGGGGTGGGTAGCAATGGGCAAGAATCAATGGAAAGAACCTCACACTGCAACATTGTTATAGATAGTGACTTGGGGATGGACCTGGCCAGCCATCTGACATAGTGGAGCCAGTAGAGTAACACATATAGGTGACCATATATGTTATTAGGCTCCTGTTGACCAATCCCACACATTGATATGTTTTTGGAGAAAGGCCTAAGTACTGACAGAGCATTGATGTAATTTTGTATCAAAACTGGCATGTCGAGCCAGGAGACGTTCTGTCCCTGTGCTGATCCCTGTTGGTTTTGTTTGTAATAAACCCCAGTTTGAACTTGCCATTGACGGAGTCCTCCGTTTATCCTGTGGAAGGTGTTGGGCCTTCTGAGAGTCCACAAACTCCTAATGGTGCTCTGGCATACCTGAGAGTTTGTTCCAACAGTGGATTTAATCCATGCACTGTTAGTTCATGCCCCAGAAAGTGTAACCTTTTTCTACACACCTGCACTTTTGTAACTTTTGCCCGAGCCTTTTAATCGAGCACATGTCCAATTTCATTGAAGTGACTTTTTAATTCTTCATTCTTGATTAGCACATCATCCACATGAATCACAGTTCATCTCTGCTGCATCTGGGAGCGCTTTCCTTAGGAATATCCCAAACTCACTTCCACTAGTGATATAGCCAAAGGGGGTAAAAACCCATGCATACTGTAATCAGATAAAGGAGAAGGCACATATATTTTGCATGTCTTCAGCTAGTGGCACACACCAGTACCCTACTGTAAGAGCCATAGTGGTAAATACAGTTGTCCCTTGAACCTGTGCAAGGCCCGGGTCAATAAATGGCAGAGCACCTTGAAGCAGCTACGCTCTTGTTTAGTACTCTCACGTCTGCACACAAGTGCCATTGGCCAATGGGCTTTAGCACACCTAATATAGAAGTGTTTGAAGTACTGTGGATAGGCCTAATGCCTAATTCCTCGGGACTCACATTTTTTTTATTATTTCTGCCAGGATCACCAGACAGGCCATGGGTAACCTATATTGTTGAATAAAATCCGAGTTCCATACTATACGCTTCTGGTAGTGTGGCAACATGGAAATCAGTAAGCCGCAATCACAGGTGTTTTTAGCAAATACCTCCTTGAATTCTGTAAAGATTTTTCTTAATTGGTCTTTTTCCTCTTCCTTTGTGCTAGCATCTGCAGCTTAACTTTGCTCCTCTAACATTTTAGAGAATTCTGGGAACGCCTATAAAGGAGGGACTTCTGTACTTTACTTTAGATGTGTGACAGTGTCTCTTTGGAGAGTAGCCACCCTCAATTACCTTGGCACATAAACCTCCATTTCAACTTGCTGCAATTCACCTTGTTGTTCCTCTCTTTCAGATTCATCTGTTTTGAATAGAATGCAATTGTCCTGATGACAGCATATTACATCTTTTGGTTCATATGGGAAAACAGACTAAATCCTGAAAATCCCCTTTGGTTTAGAATCCAATGCCTCAGGCAATTTACCCTGCGAAGTTACAGTTACGTAGCTTTCAGGGATGTTCCTGATCACTTGGTTGTTTAAATAAGCAGTGTAGTGAGATTCCAGTATTGCCATCCCTAATGCTGTATTTTCTTCCAAATTAATGTTCTGGCATCCCTTGTTATTCACCATTATTCGAATGGGGCCATCCCCAATCTCTACCAGCGGTGCATATTCACATTCTAACCCTTGCTGTTTCATGGATTCATTGAGGCACGCAAATTCATTAGACCCTTTCATTTGTTGTCTCTTTTCCATAGTTTAATGCCATTGCAAATTGTCTGGTGAAAGCCGGAATAGTGACATCCTTCTTTGGGCACAATGATAAGCGTGTTTTATGGTTTCAAACTAAGATGCCGCTCCACCCAGCATAGACCAAACATTTTGATTCTTGAAATCTAAAACCATTTAAATTCGCTGCATGATGTCACTTCCCAAAGAAAATGTATTTTTGGTTCCACCTACAATACAAACATTGTGGTGAATGCTTTTGGAGCCAATTGTGATTCTCAGCATGCACCTTCCCACAATTCCTTGCCCGGATACAGATTCATCTAGACCAAAAATGTGTTGCTTTTTTATTTTAAAACTTGGTATTTCCTCTCTGTCAAGCATTTGTTAAAACACACTTTCATCAGTGAATCTCTTTTCCTGGTGTAGGGCCAGAACAGCCTCAATCATTTCTGGATGCCCATTCACATGCACCGGGATTCAGGCCTGTCCTTTGCCCATGTATATCGCTGCAATTGTTGAAATATATTTTTTCTGATCTTACTCTGCAGCAACATTTGGTTTGCGATTTCCCTCATTTAGATAAAAATGCAACATGCATTAATCTATCAGTGGCTGCCAATTTTCCTTGGGATTAAAACAAATCTCTAAACATTGCTTTTCCTTTTCTCCTTGCATTTCACCCTGGCACATGAGAATGACAGTGACACTAGGCTCACAGCTATTTTGAAGATACACTTCCACTGCACTTTCTGATCCAGCAATGGTGTGACATTCTTTTGCACTGTTACTCTGGCTCATTACCTTTTTAGGTTTTTTTTTGGCCAAATACCACAATACCCCATGTCCTCTGTCGATAAGAGTTGACAGTCTCCTGAGTCAATTTGTTCTTATAAGGAATGGTATCTCATCAATAGGTGTGACCACCACTTCCGTTCTATGTCTCCTTATCTTGATGTCAACTTCAGTGACACTCTCCACTGGTATTTCTTCCCCATCAAATTCATGCACATGCCATCACTCCGCCTCAATATCTGCATGTCCTGTGGGGATTTTCCCTCATTTATGCTTTGCATTCATTTCTGGGACATGACTGCTGCTTGGGCTCCTGTGTCAATCATTGTAAATGTGTTACACCTTAGTTCGGTAGTAATTGGGGCATAATATCTATCCTTGCATTCTTTTAGTAAACATAGGAATGGTGAATTGTTATTGATTTCAGGGCTTACTTTCCTTAGGCCGGCATGGCTTGCTATGCAAAGGGACACATGAAGTGACATTTTAGTGGCCCTTTTGCCCATCTCTCTTTGTATATCTTTGTTTAGTTTTGGACTCAGAACCCATTCTGAGCGCAGCCACTGACTGACCGCTTATCGCATGACCACCAGTGTTCATCCCCAGTTCCTCTACTGCTTTTCCCCCATTGCCTGGGTCCTCTTCACCTACCTCTATTCTGGTAACCTGGTGGTTCTGTATTTTCACAAGTGTCATGTAGCAGCATGTCAGGATCTGGTGTATGATACTTACCTACATTTTGTTTGTTACCTGTCATTTGGGTCTCTTGAAACATCTGTGGCTCAAAATATTCTTTAAGTGACTAACTTGCACCTGTATCTTGGGGAATGTTGGTTATCAAATAAGTATAAATGGTCACTTGTTTCTTTCTTTTCATCTCCCACTGCTGATAAAATCATTGTACCATTAACCCTGCAATTAACCCTGCAATTATTCACTTTGTAACAAAGCATCATTTGTTTGACAGCCTGTGTCTCATCATTTTCATGTTGCACATTCCTTTAAAATAGCTTTCTGACCTTTTGCTCTTTTGGGTTTTCTTGTTCATGTTTCCTTTCCTGACCCTCATTTTCACACACTTGAATGTGAATCGCCTGGTACAAGTCTACATTAAACCATGGGCCCTTTTTGTGTGTGTTACTCTTCCCTAGCTCACTTTCATTTGTTTGTTTTCTTGGTTTCAAATCTCTGTGCAAATCAGTGTGTTCATTCAAAGGTGAACCATAGTCATCTGTGTTCACATCATGACAAATATGACTAACTAGTCACTTATTGTCACTCTGTGCAATGTCACTCCTACAACATTCTGCACCTTCATCAGTCCGTTGTTTCTGTGCTGGACACAATTTCCCTATTTGCTCAGGCAACGTTCTAATCTGAGCCACTAAGCATTGGAATCTCTCCATGTTCCTAAATATACCCTCTGTGCTCTAGGCCAGTAGTTGTTGAATTCACCCTGATGTGGCCTGTTCTGGTACCTTTCAGAAGACTGATTTCTGTTTGTGTTTCCCCTGAATTCCTGTGACACTGGAGATGAGGAACATGATGTGACCATCCTTTGACCATGGTCAACATGTGGTGGGCACTGACTACATTGGCGAGTTGCATAGTTCACATTCTGTCTTTAAGGTGGCTGGAATTTTTCCCTCTGTTGACTTCTGTGTTTAATGAACCTATCTACATATCTTGGTCCCACTTGATTTCCATATAACAATGAGGCAGGGTCAAACCTACTCTGCGCCCAATATGCCTGAAATGGCCCATTATACATCTGATTCTCGGTGTTATTTAGACCTGGCATATCATAGCAAAATCCCACCTTTGGCGAACTACCAAGATACAGAGGACGAATATATGTATTTCTGTCACTGGGATCTATGGATTGGAACACAGGGCTTTGAGGTGGTGCCCTTTGGGAGGTCCGCCCCTCTGATTGTGTGGTGTGTCATTCTTTATTTGAGTTTGAGATGTCTCTAATGGCATCTTTCAAGATTTCACCTCTAGAATTGCGGGTGGAGATTCTTTGGGTTTTTGCCTAGATTCCTTACCCTTAATCTCTTCCTTCTCATGGGAGATTATTTCATAACTCTTAGTGGCTTGTTCACTGCTCCATTCTAGGGGTCTATCCCAGTTAAATATGTGCACCAACTGAAAGACAATATCTCACTGCAACCCATAAAATAAACAGTCTTAAATTCTGTTGAGTGAGGATCATAGGCCACATTAAAAAGTGAGAATGCTCTCTTTACATTTTGTAGGAACTTGTGAGGAGACTCATTTGGCTGAGCTGATATGCTATAAGCAAGCTTCTTCGCTTCCTGAATAGATTGGTATGGTGAGAACTGTCTAATCTCTTTCTTCCCACCAAAGATTTTGTTTCTCATTTAGGCCTCAAAATAACACTAGCAGAGGCCAGATCCAGGGTAAGATGGAAATAACAGCCATATTCTGCCCTAGGGATCTCAAGCATGTCGAAAATGTCAGTTACAACCTCAATGTGGTCTTTGATACAACTATCTGACCCTTTCTTGAATGGTTTGATAAACTTCATTACCTTCAGTGAATTGTGCAGTGTATTGCAACGTGCAGTGCTTTGCCCCTCCTTGCGCTGTACTGGGACAGCTGACTCGGCCGCCAGCATTAGAGAGTTAGAGAGCAGTCAGTTCTTGCTGGCTGAATAACAGCTGGACCATTTCCCATACTGCGACAGCATTCAGCATGCAGAGTAATGTCCTGCTGCTTACAGGCATTTGAGAATATTTCTGTACTCTTATCACCCCTGAACCAGACTTCTCATCTTACCACCATGCATTGGGCTTGGGGACCATGAGTTTCTCTGTAAAGGACATAATGTTCTCTTCTCAATTGAACAATTTCTCCCTGTGTTTCAGTAACCTGTGTTTTGTAATGATAAAATGCCTAGACATTTCTATCATTCGAATCCATAGGTCTTTTCATCTTCCAACACTTGCAATTCATTGGATTTTTCACTACCACCCTTTCGTAGCATCTTAATTTCTGAAATTGCTATGTCCCTAACTTTTCAGACACCATCTAAAACGATTGTTAAATGCATGAATTCTTCCTTACTCTCTGAAAACTGTCTGTCTTTCTGAATCAACTGTGCACTGACATCATCATATTTGGCTCATCTGTGTGCATCAAGTTCTCTCTGTTTCAATTCTGCTTCCATTTGTAACAGTCGTTCATGCTCTGCAGCCAAATCACACTGTAATTCAGCAATCACACCAGAGTCATTTTCTCGCAACTTAATACGTTTGTGTAGAGAAAACCAAATCTTGGCACACAAACGGATAAGATGATCAACCTCTTGATTCCGGTCCCCTGCCTGGAAGATAGATCTGCAAAACACTCTCTTGAGCAAAAATGTGACTAAAACATTCCTTTTCAATTTCACCATTAATTCTTCCCCGCCAATTTGATATTGTATCAGAT
This sequence comes from Ambystoma mexicanum, assembly GCF_040938575.1. Lineage (NCBI taxonomy): Eukaryota > Metazoa > Chordata > Amphibia > Caudata > Ambystomatidae > Ambystoma > Ambystoma mexicanum. Next base: position 1,011,577,727 of record NC_090937.1, read on the forward strand.
GACCACGTTGCTAAGGTGAATAATTTTGATTCTGCCTAATTGTGTAGATCAGTAAAGTCCACTTAAAACTCATATTTCAACAGAGTTCTAGCAAGACAATAAGAAGAAACTCAACGTACAGCCAACACAATCACTACTGTTTCCCCATGTAATGCAATTCTTACAGGAGAAGAACAAAGTGAACAAAATTGAAAGTGCACGTAGCTCAACACAATATGACTATGCTGTGCAAAGCCACGCCCAACAATTGCTTTACACCCTTCCCTGCTAATGCACCATACATTTGTTGGGTATTTTGTGAGGTTGCCTAGCTTGCCACAAAACACAGGGCTAGGCATACATCAGGATCATTTTCTGGAACCAAGAGCAGGACTTATTGCTACATCAGGTACACAATTTCTCTATCTTATTTATATTGGATTGCTAGTTAATTACCCTGCATAGTATTACCAGGTCACTTATTAAATGATGTATTCATAACATGGGGAACCAGTTTGCAATTACCTTTACTTTATCCAGGCCCTTTTGGAGAGGGACTCAGATTCTGACACAGCACTTGACTTGTAACATCTTTATCATAGAAATATACTCACAATTAATATCCACACATTCTTTTTAAACCATCCCTTCAGTGTTTATATATTCTCAAAATATGGACAACGCATATATGCAATTTATCAGTGTCATTAGAAATACAGAGAGAAAGCACATTTAGCAGGAAACCAAGTCAATTCATATTTTACATGTTGACATCTGAATTTCACATAGCTCAATAAAAACAAAAGTATTCTGAAACCCTTTTTTTTACAAAATTTCCCACAAGAAGCTTGGCAGGCGAATACAGAATTATCTGCGGAACTATTACCTACTTTCAGTGCATTCTCTAGCTTGCAATGAATTGCATACCCACACATAACACTCACCCCACCATATTCCATGGCACACAAACACAATGTAATGTCCTTACTCGGTTACTTGTACACTTACCCAGGTGCCTGAAGGATCTGCACTTGCAGAGCCAGCAAAGGACAGGCTCTGCCTTTGGTCTCAGCACAGCTTCGTATTCCCCCACTGCCTCCCTCCTTATCTATTCTGCAGAAAAAGCCTCTGTACCACAGCCCGTCCTGGTCTGTCTGCCTCCTATCTTGGCCAATTCACTTCCTAAACAAACCTTTCTCTCTTTCTTCTTTTTAAAGCCTCCTTTCCACCTGCCCACTTCATATGTGTTGTCCTCCACAAATTGGAAGTTCTTCCTGCCCCTGACTGTGATGCCATCTGTCAATCACACACCTCCTCTGCATAGCCTAACCTCCTGGAAACATTCTAAAGTTCCTATTCTTTTCCAGCCCACTGTTGAGCAGAGTTTTAGTACAATGAATGGCGGAATCAACGAGTTAACATTTGTTCCTGCGCTAGAACACAGACAATGGGCTACATTGAGCAACATGATTTTTCACATTCCACATTGCAAGATCAGCTTTAATTCCTGCATTTATTTTCTAAACAGTATTTCAGAGCCTGTGATTGCAGTCCCATTTACATCCCAGATAACACCCTATGTCTGCACCACTGATTTGCATAACGTGCTATGGACTCAGCTGTCCCATTCTAAACACTGATTGTATTAATGGGTTTCAGGTTAAGATTAGTAATTAGTCGCATTAGAATTCATTAATTAGTCCCTGCACTCCCTGAAAATGTCCACCACCCTGACAGGGTAAATCCCAAGTTACCCCTATTCTGTGGTTTGTATGAATTCTCAATGTTATCTCACAACATTGCCTCCCATACACCCTCTAAGTTATGATTCCCAGCCTATTGAGATTTGCACCACCTAATTCTCCTACATAAGGTATGTTCTCAGACGTTTACTGTCTGCTAACTTCTTCACTTGAAAGGGCTC